>NC_072735.1:149230807-149929354 GCF_026930045.1 Uloborus diversus | reverse complement strand
TGTGCTTTATTGCTTATTAGAGTCATTGTCGACAAAAAGCCATACGTATGCCCCTTCAATTTAGTATTTAAAAAATATTTTCCGCATTGGTGCTATCGTCTTTACTAATAATAAAGCTGAAAGTCTCTCTGTCCGGATCTCTCTCTCTCTCTCTGTCTGTCAGGATCTCTTTCTGTCCTGATCTCTGTCTGTCTGTCTGGATCTCTGTGCCGCGCATAGCACCTAGACCGTTCGGCCGATTTTCATGAAATTTGGTACAAAGTTAGTTTGTAGCAGGGGGGGGGGTGCACCTCGAAGCGATTTTTCGATATTTCCATGTGGTTCTTTTTCTATTCCAATTTTAAGAACAAATTTGTCATAAGATGGACGAGTAAATTACGAAATCATCATAACGTGGAACCGTAACATGGGCACACAAGCCAATTGGCGAGAAAATGCCCCATACATTATTTGTAAATATGCAGGCGAACCAACCGAAGTATTTCTTCCCTTTGCCAATGGACAATGAATTATAGCCTTTTTTATGATAAGATAATGAAATATGTTTATGAATGGAGAAAGGAATGCTTGCTAAGCCAATGAACTCACGATACGCAAATGAAAGTGGCTGTTCGCATTTTCAATTTCAGTTTTTAATTTGAGCCAGACCGTCCAAACAACCATTGCATTTACTTTCATCAATGTTAGGCTTTGGAGGTGAAATTCATTTCGATTTTTTTGCATTCTTTTTTCCTTTTTGTTCAATTGAGCGAAGAACTATAAATATATATTTAGTATATTTGTAGTTTTCTTAGTTTTTTTATGCGTAAACGTAGCATAATTTCTAGTTTTATTATTTTTTGGATAAAAATTAAAAAAAAAAAATCTCTTTTAAATACTCATGTAAAGTTTTTTTATACTTCCCTTTTTTTTAATTAACCTTAAAATAATGAAATCAGAAATTCCTTCTTCATACATGTTCTACGAAAAAAGTTCTTTCCAAAAGCTCTTTCTTTGTTAAAAGTTTCGATCAGATGAATTCCAGGAAAAAGGCGACTTGGCACTTGAATTTTAAAACTTAATATTCTGTCACTTGCCATATACCATTCTCTTCAGAAATAAATGAACTTCTTGAATCTTAACCTGTTTTTCCCAAGTAGTTTGATGACTTTCAGAAAATCAAGGGCAAAATCTAGTTTTCTTATTATATTTTTACAGAGCAAAAAATCTCTTTTTTGTGGCATACTGTAATTTCAATAAATTTTTTATCAGCATATAATATTTTGGTTAACTTTTATCTTTTGAATGTCTATTTAAACCTTTTGGTAAGTAATTTAAAATTTCTTTTTTTTTTCAACCATGAAATAGGTCTATTACTAAGATGACAATTTGATGTCCTTCCGTTACCAAAATACTACATCTCAGTTAGTTCCTCAAGAACCTATTGGGTATAGAAACTAATGTTTTTTTATGCAAAGCAGAATTATGTTCCTCGTCAATGGGGCACAGTTATAATTTGAATAGACATTTAATTTATGTGGTTTTTAATGGTAACGGAAGGACATTTGACTATTAGCTGATACAGGGTAAAATTTTAGAATGTTAGTATAAAACAAACTATTTTTTAAAGTTGTCACATTTAAAACATATATAAGTAATATTTGTACAAAAATGATGTGTGCTTTTATTTAAAAAAAAAACAACTTTTATTTATTTATTTATTTATTTTTTGAATATGTTTCGTGATTTTATTTCTTCTGTTGTATGGGATGAAAATCGTGAAAAGTGCACTTAAAAATTCCTAAGTATGTGAAAATCATTTTGGTATGATATGTTTGTGATATGACAAGCCAATTCAAGCAGAAACATTTGCTTAAAATCTTGAAATATTTATTGGAACAATACAATATTGAATTGCTTGCAGAGTTGTTGCCACAAGTCACAGGAAAGGACTGTTGAGAGCATTGATTTAGCAGTTAAATGCACTGTGAAGATATCAGCAAATTCATAGATCAATTTTCAAAAAGATGGAGAAAGAAGGATCTACAGATTCATTCTCATCCTGACACACAAAATATGCACTATTTGAATCCTGTAATAAGTATGAACTTCAACAAATCGAACGAGATTTCACTTCAAAGTCAACAAACTCTCAGTTATAGATAATGTTAAAAATGAAGATTCTGCTGAATTAAAAACTTGTCCAAACGTTAATGAATTCTTTGGCATATTCTTATGATTATAAGAATATGCCAAAGAATTCATTAGCGTTTGGACAAGTTTTGTTGATTGGGTGGAAGGGAAAGAAATTAACAAAGAGCAATGTTGGACAGGTACTTCATATAGAAGTTGAAGGAATAGAAATAACTTGTTTGAGAATGCATAATACAGTGGGAATGATCTTCGTATTTGCTGAGAAAGAAGATAAATGTTCTGTGAGTTATGATTAAATTACTGAGTATTTAAAGAACTCAGAATTGCAACAAACGGCTCAGGCATTATATATCATTGTTTCAGATTGTTGTATTAGCTGAATAAATGTTTGTAAGTTGAAATTTTCTAAGTTTAGTTGTTTTTGACTTCTTATCCTTCCGTTACTGTCCTTCCGTTACAGTCCCTCCGTTACCCTTAACAAATACATAATTTATATGCTTAAAATAATATTTTTTTAAAACTAGAGGTGGAACTATAATGACTGAACACTCCTGTATGTGCTCAAATTTTTATAGAATTTTCTCTTTTATAGTTTAGCTGAACGTTTGAGGAGAACATGATATCGTGAAAATCATGTGGCAAAAATGTCCTTCCGTTACCGTTTTTTAAATTTGATTAAAAAAAAAGTTACTAACAAAAAATTCTTGACTTTGGCTTTTTTAGCAACTTACCATTATGTGTAAAAAATTCTATGCATCAGTGTGTGAAAAAAAATGTATTTTGATATGGTCACAGACAGAAATGCATCGATTTTTTTGTAAAACTGTCCGTCCGTTACCGCTGGAATTCACCACCAAATAAATTTTAGAACCTCACAACGGTCTAAGAGTCATTCAGCATTGGTATTGTGGAACACATAAAAAACTTTTAACTCATTGTTATTTAACTAAAAAAGCTTATAATTTTATTGGGTATTTTAATGATTGACATAAACGTGTAAATTATGAATCATTTATGTACTAGTCCGGATTTTGGCCCAGTTATGTTGTTCTAAAACTTCGAATTTATGTCCGCTGAAAGCAGGAAAGAATCCTAGAGATTGGTGTGCCACGGATGTCTATGACAAAAAACGCAGATTAGTAAATATATCATCAACTCTTTAAATAAATGATCTGTTGTCACAACAAAAAGACTTGTCATGTGTAACAGCTTTATTTGTAGGTTACTGGGCAAATTCAACAAGCTTTGTAGGTGAAGGGCACGCTTTCTATAAAAAGAACTGGAATTATCTGTCTTCGAAAGTCCCCAATCCATAGATTCACAACGCGATTCGAAATGTTGTACTTGGCACCGATTCTTTCCATGGATCTAACGAAGCTTTTAATGCTGTCAGTAAAGTACTACGAGAAGCGAAACATACTGTGGAGTTCCCAAAATAACAGCTGTCTCGATTTTGACTACGCTTGTTAGCGCGACAAAACGGGCAAATATTTTTTTGGAATTGTAATTAGTGTTTCAACAATAAATAATGAATAATGTTATAGAATTCTTACGCATAAAATTATATTTAATGTTTTGCTTGTACTTGGCAACTTAGAGGGACATTCCTAAAATAGTTTTTATAATATTTGGAGCTTGTTGAGTAGTTTTCCGAAGAAACCTATTTTGAATGTGATTAGTCTTTCAAAATGTATTATTGTAATTAATGCAGTCATTATTACTACTTTTATCATAATTATTATGATTGTGAATTTCTTAGAGTGGGTTTAAAAACTATTTTTACGAAAAGTTTAGCAAAAATTAAAAACGCTAGAAGTGAATCTTCATTTTAAATCTCTATCTGCTTTTTCACGCACCTTTCTTTTTAAGATTTTGTACACTTTCTTTCGAATCATTGTGCAACATTTCCGAATTAATCAAATTTGCTGTTTTGATATGTTTTTAAATTATGCGTTGTTGTGTTAAAGACAGGACATTTGTTTGGTTTTGCAGTTAAAAAAGATTTTAGGAAATGTTTTATTTAGAGTTTAAATATATATATTTTTTACAATTTTTCGTTTCAGTCTCAGATTAACATTCACTACTTTTTTTCTTAAATTTGTACTTAGCAAACTCAAAACGTAAAACATTTTTGTCTCATTACCAGCATTTCTTACATTTGAATTTGAACGCATCGGTGTTTTCTGTTCGTAAATTTTATAATTCAAAGTAAAGGACTTTGAAATTAAATTTTACACAATGTAAACTTTATGTGCAAGCAATATAAATCTTTATAGTTTTTTATTACTTCTAGAAAATCGAGCAATACTTCGAAATGAAAAAAAAAAAAAAAAGACATTAGCTTCCTTTTTTTCAAAGTTTAAGCATTAACCTTTCCTAAAATTCCTGATTCAGCTTTCTGGATTTTTTTTTATTTTAAATTTTTGTGCATAATTTTTTTCTTTCTCTCAATTTTTGTTTTGTGTCTTGCGATCAATAAAACTCAATGGCATTAATTTTTTTAAATTTGCATTTTATAAGCTAAACACAAACATGTTGATTCAATACAATATTGTGACAGATATGCATTTGTTAAATTTAACAAAATGATTTTTGAATGTACACAAAAAGCACCTCACTTACTGATACCAACACGTTCATTATGACAATTGGAATGGAGAAACCATCACAGGCAATTAGTCAATGACGATGCCGTTTGCTTCCAGAACCCAAATAGCATCATTATATCAGGTGGGCACTTGTTGTCTCTCAGCGAACTTGAGATATAACCATAACTGATGTCAGACGATTTCTTATTGTGACATTTGCTGAAAAAGAGAACAAGGGCTCCTTTTGTTTCGAAAGAAGCAGAAAAAGAAAGTTCTTTCAGCGCGTTTTGAAAGATTTAGAGATTTTTGATTTGGGGAGTATTTTCGGCTGTGGATATTTTTATTTTATGATGTCATAAGTTGTTTTACTTGCCATTAGAGATAATTTTCTTTCCTTTCATTCTACTTTTGTACAACGATAGAGTTTTAAAGAGAAAAAATGAACCTAAGTTGTAAACGTGTACCTTTGTGTGGGTACTAAATGTGAAAGAATTACATTGTGATGCACAAATTGCAAAATACAGTTCATGTTTGATTTTACGTGCCTCTAATTAACGAACACTTGCGATTTTACGAACCATTCATCATTCCCTGCAGAAAGAATGCAGTTTTCTTTTTTTTTTAACGCAATAAAAGCGGAAAAAAGTTTTTCACGGACTCGACGTAAAAGTCGAAAAATATCTTTCTTCAGAACTTTTAACAGGAACTAAAAGTTTGAATGGAAAACATAATTTATTTCAGAGATCTAGCATAGAAATGGTGACATTAATATTGGTAAAATTAAATCGTGTATTTTTTAAAATATTATATTGAAACAAACTTAAATCAATGGCAATCGTATTGTGGAGTCTTAATGAAAGACAGGAAAGAAGTATTGGATCTGCGGATTTTACAGTAGCAAGCATATTATTTGATGGGTACAAAATCCTTGCCGAAACATAGCTTATTTCAGGGCTTAATTTCTGAAAAAAGAAGCGAGGGAGCCCTACCACCCTCAAATGATTCATCATCATCATCATGAAATTGAAAAGAAGTGCTGGAGCTCAGCTTCCGTGAGCTCACATGCAGATGAAGCCCTGTCTTATTTTGAAAATATGAATACGATACATAGTGTGTAGTAGTTTAATGTATGGTGTTTTTTTTCTTTTTTTCTTCAATTTTCCAAATGCTACTTTACGAATTTTTCTTGTGATCCCCTAGCAGTTCTTCAGGGAGTATTCTAACCAAAAGGCTTGATTTTAAGGTGATTTTACGGGCGTAATAGAAAAAAAAACCGGTAGCTATTTTCACTATCCATATTTATCGGTTTTTTATTAATACTTTAAAAGTATAAAAATGCATAATAGAAAAAAAAATTCAAAATTGAAGTTGGTGGAGGCTGTCAAAGTGGGGACTCTAAAAAGAGAGGGGGGGTCTCCTGGTTGACGTGATTCCAATCCTCCAGGTGATCTGAAACATAAATTTAAGGTAAATTCTTATTAAAAAATGATGTAGAATTGTCTGGACGTAGCCAATTTGAAAATAATTTTTTTTCACAAAATGCCGTCCCTTTGAAAAAAAAAAAAGTTTATTTTTTCACTCCTTTTTTGAACTTTTATATTTAAAAAAAAAAAAAATAGAAATCAAAAATTACAGAAATCCCTGCGTGGAGACAATTTTGATAGTACTAAGAAAGTCTGTACCGAATTTCAAACAAATCGGTGCATTAGACCTTCAGATATCTTATGAACCGTGTCGAAAAAACTAGTTTCGAGAAAAATGCGTTTAAAGTTTGCTGTCTCATTTCAGCAAAAGAGTTTAATTTAACAAAATTAACTGTAACTACAAAAATAATTTGAATTTCCATAAATCCTCTTAGAAGCTTATTCTTAAAGGTCTAAACTTTGAGAATATGAAGGGGAAAAAATCGTTTTTTTTTTTTTTTTTTTTTTAATTTCTAGACTAAAATACCCCCTTAAAACTCCACGTTGATTGTATATTGCATACATTTGCCCCTTTTGAAATGAGAAAAAGATTTATAATTTAGTATGCAAACAGCAGTCACAAGTAAGCTGCTTGAATCTCGTAACTTTGCATTGAAAGCGGGTTTTTCTGACCCCGAAACACGTGTAAGCAATGTACATATTTTACAACTTGTACAACACAGCGCTGTTCTCTCATATGGACTTCAGTTTTTTTCGAATTTGGTAAGTCTATATTTTTTTCAATCAACTCGAATCATTAATTTGTTTCAAACTTTAGTTCTTATTTCCCGTATTCCCTCTTATCTCTAAGTAATAAAAGCTAAAACTAAAATTGTGGGGTCTCTTGCTCTACTAAATACAGCACAGTTAAAGAGGGAACAAGAAATTCATTCAGAGGTAAGCTAGCGTACAATTCACTATCCAGCTTCGATTTCCAAACATGAGCAAAATATGTCTTAAACTTGGCTTAAGGCAGAGAAAAGTTTCGAATGCTTCTCTCCTATATTTGAAATGGATTCTTTCAAGTAAAATACGTAACTTTTATGTAAGGGAAGAGCATTAAATTAATAATTTAGTTAACACGAGATGCAGTGTAGGAACAATCTCTGGCGCCATGTTGCTCAAGCTTTTCTTTCGGAACAAGCAAAAAAAAAAAAAAAGACATTAAATCTAGGCAGGTATTTTCACTACTTCATTTGTTTCTAAAGCTCTAAGTAAAGCGTTATTTTACGAGTAAAGTCAAATAATCTTTGCAGTTATGTAAAAACTAGATTTTTAAATCATAAAAATTGCCAACTTTTCTTCTGAATATAAGAATTTTAGCGTCCGATAAATGTGCAAGCTGATGTCAAAATTTTAAAAAGAAGTTATTAAATTAAGTGGACATCTCTCGATTAAAATAACCCGCCATCTAAATGAAACGTTAAAAACTCCATTAAATTGTTAAATAATCAGCAAATAAACTACTGCAAAATTAATGAAGATAGAATTTATTTGCAAATTGTAAAATAGTCGCCAACAAATTGGCTTAAAATGTTTTAATATAAAGTTAGCCGTACAAGAAACGTTATTGAAAACGTGTTCGATGTAGCTGAGCCACATCAGCTTGATATAACCAGGGCTGCAAAGTCGGAATTAAATGTCTGACTCCAAATCCGGAAGAACAAGAATTTATGACTCCGACTCCTTTACCCAAAAATTAGTTGATTCTGACTACACTCTGCAAGTTAAACCTTCGACTCCCGACTCCAACTCCTTTGCTCCAAAAACAGTCTGACGCCGACTCTGCAACTCTGGATCTAACACGTGACATTTTTATCTGCAATCATTGGTCAATTCGCAAGCGTTGCCATTTGACGAGTTGCAATGAGGTCTTTTTTTAACGTTTACGTTCCGGTGGAAGAAGAGTGCTACAATACGATTTTTTTTTCTCTCTTAAAGGGTTTCAACTAATGTTATCTGCTTTGGAAAATAATGACAGATTTTTTGTTCTAATATTAACCACTGGAGAGAGTACAGCAAATTTGCTTTTCTTACAGCAAATCTCCTGAAGAGTAAAATTCCAAACGCTTCTCCTGTAAAATTTTATTTCTTCTATTGTTGCACTCTTCTTTCAAATAAGCAATATACAGTAAAACTCCTCTAATGCGGACACTAACGGGACAAATTTTTTTGTCCTTAATAGAGGGGTGTCCGCAGGACAGTGGTTTAATAATATTATTTGCCTTCAAATTGGGGAATTAAAAACTGTCCGCAGTTGTGGGGTGTCCGTTAGGAGGGGTTTTACTGTATATAGATATAGATGCGGATGCGCAAAGCGGAATATCAAATAAACCTTTCTGATTGTTATGTGTAACATAACTCGCTTTTTCTCTCCAAATCCCACTGATCCTCACACTCCATGGAAAAAAAAAATCAGCGTAAAAATCAACTTCAACCGTGCGTGTAGATTCCGAGCCCACTTGAAAGAATGCTGGGATGATGGCAGCACGTGCGACCCTGGCGCTGCTCGTCTCAAATAGAGCAGTTGCGTCACGTGCTGCTCAAGAGTCTGTCAGTGGGAAGCAGATGCGGAACAAGAGGAGGAAAGAGCGCGGGGGTGGACGGAGGAGAGAAAGCGATTTCGCTGACATCGCAGTGAGCTTGTTGGACGAGGATGCTCCACGCATAAACAATGATATCCTAACCGAATACTCCAGCAGCGAGTTAAATGACAGTGTAACAGTTAATTTTGATTGTTGTTTGTAGACACTTGAGAGCTATAGATTTTGAGGAAAACAATGTACGACACAACTGTGCTATTTTAGCTGTTGTTCAGGCAGATGTTTCAAAGACGGATGGAACTGCTTCTTCCGCGCAAATATGTAACGATGTAGAATTTGAGAGTTAACTGTGCATTATTTGATTGGCCCAAAGCGGGTAGGCCTACGTATGCCCCCCCCCCCCATGGTGTGTTAGCGGCGATGAATACGTATGTCTTGTTTACCCGAACACCCCCGAGTTATTATCAGTCCCAGTGAAACAGCAGTGAAGCGGCATGGTGCAACCAGGCTTAAAATAAAAAAATGATACATTAAAAAAATAATAATAAATAATAAAAAAAAATAAGTTTCGTAACTTGTGATTAGTCGAAGACCAGCTTTTTTTTTTTACTGTCAATAATATTAACTTATTCTGACACTATCCATCTATAAACTACGATGGTCATTCCGTTTTTTTTTTAATTATTAATTTAAGGTTATAATTATTGAAATAAAAAAAATACCTTTGGACAAAGCGGATGTAGGATTTAATCATATATTTATTCAAAATTTCTTGACTTGTGTGCTGACGTAGATTTTCTCTTTCAATAGGATAAGTATAACTTTAAAAAGTTATTTTTTTAGGATGGCAATTAGTCTGTTAGTTAACTCAGTTATTTCTTTATGTTTTATAAACAAATGTACTGACTTTAAACTGGATAAGTACAACTGCTTTACATTTTTTTTATATAATGGCAGGTAGCTAATAAACTATTTTAATCATTTATAACTTCGTATTTGATTGGAAAATGCATCAAACCACAATTAGTTAAGCTTACCCTCTTTGGGCTCAATGGTAGGGCAAAGCGGGTTTTTCACACGTTGGTTAAGTTCGATAATAAATAAATATTGGGTTTGAAATAATAAAAAATGGCTTTTTATTTTGAAGTTCAAGAACCCTGCTAGGAAATAAAACCGAAATTGTTGCGATCAAAATCCAAAAACTACAATTTTCGAGCGTTCTTCGAAAACCTACCCGCTTTGGCCCACCCTCCCCTAACTATTATTTCAGTGCAGTGCAGTGTTGAAATTATAGAAAGCGTTACCTAACCAAAGGGAGAATATTTTACCTCAAAACTATCATAAAGAGAAAAATTTACCATGATGATTTTTTTTTCTTCTTCCCTTTCTTAATTTTTCTTAAAAAAAAAAAAAAAAGCATTGTAGAGGCGAAATGGGAACCTTAGAAACTCTATCCTTTGTGTTGAGAAACGTAAAAACCCCTCCACCAGCTCACGAAATTTTCTCAAATTTTAGTGGTCTGTGCAGGGGCGCCCCCGAACTTAAATTTTTGGAAGGATGGAAATTCTCATTATGCCGGATGGAACTCCGAAGTTTTGCTGACTGATGTTGAATTTGCCGAATGAAACTCCAAATTTCACCGTTTTGCCGAATCGTCAGATAAAATTTGCCGAATAAAGAAATTTTTGGGAGGTCAGAGTGACTTATCGTAGCTTCCTATCGGGGCGCCCCTGAATCAGTGGATCCAAAAAGGATATGAAAAACGCTGATATAAAGTACTTTTTATTTTTATAGGAATCTTGAAATTCAAAGCGGCGCGTAAATTTTTATCTGAAAATGGAGTTGTATACATTGTACACAACTCTACATTATACTATCTAACACTTTATTTTGTATATTACATACTTCGTTAATGATAATTCTAGTTGTAGTGCTAGTATTAAAGTCTGAGAACTTTATAAAAGCAATTTCACGCGTTTCGCTTGTCAAAAAGGTATTGAGACTTTGAAATAATTGTTGGCAGTTTTTGAAATTACCTACTATAATTTTGTCTGTTTCTTTGCAGTTGTTTTTCAGAAGTAGTTCATTTTCTCTTTCTATGTTTATCTTGGTCCCTAATTCTTTTCTCCATAATTTCCTTCATTCATACTTTCTTCCATTACTGCTTCTTACATTGCTTCTAAACTCTGCAAAATGAAAGACTGTGAAAGAGTCACTTGAACAAATGTAACTAAAAAATAAGGGCACAAATGTGCACAGAATATTTCATGCACTTGCATCGACCTTAGAACTCAACATAATTTAAATAAAGTAAAGTTGCCTCAAGAACACAGATTTCTCCTAAATGTAATAAATAAACGAAAAACTAACTTTTTATCCGCCATGAAAGATAACTTGATTGAATATGCTGACAATAAAATTAACAATGATAAAACAGTTAACTATCAATTAAAATAGTTCAAGTTTAAAAAAGCTTTTAAAATTATAGATCTTGACCAGTTTAATTTGTGACAAGCTATACTTGAACTAGAGTAGCTCCAAACAAACGCACTGCCAGCATTGTTAAATCAAACAAAAATTTCAAACGAAATTTCGTACGTTTAAAGGGATATATTAGCTGCAAAAAAAAAAAAAAAAAAAAAAAAAAAAAAAAAAAAAAAACTCATAGACAAAAGCACTTGATCTCTATTGATCAGGGCCGTATACAAGGAAGGGAGTCTTAGGGATCAACCCCTCCCCCAAATGTTCGGTTTGACATTTAATTGTTTGTTTATATTTCAAAATTTCTTAAAAATATTGTTCTAAAACTCAAATGTCTTTCATATGCATATTCATAACATAAAACGCTTTTATAATAGATAACTCGACGATTTGAACATCAGCACAAATAGCGTAAAACTCCGCATGAAAGTTTTTAAACCTTCCCCGAAATTATTTTTTGGTTACGGCCCTGTTATTGATATGACAGTCTTTAACGATGTAATATTTTGACCTTACTTAGTGATATAATAATGACAACTACTTTAAGCAATATACAGTCGACGCTTGTTATAACCATCCCTGTCGTCCAAACAAAATCAGTCGCTATAACGAGAGGTCGTTATAACGTATTGCATTTTATTTAGTAATTTTTATATAAATGCACGAATCTTTCTCATAGTTATGCTTCTTTTTAAAAAGGGAATCAAGAAACTAACAAAATAACAATGTAATTTTTAAAAAAAATTGTTTGTTTCTTTCTCTTTTAAAATTGTTATGCTGCAACTGCAGAAGCTTTCCACTTGTTTGAGCTTTTAAAAAACATATAATTCGTAATGTCTATCATTTATGTTCGGTTTTCATCTCTTCTTTGACCCTATACCAACAAATAATTCTATTCAATGGAAATATTTTATCTTTAAAAACATAAAATGTTTAAGTATTAGTTTTTGAATAGTTAGTCCTGAGTATAATGAAAAAATTGAAGCTTATTTTGGACGTTACATTAGAATGAACGGTTCAGTTTGGTCGCTCTTATCGACAGTAAAATAACATTGCATCTATGGAAAAGGAAATGGGACTTCATGCATTGGTCGCTATAACGGAAAGGTCGCAGTAATAGGAGGTCGTTCTATAGAGCGTTGACTGTACTACCATTATAAAAATGCACAAAAAATAAAAAGATACGGGATACGGTCTTAAGTTGGTTGGCCATAACCCAAAAGACAACAAGTGTGATTAATTGTCTTTTTAAGAGACTAAAAATAGTTTGAGCAATGTGGGTGGCACGGGGGTTAGAGGCCTCGATTTCCTTCTTAAGATGGTGCATCGGAGGGGAGGCATATTAACAAAAAAAGGGTGGGTCTGTGAAAGGTCCCATCGTATAATTCATTATTAGCTGGGTAGTTCAAGATCGCGGAATTCTTTCTTTTTGGGAGAAAAATGAAAGATCTGAAAGATGTGCTGCCAGAAAGTCTTTTTTTCTTCTAGCTAAATCCCCTCTCCCCCAAATTTCAGGCGATTACGTTGCGATTGTTCTATTTCCTCATTTTTCAGATTGGCCATTTAGACTTAAGGTTCAGTTATGAGCAGGGTTCGGCAAATACTGGACGACTGAAAAGTAGAACTTGGCGACTAGTTTTTTTAGAACAAGAATCTTTCAGAAGTCATGGTGCACTGAATTTTCCAAAAACTCAGAGAAATAACTTGCCCGATGACTAAAACCTTTTTATGATCATTAACATTTCCCAATTTTTGATATTTATGATGAGTTCTTAATTTTTGACGATTTCAGCTTACAAAAATTATATACATGTACATATTCAGAAGAGCCCACAGGGGTGATTATAGTACCAGTTGCACTATCAATTTTTTTTTTTTTGGGGGGGGGAGGATTAATTTTTTTTTAAATTTTTGTTTAAATTTATTTGTAGTATAATTGTTAATTTAAATTATTTATTTTACTCTATTTGTATTTTTCTTTATTTATTTAGTTGGTGTATCTGTATATCATTGGCGCAGCACAGAAATGTTCTTATAAAATAATAATAATAATAATAATACTTAAAAAAATAAATAAATAAAAAATATCAGGCTAGAGCAGCTCTTCAGTATTCAGAACATATTTTAATGTGTAAAAAATCTTAATTCCACCAGTAATTAGAGGGGGCTGAGCTCCCATGAGCTCTTGTGCAAGTTAAGCCCTGTGTGGTCCCATCGAGGACATCTGTCATGTAATTTTTACATGAAATATAAAATCTTAATTAAACCACAACGAAATGGTTTTTCTGCCACGAAATTACATCATAATCTACATAATTTCGTGAAAATTTCGCTTTTTCCTTTTGGGTTTTCTCTGCTTTTCCTTTTTTCCCTCTCAGTATGTTTTGAAGAAGCTAAGTTTGCACTTCGCAATACCATTTCGTGCGTGTATCGCGGCTGAAATTGCGAATAAAATATTATTTACGGTCACGAACAACGTGAATCAGCATTTCTGCAGTGAATCTCCCATCCTTTTCTTTTGCTTACTAGATGCACCCAGTGTATCAGATCATTCTTTCGGCACACTTGACGCATGAGCAGTGAAAATCGAAACAATGGAATGTGTGCTTGGAAATTTATATTCTGTCAGCGGTTTTGATGGATTGGTGCAAATGGTTTATTTGCAATTGCCGCCAATGTTTATTTACACTGTTTTGTTGCGTTAGCACAATTCATTGCTCGACTGAGCAGTATCGCTTTCGTTTCAAATAGGGGTCATCCACAAATGATGTCACGCTTTGAGCGATTAGAGGGATCCGTAAAATTTGACAATGGGAGGTAGGGGAAACACGAAATGTGACATCATGCATTTTTTTAAATAACAATATGCTTAAAATATTAATATAGTACGACACGAAACAAGGGGAAGGGAAGGGGAAAGGTGAAGTGTAACAAAAGGGATTGTGATGTTAAAAAAATTGTGACATCAGTTTTCAAAAAAAAAAAAAAAAAAAAAAAAAGAAAGAAAGAAAGAATAAATATTTACGAGTGAATAAATATTGCTTCGGTTTTTGAATGTCGATATTTATCATTATTATTTTCCATATTGTTTCAGCAAAACTTTCCAACTCAAAGTATACTTTAAACCAAACTTATATGTAGTGAACTTTGTCTAACATCGTATTTATTGACAAAATCTTAACTAATCGCATGTAGTTAATAAAATAGTCGTTTAATACGCGTTAGTTTAAATGGAAAATGAATTTACATAATTTGTTTTTGTTTCTGAAACACAAATACAAAATCATTGTGCGCACAGTAAGAAATTACAATTCGAAATTATTCCATCGTCCTTAATATTCACAGTTTTATTATTTTTTAAGTAATGAACTTTTAGTTTTACTACAGACTATTTTTCTATTTCTTTTTTGAGGCTCTTTACAATTTAAAGTTCAGTCATCATTTTTAAATTAAATTAATTAAAGTAATAAATTACGACTTCTTTCTCAACCAATGACGCATGCCAGAAGCAAAATAGTAATTATGGCTGTTGGTAATTGCACTGGAATAATTATTTGAGAAATATTGTTTCTTTAAGCTTTTTTGCTTGAAATTGCAGTAAAAGATTATTCTAGTCTCATTTTTTAACCACATTTATAAAAATTTAAAATTAATCAAGCTCTAAGTTTTTCATATCGTTAAATTTAATCTGAGGAAATTTGTTTCAACAATAATAGTAATAAATATCAGTAAATTTTACTCGCTTTCCATAAGCAAAGTAATCAAAGCTCTTTCGAACATATTTATTTTTTACCAACTAGAATTGTCCTTTTTTGAAACATTATTTCTTGTTTCAGTTTTTTAAGTGAATAATTGAGTGAAAATAAGGAAAGATAAAAATAATCAAATATTTAAAAAAGTTAATTCTATGCAACGTACGAAATATCTTTTTAGTTCTTGATAATTTTACATGCGAGTTGATACAAATTTCTCGTCAAGCGTTTTAGAAGGTGAATGTAGGATTTAAAACTAAATAAAAAAACAAATAAACAAACAAAATAAAATACAAACGGAGGGCAAACGAAAAGTAGTAGAGTCTATCTCGAACTTTTTTTTTGCCTACTGAATATGTGTTTTTTAAAATAATTTTTAAAATTTCTGTTTTTTTTTTTTTTTTTTTTTTTGCAAATAAAGAAATAAAATGGAGAAAGCGAAAAATAAAAATAAATCGTAAAGAAAAAAAATCAATGCCTTGCGAAATGGCTTTTTTTTTTAATGGTTACATGCGAGACTCTCATAATACATCCAGCCTTTCAGAAAATATTCGCTGAATGTTAAGAATAAAGGAGGGAAGGGAAAAAAGGAATTCTCGTTACTCAATTGGCCGTCTCCGCGCCCATAAATATATATTCTCGTATCACGAACAGGACCAACCACTTGTGCCAATCTTAATCTATGACAAGGATGGATTCTTGGAACACAAGATAGCAGTCGTAATTCGATGGGATGAACCCATTGTGATTGTTAAGAATCTGGTTTACATCCGGCAAGTTTGGAAAATTTCGTTTTAATAAATTATTCTATTTCGACCATTTGATAGCTCTGAAATGGCTACATAAGTGCAATATTCATTGCGGTTTTTTTATGTTAATCAATTACTCACACTGGCACTTTATCGGGATTTTCCGGGGTTCCCATCCCCCCCAAGTTCAATGGCGCAAATCCCCCGCCCCCCCAAAATTCTCAACCCTCTTTCCTTTTTTTATTTTTTAGCTCTTTCTTATTTTAAACTTTTTTTAAAAAAAATTATTTGATTAATTTTTTTAAATATTTTTTAAAATTTAATTTTAAAAGATTTTTTTATTTTATTTATTTTTTAAATTATTTTATTGATTGATTTATTATTATTATTATTATTATAATTATTTTATTTGAAAATTTCTGTGATACGCCAATGACACACACACACACACACAAACTAAATAAATAAATGAAATAAAATATAAAGAAAATAAAAAAAATACAGTAAAACCCCTCGTAACGGACACCCCTCAAAGGCGGACACCCCTCTTATGCGGACAATTTTTAATTACCCAGTTCCAATGTAAATAACATTATTAAACCCCTGTCCTGCGAACACCTCTCTATTGCGGACAAAAAAAATTGTCCCATTAGTGTCCGCATTAGAGGGATTTTACTGTATAAAATAAATAATTTAAATAAAAAATAAATCAAAAATAAATTTATATAAATAATATAAAACAATTTCCCCCAACCCAAATTTAGATGGCGCATCTTGCGCCATAATCCCCTCCCCCTGTGGGCACCCCTGGTGATGTTTCATTTATTTATTTTTGCAATTACTATTCTAAATGTAGACACTATTTTTAGCTACATGGACGCTTTGAAAACTACGCCCGTATTCATTTTCGGGTAGAGTCATCAGGATGATCTTGATACAAAATTTCTCGATTTTTTACGGTCATACTAATTTTTTTTTTAATAATGTTATTGCATCTACTAGCATAAAGTTCTGAAATAAAACTTCTAAACATTTAGGAGCTCTCCGTTTTGTTTTATGATACGATAATATTTCTATAATATATTTATTATATTAGAAAATCGCTCCCTAAGGTATCACGGGGTGAAAATTGATTCCACATTTGCACGAAGCAATTGCCTGTTTGGTGATATTTTGATAGTTGAAATTATAACCTTTATATAAAGACCCCCCTATAAAATAAATTATAAACTTTATATAAAGACCCCTCCAGTGGATGAACCCTAAACTCCAGTAGATAGCGTTCATTGTAGATCACTTTTTCGTTTCTTCATTCCCCTAAAATGACAGTCTTATCAGTAAAACAGTTAAGTTACCGGATCCAGTTCAGCCCTGTCAAAATAAAGCATATCCCTGCATGTCAAACATTACGAAAAAATATTATCAAGCTATCATGCCATGGCGCGAGTTTCATTGTTGATGACGTCAGCGTTACTCGATCAGTGAACTTCCTACTATACGAGCATATATGAAAATTCAGAAAGAATATTACAATTTTAACATTTAAACAAATTCAAATCAGTAAATCATTAGTCAAGAGTAGCCACTAAACATTAGCTTCAGAATTACAGGAATATTAAATTCGCTGTCTACAAACTTATTTTGTGCTGCTTTAAGAGTATTTCTTTATATAAAAAAAAGTAAGGTATCAAAAAAATTCTGGAAGGAAGTCTGTGGCGGGCTTGCGTCCAAGAGACCCCAAAGCAAATACAGTACAAAACAGTACTACTTTTGTACGAAATTACTTCGAGCCCCGGTGATTTTCAACTGTGGTTTTGTTTTTTAAATTTCAAATTAGTTTTCCTGTAGTAAATTTTTTAAGTTCAAATTTCGCGTAAATTGCCTATTAAAGGGGTGAAAATTACTTGCTTATATTAATATTTTCTATCTTTGGAAAGGGTTTTTGTTAATTAATTTACTTTCATTATTTTTTTGAATTTTCTGAGATGGAGATGACTTTGTCTGTATTATTTAACAAGACAAAATAATAATAATGATAATATAACGACATCTACACAGTATCGTTCCGCACATTTAGAACGATTAAACGTTATTAACTACTTAAATCTATAACATTTACATTTACGTGAGCATTACTCACGAGTCTGCAGCAATCGTGAGCACGAAATCAGATTAATAAAATTTCCTTGAGTAGCCGCCCAAATTTCGTCGAAAACATAAACAAAGCATAACGCATCGTAGTTGCTGTTGTTTTTAGAGTTGTTTCTAAAAATAAAAAAAAAAGATACCATCGACGTCATTAAAAAAAATAATAAAAGTATTTATCTGTAATCTTAGCCGCATCCTAATTTAATTAAACAACATGAAACCTTATATCTCAGAAGGGAGAAGACTTAACAATGCTTTTTTTAACACGCGTCAAATAACGAGCCATTAATATTCATAACACGCATATTTATTTGCCCAAGGGCCACATATGGAAGCGTTTAGTGGCGCCGCTAAAGCGAAACTGCCACCTAGCAGGTCAGAGATTCTGAAACAGCTTCGAACGCTGTTCTATGACCACAAAAGGAATAGAATTAAGAGCACAATTGACATGACGAATTCTTTTTCTGTTTATTTGACTTTTGATACGATAATGAAGCAAGACAGCAGCGTGTTTTTATATCCAGGAATAAAAAAGCAATCAACTCTTTCTGAGAAGCAGGTGGCAATGGATGTTGATTTTTTTTTCTTTTTTAATCGTCTGCGCTTTTCTAGTGCACTATGACAACTAGATTCTTCTTTTACTTTTTAAATGTGTTTTGAAGAACGACAGTAAACTATAAAGCAGTACTTCATTTACTTATCACTTTATTTCTTTTCAGTAAAATGTAATACTAATATCTGTTATGCAACTCAATATAGGTTATTCTGAATTGAATCATTCGTTTCCATTGAAAATAATTCAATACGGGTAATAAAAAAACATTTTTTTTCATGTCAAATCTGAAGTCTTTATTTTTTTCTCCAAGTCTTTTGCTGTTTGTTATTCTAGCCTAGAATTGACGATAAGTTTGTGTTATAAATTCAAGTGAATGACTCGGTCTTTTTTAAGATTTCTAAAACGAGTTTACTTTTTATAAGATCGGTTGTTATGCATGCCAAAGATAACGTAATCAGGGCATGTTCGGACCCTCGAACATCGTCAGACGGTTGAAACTGGTTTCGCCGGTTGACATTTTTCTGCTGGGAAAATTAATTATGATGTACAGATAAAAGAAGCATCACTCACATACCTTGAAAAGGAAGGTTTCTTGTTTTGACTAAAAATTAAATGAGATTTTCTTCGTTTCATTTGAATCTCGAGTACTTTATTTATCCATGAAATATTATTGGCCATGTGTTATTATTTTGAGTTTTAAAACATTCAAATTCTGATATTTTATTCTTAACTTTCAAAAGATTTTCAGGTTAACTAAAGCAATAAATCTTAGAACAAAGTTTATTAAAGGATCCATTATCGCCCCCTATTGTTTGATACAAGAATCGTAGAGGAGGGTGAACAGTCACAAGCAGGGGCAAATTTGTTACTCATCCACTGTGAAATATTTTCATCATGATTCCTCGCACAGAGAAAGTGAGGACAAATGCAAAATAATAATAATTTGAATTTTGACATCTTTAATTCAAATTATGTTTTTCTCAATCACGAGTGTGAGTGCATGTAGGCGTGTGTGTTTGTGTCTGTGTGCAGGCATAAGTGTGGGTGTGTGTGTGTGTGCTGGCATGAGTTTGTGGGTATGAGTGTGTGTAGGTATGTGTATGTATGCGTGTATGTGTGTGTATGTGTGTAGCATATGGACGCAACTGGAGACGGTTTTCGCAAGAGGAGCAGCATCGGGAGGGTCCGGTCGATGGTGGTGCTGCAGAGGATGGCGGGGGGGGGGGGGGGAATAAAATCGTAGAAATTCAAAAAAGTCAAGTGAGCACAATAAGCAATGTGATTGCTCAAAAAAGTAGCCATAGCGTACAAATCGTTTTTTAACTGAATGTTTTCGTCAATTTTTTACAACTAATCACTCATAGTTAAATTTTGAAATTTACGCTCAACATCATTTAAAAAAAATACTTCGATTTAGAATAAACAAATCTTGTTAACACCCTTTTTAAGTCTACGTAGTGTGAGATAAAATGCTGTAACCTTTTATTATCAATGCATTGTTTCTCTATTTCATTTTTCATGCCCTATTTAGGCAAATTTATTCGTTTTATTTTTGAATGTCTACTTTTGCTTCACCACAATTTTTCTGACTTAAATTTTGAGCCCTGGGTGATATTACCAAATAACCTCGCTTATCCGAACTAGATTCCCTATATAGAAGCTACGATAGGGACTCTAATCCGAACTAACTGGGAGCAAAGGCAATCAGGATGATCGAAAATCCGAGTAGCTAAGAAAATCCTTCAGTAAGTAGACTCACAGCCGTATTTAAGGGGTGCGTTTTTAGGGTTCGAACAAAACCCCTCCGAAAGTAATCAAAACTATTCAAAAGAATGCTTTTTATTATACTTTTTTTGCTGAACAAATTATTATTGCTGTTTTATTTTTTATTTATTTATTTTTCAATTTCACTTGAAAAATTAAATCATTAAATTGAAAAAAATGTGCAAACTAGGTGCTTTTTATGTAGCATTTATTTTTATTGTAGTTATATCGCAAACATTCTTTAAACAATGCAGCGTTTTCCTTCAAATTTTGAATACCTGATACTAACAAAAACATCGAAATTGTTTAAATTTGAAAGCACTAAACTCTGTATCTTATAATGTTAAAAAATATGACTTTAAGAAGTATTACTTCTAATGCGTGAATACGAGTACACACATTTTTCTTGAGTCAGTAAAAAGACTTCGAATATTTAACGGGGTTCTGAAAACATTGAATTGATAGAAATCGTTTTACATATATGTGTGGTACGTCATCATTTGATGATCTTTCTTTTCGTAATGTGATTCTAGTGGAACGCAGTTATCCATAAATTGTTTTTGTATCAATTAACTTTCAACTTGAACTTTAAGATGCATTTTGAAAATTCAAGACTAAATGACGCTTCATCTTAATTTAAGTATTTAATGTTTGTGAGCTTTCGCAGCGTTTGAAACCTTTTTTGAATAACTACTAATCTGGTTTTTGTGATAAGGAATTGAAGTTGAAGCTATTTTCACTTATAATTTCAAGTAAAGACATAACATCTCAAAAATACTTTTTTGTATCAACAAAACAACGGCAAAATTTACAAGCATTTTAGCAGTTAAGGTAGTCTGCCCGCGACTGCGACTCATTTTTTCGAAAATGATACAAATCATGTTGGAGACTTACGATGGAACTTTTTTGACCAATATTAAGATTACCACCAGTTAATCGTTATATTTTGACATTGATTCTCTATTTAATTGTGTATAATCAGGTATTAGTTGTTTGTACAACGGTAACTTAAAAAGGCTCAGACACATTTTGCTTCAAACTAGAAGAAGAATATTACGTGTCCCAGCTTCAAATCATTTGTTGTCAAAATGTGATTTAAAAATGCAACAACAGTTTAAAATATCAGCTCTGTTATTATATCTTTTGTGTAAAAATAAACTTTCTACACGACTTTAGGGGAAACAATTTCTCTAGATTTTTTCCAAAATTGTATTAATGTCTCAACATTTTTTGTATTGTCCACTCTGTTCGCCCATTATTAAAAAAAAACATAAATAAATAAATAAATAAATAAAAACAGCATATAAATAAACAATTACATTGAGACTGGTAATAGTTTAAAGACGACTAAATAATATAGTTTTTGTTTTCAGTTACTTAGAATTTAAGTCAACAAAAACGGTTAGTCTAATTCTTTATTTTTTTTCTGATGTTAATTTGAACTGTATATTCTGCAACACTTGTATTAGGAGAAAGAAATTCAAGAAAATATGTTTTTTCCCTTAAAATAGCTGACAAAACTAGTTTTAGAAACTCAATATTACATTTTATGCTTGTTTTGTTGTAACATTTTATGAATACGAAAATTTTTTAAGAGTTTATTTGTCCAACGAAATATTTAAAAAAAATTTCATCATTGACCAAAACACAAGCCATTGATACTTTATTTTACACAAATAAATTGGGATTTTTATTTATTTATTTATTTATTTTTTTGAAGTATGGTCAGTTGGTGAAAACATTAAAGCAGATCAACAAAATTCAAAAGTAATTTGTACTATTTTCGTAAGAATGACTTCTAAACCAATGTGTTGCCAAAACCCGATTTGTGTTAATACTCTGCTGCATTTTTTAACATCCTTGATGAATTAGTATTTCTATCTCTATATTTTGTTTTATCACATCAAAGAAACAGCTGTTTCAGACCGATCGGAAAAACGGAGGGTGTTTAAAAATATCGGCAGAATGTGCGTGCTAAGACTTCTGGGTTCAAGTTTACCGGAAGTTGGGAGGTTAAAGAGTTGGAGAATTTCATCAATGAACCGAGACTTTCACCTCATCTGACAGAAAATGTGGGCTGGATGATAAAGCTGGAAAAACAGAACTAGAGGGGGAAAAGTTCTAAAAGGCGAAAAGAGAGGAAGCATCGCGACAACCAGTTCCTTTTCTAGCAGGGTGGAGGAGAGAAAGGAAGGAGTGGGTGAGTAGCCTCAGAACGCCCAAAGCGGAGCAAAATATCGTCTGCGATTGTATGATATTTTTTCGTCCTCTCAGAAACGTCATATTGATCTTTTCAATCAAACACACGTCTTGTTGCAGAGTAAATTATTGCTCTATGCTAGTTACCGCGACTTTAAGTATATGGGGAGCGTTCTGTGGATGATTTTATATCACAGAATGCTGTCGTCAGAGATGGACGCATGCTCCCGGCTATTTGTGGTTGCTAAGATATAGAAGGTTTTTCTTTTATGTGTTTCATTTTTCTTAACTGGTTATTTTTTTCTCCAGTGGCTTCAGAGGATCCGCAAAGGGTAATAAATGCTATGAATGGAAGAAGTCATTTTTCTTTTATTGTTGAACATCAAGGATACACCTATAGCGATGTTTGGATTTGAGAGGCCTCTAAAACAACGACTTATTCAAGGAAAAGCTTTTCTTCCCTTTTCAATGTTTAAAAAACATGTAGTATGCATTTGTAGCTCGCGCTAGCGAAGTTCCTTAATTGTTCATCTTGACTGTAATTTTGTGACACTATTTAGGACATGCTAATTCAAAGTAGAATAGGTTAGCTTAAGGAAATCTTCGCTTCTCGCATCTAATACTCGAACTTGAAAAAAAAAAAAAAAAAAAAAAAAGAAGAAAGAGAGAAAAAGCTGTACTATGTCATTGTTTCAATTTTTTTCCCCTGCTAACAAGAAATATTAATGTTTTCACATGAATGTTTAACGTTAAATGTATAATTCAGTTAATGTTTCGTTATTCCTCAAGTGTTAATGTCTGTGAAAGCCGAATGGAGGGGGGGGGGAAATAATAAGATAATGCTAAAACCGAGAAATATTAAAAACAGCACAGACACAATATTTTCAAAATGAAAACTAAATTCGAGGCAGTGAGAAACTAAGGGATGTAAGTGGACATTTTCAAGTTTTCAGTAAAACGCGCTTAAAGTTGCGGCCCTAGGTAGGATTTCATTGAAATGTTTTTTTAAATCATGCCGTACAACAGTATCTACCAGGGCTACTAGTATTGTCTCTTGCAGCAAAACAGAGGAGAGATTCGCCTACCTTTTATGCTGGTTATCTCCAAATTTTTAATTTTGGCACTTACATCCCTTTCCTTCTCACTTCCTTATTTCCTTTTGTTTTTATAGTTTATATACTTATTTTATATAACCTCTAAAATCATCCTCTCAGGTATGACCTTAACTTCTAGTAGTTTCGTGAAAAATTTGTTTCTTGAAACGGAAGTAATTTCAGCCCATTTTCCAATCAGAGCTTAATTCACTTGGGAGCTCAAGAGAGTTCAGCACCTCTACTTCTTTTCAATTTTATGTGATCTTTCAAGTCTTGAAGAGATTTAGACTGTTTTAAGCATAGAAATAGGTTCTGAAACGTATAGAGCTTCCGCACCTCCTTTGTTGGAATTAAACCCTGATTCCAAAGAAAGCATCGCTCTTAGTAATTTGAGGTAGGACTAGTGAGGAGCAAAGGAACGCAACTGGACTT
This sequence comes from Uloborus diversus, assembly GCF_026930045.1. Classification (NCBI taxonomy): domain Eukaryota; kingdom Metazoa; phylum Arthropoda; class Arachnida; order Araneae; family Uloboridae; genus Uloborus; species Uloborus diversus. The sequence goes on along the minus strand of NC_072735.1, from coordinate 149,905,452 downwards.
CAAAAATTTTGAGAAAAGCGAGTGTTAAGTTCAAACCGTAGGTAGGCTTTCATTGAAAAGTTTTTCTAAATCATGCTGTATAGCAGCACCTACCAGGGCTACTAGTATCATCTCTTACCCCAAAAGAGACGGGAGAGTCTCTTCTTTCGCTTGTACCAGTTTTCCTCAAAATTTTAATGTTGACACTTGCACCTCTTTGCTTCTAGAAGTGTCATTTGAATTCTTCATAAATCTTAGTCATATTATCCATCTATAAATCGAAGCTGGCTAGGATCTCCGTCCCTATGTTTTTTCTCTCTCTCTCTCTCTTCTGTGATGTAAATCTTCTTGTGTTGTCCTGTGTTTTAAAAAAAGAATGTGTACTGTGTCTTATGAACATGCGTATTAGAAATCATTTTTATCAGAAGTCTACTTTCCTCGGGAGGCACTGGCACCCCTCTTTCCCACAGCTATGGGAGCATGGGACATGACAACGAACAACAAGTATCAATGCTAGTTGAAAACTTAAGAAACTGTCGGTGATAAAAATTACTTTAATTTACTGAAGAGAAACTTCAGTAAATTAAAGTAATTTTTATCACCGACATAAGTAATATTGGTGGAATCGTCACATTTTCTGTTGAACTTCTTTTCCCAGCTTAATTTTGGATGTACCTTACAAACATGCAGGGCCTGATTACCGCACAAACCATCTAGGCCAGGGCCTGGGTCCCCATCATCCTAAAGGGCCCCAAATTACTTAAAGAACTATGCACATCATTACAACTGTGCGAAAAATTCATGTATTTTTCAAATAATAGTTAAAACATGACTTTGCTAATTGGAAGAAAAACTGCCTTAAAGTGGAATTTTTATTCATTCTGTAGCAGAAAATTTATCATGTCACAGTTATGAGGGGCCCGGAAGGGATTCTTAAATGCCCATGATGAATGATTTACATAGTCCTGTGTTTTAAAAAAAGAATGTGTACTGTGTCTTATGAACATGCGTATTAGAAATCATTTTTATCAGAAGTCTACTTTCCTCGGGAGGGCCTCGACCGATGGCATTTTTTGGCCGATGGGCCGATGCCGATTGTTGGCCGATTGTTCAAAGATAGCCGATGGCCGATGGCCGATTGTTTTCCTCCAAATGGTCGATTGCCGATGGCCGATGCCGTTGGCCGATGGAAAAAAAAAATCAAACAGAAATAAATTGATAAAATTGCCAGGGATTTAAAGGATCATTGATTCATTTCACTTTACTTCCTTTCATCGAATAAGGAATTGTAATCACAAAAAAAAAAAAATCAGATTTTGACCTAAATTTCTGTTTGATTTTTTTTTTTTTTGTTTGATTTTACGATCACACAATTTAAACTTCACAAGTTTTTCCGGCACATCTGTACATGCATATGTACCTAAGAACATATAGATGACCGAAATATCCATTTTGAATGCCTTCTCAGCTAATTATCACAAATTCTCTTGTGATGTCTTCATGCGCATAAACTTACGTCACTCAAAAACGTTATGAAATAGTAAGTTAAAAACTCATACGTAAGCAGTATGATCTAAATGTTAGAGGACAAGTTGTATAAAACCATGAATAGTTCACATTACCGAAGCACATCTATCTAAAAAATAGTCACCTTGGACGACTATGCACTTCTGCCAACGTTCGTATAGCTTTAAAAAATAATCCTGGAAGACATTTTTCGCAACCTCCTGTAAGGCCTCTTGCGCTGCGTGGGGAAGAAGGCGACTTTCATGCTGAGGATGCACGGTTCGATTGGTCAGTACTCTGACATGACAAATAATTAACATAACGTTTCGTCGGACATAGCTCCGTGTGACTTTTACCTGTTCTCAGCAAAAAAAAAAAAAAAAAAACATTTGCATGAACTCCGCTTTCTTCCGTCAGGAGAAGATAAAGCTGCATCATAGAAGGTAGCGAAAAATGGCTTCCAGGAGAGTTTCCAAAAGTTATATGAACACTGGCAGAAGTACATAGTCCCTCAAGGTAAACTTTTGAAGGTGGATGTGCTTCTGTAATGTGAACTATTCTAGGTAAGGTTTTATACAGCTTGTCCCCGAACTTTTGGATCGTACTACGTACAATCTGTATAGGGTGTAGTTATGCTTCTCCTTTTTTGACTGCTGTATGATGAAAGAAAAAGAACAACAGTCAAAAAAAAAAAAAAAAAAAAGAGACTGTTTAATAACCAATTGATTTGTTTTTTTTTAATTGAACATATAACTAAGATTTCAGTAATATTGTAATGATGTATGGATTTAGGTCCACTAAACATAGTTTAAAAACGTTAAATTATGTTGTTAAATCATTCAAAAGAAAAATTAAGAATAAAACTATGAAGCCGTCAACAAATTACGCAATTAAATTGGAAAGATTGCACGTAGGCATTTTTTAGTCATCAAATTAACCAAATAAGGTAACATATAAATTACAATACTAAATCATAATAGGAATTTTTATACTTATTTAAAATTTATGAATAGAAAATTTTGCATTTTTCAAAAAACTAAAACAGTGACATAAATTTTGCTGGAAAAAAATAGCCGTGAAAGGAGCGAGGCTCTTAAAACGCAGCTACAATAAACAAACTCAATATTTACACCAAGTTAATAACTGAATATATATACTATTTGATCTGATGTTGGCACACATAATACTGAACAGTTTGATTATTTAATCTTTTATGAAGCTTTACAAACAAGTTCAAATTAAATTGTTCAATTTAACAATATTTTTTTGAAATTTTAAAAATTGCATAGTAGAAAATCCTTGAAACTTTTGTATAAAAAACGAAAATAACTTATTCATTGATTTTATATAAATACATAAAAATAGTTTCTTACAACAGAAAAAAAAAATCGATCGCTATTAATGATACAAAAAAGATGGCTCATTACAAAATGGGGGGGGGGGTCACCCTCTGATTTTGCAGTAACTCACACTTCGGCCCCAACCTCGGCCTAATTTGTTTAGTACAGAACCGCTAAAATCAACGCCTCGGAAGAGTTTCTGAATCTATTTCAGCACTTCCGAAGAAAAAATTCAAAAGTCCCTTCGATTTCCGAATTATATCACCTTTCAAAACGTCTTTAATCAATTTCTTACATTAATGCTCTAAATTCTGTCTAAACAATAGATAAAGTTTGAAAAAAAAATCTCTAATTTTATGAATGGTGTTAGTTTTAAATAACTCGAAAGTACAACTAGAGTTTAATTTCAGAAATTGGGAGAGTGGGAGGAGGGGCACGCAAGTGTTCTCGGAAATTCAAAAAATAGTCGTAAAAAATAGAAATCAAAATAATCATAAACATTGAGAATAAACCCTTTCAAAAGTTGCACCCAAGTTTGTTTTGACGTGCAGTGGCGGATTTAAAATACAGCAAATGTTGCAATTGCACGAGAGGCCCCATAACCATAGGGGCACCGCAGGAGTTACAAAAATGCAAATGATAAATGTTTTACAACTTCTGTGATAGAGAAATAGGGACCCAAAATGTATTTCGACAGGCCCCAAACTTGTAACTCCGCCGAAGCAATACAGAAAAAGACTGCATTACTGTGATTTATATTACAAATATCGAAAAATTAAAAATTACCGTCGGCTCAACGGGAATCTAACAAAATGACACAAAAACTGGTTTCACCATCTCATATTTGTTTCCATGATCTCCAATTCGGCAATATATCACCAAATGACCATCAGTCTGAGACGCTATATTAGTTTTGCATTGAAATAAGTAATTAATAGCCACAAAAAATGAGTAAACAGGCTTTTCAGAACATCCGATCGAAAACAAAAAGGGAAGTGCACAACTGGAACGTACGCACACCCCACATGCGAAAACTTATCCTTCTACAGTTTACCATTTTGAAGATACATACTTATGAGAGATACATACATCCAGCAGCAAGAAACAACGCAATAATTAACTTGTTTGGTACTTGAATACGGTATTAAAAACTCTTTCAGGGGTGACTAAAATAGAAATTCATACTGAAATTTAGTAAACAATTTTATATGAAAACAGCCTTTACTTTGTATTAAAAGGTAAAACATCAAAAGTCTTTTTTTTTTTCAAAAACATCGGCCAATTCCATCGGCTTTTCGATGTTTTTAAGGCCGATGGGCCGATGTTTCCTGCAATTTAGCATCGGCCGCCGATGCCGATGCCGATGGCTAAATTGTTGAACCATCGGCGCCGATGCATCGGCCAGGCCGATGCATCGGTCGAGTCCTATAGTTTGATAGACTAAGAGTCCTCAAAAGTGTATTCAAACGGACCCCAAACCTGTAAATAGACCACCGCTTTTCACTTTTGTGTTTTCAGGGGGCCTCTAAATTATTGTGGGCTTAGGGCCTCACATTTAGTTAGTCGGGCCCTGCAAACATAGCACTCCTCAGGAAAAAACTGAGCATCTAACCTTGCGTTGTCAAGCGCTGTGACATCGAATAAATCAAACATTGCAAAACAAACAAATTAACTTTCTCTCGTTTTTTTTAGATTAAATATCAGGATAACACGTATATCAAACAAGTGCGATATCGATTCAAAAGCGGCATCTTTCAAAAGGGCATGCGGGCCGGGGAGCCCTTGGAAGCTTCCAAACACTCGACCTTCGAAGCAGGTCAAGTCCCTTTTTGCACGGAGGATTTCAAACGGGAAGGCGGGAAGTGAGATTGAAAACGATTTTGCCATACCAACATTTTTTTCTTCTTCTTTTTGGGCTTGTTACTTTTACAATCGTGCTCAGAGCACGTTCTTGCTCCTCTAATCCTCATAACAGCCATACGTGATGCGGGGTTGTTCACAGTCATTTCCTTGGTGCCTGCGTAACTTATCTTTAACAAATTGGACTCTCATCATTATACTTCAGTATGAAACGTAAAAGATTGAATGTTTTGAACTAAATTTCCCTGTTCATTTTTTCTTCATGTTAAAATATATTGGGAAAAAATAGTTCTCGCAATAAATTTCTGTTGCTGATCTTAATGAATTAGTGCGGCAATAGAGTCTTCTTTGCATATGATGTCCAGACAAAGCACTTACAGGTTTTGCTATAGTTTCCAATCTTTCCAGCCTCTAAAAGGAATTTCAAACGTCTTAAGTTAAATCAGGAGAAATTTTAGTTGTTATAAGATCATTTCATCAGGGCAATAGTAAGATTTCAGAATTCAGATCTATACAAATTTTATCTTGTAATCGATTAGTATTTTCTTTTAATAATTGATTAATTCATCAGTTATAAGTTTGTTAATAAATAAATAAGTTCGTAGAAATTGTGTGTTTAATTTTTTTCCCCAAAACATTAAATTAGAAGATAATTACCTCTACACTCCATCACCAGTGTGACGTTTTGAAAATGTTCTGTGTTTTAGTCAAAACTACCTAACGAAGATTTGAATCACTTCTATTGTTTAGTTTCATTTCATAACCTGAATCTGTAAAAGTTTCTTAATGGGGTTGTTTCCTTCAGTCAAAAGTACTACTTTTAGTCATTGAAATAGATAGAATGAGCACAAAAAAAAAAAAAAAAAAAAAAAAAAAAAAACATGGACCCAGAAAATACTTTCATTTTCCCAACAGTTATTTTTTAATTAATTTTTTTAAATCTATTATCTTTCAAACAGGGCATGGTCTTGATGACGTCACAAATGATGCTCTTTGGCGCATCTTTCTACTGCGTTTCTACGTTATGATAATCAAGAAGCGAATTAAAATTGCGTTCCACGCTTGTTATCAACCATATCGTTGCCAATACACGTGAGTAAAGATGCGAATTAAATATTTTGCTCTGAATGGCAACACACTGCACGGCATTTCATTATTTGTGACGTCATCGGACAGAAGCATAAACATCGAAAGCTCGCCGATTTAAGTAATTTTTAAAAATATTAAACTTAAACAAATGATTTTAAAAATGGTCTGATCCTATGTTTTTAAGCATGCTCTTTCAGAAAAGAATACTTTTAAAATTTTGCAAACGACCCCATTGTCACAGCTCGTCGTTAGATTTATAGTCTGTTTTATGCTTTAAATGCGTGTGCTGTAGTACTCAGCTAAAAATATAAAGTTTTCCCAAACCTGAGTTCATTGTTGAACAGAAAAACTGCAGGTTGATAGAAGCCATTCTGTTTTGCCACCTGTAGTGTCTGCAAAGGTTCTAAAACAAGAATCTTTCCCTGAACTACTTAATTGCACCTCCTGCAACGTCACAGTGAGATGAGTGTTGATCTAGAATTTGCAAATTTCAGTGAGAACGGAATAAGTACACGTTTCACTAATGGTGATGTTTTACCTGCTGAGGATATAGGCATGCAACAAACTACTTGCTCTTGCTGAGTGTGGAATAACTACTAGGTGTTTTGAGTTGGCTGTTGCTTTTTGATTTCATTTATTTACTTTTTTTTGTTTCATTCTAGTTTTATAGCTTTGCCGGCGCCTTGTAGAGCGCACATGTTTAGTTGCTTGTGAGCTCTGTGGGAGGTTGCATTCCCGGTTTCATTGCAAGAAATGCCTATTTGCAGATTCTTTTAATTCTCTCTATTCTGAAGAGACGGGCGGCTAAATTGGGACGATTTGTGCACTTTTATGTGGTTTGTAGGAATGCCACCATTGTTCTAAAACCTTGATATACCAGAAGGAAACAAACTTACTTTCTAAACAAGCTTGTTGCTGGATTGGTATCGTTAAAGTATTTCCTTATTTTTTTTTTTTTTTTATTGTACCAATTGTTCTATTGTTCTATTTTGATTCTACCAAACTACTCCTTGGCACAGGAAGTAGTTTCATTTGTATATTGATAAATAAAGTTAAATGAGAACTATGAGTACGCGTAATAAGTTTTGCATGATGATTCAGAAAATTTGGACACATAATTGCAATATCGCTTCTTTTTTAATCCTCGAGTGGCCCTTTTCATCAGAGGTAGGGCAAAGCGAAATAGTTAAAATAGCTTCCCTTTTTTTTTACATATGAAAAAGTTGAAAATTTGTTCTGAAAATTACAGTGCATAAATAAAGAACAATATATTTTATAAGAGACTTGCATTGAAACAATATTTTTCTTATTTGGCTAGAAATTTGTACTTCCATAAAAAGGAGAAAATTTTTCACTCCTTTTTTTTCGTGGGGCAAAGTGTAAAATAAAGTATTTTTTTTCATGAAATACTTTTGATTCGATTAATTTAGACATTTTTATCAAATAAATGAGTAAATAAAAGAAGGGAAAATGAAAAAGGAATCTTTAAGATTGACTATTTTGGCGGAAAAATTTAAAAGTTTTTTTTTTCTCTAATTGAAGCCTGATTGTCACTGGTCACTTGACGTAACTTTTATTTTCGAGGTAGATCGTGTAAAGCCGGGCTGCGCAGCTAGTAAATACATAAAGTAGTATAGCACTAATATAAATTAGTGGTATATCATTTTTGTTAGTTCCATGGTGCCTAAGAGGGTGAAAGAAATGTAGAAGATGAGTGCTAAGATCTTTCTTCTGTACCTCCGACTAAAGCTCAAAAAACATCGAAAACGGTTCATTGCGCTTTTTTAAACCCGAAAATGCTCCAATGATATGTTCTCTTCGGCAGTCTAATGAATAACGCTATTAAATTTTATTCAATAATGTTTTTCAACAAAATTTTGAAGCAACTTGAAGAAAAAAAAATGATAAAAAGAAATATCTTTTATTTTCAAAATACTTAGCTAAACAAATTTGTATGTCGTTGTATTATTTATTTCTATTTTAAATATAGTGTTTGTATATTGTGACTCAGTTTCTCTTGAACCAGAAGTAAAATAAAATAAAAATATAAGAACAAATTTTAGTGAAAACACTAAAATTTGCTTATAGTAAGTCTACTGTGTAATAATCCTACTTTTCATAATTTAAAAAGCAGAAAAAATGGTGTTTTCTCCGTTATTGTAAGCAAATGAAGTCAATAAAATAGATTAATAGTTGATGTCAATGAAAGACATTGCTACCCCTTCAATTCAACTTTATGAAAGTCGACTGTAGCACTTCCTTCCTTCCTGTAGCAAATAGAACTATGTGTTCATACAGTCATCACGTATATATCAAAATAACTCACTAATTTTTATTTTATTTTATTTCACCAGAACAATCTCTAATTGCATTAGGTGTCCGTGTTTGTTTTTAAACCAGGTGTTACTTCGCGTTTGACTTCTGTTTTAATAGTGATGAAAGGTTGAAGTTAAGATTTTCATCTGACTTTACTGCAAGTTCACGATCTCTTTGTACACAGCTGGAGGAATACGTCTACTTTGTTCAGGATCTTACCAAATTGTATAAATTATGAAGAGGGTAGGGGAGGTAGGGACAGCTGAATGAATTCAGGATGCGTAAATTTCTTTTTGTTTTTGATTTTTCGCTCGTTGCTCAAGTATTTTGTAAACGATATTGTTAGTACCACGCGAACGTAGTCTGGATTCACATTAAAGAGTGGCAAGCAAAGGCGCAACAAAAGTTTCCATTCCTAAAAATACATTTTAGGATATCTTTGATGATAATAGAAGAGTAGTTAGAATTCACCGGAGCAAGACAATTTTTGACATCAAAGTTTTAAAAACGCAATTTTAAGCTGTATGTTGAAACGTTTGGGGAGGAGATGGATGCTCTTCTTTAGGAATTGTTCGAAATTGGAGGCCTAGAAATGTACTTTTAATTTCTGTTCAACAACATCAGAAGAAGGATGAGAGCTCTCCCCGTATATTTGTCGAAATTAAGACTCGAAAAACGCAATTTTAATCCACTTTTGGTGAAGTTAGGGGAAGAGTAAAAGATTCGGATGTCCTCTAATATTAAAAAACTATTATTTTAGAGCTGTTTTTTTTCTCGACAATATATAAAAGAAGAGAGGAAGTTTCACAACTTTGGAAATTGTTTGAGATTCAAGTCCAAAAAAAAAAAAAAAAAAAAAAACCACAAATTTTAGTAGTTTTTTTTTTTTTTTTGATTAATTGAGCTGAAAAGGGACAGATAAGCAGCTCTTCTCCAAAAAGTTTTGGAATCGAAGCACTAAAAATACAATTTTAAATTATCTTTGGTGACATTAGGGAGAAAAGAGCATGGGGGTCTGAGGTTCTCTCCTAGGGGTGGGGGACGGGCAGTCGCTCCTCTCTACCCCAGGGACGGAAAGAGACTCATTTTTAGTGAAACTCAAAATTACATTTTGATATTTACATCTAAAAGAATATGCATTTAGAAGGCCATTTCTGTAAAAAAAAGAAAAAGGGAACAGTATGTACTGAAAGTAAATAAATTTACATACAGTACTAGTGTTTTTTTTTTCTTTCCAGAATGGAGAGTAAGTTTAAGGAGAGAGCGATTAGAGTAAATATGGCTTACTTCTTCACTTCAAATCTGTCTTAACGCTGAATTTACTCATGTACCCTCGCATAAAACATGCTGACATTGAGGGCACTTTTAAAGCACATAAACATTTGGATGGGTGGAGACTCAGGAAGTGAGGTTTGTAGAACATTTGAGTTCGCGTAAATCACATCCGCAGAGTCTGACGATTCTATTTATAATCATGAATAATATACCTCAATTGGATTCCTCCATAAATGTTCTTTTCTGCAAGATTCTTTCGTTGGAGCGTGTGCTGACTGTTGAAACAGATGCTTTTCCCCCACGTACATGTGTAGATTAGACTAGTCCTCTATTCGTTTTAAGTGACAAATACAGTAGATGAGATACAAAATGGCGCTTTTTTTTTCTTCTTTAATGATCTGTCGTGACATGGACAGATTTGTCGATGAAAGGTACAATGTCATTTTTTTCTTGATAGATTTCCTGCTTGCACGTAGGATTACGTAAAGGTTACAGATTTGATAGAATTTTTCATAAGACTTAGAATGACTGTATGACATTTTGCAAATAGTTCAATTAGCAAAGAGAGTGGAATTTCAATGGAGAAATGAAAATGAAAATTACAGTAATATGTTATGAAATAATTGAGCTTGAGCTTCTGATATAATATTCTAGTGGTTCATCTCAATTGATATGAAATATCACTTTTGCTTCAATTAAATTTTTCGAGCAACAATGCGTTCAAAGCATACAATTGCAATTTAAAAAGCCTGCAACTGATTCCTAAGTCTCTGTTTTAACTAGCAAATATTCCATCTTCTATTATAGCTATAGCCTTAGCTATCTGAGCAAAATACACTCTTTTGAAAAGCAAAGTAAAGACTATCAAGGAAGTGACTTTTCTGTAGAAATTAAATAATGTATTCACTTTTCACAGAGTTGATAGGATGATTAAAAATTCATTGCCAAAGATGCATCCAAAATTTATCAATTGCACGATGCATGTTTATATACGTCTATGTAAGAAGTAATAATAACTCGAAATACAAAGCTACGATATTCATCAATTGTTTCTCTAGATCAACACTAATTAGGTGAGCTAGAATCTGATGGCCTACCAGTATTATGTCCCAGACAAGTTCAATGGGTGAAATATCTGCCTACCTTGCTGGATAAAAATCAACGGCAAACACTATCACTAATCCTCATATATATAAAAGCCAATGATCGAGTAACACCTCCTGACGTCATCAGCAATGAAACTTACGCCACGGCATGACGATTTGATAATAAGTTTTGGTAATGTTTAACATGCAGGAAAAGGCTTTATTGTGACAAGGCTGAACTGAATCCGGTAACTTCACTGTTTTACTGGTAAGACTGCCATTTTAGGAGAGTGAAGAAACGAAAAAGTGGTTAGCAATGAAGGCTATCTATTGGAGTTCGGGGTTAATCCACTAGAGTTAGGGTTAAAATGTCAACTATCAAAATATCATCACCAAACAGGCAATGGCTTCGTTCTAATGTAGAAGCGATTTTCACCCGTCATGTCTTGACGGGCGATTTTCTAGTTAAAAGCATATAAAACTACCAATCGCTAAGATGTAAGCAATAATAACTAAATTTTCAATTTAAAAAAAATCTAAATTACTAAACTATCTAAATAAAAAAAAAAAATAATAATAAAAGAAAACGCTGCTGATGAAAGAATCATATAACTATTTAATCTTTACAACTTCTTGCATTTCGAGTTTTATACGTTCAAACTCAAAATAAAGCAATTATACCTATTGAATAAGTTATTATTTATAGCTATAATTATCATTTGCTTAAAGTAGTGCTGCAAATAAATTTATTAACAGGAAAAAAAAAAAAAAAACACACACACACACACACACACACAAAAAAAAAAAAAAATGGAGAATTTACACAGATTCTGGGTTTGCTGCAGGAAAAGTATATAACATTTACTCCACAAAAATTTTCTAACCTTTCATATACGTTGCGAATACTATTTCGAAAAACTCAGCAACGGTGCACAGCAGAAATCACACAAGCGGAATGCCTATTCTCTTTAAAATACAGTTAAAAAACTATATGATATCGTGAAAATTGACGCGGTGCGGTGCGCGCACACAAAGGTGGTGCCAAACCCTGTGTTTGACATCTCTGTCCGCCTGATTACCACGCTCAAACTGTTATAGTAGAAAGTCTATTTGATTTTCCTGCCGCATTTTGCCCCAAACTGTTCCATTCTTCCTTGATGCCTTCTGATTCGCTGTCAGCCATTCAGCGTTATTCATTTAGGTGTGAAATGTGTTAGCTACAATCGTTTGATGTTAAATTGTGGCAGGTGTTTAGTTTTCCCTTCGTTTAATAGTCTATTTTATTTGTTTCTTGGTGCGAAATGTTTTGGACTGTGAAGTGATTGTTCTATAAAATCGTTTTTTGATAGCTTTTTTTCATTGCATATGTTCCTAAAACTTAGATTGTTCAGGACTTTTGCATGTTAAAATGAAAATGCAAGAGGACATTAAAAATAATATTAATGTTGTAAATAATTATTCTTTCTTGTTTGGTTTTTGTTCCAAATATTTTAAAATAAGATTTAACTTCCTGTTAAGAAACGTTATGGACCGAGAAGTGATTGTTTAATAAAAATGCTTTTAAAAAAACTTTTATGAAGCATATGCTGGATATGTTGAATAATTAAATTTCCCAAGAGGGCATTAAAAAGGAGAATTAATGCAGTAAATAATTATTCTTTCTTCTGTGCTTTTTGTTCCGAATATTTTAAAATAAGATTTCTCTTCCTGTTGAGAAACATTTGGACTGAGAAGTGATTGTTTAATAAAAATGCGTTTTTAATTACTTTTATGAAGCATTTGTTATTATCATGTTGGCTATTTTGAATGCTTAATTTTTACGAGAGGTCATTAAAAAGGGGAATTAATGTAGTAAATAATTATTCTTTCTTCTGTGCTTTTCTCCCGAATATTTTAAAATAAGTTTTAACTTCCTGTTGAGAAACATTTTGGACTGAGAAGTGGTTGTTAAATAAAAAAGTACCTGGACGACCGAGCCTCGCTCGGCTTTAAACGAATTATTTTTTGTCAAATCGTGTTTTTTTTTAAGGTTCAATACTTTTCCAAATATAATTGAAAAGCTTCACTTTAACGAAATATTAAGCATTCGACCTTCTTATAACACTAAAGTACCAAACAAAGAAGATTCTGAATGTAATTAAATCAACATTTTGCTTTAAACTTTCTGTTACATTTGTTTCCACTATACAATTTTGTTGTCAGTAATTAAAATATTTTGACCTTAGTTTTGCTATGGTGAAATCGATTTTTAACCGAATACTTCCTTTCATACTATGATGCGTTTCACGATTTTATCATAATCGAGATTTTCTTTTTGAATAAGTACTTTTAGTTTTTACGCCAGAAAATGCTACATACAGCATGATATCCATCAAAACTGATGATCCACAAACCATTCCAACAAATGATAACAACGGACTTAACAAAACATAAACAATCTCAAAAGACATACGCTTCTTCGAAATAAAATTTAGATGCGTGATTTAAAAAAACATGTTAAACTATTCGAAGTGTAAAAAGAAAATAAATAAATAAAATAAAATAGGATGGTCAAGCAATAGTTTCACTTAAAAAAGGAAAAAGCCTTACATCGACTTACATAGTGCTTTTGAATTTGTTTTCAGCCAAGTGTATTTGAGATTAGCCAAAGTGGCCAATATCAGCCAAGCCTGGCAACCCTAAGCAAGTATAAAATTTTAAAGCGAGAAGAGACAAATTTTCATTGTTATGGTTGCAAATCGTCTGCCTGATGCGTCAATTCACAGTTTACTTCAAGGCTTAACTTAATTAGACTTTATATTAAAAAACTGTTTTTTGTAAAAAAATCGCGTTTTTACAGGAAAAACACTGAAGTAGATGAACTTAGAATGCAAAACTACAATTAAATCCAAAATTTCATCCAAATCGTTAGAGCCGTTTTCGAGATACGAAATATATACATACCCACAAGAATTGCTCGTTTAAAGATATAAGATACTTTTTTGGTTACTTTTATGAAGCATTTGATCCTAACATGTGAACTATTTTGAATGCATAAATTTTACAAAAGGGCATGGGAGAAGATAATTAATGTAATAAATAATTATTCTTAAACATGTGCTTTTTACTTCAAATATTTTAAGATAAGTTTTAACTTCCTGTTGAAAAACGCTTTGGACTGAGAAGTGATTGTTTTCTATATATTTTTTAAAATTACTTTTATGAAGCATATGTTCCTAACGTGTATAAATTTGATCAATAAACAACTAATGAGGAAAATATAAGGTTTTCTCTTGGTGGTAAAATGGGTAAATGATTCTGACTCAAGTTCGAAAGAAATTTTCGTTTTGCTCCTAAAAAGAGTTCTGTTTATGCAACCGACAATTTCAAAGCAACATTTAGACTACTGAAGCGTGCCTATTTTTTTAAACGCAGACCGTAAATACTTACATCCTAAACTCTCCCAATTTCCACGAGTTGTAAATATAATTGCGCGGTTTTAGGAAACACTCATAGCCGGAGTGATTTAAGAGTCGTTCTAAAACACTTCCTCTTCGCCATTTTGGGACCACGACTCAAAATTTCACGTTGCCATTGTGCAGAGTTATTTCAAGAGTCGTAATATTCGTAAAGGAGCGTGTTTGCACGTGGTTGTGTGTATCTGTGAAGAGAGAGAGAGAGAGAGAGAAAGAAAACTAAAGAACCGTGGACTTCAGTGAGTTTTTTCAAAAATTTACCACTCTGTTGTCAGGTTTTGTTTCATGGATTGTTTTAGTTGGCTCTTAGCCCGTAACTGTGACACGTTTTTCTTCAACCTCGAATCTCAGGGTTCCTATTTGTGTTTTTAGTTATTGCAATAAACTATAAAAATAAAAAAAGAATTAAAAAAGAATTACTGAAATTTACATTATAAAAGCTAGGAAAATCTCTCTTTGCGGCCACCCCTTAAACTAGTAATAATTTCACCAGAACAGCATTCAGTTAACTTCCATTTATCCGCGGAACAGGGTATTACAGCAATCGTGAGTGTGAAAATTCCGCTGATAATCTAACGTGTAACTAGGAATTTACGAAAACCAGTTGCAAAAAGTACATTTAAGCAAATGAAACATTTAGTTCTGACTTCCTTAAAAGCATCTTTATTTTTTTCAAAAAATAAATTAATAAAATAAAATCAAGAATTAATTCTTGAAGTAACACGTCAACAAGTAATTGGTTTTTCTTTTCCGTTCCGAAACTCGTCCCCTTTATCTGTGATTGAAGTTTTTTTTAACAGCATTTGTCACAAAATTGAGGAAATGGTATTCTATTATTATATTAGAAACTTACCGATGGTATTTTTCCAAAAAGCAAACGGAAATTCGGAGTACCTTATTTAATTTTCACCGTCAAAAGTTATCCACTACACAATTGAAAATAGCAATTTTTTTGTGAAATCGTAACATTTGCAATCTAATCATGCAGGTAATAATAGCCTCGATCTTTCGCGTTATGGGATTTTGATTATAGAGAAAAGCTCACTTCTTTTATTTTGGTTATTAAGTGAATAATATTGTTGGAAGTTGAAGTGATTTTTATCGGCAGACATACCCTCTGTATGCATATGAAACTCAATTGCAACTTCTTGGAAAATCGTTGGTTGGTCACGCCTAGATAATGACTTCATTTTTAAAACAGCATTGCAAACGAAAAACCACAATGATGTTACGTTTGCCTGATCTTTGCTGAAACACAGATTATATCTGTGTTTCCTTTATCTTTTTCAAAGCACCACAAGTGCTCGCAAATTTTCATTGACTTTATACAGCTCTTCATTTGCGTATTTGTTTGCACTGTTCTACATTATGCATTTTCTAATACAATACGGATCTTTTATCTCGATGTAGAAGTTAGTCCTGTTTATTTACAACTTTTTAAAGAATTAAAATTCACATGAAATACTTTTTTTTTCTTTTTACATTTCCTGCAATATCTTTAAGGAAAGATTCTAAACTAGCAGGATTTTTCTACTTGGGAGCTTAGCTGTTGTAGGGGAATGTGGGGCAGAGTGAAATAGTTAAGACAACTTACTTTTTTTCAAAATGCACAAGATGGAAATTTGTTCTGAAAATTACGGTGCGAAAAGAAAGAACAATATATTGTAAGTGTTGTTGCAAGTAAGTGTTGTTGCAATATGTTGCAAGTAAAACTTTCATTGAAACATTATTTTTCATTTTTGGCAGTAAATTTGTACCTTCAGAAAAGGGATGGAAAATGTTCACTTCGTTTTTTCATGGAGCAAAGAGAAAAATGAAATATTTTTCTGATGAAAGAATTTTTATTCGATTATTAAAGAATTTTTTGATCAAATAAATGAGTAAATAAAAGAATGAAAGATTAATGAAAATAAAATGAAACAATAAACGAATAAGGAAATAAACAAATAAGTTAACGCATGAGAAAAATGAAACAAAAAATAAATTATTGAAATAGTGAATGAATAAGAAAATAAGCAAGTGGCCCGGCTAGTGAAGTCAAGGGGTGCGGATCGGGATCGGACTGGTATAAATTTAATACGTTTTATGAGGGAAGGCGGAGGGGGAGCGGCGACCAAACTGACTAGGGGCTTTTGGCGGCCCTGAAAAATATTATTATTTTGTGTAACATGTGTTTCAAGTAGATACATAAGGGAAAATACCAGCTCAAAAACATTCGAACCATTTTTTTTTTAAGGAAAATAGGAATTTTTGAGTGCACTGTGAGTAAAATTCTCACACTGCGAGTACTCAGGTCACTCATTTTGACGCGAGTTCTGTAGGGTTAAAGCTCAGAATTTGCTTGTAAAAGGGCAAGACATAAACAAGAAACGGGCCCCCAAGGGCAACTGGTAAGTAAGCCATAAACTATAAACTCCTATTCTATTTATTCTGGGCAGAGAAATTTTCTTCAAGTGATGAAAAAATAATCGCATTTACGATTGGCTGTAATAACATAAAAATATCCTGCTAGGCAATACACACAAGCAAAATGAAAAATGGCAGCCTTGTTATCCATAAAATATACCGATCATTAGCGAAAATGATGAATGAATAATTCATTTTCATAAAGCTTGCAAAACTAATGTTTTTTTTTGTCGGCGAAATAGGAGCATTTGCACTCATTCTAACTGCTGCGCCCAGTATGGAAGCGGAAACAGCTTTCGTACATTTTATCGCCATTTTATGTGAAGATCTTTCGGAAAGTTTTTTTTTTTTTAGAGTCTTTATTTTTATGTATTTTTTTAAAACTCTTACTGCGTTTAAATTTATGAGTACAGTGTAATCGTGCTACAATCAGGGCCGCCGAGAGCCAAAGCCTGTCAGTTAGGTCACAGGGTCCCCCTCCTCTCTTAAAACTTGTCAAATTTATTTGACTCTTATTCCGAGCCGGGTCCCCTCAAGGGATTTGGCACCTAGTTTACAACTAGGCTGACATGGCCTCTCGTCGGCCCTGGCTACAACGCGGTTTGACTTCCTCGAAATGAATATTACGCGCGTTTTTCACAAGTAACACATTTTAGAGCAAACGCGAACTCCTCGTCCGCAGCACGAGATTTTTCGGAAGTGAAATATCGGTTTCGTTATTGGTTGCTAAATATTGGCTTCGTGAATGGACTTTCATTGCTTTAGCATTATTAAAGGCGTCAGTTTCCGCACTGAACTAGTCTAATCCTCGTTTTTTTCGTGCGCACGAATAATCACTATCCGCATTTTCGATTCATCTTTTTTATTCAGGATTTCGAAGTCAATTAAAAAAAATGGCACCTAATTGCGCTGCTTCATCAAAAGCTAGTGAAGGTGAAACAAGAAAGAAATGCTGTACACTCAGCTCTATACTTTTTGTCGCTCTTCCCCAATGATCATTGATTTTGTGCATGGTAACAATATTTTATGTTGATTGACACATATAAGAAAAAAAAAATACTCTATGAACTGAGCGTGGAAGGCGGTAATATATAGTAAGGGAATAATTTTAAAGAGTTTGAGGCAACGATTCTCAACCGGTGGTCCGGCACCGGTTCGTAGAAAAACTCAACCGGTCCTCAGAGATTTTTGCTCTCCCCTCGTAGAAAAATATATGTATAATTTTCGCTATTGTTTTTAACTCTGATGTTTTTTCTTTCTTCTAATGCTCTTTCTTTTTTCGTTTCTGTAGATAAATAGAAAATATTTAACCATTTAACTCATGGTAATTTTGAACATGTTGAATACATTGACAAATCTTACGTTATTCATCACAATATTGTGGTGAAATTTACTCTTACCCATGTTTCAGGGTTACTAAGAACTATTTCATCATTAAGAAATGAAGCTTTGGTAAAATCACTGATAAAATTAAATTTCATGTTTTCATGTAAACAGGAAATGTCCTCAAGTTTTATTATTTTTGATGATATAAAATTAGTTTTTGTGTTTTATATCAACAACTACTTTTTCTTTTCCGTATCGTTTGTTTTCCGAATTATTATAAGGCGACAGAAATTTATTGTACATTTAATGCGCAAGTTCAAGTATCCAACTTCAAGTTGGCTCTTGGAATTAGTTTTTCTATTTCATGTGGCGATGCTTGGAATTCACAAGGGTTGCAAAGAAATTTTTGAAAATTGAATTTAATATTAAAAGAAATGATGCTATTCTGCGTTAAGAAACAAAGGCAATTTTCAATCTATTATGAAATGATTTTCAGCATTCATATGCTTCCTACTTAACGAAGCAGGTAACGTTTCGCTGTAACAGCTAAAAGAACAAGTAACATTAGTTTAAATGTAATATTTTAAGATTTCGATAATTTTGAACGTTTCTAGTAAGCATTACACAAATCATTTTTCTCTTTTATAGCTTCATTGGAAGTTATGAATAATGAATTTTTTGATTAATTATGAACAATGAATAATTAATCAAAAAAATGAGTTAATGACTTATTATCTAACATTAATTCTGTTTAAAAGACTACATCAGATTAGAACATTTTTCCATGTTTAAAAACATATCTTAATTATTAAGAACCATGCATATGCTGCACCTTGAGACGTGTCCTTAGGTACAATATGTTTGACTGTCCCGAGGTACAATCACCGCGTAGTTTAAGAAAAACCAAAATGATGGTCAATCTAGATGCACTATTATTATTTTCTCATAACCAAAATATTTAAAGTGCTTCTCTACACAAGCAAAATAAAATTCATTTGATTAGTTTTACAATTACAAAGAAAGAAAATGAGATATTCAGGCGTTCAAAAAATTAAATTCGTTACGGAAAAAAAACCGAAAAACCCCATTAAAATTCTTTATTAAGTAAAAAGTGTATTAAACTCACCTTGACCTGCGAAAGTTCACAATTTTACTGCATTCTTCTGAAAAATGGTGTACAGTAAACTGAGCAATATAGGCTGCTGGCCCAATTTGGTTATTTTGACCTAAGTGCAGGATTTAATTTCTAACTAAAGAAGTACGGGAGCTTTAAAACTTATTTTTATGCTTAAACGCTTAAACAATCTAAATATTGTTCAACGCCTAAAAGCTAAAAAAAAAAGTGCCTTACTGAAGTTATTATTGTTTTCTGCTACTAAATAGGTAGGATAGCCATCCCTTTTGAAAAAGTTTGTTTTTAAATGTCTATGGAAAGCATTCTAAAAGTATAAAGACAGAACACGGAAGGCTGTCTAGAAAGGTATTTGTCCCCCAAGATGCTCGACACCAAAAAGTGCTGTGTGAAATTCATTTATGTACTGTGGGAAATGGGATTGAAGAAAGAATCCATAGCATTAAGTTTAAATACCCGGATCTTTATCTTTTCTTTTTTCACCACTTCCTCATATGGATCGAAAAGAGAAAGACACTTATTACATCTTCGACACTTAAATCTGAAGTTGACAGCTCTTAGCATTGATGCTAATCTTCAATTTTATTTTACTATTCTCCTCTGAATACTGGTTGGGGGGGGGGGGAGTAAAAAGCACTGGACTTTGCTTTAATGATATTCCTAATTAAATAATCAAATAACTGACGTAGCTGACCATTGTGGCAGGACAATTTTCTTAAGATTGTTATTCTGATTTGATAGCAGAAAGTTTGTAAGCACTAGTAGCTGCGATTTCTTTTCCTTTGTGGAGCATGAAAAGACTCCCCTTTTAAAATGCAAATAAGTTTAGTGAATAAATAAGTTTTAGGTTTTTTCTACTAGCCTTCCGTCAAAGTTTGATAATTATTTTGTCTTTTCTCTCTTGAAAATCAAGTTCTTAATAATTATTTTTCTATTTTTTTTTCCCAAAAGCGAGAGGTGAAATTCACCAATCGCTGGAAACATATTAAAAAATAAATAAATAAATAAATAAATAAATAAATAAATAAATAAAACGATTTCCAGCGTTTTTTTTTTCCAGCGCTGAAAATCGCTGGAAGAGTTATTGGCCTCCGTAAGAGATTATTAGTTTCCTACTAAAAATAAAAATTTAACAGTTAACGAGTATAACATTTTTACGAGTGCCCGTAGTGTGCCCGACTTTTAAAAGTTATTCATAAAAACTCTTTATCCATTCGTGTCAAAATATCTTAAAAACCAAAATGAAAGAGCAAAATAAACAAATAATTTAGCTGTTTAGCTCGGTGACGCTGTTTTTAGCTATTCCATTCTCGCTGATCAACCGTAATTGATCGAAATAATTAACAAAATATGTGATTCGATTCCTTTCCGTTTTCCATTCTATTCATCTGTAATTAAAATGCTTCACTGATATTAAACCATTATATTATGTAAAATTAGAACCATTTTATCTCAAGTAATTTTCAAACGATACTGTAAATGAATAAAAGCAAAATTAACTATTTAAAGAATTGAACGATTTTTGAAATTTAATTAATTTTTGCGATGGTTTGACCGTTAACTAATTATTTTATTTTAATATTATGTAATATAATGCTAATTATTTCCTTAGAACATTTTCTTGTGACTTGACTTATCAACTCTTCTCATTGTATGAATTCAAGAAGAAAAAAAGAAAAAAAGAAAGAAAGAAAATAAAAGAAATAACATGTTAACTGCTGATGAGTTTGTTTTAAAAAATATCCCTGCTACTTATGAGATGTAGGGAACATAAAAACGTACATAGCCCTGGCTAATGGGCGGTATTTACTGAATAAAACGTAGTTGAGTAAAATAAATAAAATAATAAAATAAACATTACTTTCGTGATAATACATTAAGGGAAATACTTTAAAGTATTTATTTAAGATTAGTAATGCAATAAGCTGTTTTTTTAATCTCTTAGTAGTGCGTAATGTAAATACAATAAAATATGCATGTTTTTAACCAAAACCTTCAGCAGTAATAGAATTATGTTTTTCTTAGCTTTTTCTTCGCTTAATATAGACTTCACGCTTGCGTTTTATACAGGGCCCAAGTTACCCTAACGGAAAACTTGGATAACATGGGAAGTCTGAGAAATTTTTCAGACACCTGGAACACCTGGAAAAATCAGTTGAAATTTTTAATTCTTGAGGAAAGAATGGCATTTTTTCCCTGGATGTATATAAAGTTGAAGATGAAACATTACTTTTACTTTTTTAAGCTAGAGTATTTCTCATTAGCGGACTTTAGGGGGGGGGGGAGAGGCAAGGGGCTCGTGCCCCTCCATAGGATAAATTAATTTAGATATTTCATTTATTATTTATTGACTTTAATATAACATATTTTTTTAGTTATTTTAAAAGAATAAAAATCACTAGCATATTTTGAATAAAAACATTTTTGTTTGAAAATGAAATAATACTGGAGTCCCAGAATATAGAGCTGAAAAATACATTCAGTTCACTGGTTTCGAATTCAAGGGAACGAAATATCGCGATTCGTCCATTAATTCTTTTTTGATGCAATCAATAATTAACAGTTTTAAAAAAGTGTGTAGATGTGCCTAAAAGAGTCATTTCGATCCAGGAACAGATTTCTTTTTCAGCTTATAAAAAATGCAAAATGAAAGAAATTACATAGTAGTTTCTTTGCAAAACCATGATATTAATGGAAACGGCACTGTATCATGGCTTTAAAAACAAATCAGTAACTGCTTTGAAATTCGCAAAGAAATAGTATCTGTAATCTTCAATAAAACTTATGTGTTATGAAGCTATGATTTTCTTAATTACATACTATTTTATAATTAAAATGCAAATTAATTTATAAAAACTCAAATGAGATAGGGTTTTTTTATAACCTTGCCCTAGTAATCATAATGACAATGTTCCTAATTAAAGCCGTTAATTTTATAGCATCCCGGTGATATTATATTGGGTTTAGTATTTAATTCGCTTGAAATGTTATTTTACGTCCACATTCAAAGCATATTAGAGCATAATATTTATGTACCGAAAAAGTAGATTAATTGTCCTGAAGTAATCCTAAAACAACATTTAAAAATAAAGTAATGAAAACTTTCGTATGAAACATATTGTATGCGGCGAGGGGGGGGGGGGATTTAATTTCCGGGCCTCCTCCAAAAGTTATTTTTGTATCCGCCCCTGGTATTTCTGTAATATTTCCGTTTCAGTCAAACAATATATATTTTTTATTTTTACAATTTAAATTTTATATTATAAAAAAGTATATCATAGGAATTTGGTATTGGAGCTATTTTTTTTCATTACTTCCTGATTTTGTGCGTGAAAAAAATTGTTAAACTATTTGAATAAATCAATGATAAGTGGTACATGTAAAATATAAGCTTGTTCTTTTTTTAACTATTAAAAAAAAAAAAAAAACATCCAACAGTTTGATACCTGATTTTTCTGTTGACGGTTTGGAAAAGTCAGGGAAGTTGATATGAAAGCTGATTCGGAGTAGACATTCTGTTTATAATACTATAATGTATATCTTCAGAACCAAAATAAATAGAGCTTTAGATGCGTTTCATGGTTTAAATTATTAGGACCTTTTCGAAAGAAACAAATTTGGAAGCAAATGCCCATAGAATGAACACGGCTTCATGCATTTACGCGTTTTTCCAATTTTCTCAATTTCAATGCAGCATTTCCTTTTCAGAAAAGGAAACGAGTAATTTTGCGGAGTCTTTGATGTTACAAACAATTTTCTACCAGAGCACGACATCGGAAATATCTTCACAGCTATTTGTGTTACTGCTATTAAATAAGGCTCCCCCCGTCCGACGCAACTTTAATCGATGTTGATTATATGCTTTCATTGTAATGATTGATCTAGCTTTTGGCATTTGTTCTACCGTAACGAAATGTGAAAAATTACCTCAGCAGTTTTTAGCGAATGTTCTGAAATGTTTACTAAGTCTTGCGTGTGGTCTGGTTTAATGAAGGGAAAAAAAGACATTAAATTAATGTAGTAAATGAACTTTATTGTTTCTTTTTTGTAAGTGTTGCTATTTGTTTTCTTTCCACGTGTTTTAAAGTTTCTTTTAGAGTTAAATGACTTTTGTTGCACTTCATTTAGCATATGGGCGGAAGAAGCTTCTGGTTTCGGAATGAGTCATTATTTAAATATGACCATCCAAAGCGGGAGGAGAGTTGTTACTGTAATATTCGGGCATAAATGGGGGGCACCCCTACAAAACACGCTTTAATTTTAGCAATACGTATGCCTTCCAAGAGAGACTAAAATTTTCAAAATAGAAAGATAAGAAAAGAAAAAAACCTTTTCAAACAACTTTCGGGTTGCGAGGGAACATTGAAGTACAAATTCGTCTGAATAACTTTAATTATTCAAAAGAAAAACGTATTATTAAACCCCACAATGCTAATGCGTGAACATAGATATGATTAGAACTTTATTTATTTATGTTTATACTAGTAGTATCCGCATGACTTTGCCCGTAGTAGAAAAATTAAGAGGTCTTTTGGTTCGCCTGTATATTTACAAATAATATATGGTGAATTTTCTCGCCAATTGGCTTGCACCCATGTTACGGTTCCGCGTTATGATAATTTCGTATCTCGCCAATTGACTTGTGCCCATGTTACGGTTCCACGTTATGATAATTTCGTAATTTACTCGTCCATCTTATGATAATTTTGTTCTTAAAATTGGAACAGAAAAAGAACCACATCGAATTTTCTAAAAATCGCTTTGAGGTGCACACCTCCATGCTACAAACCAACTTTGTGGCAAGTTTCATGAAAATCGGCTGAACGGTCTAGGCGCTATGCGCGTCACAGAGATCCTGACAGACAGATAGAAATCCGGACAGAGAGAGATCCTGACAGACAGAGAGACTTTCAGCTTTATTATTAGTAAAGATTATGTGGTGCAATCGATGAACTTTTGTGTTTTGATTGCTAAAAACTTATTGTTGTAGTTGTCGTTTTAAAAGAAAAACAAATTTCTTCACCAAACTGTTTTATGTTTACTGTACAGAATGTACAATACAGTAACCTGTAGCAAAAAAAAAAAAAAAAAAAAATCATTTTGTTATCTTTATCTTTACTAATTTACTAATAATAAAGCTGAATGTCCCTCTGTCTGTCCGGATCTCTGCCTGTCAGGATCTCTGTGACGCGCATAGTGCCTAGACCGCTCGGCCGATTTTCATGAAATTTGGCACAAAGTTAGTTTGTACCATGGGGGTGTGCACCTCGAAGCGATTTTTCGAAAATTCGATGTGGTTCTTTTTCCAATCCAATTTTAAGAACAAAAATATCATAAGATGGACGAGTAAATTACGAAATTATCATAACGTGGAACCATAACATGCGGGTACAAGCCAATTGGCGAGAAAATTCACCATACACTATTTGTAAATATACAGGCGAACAAAAAGACCTTTTAATTTTCTATTACGGGCAAAGCCTTGCGGGTACCACAAGTTTGTCATAAAATTGTTAATGCAATGTGCTGGCTGTTTTGTCAAAAACTTCTTAAAGTTATATGCATGAGTTAGTGATAATCCAGAGAAGATTTCTTTTTTCATGTTCTTCGAGCACTTGACGTCGTGGAGCAATTGATGATCTCTAGTTTCAAGACAAGTTTCAGGACTACGAAAAAAAAAAGAATACCAGTTAGAGATGCCAGAAAACCCACAGATTTTGAAGGATAGAAATAAAGTCAGGAATTTCGGAGAACGAAATTGGAATTTAGAGGAACATCGATAATTTAGAGATAAAAACAAACTTCATTCTTTTACACGTTGACATTAGTCCTAAAACATAATCACATTAAGATTTTCTTTAGACGATAACATTTGTAAAACTCTTGCATACTCTCAGTAACAAATTGCTTTTTGAGTAAAATTGAACTCATGCTGAAATTACCCTTGTTAAAACTATCTTTTTCTTTTTCTTTTGTTAAAATGTTTAAAACATAATAAAAATTTACAGCTTATGTCCGAAATGGAGTTGGAGTTGTAAACATCAACAAAAAGCTCATATAGTCAGGTATGATTGTGAATGGTATAAGATGTTATTGGCGTGATGATTTTATATTTCTGTACGGGTTATATTGATTTCTTAGAAGAAATCGGTGTATATAGTGGCATA
The DNA here is from genome assembly GCF_026930045.1 of Uloborus diversus. Lineage (NCBI taxonomy): Eukaryota > Metazoa > Arthropoda > Arachnida > Araneae > Uloboridae > Uloborus > Uloborus diversus. Next base: position 149,880,516 of record NC_072735.1, on the reverse strand, counting down.
CGCTGCGTTTTCTCTCTGGGGGGGGGGGGAGGTTCAATTTTTACAAAAACATAAATAATCTCGTTTTGGGGGCAGTTCGCGGAAATTTTTTAAAAGGGAAATCTTACAATCGCATTGTTAAGCAATATTTGGTGAATGTTCTTCTTATAACTTTATCTTTAATAGCAATAGAATTAAAAATAAATGAACACCTTAGTCTTCTTGACGCTTTTTAAGGGTGCTGTCGCCCGCGGCAAATGCCCCTCCCCTCAATCCAATCCCTGCAATACTTTTTTTTATAAATGTAAAAAAAAGTAAAAAAATATGAAAAATGTTAATTACCTTTGGATGATGAACGAATTTTTCATATAAACTTGTACCTCAAAGGAGGGGATTTGAACTCCCCCCCCACCATTTGAAGGTGTTTTTTTTTTGAGGGGGACGCCAACTACTCCCACTGGATTTTAAAATACCTAATAAATTATGCAATTGTGTACGTATTTTGTTGTTTTTTTTCCATGTTACCGTAAAAAACCGAAAACTGGTAAATGTCAACATTCACCGATGAGTATCAATATTTACAGACCCCCCCCCCCCCGAATATTTCCGGTGAAAGTCGACATTCTCCGATTTCAGTGTTTCACCGTAATATAGTCCCCCCTCCCCTTTAAAGGGAAATTTGGGCAGCATACTTTAATTAATTTTTTCATTCACTTGTTTACATTTCATGTGTTCTCTGTTGTTTTGCTCTAAGTTTAATAACTCTAGAACTCATGTCATTTTCCCTACATTCTTTTTGAAAAAGAACGTTTTCTGTCACTTTCCCCTTTCATTCATTATTTTCCGTTGCGTGCTTTATTCATATTCGTAGGTATAATTAAACTCTCGAGATACATTTTGGAAAGTTTCTCTTCTTGTTGTTTTTGTAACTCTTTTAAAAATAAATTCAGAGTGCTCACAAGAGGGGTTAGGGTTCTTAATGTCCATGTCCATGGCGCATACTGCACCACGGACATGAAGAATATATTTTTTTTTGCGGGGGTAGGGGGGGATCAGTTTAGTCTTTTTTCGTGAGGTGTTTGTGTGCTCCACCGCTCTGGGGGCACTGGGGGGAAGGAGGAAATCTGAAATCTCTGAAAAAAGCGTCACCTTTTATTATTTTACACAAAAAGAGCTTCGGTTTTGCATTTCAATAAAGAAAATTTGTATTGCTTTTAAAAAAATTTGTAGGGTGAAATATTTTACAATAGAATTATAATAAGCAGAAGAAATGTTAATATGTGTTAACAGATGGCAGCACCAGTTAAAATATGGAACTCGCGGTTTTGCACATGGCATCAATCAGCGAAAATGTAAACAATCTGAATCTGAAAAGCTGTGTTTGCAAAATGTATATTTCAAGTGCGTGTAATGAATTCAATCATCTTTTCCCTATTTTCTCACGTCTGTAACATAATATTGATGCTAACTTTTTTCTTTCAGATTATTAATTGGTGCTCCTAAAGCAAGAACAATAAGCTTCAATAATTCCGGTGCTGTATATAGTTGTCCTTTATCTACGTATCAAGCTGATTGTACACAGTTACTAATTGATCAAAATATAAGTAAGTAAATTTGGTATACTGTACAAAATTTCAACGCCATGTGTTTGATAATACATTCAATCATTTGATAATGCATAATTATTTCAGATTATGGTAATCAAAAAGTTATTAAAGATGACCAGTGGATGGGAGTTACTGTTAAGAGTCAAGGACCTGGTGGATATGTTTTGGTATGGAAATATTTTGTTTATAAATATTAAAAAAAACTGCTACTAAGGGAGAAAGAAATCGTTGCTAGCTGTATTCATAATACAAAAATCCCTTGATAACATCAGTTTCCATTTTTATATGTTGGTTTAAAACCTCAATTTTGTTTAAAGTGCTGTTCGTTTGTCGCCTTCATTTTTTTTTTAATTCACCGACTTTTTCCATAACTTTTAATGCTTTATAAGCTGGTTTACTTTGAATTAGTCTAAGTATTGTGTTTATTGTAAGTAGTTTTCTTACATAGCCTTTGTATTCAATGCTGATTCTACTGCATATAGGTATACTCCGTTTCAAAACAAAGCTCAACTTTTTATAACCTTTTGTTGTTTTTTCCCTTAAGTTACAGCACTTTCATACAATCACAATGCTAATATAATCTTATTTATAAAATTGTTCGCACCTTGTAATCTTTGTGTACTTTTTACTTAAATGCAAAGATTTATGAAGCTTTTTATTACCAATAATAAATATATACATACTTTAATAATGTATTCAAATTAAAAGAATATGGAATAGTAAAAGAAAAATAAAACTTAAAACCAGGGTTGGCAAAAAGCCGGTTTTTTTTTAAAAAAAAAGCCCATGGACCCAGGGTTTTTTAAAATAAAACCCAAAAAAAAAACCAACTAAAGCTGGGTTTTTAAAAAGAAATGTGGTTTTTTGTCTTTTTTTAGGGAAAATATGGGGTACTTGTAGCATATTGTAGCCTAAGTATATAGACAAAGCGTAAAAAATTGTCTTGGTAAAAAAAGCTGGAAAACTAGTTAAAATTCAGCGTTTTCTGAAGAAAAATATAAGACAACAAAACCCAAGAAGGGTGAAGTTTCAGATTTTTTAGTTTCCTTGATTACCAACAGTTAAGGCAAAGTTACTTCTTGAGTGATAAAATCTAGTGTTCGTTTTTAATTACTACATTTTTTTTTTGCATTTTACTTTTTTGTATTTCATTTTGTTATGCAAAACGACTGTTGAACCTCAAATAGTTTAAATCCTTATTTACTGAATTCGAGCTTAATCAAGACATTTCTTTGAATTTTATGTTCCCTGTTTTTCTATTTCTGTGTACAGAGTAAGAAATATTAAGCTTTTTCGTAAGATAATGAAAATACTATTCATCCTATTCTGTTTTCTGTCCAACCGTTTATGAAACCTGTTAATTTCTAAAAAATATACTTTGTGCATTCAAGATTTGTGACCTGTTGGGGTGCAGAAAATAATTCACATGAAAGCCTTTTACCTAGAGTAGTTTCCTCTGTACCATCTACAAATATTGAGAAAATCAGGTGTTTCAGGACTTAGTACTGTCAGGGGGGGGGGGGATGTTGAATAACAGTGACTTAGGAGGATCTCAATTGATGCATTTTTTAAATGTGATCTTGCTTTCAAAATCTGATACTATGAAAGTTGCAGATTTGTAAGAGATAAATTGTTTACTGAGCTTTAATAGCTTATGCTGAAAAAGTAAAATCTTGCTAATATATTATTTGAACCAACATCCCTAAGAAATCAGTGCTTTCTAGTTAAAAAAGTAGATAGGGTAAAATATCTAAAAATTCTAAAATTAATAAATAATATAATTTGTCTGCATGTTACATATATAGGTATATATATTTTCCCATTCAAGCTCAATTTGGGGCTGTCCATTAATGATGTCAAACTTTTTTTCAACATTTTTAACCCTCCTTCTCCCTTTGTAATTAAGTATCAAACTTCACTATATCCTGCACCCCTTGTCACATGTCATTTCATTTCAGAAACATATCCTTACAAAAGAAGCCGCAATGTCACACTTCTTGTTACTGTTACCCCCTCACTCTCTTTTTTCACTAACTGATGGTTTCATGAATCCCATCCTTCTCAAAGCGTGACATCATTTGTGTAGAGCCCCTTATTTTTCTAATAACATCTTCACTTACTAAGCCCTTCGACTAATTTTCAGTCTTTTCTGTAATTTATATATTTATTGCAATTATAATTGATTTTATCTTTTAGGCGTGTGCTCATCGTTTCATCAAAGCTGGAGAAGATTACCAATGGGGGCAAGGCATATGCTTTTCTCTTACTCATAACCTACAGTTTGGAAGGGCTTGGGAGCCATGTAGCAATCGGCCAGTCAATAAAGCCCATGAGCAGTATGGTTATTGTCAAGCTGGAACTAGTGGCATGATTACAGATGTAAGAATTTATTTACCATATCATAACTTTCATCAATATTAGCTGTACAGCTAACTGTACTTTTTGCTGTACAGTTTTGCGTATTGTTACAAATTCTGTAAATAGTAATTATTTTTGTGATTAATTCATTGTAAGCTGGCTAAATTTGGCGTTTATTCCATTATTTTTCATCTAAAATTATCTTAGTAACATAACCTGTAATAGGTTTCTTGTTATAAATATATAACCCCCCAACATTAGTATGATGTATATGGTCCCCGGATAACATTGGTAAATGGAATAAAAAGAAGGCATCGAGAAGCATTTCGAATTTTGTCGAAACTTCTCTAGGATTTATAAATAGCCTCCACGCGTGATGAAAAGTTAGACTGGTCTGAGCCCTTGTGCTCAGAGCATGTATTTGGCTCTGTGTGTATTAGCCTTTGCACTCTGTTTTTGCACATTTTGAAGTAAATACGTGTGTGACCATTGAGTTTATGGTGTTTAATTGATATTTGCTTAATTGCTGATGATTGATTTAGCAGTTGTAACTACATTTCCTGTACATAGCTATGAATAAATCTCCTGTGTTTTCTCAAGAACTGTGTTGTCATTTAAAGAAAGTTTGGAGCTGCACGGTATTCGTAACAATATAGTGGTGAAATGATATGACTTTTCCTAAAGCATTTCTGTTACAAAATATGAAATTGCAACTAGTGTACATTTTTAAAAGCTTTTTTCTTATTGTAAGGTGATCAGGAATAATTTCAGATCATCTCATTTCTTGGATGAATATCAACACCTAATTTTTATTTAAAAAATAAATATGAATATAAAAAACAGCTAAGTGTCCACAAATTTTCGTTTTCAGAATAACTACATTTATTTAATAATATTTTGCAGTTTAGTTTATCAAATCAAATGTATTTTAAACTGCTTATTATTCTTGCTATTTCAAAGATTACATTTTCACTAATATTGTCCTATGTCTTTTAATAATAAATATTTGGTGTTGTTTTTGCTTTAAATCGTCTAAAAATAACATTAGCCAAACTTATATAAGATGGAAAAAAAAAAAATCTACAAATACAAATTCCCAATTTGAAAAGTCTTTGCAAGCAATTCATAGTCTCTCATAGCTAATGCAACCCTTTCATTGTTTTGTGATTTGAAAAAAATTTATCAGATTCGTTATATTAACTCTCTGATGGTTTTGAACGTCTTATCACACCCTACTGAGCATGTTTAAAAAGCATTTTACACTAATTTTTCTGACGCTAAATATTCACTGTCAAATGGTCCTAGGCGCAGGTTGATAGCTATGCATTGATAGATGGTAGGGCACTTGGTTTCCATGGCAAGGCTCAAAAAAATACTTTTCATGGGGAAAAATTTCATGCATCTTACTCGTGACCCCAGACCGCCATAGAGTTAATCTTTGTTCACTGCATTAAAATGGATTTTAATACATAGTTCAGAAATGGTGAAACTATAAGTGGTGTCCATAGTTTTATTATTAAATTTATTTACTTAATGTAACAGTTCATTGGATCGGAAAGTAATAAAAATAAAAAAGCGGTTTTAATTTCACGTAAAACTTTTTGCATTTTTATAGGACAATACAATTACCATTGGAACTCCTGGACCTTTCACTTGGAGAGGAACTATTTTTACAAATACTGTAACATTCAAAATTAAAGATGACAAGAGATGGTATCTTGGACCTATTATGGAGGATACCTCACCTGTTGATAAATACAGTTATTTAGGTACTTCATTTTTGTGCAGTTGAAGTATTTACTATTGTATTATTTTATTAATTCTGTACTTTAAACTTAGTTTTAAAATTTTCAATGTGACTTCAATATCTTTTTTTCTCTGGTACCATATTGATTTCTTTGTTTTAGATTTTTTATCCATAAATATGTTGTAGGCAAATGTGTGCTTATTTGTTTCTCTCATATGTTTCTCTCCCCCCCCCCTCTTTTTCCTTTACTGGCAAATTTCTTTACTTTGCCTATACTTGTAAAGATGAGATTTAATATCAGTTTTGCAAATTGTTTTTGTCATTGGTTCTTATGAAAAACATCAACCTGCAATTTTTTCAACTATACAAAAAAAGAAGGGCTTTTTTTTTAATTAATGTAAATAATACTAAGTTACACTTTAGGATGAAGAGAAATCTAAGCATTAAAATAAATATTTTTCAAAAATACATCTTGTCCCTGAGAATTTACTAATCTGTTTTAAGGTGGAGATGGATCTTTGTGTCTATCTCAAGGTATGAATAGTCACTTAGTTTCAATGTTACATATTAAAGCTCCTAGTTGGAGGTCATATTTTTTTGTAACTCTTTTTTGGCAGCTTTTAAACTTTAAGTACCGTAGTACAAATAACTCAAGTTTATGTATATGGGATATATTTATGAATAAATGTGTGGTATATATTTTCTCGTTCCTCAAAATGAGTAAAACCTGTGAGTTGCTTGACCCCGATCAACCATGCACATTGCCGTGTTGCCATGACAACCCACATCGCCCTAGCTTCTTTCCAGTGGGAGGAGACTGGTGAAGAAGCGCATTTTACTGCACCAATCCAAGCAGGCTTGGTTTGCTTTGGCGGATTGGATGTCACTGCTGAAAGATAATACAGTAAAACCTGTAAAGTTGACCACCCTTGTAAGTTGATTACCTGTCTAGCTTGACCACCAATATGCACCAAATTTGGCTGAGAATCATATAACACACCCTTTGTAAGTTGACCACTAAAGTACTGCATCACAAGTGGTAAACTTACACAGGTTTCACTGTATTACTGTGTTAAAATGCAAATTGGCAGGAAACTGCAGACATGTCTTGGGGGTATAAGGGCCCCAAATAAAAAATATCGCCAATATATTATATATACCACCCTTGTAAGTTGATCACCTGTCTAGCTTGACCACCAATATGCACCAAATTTGGTCTGAGAATCATATAACACACCCTTTGTAAGTTGACCACTAAAGTACTGCATCACAAGTGGTAAACTTATACAGGTTTCACTGTATTACTGTGTTAAAATGCAAATTGGCAGGAAACTGCAGACATGTCTTGGGGGTATAAGGGCCCCAAATAAAAAATATCGCCAATATATTGTATATATTAGGGTATTTTTTGCCTCAAAATAAGTGAGCTTATGAATGAAAAGACATTCGACTTACACATTGGTGCATTTTACGTTTTATTATTTATCTTTCACTTTTCAGCTCACAGGTTTTAGTTTATTTCTAATCAATACCTGTTCTGCATTTTATAGGCATGTCTGTTTACATCTGGAGTTTTCTTTGGAGATAGGAGAAGTTTTGTAGGAGGTGCTCCTAGGTCAAAGGGGACTGGCCAAGTTGTTTTCTTCACCAAAACCAAAGATGTCACCTTTGATGTTCAATTAATATTAGATGGAGAGCAATTTGCTTCATCCTTTGGATATTCCTTAACATCATTAGATATCAATAGTGACAAGTAAGTCAGTTATCCATGTCATTAAAACATTCACATAGGTAGCAATAGAAAGAGCATATTCAGATTTTTTTTGTTGCAAAAATTGTCTGCCCTTGTACCCTCATTATCGAGACATAATGAACGCTCACTCCTTTCTAAAATGTCATACCCCAAAAATTAGCGATTTTGAGTTTTGCTTTTTTTTTAACTGCCATGAATGAGTAGCATATCTCTGCAAGACCCACATTTCTATAACTAAATATTTTGCTGTTAGAGAGCAAAAGTGTTGTACGAGGCGTATTTTTAAAGTAAGTTCCGTTTTGATATAAAAAAAGAACGAGTACAGATAGAGCAAAGAAATTTATTGCACAAAAATCTACCATCCTTACGCTATTTTTTGACATTGCTCCCGTGATTTTCCAAACATTTGTCATAGCGTGGTACAGGTTTTTGTATACCTATTCATAGAAAATTGCCGCCTGTGTAGTCAGCCATGGGATAACATGTTCTCTGAGCTCATTATTGCTGTTGTGCCACAGACCACCTTGGGAAAGACTTTAGATGCCGAAACAAAATGAAAGATGCTGCGAGCGAGGTGAGGGCAGACCAGAGGATGTTCAAAAACGCCCCAGCCAAAGCCCTGGTAAGAGTCCTCATGGTGACTAAACGGGCCGGTAACTTTTGTACCAATAGGTATACAAAACCTGTACCATGCTATGACAAATGCTTGGAAAATCACGGGAGCAATGTCGAAAAATAGCGTAAGGGTGGTAGATTTTTGTGCACTAAATTACTTAGCTCTATCTGTACTCGTTCCTTTTTTATATAAAAACGGAACTTACTTTAAAAACACGCCTCATATTTGCATTTTCAAGTATTTTCAGAATGTTCTTTTCAAAAATGTCACATCTTGGGTTATGAATGAAGTATGAAGTGAAAAAGGGGGCACTTAAAACGAATATGAGCACTGAGACCACTGGTCTATTGTACTGTCCCTGCTTTGACCACTGGAAGAACCCAATACCCGAAACAAATTTGAGCAGTTGCCTAACCGATATTTTAGGCAGTTCCCAGGATCCACGTAGTGGTATCCTAAGTGTTCAAATCTCTGCAGAGAGTAGAAGTCACATTCACACAGTACACGAATCGAGCGTTCATCTGCGTATGGCATCCTGTACACCTTGGATAACCAGTAACACCCATCATATTAAGATGCCTATTAAGAGAACGTGTCCAGTTAGTATCCAACAGATCTTTTGATCTCATTCTTACTCAAATTAAGCAGTGCCCAGGATCTAAATCAGGGAGGTTGCTATTTGAGAGTTTTGGTCTGTCTTTGAGAGTCGGATTGAAGCCACCGACTGTACAAATCACCCAAAAGTAGGTTCTTTTACAGTAATTCTTACTGCATTGTAGGGCAGACAGAGGGACAGGCACAGGTCCCACAAATAATACGTTGGGAATCCTGCTTAGCTAATTGATCTGCCAATTCATATCCTACAATGGTCACGTTGACAAGGAATGGGTTATGCTTGATCCATTAGGCATGAAACAACTGTGTAGTTTAGTGAAAGATTATATTATTTATTCCGAAAACAGTATTGCACACCAAAAATTTTGGAGAACAATTAATAACATTAATTTTGAGATGCTTCAAATAGTATCTTTGAAATTTAGTGCAAAAACATCATTAATAAAACACAACTTTTAAAACTTTTAACACTTCTTCTTCATGAAACAGAGATAAAACACCAGATTTTCTTGAAAAAGACCTTATACGTAAGAAAAAGTTAAATTATTGGCTTGAAATATAATTTTACTTCATGATATCTTACTTTTGATTTTTAAAATCGTTCTCCTGAAAAAATGACGCTTTTTGAAATATGACGTTGCAAAAAGGATGTGAGCAATAAGGTCTTAAAGTTTGACAACATTTTTAAAAAAGAGCCAAATTTAAATACTTGGCCAGAAATCAAAGGCACATGCTATTTCAACCCCGCATGCGGTAGAACATCCCTCTGCAAAGCGTGTGTGAAGTATGTCTTTTATTAATCACCAAAACTCGCTAAATTTGGCAACTTTTCTTAAAATTTTTGTAAACTTTTAGACTTTCTATTTCGATAACAGGGACACAAGGGCAAATAATTTATGCCTTCAGAAACATGTTTTACTATGCCATTTTGATCGCTACTTATTTAAGTACTTTTATTATTACACTATTGTATGCTCCCCTGATAAATTAAATAAAAAACATCAGTTAATTATGAAATTTAGTTGCTACTTTTCTTTTTAAAATGTAACTTATATATTCTTCATCTTTTTTTTTTAGATATTTAGGACCTTGTAGTTGGAGCTCCATTTTATTATTCTAAAAATAAAGGAGGTGCCATATACATTTATATGAATTCTAAAGAGGTAAATTAGTAATTTAATTATTTTTTCAAGCATATCTGCATTGTAGATTTGTTGATTTCTAAGTGCATTTGGTCTGTTCTTTTGAAGGGCTTCAATGAATTAACAGTGCCAATAAAAATCACTGGTAAATCAGAATCAAGGTATGGCTTTGCCATTGAAAATGCGGGAGACTTGAACCAAGATGGATATCCTGGTATGTAATTTTAATAGCTGTTATTTGATTTTTTTTATTGCTCTGTTAACTTTGTTAGTTTTTTACATTTTAATTATGTGCAGTATTAAATACCTTTTGGTATGAAAAATATATCTATTCATTACACATATTTAAAGACAATTACAGTCGGACCTCCATATATCGAACTTCCACATATCGAAATTTTCTATATAACGAAATTCCAGCACGTTTCCATGTTCATAACATAGAAAAATTGTTTCTATATATCGAAAAAATCTCTATATATCAAAATTTTTCTCGAGACATTCGTAGATTTTTTTTTCCACTTTAGATTGTTTGTCTCATGAAAAATGATGGTTAGGGGAGAATATTATGTTCACTAAAGGTTGCTATGAAAGTCATATGGAATCTGGGGCTGAGAGGTGTGTGGATAGGTCGTTGTTCCGTTCTGGAGTTCTTAAATTCCGTCAAGTTCATTTCAAATCTTATCACCAGTAACACTGTAAAATCAGTTTCAAGTTATCCCTCTTGTCTGTTGATTATCATTTTTAGTCTTTTAACTTCAGTAAAATCATTCAGGTTAAGTAGATTGTGGTTTTTTTCTTTTTCTCTCGATCACATTGTCAAAACGAAAATACCCTAATGTTGCGGATCAAGTTGAATTGACGAAAAATGAAGATGTGTGAAGACGCAAAAGTGTAATTTCTGTTAACTATTTAATTCTTAACTTTTAATCTGATGCTCGTATAAATTAGAAATTGGGTTTCATACACGAAAATTAGCTTTAATTTTAATGTTTTAGGAGATTTTTATGATAAAAACAGGATTGTTTCTATGTATCGAAATTTCTATATATCGAATTTTTTTGCGGCAATGTGCTACTTTGATATATGGAGGTCCAACTGTAGTTACTGTTCTAAGTTTTATCCTAAGAACTTATATATTTTAAGTTTGCACAGTAGAAATAAATTTTTTATTGGGAAAAATAGAATTGTGGAGCAAATATGGTTATAAATAGAATAACTTAATACAAATTCCTTCGAAGTAACAGTAGTTTCTAATTTTTATCATCTAATTAGTTTCTTTCAATGTGTTGAAACATAAAAATATATTTTAAATCATAAATATTAGCATTCGGAATTATTTATTCGAACACACGAATATGAGAAACTACAATTTGTAGACTGATTCAAATGTCACTTATAATTCAAACCTCATGATTTTTCTGTGAAAAAAGCTTTAAATATAAAATTTTGCTAGTTCTTAAAATTTTGCACTATTATGTATGTCATTTTTCAATGGGAAGCATTTTTTAAAAGAAGATGAAAAAGTTACATCTGAATCAAATGCATGGAGGCACAAAAACTTTAATCGACAATTTCTCATTTTGAACTCAGCTGCAGATACGACTTTTACGCTTAGCACACCAGTATACATGTACACTGAATTTTAAAAGTTTTTCTTATATCAAATAAAGTTAACCGTTCAAAATGTGACTCTAATTCTCACTGTCACAGTGCTTTTTTAGATAATGAATTATGTGCTTTATTTGAATTTTTTTCATTTAATTACCGTGCCAAATCACTGTTGTTAGAATAAAGCTATTTAAATTGAGGTACTTTTTTTTTTTGCACTTTACTTAAGTATTATAGGAATATGCTACTTGAGTTGTTTATCTCTATTCATTGTAGTTTTTATGATCAAAGTAATCTAATTAAATTGTTTTGAAACATTTTGTTAAGATCTTGCTGTGGGAGCACCTTATGGAAGAAGGTGGTGGAACTGTTTATATTTACTCAGGGTCTGAAAATGGTATTATCTTGACTCCATCACAAGTAAGTTATTGTTAGTTAATGAATATTTTAAAATGTCAAAAACTTAAAATTAAAAAGTTTGCCTCTGATGTTGAAATGCTAAACAATTAGTTCATAACTTTTTGTTTGAATATATGTTTTATATTAATGTAAAAAAATGTCCACTTTGCATTCTAACGCTTGTGTGATTTATGCCTTACTTCTCTTCAGTGGCTTACTCAGGAATTTTTCAAAGGGGGGGGGGGGGGGGGTCCGGATCAAAGATCTACCATTCTCATGTGTCCAACACAAATCTAAATATATTCTTTTGATTTTATCAATTGTCAGGAACAAAAAACATTTAAAAAAAATGAATAATTGCTTAGCAATAGTTAAAGATAAATTTGTTAATAACAAATCCAGCAAGCACAAGAATGAATGTATTTACTTTTCTCATAATTAAAATTAAAAACAGCAAAGCAAAATCATCATCATCATAGACCAATTTATGTTCACATGCAGTTCGGTGTTTGAAGAGAAAGAAAGAGAAACAATAAGTTTTAATTTTTCATTCATTAAATTTAAAATTATTGTTACCTTTTCTTGGAATTATTTAACAAGCAGCATAAACAGGATTATAGTTGATCCAAAAAGCTTGAGGGCGGTGGGAGGGATCCAGACCCTTGCTTCTCTACTGCGTCTCTTAAATAAATGAATTTAAGCAAAGTTTTGGTCATGATTGTGTAATCATGATTATTAACTCAGTATTGGACCTTTAAAATAAATAAATAAATAAAGAAAGAAAAAAATGCTGAGCACTGACCACTTGGTGATTAAAAAAATTGTTTCAGTGAACACAATCCAAGGTTTGAACTTAGGACACGTTTTACTCAAAAGTTTAAAGTCTGCTTACTTCCATTTGCTTCTCACCTTTTCATTTATATTCACCTTTTTATAATTTCTTTAACACATCAAAAACAATTAAAAAAAATAGACGTAGAAATAAAAATGTAACATTGTAAAATGTTTTTAATTCTCTTTATTTTATGAAAACCCATTCCAACTAACTTATGTACTTTTTTCGGGTTAAAGATTGTTCAAGCTCAAGACATTCCGAAATCTGGTGGTCTGCAAACTTTTGGTTATTCACTTGATGGTCGAATTGATATTGATGAAAATGGATACCCCGATTTGTTTGTAGGAGCATATGAAAGTGACACTGTTGTGGTATTAAGGTTTGTACTTTTTCTAAAAATTTGGTTTCATAGATATTTGGTTTTCATTAATTTTGATTTCCTATGATCATGTTTTAAATAAAAAACACTATTCAATTGTTTTTTTATTTTGATTTTTTGTTTTGCACTGTCAACCTAAAATTGAAGTGTAGTGTCATTTCATAGTATTTGGCTGTGAAATGTTCCATTCATAACTCTAAATGTTGAATCATTTATATTTTTTTTCACTTTCAAAATGCAGGTAACAAAGCTTTTTATCATTTTCCACTCTCATTTATTTTTACAGTAAGGAAAAAAAAAGTAAATATTTTGAGATTTAGTATTACATACGGACATACGGGACATTGCAGAGCCAAATACTGTATTACTTTTTATGTTTTAAGTGTTTTTGAATGTCTGATTAATGTATCAGCTTCGATTTTTATTTCCTTAAATTATCATAATGATTGGCGAATATATGCATGTCTATTTTTAATGAGTCTCAATGAAACTACCTGTGGAATTTCTTTTTTTTTTTTAAAGATTGCAATTGATTTATGGATGCATTGAACTTGTTTTCATTGTTTTAAGCTTGAAGCAATAATGAACCAAAAAGGAGAGTTATATATTTTAAAATGGTTAAAGGTAAAAATTTGCGATAAAAGTTTTATCGTAAACCAGTCATTAAGATATTGTTCATTTAAATTGTTAATAAATCGATTACCTCCTACTAAATAATCTTGCTAGTTTATTATTTATGCACAAGTAGACTAAGGGGGGGGGGGGAGTTTTACTTTAACTTTAGTGAACAATTTTTATTTTCCTGTGCTACTGAATTTTAATTTGCTGAATTTGAATCACTCTTGATCTAGTGTTTGAGTTGTGCATGTTGAAAATCTATATATTAACTAATGTACAGATACAGATGTATTAACTATGAGATTGTTGAATGTCTTTAATGTCTGTCATGAAGAGAAAGTTAAAACTCCCAACCTGTGGTGAAAGTAAAAGGGTTCTAGATATAAATGGAAGTTTTCTTTGTGAAATTCATGTCAGATATAATAAACTTATTCTCGTGTGAACCTTTTCCCTAATTTTTTACAGGAATATATATTACAAATCCTTTTCAGTTGCTTAATCTTTTTTACAGGTCACGTCCGAGTGTTGGATATTGTAACATCAGTTACGGGTCAGCTTTCAAACATAGATCCAGATAAACTAGGATGTGAAGATGACAAAAGTTTTTCCCATGGTTTGGTGAGTGCTTTTTCATCCAAATATTAGTTATTTTTTCTTCATTTTTACTCACTATGGGGGTAAATTAGAAAAATTTGTTGATGTTTTAAATTCCTGTGCTGTTTTGTCTAACAGTGAAAGATATTGAAAATTAAAAACTACAACTCAATGGTAAATTAAAACAAAAGTCGTTTTACCCAGATTATTTCTGATCCACCCAAATTCCATTAAAAAACCACCATTTTGATTTATTTGTACCAGGTCTTGACTAAGTCTTTTTTTTTCTGGTACTTTTCATTTGTTTATTGCTCAATTCATTTGCATGGATGTGACATTTTAACACATACTTTTGCAATTTCTTCACTCGAAATATTCTACTTTGACCCCACTTTCCGGTAGTGATCCCCTTCAACATCAGAAGCTGTATTCGTGCTTGATTTAGGTGAGAGTGTAGAATAGGGGTGGTGCTTGGTGATTTGTTTACTTACTACCCTGGAGAAAGTAGATATTGTTAATGTCAATAGCAATAAATCCATTATACGGCCCAATGTACATTCTAGCCCCTGTTTTGAAACTAATCTTACCAGGAAACCGCACCAACTATGTTATAACAATAACAACAACAAAAAAAAAAGAGTTGTCTCTTTCCATTATGGGAGTATAAGGGCTTAAAGTCTATCAAAATTGAAAGAAAAGTCACCAGACTTAAAGCCTTGGCAATAAATAGAAGGTATCATGTTAATCAATTGTTAAGTAAATTAAAAATTAACATATATATACTTTGTTTTTCAATAGCTTTTCCTTTGAAGCCTGTTTTCAATTTAACACCCCATCATCATCTTCTGGAGCTTTGAAACTACAGTACAAAATTGAGGCTGAAACGGTTTACTGGAAGAAAGTACTACAGAGTTCGCTTTTAAATCTTCACTTGAGTCTGATACCCCTAATATTGTGGAAAAAGCAAATAGATATGAAAGAATCTTCTGGAAACAAAAGACAATGCTCAAAAGAAGTTGTTTATTTGAAAGTAAGTAAAGTAAAAATTTTTAAAAATTGGGTGATCGTTATTATTATAATTTCAAAAACAAGTTGTTTGTGGTAAATTTGCTTCACTATATAGTAAAAGCTCCTTGAAATTGTTTTATCATAATAGAAGCAGTTTAACTGACTGCAACTTTCAATATTTTTTTCAAATTATTAAGTTTTTTATTTAATTAATTATTTATTTTTTTACATGGTTTTGTTTAAAACCATCTTTTGTTTATTTTTATATTTATCTCGGTGAAATATGTAGTATCAGTTATATTGTGAAACACCGTGGTGCTAGAATATTTGTAATATTAGTTGTTTTATGATTTGAAGCTATAAAATGTTATCATTGTCATATTTATGTCTTATTAGGAAAAAAGTGATATTCAAAATCCAGTGCAGTTTAAACTTACATATTCGTTGATTCAAAAAAATCCCTCTCCACCAATACCCGGAAGTGCATTACCTGATGTAAATAAATATCCGATACTGAATCAACAAGAAGCATCCAAGATTTTTGAGGTAAAAAAGGTTTCATCAGAACTGTATAATTACTCTTTAAAGACATAACTATTAACTTAACCTTTCAGTTTGATTAAACTATTTCTAATATTCACAAATGTTTAACTTTGACAGGCCAAATTCTTGAAAGATTGCGGTGGTGACAATGATATTTGTGAGAGTGAGTTGGATGTGATTGTAGATACGGATTTGAAAAGGTAGGTATTAAATAACTACATTTTAGTTTAAGGCAGTACAGTAAGTTCCTGATGATCCGCGGAATACAGTGGCAGGGTAACCAGCGGACGAGCGAAAAACTGTGAATAATGCAAATAGTTAGTAAAAAAACGATACTGCTATATACAATAGCTAAAAAGTATGAGTAACACTCCCACATACATTTCAATTTTAGCTAGAAACATTGTTACATTGCATCTACTAACATTAAATGTAAAAAATTTACATATCGTCGCTTCAGAGCAACAGTAAGATATCTTAGTGTTATTTCTGGGATTAGATATCTTATTGTTGCTCTACGGTGACAATATGTAAAAACTAAAAACAAACAATAGCACAGTTCTAGATTTAAAAAAACATTTAATGACCTAAAAAAGGAGCAAAAATGAAAAGACCTGTGGATAATTCAACCCTTTGATAATTGGGAGTTTAGTGTAATTTGTTTTGTTATTTCAAGTGTTTTTTAAATGAATACATTTTAAACTATGTTCTGCTTTTATCTTTTTGTACTCATAAGTAATATTTTTTGCAGTATCTGAATAAGGTGAAGTGAATCTAAACTGAAATAATGCTTTCCTTTTTTAATTCCTTATGATCGCTTTTCATGCCTTTTTATATGTTTTTATATTTACTTTCTAGAGATGATCAAGGATGCTTGTTTTGTTCATGGGAGTGAAGCATTTAACATTATCAGTTAAAATTATGAATTCCAGAGAACCTGCTTATGATGCCATGCTATACGTATATCACCCAGCAAGCATTAGTTTTGTTGGTAGAAAAATTGTGGTAAGTTTTTTAATGATATCTTCTTCTTTAAAACCAATTAATGATTTTTTTTTTTTTTTGTTTTTTTTTTAGTAATTTTAATCATTGATTGCAATTACCCATTTATTCCTGCCCTAAAAAATTCCTTTAATCTAAACAAGGAAAAACACTTAATGACAGGTTTTAAGCCGGTTAGGTCAAAGACCGGACAGGTGAAAAGGTTTTCTAAAGGTAAGGACTTAATGACTGTTTAATGACAGCCTATTTTCTGGCTTTTGTTGTTGGTGAGAAATTAGATTGCAGGATGCTTCTTCTAGTATAGTTCTAACATTCTATCTTGCTTATGTGTTCCTTTAAGCTCCTATCCATCAATTTTTCTGTTGAGTTTTAGAATCTGTATACCAGTGGTACCCCTTTTCCCAAAGAGCAATACTGGTGCACACTTCAAACTACTATTCCCCTAAGAAAGAAATCCCCCAAAGAGAAAAATACTCCTAAAAACACTCCTCGAAAATTTTTCATTTTGCATTGTTTGCCATTATTACCCCCCCCCCCCCCGTGTATGCAACCCAAATAAAGTAATTTATTCAAAATTTGGTTTGATTGTTCTATCTTTGCTTATTGCCTCTACTGTTTTTTCTGAAGGAGTTTTCCACTTACTTTTGTATTACACTATATCCAAACAACCATAAATGTTTTAAACATTGAATATTATTAAGTATGCATTAAAATTTTTAGCTGTGGGAAAAAAGATAATTTGACCTACTGTTTTTTAAACTCAAAATCATGAAGCTCCATTACTTGGGATCAGATTTATAAAAATGAAGTTGGTTTCCACTACACTACAGTACATCTTTCCTGTATGTTATTTTTTGACTATTTCTGTTTGTGAAATTCCATGTCACAAAGTACTAAACATACTTATTGGTGGTGCTTCTTGACAATATTTTATTCAAGTTATTACATTGTGTGCTTAAGAATAAATAAGCAGCATTTGAAAAACATTGCAAAATGCAATTTATTATCAAACAAAAAGCTAATGATGATATAAGTGATAAAATCAAGGTTATTTAAGTACAAAGTTTCAAAATTATTGAGAAAACGTGTTTTTTGTTCACATGGAACCCTTTTTGCACTTCAACAAAGTTTTTTTTAAATTCAGAATATGAATGTTTTAATATTCGATGTCTTGGGTGCCCATACCCCAAGAGTGATAGAGTGCCCCTCTGAAATGCTGCACAGCACCCTGCTGAACCCTAAAAAAAGACACTGAAACTCCTTAAAACAACCCCTCAAAAATTTCTATGGCACAATTTGCACCATGACCTTTACTTCTGGGCCCATCTGAATAAATTGATTTGTTGTGAGAGGTATCGTGAAAGCAATATATTATAAAAAGAACTTGTAACTAATGTCATTCATCTGCAAATGTCAATGAGACATAATTATTTCTTAAATATATTTGTTGCATTTTTAATTGTATTTGTTTTTGCACTTGTAAAGCTCAACATCTTTCTTTTATTTTCAGAAAGGAGATCAAATTGAGTGTGTACCATTTAATTCAACACTAGTCACATGTGAGCTTGGAAATCCTTTAAAAGCTTCTGAGGTAATGTTATTTTATGCAGAAAACTTCCTAGTTCCAGTTTTGCGTAGGAATATGTATTTCCTATAAAATACGGTAGCAATTTTTCATTAAGTTTTGGAATTTTAATTTGTTTGGCTGTTTTTCTTCTTTTTTTTCAAATAACAATTTTGAATGAAATATAAAAATAGTTCAACTGCAAGTTTTTTCGTTGTGTTCTACTGACAGCTGTGATTATGACATGATTTTCTCAGAGTACATTTTCATGTGTATTTCATACACATTCTACCATTTCCATTTTAGGGGGAGGTCATGCAAAAAAAAAAAAAATGCAGGGTTTTGGGTACGAAAAATTACTGAAACTGCTTTGGTGTCAATAAAAAGCACTAAATCTACCAGGAATAAGGCACAGGGCCTGATTACCGCACAGGCCAACTAGGCCTGGAACCCCAAATTACTTGAGGAATTATGCATAGCATTATAACTGTACAAATAATACATGTATTTTTAAAATAATAGAAAATGAATGACTTGTTAATAGGAAAAAAAAACTTCTTTAGAGGAGAATTTTTATTCATTCTGCCAGCAGTGAATTTAAACTGTCAAAATTATGAGGGGGTCCCGAAGGAGATTCATAAATGCACACGATAAATGATACTTAGTTCTGTGATAGACAAAGAGAAGCCAAAAATGCATTCCGCTGAGCCTCAAACTTATAAATCAGCCACTGTATTTCGCTATCGAGTCTTCAGAGAGTCTCCAAATTATTGTGGGCCTAGGGCCTCAATTTTAGTTAGTCGGGCGCTGATAAGGCACCTAGTTCTTCATAAATGTTACCAATTAATTTCATAAGCAATGAAAGGAAGTAATATTTCAAACATTTACTTCTAAAAATAGTTATTGAATCAAAAAGATTGCTGCAACTGTTTACATGTTTTACAAAGTATTTAAGCACAATGTGGATGGATAATATTGTTAATGCTTTTGGTGGTGGAGGGGAGGGGGGGGGGCACGACTCTCATGACCCTCCCCTTGTATCCACACCTGTTTGTACCTGTGCCTAATTATTTTATCATATAGCTGCTTTCACTGAAAAAAGTGTCCTTCTTAACTACAATTCCTAAGCACAGTGGCAGATTTCTTAGACCCATCTCAATGTTCTTTTGGGGACCCCTTTGTCTGTCACAAAACTGGATAAAACATTTATCATGTGCATTTTTCAATTCCCTATGACTATGTGGGCTCATCACAATGGGGTTGTTTCCAAAATTTTAAAAGTATTTTTTTCTGAAAGATATGCTTAAAAACATAGAATCTAACTATTTTTTTAAATAATTTGTTTAAGTTTGATAGTTTTAAAAAAATACTTAAATCGGTGCACTTTCATCGTGTATATTTCTTGCTGATGACACCACAAATGATGAAAGCCATTCTGTGTTACCATTTACAGTGCAAAATATTTAATTCGCATCTTTACTTACGTGTATTGGCAACGATATGGTTGACAGCAAGCGAGAGCGCAGTCTTTAATTTGCTTCTTAATTATCATTACAAAAGTAGTACTTTTGACTGAAGGAAACCACCCCATTCATTGCAATGTGGTACATCTGCCACTGCCTGAGCATGCATCTTTCATTAAAAGTTTCCTAACTAAGTTGGTTTTCGTAAGCTTAGAGTTAGCATAAATGTAACTCATTTAAAATTTACAGTGTTATTAGTACTTTTGATGGGTCTTGTATTATTATTTTTCTTTTTTTTTAAGCATGATTATTTTATTAACTTTGATCACATTAAAACAAAAAATAAAATGAAGTAAAGGGATAGGAATGATTTCAAAATTTGATATATGATTATTTTGCAGTAAAACGTTTTCACTGTATGTTCTTGAATCCCTCTGTAGGTGGAATTGCTAATAAGGTTCAATCCGAAAGATGTTGCTGCTGATGAAAGGTTCATAAGCCTAACAGTTAAAGCTAATACGTAAGTATGATACCTTCTGTTAGAATGTTTTCCAATGTCACACCCTTAAGTTTCATGAAGCCTAGTTCAATATTTTTGCAAGATCTATTATTTATTACGGTGCTTGAATCCAGTAGTTGTGTTTATTTTTTGAATATTATAATAAAAACGGGGGTGTTTGTGATCCAAAATTTCCGAAAAGTTTGGGTTGCCATTTCCAAAAATTTTGGGCTGACAACACATTCTGAAACTGAAAAAATATTTAAAAAAAAGAATAACCTTTTAAAATGTCTTTTTTTATGATTTTTGTGTGCATATTTGAAGAGTTTTTTTTTTTTTTGGGGGGGGGGAGCTTCCTCATAGTTTCCAAAATTTCACCCTGTCTTCAGAAAATTTTACTTGAGCCCACTATCGCCCCTGAATAAAAAATGATAATGAGATTTTGTTTTAATTGTTATAAAAGTAATAAATGATATTAGTTTTGTTTTGATTATTATTAAACTAGATATTTGCTCTCAAAATAATGTGGAAAAGACAGTGTATGTTTGTTAGGGTTTTCTAGCATTCTGTGTCTGTGTTGGATTCAGTGTTTTGACCAAACAGGTTCCCTTTTCAACCACTATTGTTTTGAAAAAACAATGTTTGTTACAATACATTTGATTTATAACATTATTTATGTTCTTAATTATATAATTAATAGTGCTAATGAGTTTCTGTTTTGCTTGAATTTAATTTTAATATTGACTGTTTTAAGAAATGCAAAAATAAAATTTGGGTTCCAGAACTTGTGCATTGTTTGCGATTTTCTGTTTTGAAAAACGATTGAAAAATGCATAGTTGTTGGACAAAAATCATAATGAAATTGGGATTAGATCATTTTAAGTGCATTATAAGTTTTGTCTAATGTTTTCCATATTTTTTTACAGAACAAGCAAAGAAGAGAAATCTCGAGAGGATGTTGTTATTACTGCTGGCGTGGTCAAAGTTGCAGAATTAGAAATAAGAGGGTATGAATTTTTTCATTCATTGTAAAATAGTTGAAAAAGTATGTTATTGCTTGGGATTAACTGAATGTTTCATGTTTGTAGTGCATCACATCCTGAGCAGGCGTTTTATGGTGGAGATGCTAGTCGCGTTCCTGTGTATATTGATGATATTGGAAATGAAATTGTTCATATATATGAGGTAAATTAATATTTTAAAAATAGTAATTGTACTTTAAAATTGCAAAGCATTTTTAATTTATTTCATTTTTGTGCCTATTAATTGTCTTCATTGTGAAACTGATTGGTATCTAGAGTGATTATTTATTATTTTATACTATTTATATTATAGATTTTTATTATTTTTCTTTTGAGGAATGAGTCTTTAATTATCAATGTGGAGGATCACTCTTGTTCAGAACTTATTCTTAACACAGGTTTATAGTTTATCATCTGTGTAAATAAACCAGAGAATGAACATGTGTGTGTGTGTGTTCCCTATACAAATCTACAGTTTACGTCGGATCTCGACCATGTGTTGTAGGGAGGCACTTGGGCACCCAAGGAGGAATGTAGGGGGTTTTCAAATGCCAAAAAAGTACCTAACTGTTCGTATTTCAGTCTCAGGACCCGAAAATGGTTTTAAATGACTCTTTCTGCCAGAAATAATTATCAGATTTTCTTGATTCAAGTCCCATTTGAAAGCCCGCAAAAAATACCACTAATGTTGATTTTCTTCCTTCGAATTTAAGAAAAAACCAAGGCTGTAAAACCACCGGGAAGAAAGTTAGAAGCATTTTTAAGCCTTATGGAACAGCAAAATCAAATCAAAAATTTATCGTTTGCCAACGACCTTAATTTAAATTAGCATGAATAATCGCATTCAGAAGAAAGATCTGTTGCCATTTTTGTTCCCTACTATGAATAAAAAAAATCCCTTTTTTTTGCTTTGAGGTAAAATTTTCTCTTTTTGCTTATTCTGTGGCCATTTATCTTCTTCTTTTTTTTTTTTTGTACTGCCAGCAGAAAATAACCAAGGATTTTAGTTGTATTAAAAGATGGTTGCCTTTAATTTATTCGGAACATTTAGATTTACTGTTAAAAAACTTTAAGAGCAATTTTTTTGTACGGGAAATCTTACCTTATTTTCCCCCCTATTATTTAAGCCTGATCGTTGAACATGCGACACTTGACCTAACTTTTATTTTCGAGGTACACCATGTAAAGCCAGGCGAGGCAGCTAGTTCATATCATAAGATAATGAATTCTGATTCCTTGATGAAAAAGTATATATTTTAATTTTTAAGAGTTGACAGCTGAGAGATGTTCTACCCAAGGGTTAGATAATGATATTAATATTTATTTTCAAATGTAAAACTATTTGTCAATACAGTAATTTGAGACAATCTATTTTTTTTTACCCTTAGATTATTAACCATGGACCCTGGTTAGCAACAGGTGTAGAGATGATTGTGTCTTGGCCTTTCCAAGCTGCTGATACAAATGGAAATGGAAACTGGCTATTATACATTGTTGAAAACCCTGAGGTAAGATAATTATAAAACGCTAATTTTCTGTCGTTTAACTTCTACTTTTGAGCTTTCAAAAGGAAAGTAGAATTAATTATTGAATTTTTTCTCCCTTAATGATATTCTATTCAGAGTTAAAAAAAAATATTTTTGAGCTTTATAATATTGCATCTGCTTATTTTTTAATGGTATCAGTTCTCCAGCATAAATACCGTGCTTGTAACGTCTAATTTTTTTCTTTTGAGTGTGTGCACTAAGACTTATTAACATTATACACTACAGGCCTCTGGGGAGGGGACCTACAGATTTTGTTGCAGGGGGGCCCAAAACTTATATCTTTGCGCCCGGTGGGTTGGGGTAATGAACTGCATTTTAAATTAAATTTATTTATTTCAAACACATTATTTTAATTATTTACCTATCTTATTACTGTGCAAGAAAAACTTCTTTTTAAAAGTAAATATTACATTTTTCTATTTCTTAGTAAAACTGAAAACCAGGTCATGGGTTTTAGAAAAGGTGGAGCAGAATTTAGATAGTTTTTGCTCCATTCAACCCCCTCTGTTGTCTTCGAGGCTTAGCGAACCGATAGTTCAACTAATAACAGGAAATATCCAACGTTGTTTAGCACAAATAAACAGATTACCGAAGGTTTCAAGGAACACCTTTTTCAATTGAAAGGTGTGTGCTTCTAGCTGTAAAGACATCCAGTAAAAGCAATGAAAATGGACAGCAGACTGCTTAAGTATTAAAATAAGCAATTAAAAAAGCAAAACAAGACAAAATGGAACTCAAAGTCAAGATTTATTGCATGATTCACTCTCAGAAAAAAACTTTAAGCAACAAATTTCAGTAAAAAGACCAATAAAATACATTTTGCTGTCAAAACGAAACTGCTTATTGATAAATTAACAATAAATTTATGTCCGAAAAAATTTGAATCAACTTCCACATTTAGCGAAAGGAAGAATAAATATTATTCAGGAAAACAGAAAGAAGTTGGAAAACAACTAAAAGTTAAACAAGTACAAAATAAAACATGAAACGGAAACGTAAAGACAGAAAAAAGTACCAAAGACGCAGTAACCACTAGGCTCGACCGATGGCATTTTTTGGCCGATGAGCCGATGCCGATTGTTCAAAGATGGCCGATGGCCGATTGCCGATGGTTTTCCTCCAAATGGCCGATTGCCGATGACCGATGGCCGATGCCGTTGGCCGATGAAAAAAAAAAAAATCTAACGGAAATAAAGTGATAAGATTGCCAGGGATTTAAAGGATCATTTATTCATTTCACTTTACTTCCTTTCTACGAATAAGGACTTCTAATCAAAAAAAGAAACAAATCAAATTTCGACCTAATTTCTATTTTACGATCACCCAATTTAAACTTTACTAGTTTTTTCGGCACATCTGTACACGCATATGTACCAAAGAACGTATAGATGACCAAAATATTCATTTTGAACACCTCCTCAGTTAATTATCGCAAGTTCTCTTGTGATGTCTTTATACGCGTAAACTGCGTCACTCAGAAACGTTATGAAATAGTAAGTTGAAAACTCATACGTACGTAGTATTTTCTAAAAGTTCGAGGACAAGCAGTATAAAACCTTACCCTGAGTAGTTCACATTACCGAAGCACATCTATCTACAAAATAATCACCTTGAACGACTATGCACTTCTGCCAACGTTCGTATAGCTTTTAGAAGCACTCCTGGCAGCCATTTTTCGCAACCTCCTGTAAAGCCTCTTGCGCTGCTGCTTTAACTTCATCGTGGGGAAGAAAGCGACTTTCATGTTGAGGATGCACGGTTTGATTGATCAATGCTCTGATACGACTAACAAATAACATAATGTTTCGTCGGACTTAGCTCCGTGTGACTCTAACTGTTCCCAGCAAAAAAGCATTTGCATGGACGCCGCTTTCTTCCGTCAAGAAAAGATAAAGCTGCATCATAGTAGGTTGCGAAAAAAGGCTTCCAGGAGTGTTCCCAAAACTTATATGAACACTGGCAGAAGTACATAGTCCCTCAAGGTGACCCTTTGAAGGTGGATGTGCTTCGGTAATGTGAACTATTCTGGGTAAAGTTTTATGCAGCTTGTCCCCGAAATTTTGAATCGTACTACGTACAATCCATATAGGATGTAGTTATGCTTTTCTTTTTTGACTGTTGTATGATGATAGAGAAAAAACAACAGCCAAAAAATAAAAAAGAAAAGAAAAAAAAAGGAAGAAAAACAAAGACACTGTTTAATAACCAACTGATTTTTTTTTAATTAAACATATAATTAAGATTTCAGCAATATTGTAATAATGTATGGATTATGTACACTATACATAGTTAAAAAATCTTTAAATTATGTTGTTTAATCATTCAAAAAAATTTAGGAGTATAATTATGAAACCGTCAACAAATTACGCAGTTAAAGTTTAAAGATTGCACGTAGACATTTTTAGTCATGAAATTTTAAACAAAAAAGGTAACAGATCAATATTAAATCGTAATAGGAATATTTTTATGCTTATTTAAAAAATTATGAATTAAAAAATTTGCATTTTTCATAAAAGCTATATCAGTGACATAAATTTAAAAAAAAAAGCCATGAAAAGAGTGAGGTTCTTAAAACGCAGCTACAATAAACAAACTCGATATTTACTCCAAGTTAATAATAACTGAACATATATACTACTTGATCTGATGTTTGCACAAATAATATTGAACAATTTGATTGTTTAAAATCTTTTATGAAGTACTACAAATAAGTTCAAATTAAATTTTTCAATTTAACAATAATTTGCTGAAATTTAAATAATTGCTTAATAAAAAATCCTTGAAACTTTTCTATAACATATTATTAAAAATATGATGAAAACAAAAATAACTCGTCATTGATTTTATAAAAATACATGAAAATAGTTACTTACAATACAAAAAATCGATCGCTATAAATGATGCAAAAAAGATGGCGCATTACGAAATAAAGATGAAACAAGAATGAGAAATATGTAAAATGACATTTCTTGAGCTTTCGAAGAACAAGTTCAAAAGTCTCTTTGATTTCCGAAATATGTCACCATTCAAAACGTCTTTAATCAATCTCTTACATTAATGCTTTACATTCTTCCTAAACAATAGATTACGTTTGAAAAAAAAATCTCTAATTTTATGAATGGTGTTAGTTTTAAACAACTCGGAAATGTAACTAGAGAAAATGCCTGTATGAGAAATACAAGCAGGAGGAGGGGGCATGCAAGTGTTCTAAAAATTACCGTCGATTCAACGGGAATCTAACAAAATGACACAAAAATTGGCTTCGCCATCTCATATTTGTTTCCATAGTCCCCAATTCGGCAATATACACTGTAACAAAAAAAAAAAATCTCGACGCATCAAGAAGCAATCATCCGATTGATTTGAAATTTCGTATGCATGACTGTTTTGACCAGATGTGCAAATGATTAAAATTTGGTGTCTTATGAAAGGATAGTTTGATCTCCAGCGCATCCAGAAGATGCATATAAAGAGCAATTCTTCAATAGTTGTTAAAACTTTTGGTTTGATTGCGATTATATTACCTTTCATCAACTGAAAAATGTCTCGCCGCATGGTTCGTGCTCATTACGAGCAACTGTCAGAGTTGAAACGAGGTCATAACATTGGCTTGAAAGAGGCCGGTTGGTCAAATCGGAGAATCGCTCGTCATTTGAGTCGAAGCGATGCGGCGATTCGAAGATGCTGGCATGGATAGGTGGAAAATGGCAGAATTCAGCGTCAGGATGTTAGTGGTCGATAGGATCACAACAGATCATGATGACAGAGGGATTGTCCGATCAGCTGTCACAGCGCTTTCTTCAGCTCTATGAACATCAGACATTCAACCCAAACACCAGTGTCCATCATGACCATTTACAGACGGTTGGGACAACGAAATCTACGCTCGCGCCGACTGTTACGCCACCTGTCACTGACGCCTGCACACTGCCGAGCCAGATTACAGTGGTGCATGGCTCGATCAGGTTAGAATGGTGCTGACTGGGGATGTCTATAGTCTTTAGCGATGAATCCCGCTTCCAACTATGTCATGACGATCATCGAAGACGTGTTTGGAGACACCCAGGGCAGAGGAGGGATCCTGGTTTCACTTTTGCACGCCACACTGGCCCTCAACAAGGCATTATGGTCGTGGGTGATATTTCCTTTGATAACTGGACCCCTTCGGTCGTAATTAGAGGTACACTTACTGCACAGTGGTACGTCAACCACATCCTAAGACCTGTTTTGTTGCCGTTCCTTTTGCAGTACCCTCGGCTGGTTTTCAGCAGGACAATGCCTGATTAACCTTACGGCACATGTTGCTATGAACTGTCTGCAAGCTTGTCAAACTCTTCCGTGTCCTGACAGGTTGTCAGATCTCTCTCCCATCGAGCATGTCTGGGATATGATGGGATGAAATATTGATAACCTCGTCCGGCAATTGGTGCGAATTTATCCGGAAATACCGCAGGACAACCTCCGGGAGCTTTATTGGTGTTTCCCACGTCGTGCTTCAGCTTGTATCTAGGCTAGAGGCGGGTCAATACCTTATTGAACTTGTTACTGTAACTCTGACATAAATTATTCAATTGTTCTAAGAATTGAATCATTAACTATTCTGTGCATTGTCTTCCTATCACCAATTTTCGTCTCAATCGGATCACTCCTTCTTGGTGCGTCGATTTTTTTGTTATAGAGTGTATCATTAAATGGTCGTCAGTCTGAGACACTATATTAGTTTTGTATTGAAATAAGTAATTAATAGCCACAAAAAATGAGTAAATAGGCTTTTTAGAACATCCGATCGAAAACAAAAAGGGAAGTGCACAACTGGAACGTACGCACACCCCACATGCTAAATTTTAATTTTTTACAGCTTACCATTTTTGAGTTATGACTTATGAGAGATACATACGTACATCCAGCCTCAAGAAAAAACGCAATAATTAACTTGTTTGGTACCTGAATGCAGTATTAAAAACTCTTTCAGGGGTGACTAAAATAGAAATTCATACTGAAGTTTAAGTAAACAATTTTTTATGAAAACAATAACTCCATTTACTTTGCATTAAAAAGTAAATCAGCAAAAGGTCTTTTTTTCCAAAAACATCGGCCAATTCCATCGGTTTTTCGATGTTTTTAAGGCCGATGGGCCGATGTTGATGCCGATGGTTAAATTATTGAACCATCGGCGCCGATGCATCGGTCGAGTCTTAATAACCACCTACAACACCCAGGGTTGGCAAGGTTTTGGACACTACGGTAAAAACCACGGTAAAACCCTGGTTTTTTACCGTCCTGTCCAAAACCCTTGCGTCCAAAACTGTTCGAAAGTGTCCAAAACTATATTTTTAGAAAAAATGTATTTTGTGAGAAAACATTAAAAACAGAATAAAATGTATCAAAGTAATGTTTTATATTGAGCATTTTTTCAATGAGAACATTCAACTTATTTGTGCAACTGATTTTAATCTAGTAACATAGAAGTTAAATTCTTGATTAAAATTTCAACTTGTATGCATGAGTTTATTTTATTTTTATTTTTTGATAATAGTAACCAAATTTCCCTATGTTTATGCATGTGTGCTAATGAAAGCAGGATTGGCAAGCTTTTTACCATCCTGTTCAAAACTCTTGTGTCTAAAAGTGTCCAAAACTATTTTTTGAAAAACTATATTTTGTGAGAAAATATCAAAAACAAAACTGTGTCAAATTTTTTTTATTATTATTAATATATTTATTCAATGTGAACATTCAAGTATAAATATATATGTAACTTATTTATGCAGCTGATATTAATTAGTTTCCAAGAAATTAAATTCTTCATTAAAAATTTAAATTTGTATGCAGGAGTTTTTTTTTTCATTTACCAGATTTTTTGACATTTATGCACGTGTGCAAACTTAAATGCTATAAATTACAATTTTTTGTTAGTTACAGAATGTATTATATTAAAAATATGAACTAAAAAATGAATAGCACAAGTTTTATAATATAAGTGTTTAATCATCAATTTCTTGTTCTTTAATCTATATGATTTTAAAAAAAAATTTCATTAAAACAAGATGTAAAACTTATTTGCAAAAACCATTAAAAAATTAAGCTTTTTTTTTTTTTTTTTTTTTTTGCACCTAAATATTGCACATTTAATAACATTCCTTTGAGTTATAAATGGAACAGAAATTAGTTGTCTTGGTAGTGTTGTGAATTTCCTTTCATAACTCTACCAATTGTTACATAAGGAAGTTTTTGTGTAATAGTTATTGGCAATTTTTTTAAATGAACATTTTGGAGAGATGTTATCAAATACTCATTAATTAAACCTCATTAATATCTATATTTATGCTTTACGAATATTGCAGTAAATACAAATTGATTAGATTACACCCCTTTAGCTTTAGCATAGTTTTGGACAGTTTTAGACACCTTTTGATGGTAAAAACTACCTGTCCTGTCCTAAACCAGTTTTGGACAGTCCAAAACCCAACCCTGAACACAACGGAGAACAAATATGAGATCAAAGAAGAGAGCGAGAAAAGACCACCAAAATAAATGAATGGATGCCACACTGCAGAAAAATATAGAATGACTTTAAGATCATTAAGTAGATTAGAACGATTCTTCAGAATGTGGAAAGACTCCCAAAAATTAAGATCTGATGAATTTGGGCATTTCTGGATAATTTTAAATGAGTTGAAATCAAATCAGTAATTTGAGTCCCAGCAGTGTTGAGCAATACTAGACTTATTAAACTGTTATTTTCTCACATAATTTTTATGCTCTTTTAAATTAAATTTGAAAGAATGGCGGGTCTGTCTAATATAGGCAAGACCGCAAATGCAGTCAATTTTATAAATTCCATAATCATTAAGAAGATCAATAGAATCCTTAATTAATTGGTGAAAACACATCCTGGAATTGGAAACTTTTTATTATCTTAGCGACCTGAAAACTAACAGAAGGTAGGAATGGTAAAACGACCAAATTCTTAGAGATGAAAGTTATTTTTCGAACATTACTTTGGGAACTTTTAGAAAGCTTTTTATAAATGGAATCAATCAAAGTGGGCGGATAGTCTCTATCAATTGCCACAGCTCTAAGAGAGTTAAGTTCTGCATTAAGAAGTTCCTCTGAAGAACAAAACTTTAAAGCACAATTAACAAGAGAATTAAAAGCAGAATATTTTTGATTAGGTGGATGAGACGACAGTCTGTGAGGAGGTAAAGAAACAGCAAAAAGGTTTGCAATAAACAGTTTCACAATCAGACTCAGTTCGAGAAACAAGAACATCAAGAAAAGGAAGGCAGTTGTTTTGTTCTAGTTCATACGAGAATTAAATATGAAGATCTATAGAGTTTAAAATAACTAAAGCCTCATTAACGCTAAGATGATTATGGTTCATAAGAACAAAACAGTCATAAACATAGCGAATATAAAATTGAAACTAGTTTTTGGAACAGCTTAACTTCAAAGTAATGCATGTAAATATCACTAAGAATGTGGCTAAGTGGGTTTCCAGTAGCTAGACCATCAACCATAGTATAAAATCTACCATTAAAATCAAAAGAACGTTGTTTTAAACAAATCCGAGTAAGCCATAAAAGAGTTATTTGGAGCAAAATTATGAATTTTTTCGACAAAATCAGTCGAATTTTTCACAGTGAATAAATTTTGACTCCTAAAAGGAGAAAACACTAAGACTATATATTTCACAAGTTTGTAGGAATCCGTACCAATATTGGAAACAACTGGCCTGAAAGGAATACCAGCTTTATGATCCTTAGGCAAAGCATGAAACCTAGCACAATTAGCAATAGAAGAAATAATAGAGTGCTTAACTTTCAATGGAATAGATTGGACTGACTTGACAGCCGAAGAAATAGCCTTCAACTCATTATCATAGGGATCTTTAGAAATTTCCGAATATGGACCAGAAGAAATCAAATCATTAGTTTTATCAAAATAAGATGACTTGTCAAGAACAACAATTTGACAAACGAAGATGCATCTAGCATCTTCGTTTAAAAGAGCATAAAAGTTATGTGAGAAAGTAACAATTTAATAAGTCTAGTATCGCTCAACACTGTTGGGACTCAAATCACTCCTTTGATTTCAACTCATTTAAAATTATCCAGAAATGCCCAAATTCATCACATCTTGATTTTTGGGAGTCTTTCCACATTCTGAAGAATTGTTCTAATCTACTTAACGATCTTCAAGCCATTCCGTATTTTTCTTTCATGCCATCCATTCATTAATTGGTAGTCTTTTTTCACTCTCTTCTTTGATCTCATATTTTTTCTCTGTTGTGTTGTAGGTGGTTGTTGTAATGTCTTTCTTTGGTACTTTTTTCTGCCCTTACATTTCCATTTCATGTTTTATTTTGTACTTGTTTAACTTTTTGTTGTTTTCCAAATTCTTTCTATTTTCTTAAATTATGTTTTTTCTTCCTTTCGCTAAATGTGGCAGTTGATTTATAGCAAAATTTTTGTAACATAAATTTATTGCTAATTTATTAACATTTTGACAGCAAAATGTATTTTATGGGTCTTTTTACTGAAATTTATTGCTTAGCGGTTTTCTCTGGGAGGGAATCATGCAATAAATCTTGACTTTGAGTTCCATTTTGTCTAGTTTTGCTTTTGTTGATTGCTTATTTTGATATTTAAGCTATCTGCTGTCCATTTTCATTGCTTTTACTGGGTATCTTTACATCTAGAAGCTCACACCTTTGAATTGAAAAAGGAGTCCTTGAAACCCCATAATCTGTTTATTTGTGCTAAACAATGTTGAATATTTCCTGTTATTCCTCCTCACAAAAGTATTTATTTATTGCTCGATAGTACAATTGTTGGAAATGACATGAGAAATACATGAAATTCATTTAATACTTCATGTTACTACAATGTAATAAATTTTCATCAATTGTAATATTTTTGCATTGATTATTACTATCATTACTTGTTATTCATGAAAACAAAAGTATTTTTTTTAAAGCCATGTACGATTTAAAAGTAGTTTTATTTGTGATGGAGTGGTATTGTAAATGTCTGTTGATCTAACTAATAAAAACATAAATATTTTGTCTTTGTAATATTTTACTTTGTAGTTAAATACTACTTTATTTTCCATGAAATTTAATTAAAAAAATAATTTCAAAAATCAGTTTCTAAATAGCCAGGGTTTGCCTCGTTCGATATATATCATGATATATATATTCGATATTTATTTCAAAAATATCATGATATTTTGATATTTTCGATATTTATTTTTTCAACTACGGTATTTTCAATACAAAAAGAAAATTTATCATAGTAATATTGTTAATTTATTATTAAAAATAACTAAAAAGTTATGTACTGTATTTTATGATGTATTAATACATCATTTATATAACAAAGTAATATAATATTCCTTTTTTATTTCTATTTTGTATTCATAAAATTATTAGTAATATAACAATTTTAATTCATATTAAAAGTGCCCAATTTAATATTAAACATTGCTCAGAAAAAAAATAAATAAAATGTTTTATGACTGTGCGGACTAATGCATATTACTTATTTCTGAATCATATATCTGTAAAAGTAGCAAACAGAAGTAAAACAGCTAATGCTAAATTAACTCCATTAAAATTGATAGAAGTGTAAAATAAAATATTAGATATAAATAATAAAAGAAACCTTAATCTTATGTCCACATAGTGTAATAACAATGTAAGAAAATACAGAGTGATTTGAGGATGCCGTTACTATTTTGAAGACTTTAGTTTGTGCCAATTGAAAATATCAATATATATCAAAATATATTTTTGATATTTTTGAAAATATCATGATATTTTCGTACCCTGTAAATAACTGAGTTTAGCTTTAAAAATTATATGTCTCTTATTGTTATTTTATTTTTTATTTTCAGGTCATTGGAAATGGGTATTGTGAACTTGACCATACACAACTTAATCCTTTGAAACTAAAGGTACTCTCTGACAAATAAGATATTTATCTCTGTAATTTCAGTGACTTTTTTTTCTAAACTTCACTTACATTATTCTTTTTAGAAGCATCCTGAAGAACTAAGGCTTGCTTCAAGTACACATAGAAAGAGAGTCACAAGGAGTATCGCCCCTCAAGAACTGAGGGCAGAAGGGAAGATTGTTCAAGTTGTCAATTTGGTAAGAGCTCTAAACATAGTGTTGCACCTGAATGTTTCAGCTGGTAATCAAGTTGGCCTCAGTGATCCTAAGTATACTTTCAAAATTAGGTTGTTCATCTCAATAACCTGTTTAAATGGAGAGGACATTTTGAACCTTGGCAAAATTTTAAAGCTGTATGTCTTACAGTTATCATTATTGCACTACTAAATGTCATGTTTAGCTTAGTTTGTCAATTTCGGTCATCAAAGGGAAATTTTAAAAAGCATTTGTTTTTAGCAGATCAAAAATAATTTATGAATGTTTAAATGTTGTTGTTTATAAATTTTATCACAGTTAGCAGAAATGTTATACCTAACCAAAAATACTTAAACACACTCAGTATGTGCAACAGCCCATCAAGGCTGAATCATAATGAGCCTATCTCAGTTTTTATAACCGAGGGCTCTGGGGTGCAAAGGCAGATGTTCTGGTTAGGTGGTCAGCTGAATACGGAACCCCCAGTGTTTTGTTCCCAAGCACACTTGGTACTCTTTTTCTATTGACCCACTGATGAAAAGTTGAAGGGAATGTATCCAACCCAGGAATTGAGTCCGGGTCAGTGGGAGAGAAGCGCAATGCACTACCATTAAATCTACTGGGCTTTGCAACCAAAAATACTTACTAGAAGATTATTTGATGTTGTTCTCTGTTTCTAGTAATAAACTGCTCTATGTTCCATCACTACCTACCACATGTATAGTAACAACATTAGCTCATTGCTCCTTTGTTGCCATTGCACTTGTTCTACAAGTCGAGGGTCAGGTGCAGTGCCACTCTCAAGTGTGGTAGATGATGCCACATCTTCCGGTTTTTAGCCCTCTTCAATCTCATGTCCTACTTGCCCCCCTAATTGATTGTCTATCTTATTTCTGTGGATTTTAGGTGATTATATTTGAAATCAAAATATTTATGACAACTTGTTTGGCTAGATTGTATTTAATAGCTCAGCTGGGGGATTCCATGGTCCTTACATTTATTCATCTTTATTGTCACTCTAGGATTAGAAAATATGGCTTAAATTCAAGGGTTTTGGGGAAATCAACCCCCAGAACTATCCCTCACAGCAACAGTGGATCTAATATGCTAAAATTAGATGGTGTGATTGGGTAATTAAATTTGGCAAAAATGCTCTAATTTCAAGGAAAAAATAGACTTTAAACGTGCTTATAAAAACATATACTTTTGCTCAATGTATTTTAAAAGTGATCTAAACTTTGTATTTTTTTTAAAAAGAAAAATACCAGTTTCTAAGTTTTTAAATCTCGTTATTTTTGTGTAAAATATTATGATCTTTTTGTAATATCAAGCTAAATTCTTAAAAAAAATTTAAAAAAAAGTTTATTCACTAATATATGATACACTTAAAAATATGTTTTGTATTTTTAAAGAAATCTTTTTTTTTTAATTACACTCACACATTATTCAAAACTTCTTTAAAACAAATCTATTCATTACATTTTGAACTATGTTTTTTATATGTATTAAATGAAAATAAATTCTTCTAGGATTGTGAAGCTAATACAGCAAAGTGCTTCCAATTTACCTGCTATTTCAAAAGTCTAGAAAGAGATACTACTGCATTGGTGAAAATTAGGGCTCGTCTATGGAATTCAACATTTGTTAAAGTAAATAAATGTCACATGTTTAAAAAATATATATATAAATAATTTCTGAATTCTCTAGATTTTAATATTTAATGTTAAGGATAATTTAAAATTCATGTGGTTTAATGTAACAAAAGCAATTGAAAAAGTGTTTTTTAGCATTTGGAAATATTTCAGTATTTAATTTTTGTAGTATGTAAATATTTTATTTCCTATTTTTAAAACAACATACAAAATTAAATTATGTTGTAGCTTACTTTGTACAGAGCTTTATTCCAAAAGCTAAACTTAAAATATTATTTTCTAGCAATATTGCCTCCTTTTAACTTCTCCTACATTTTTTTTTTCTTAAATAATTCTTAACTAAAATATTGGGTTATTTTTCGGCTAGTTATAACTAGTGGCATAGTCAAGGAGTGCAGTTCCCCCATTTTTTTTTTTGAAAAACAAAGCAAATTTAGTGTAAATTGATTTAAATCATTTAAAAATTAAAAAAAAAGTTTGATTTTTAAACTGAATCTGGTGTAATTAATTTAAATTGGCCTAACAAATATCTGTCTACCATGATATTTATCCTATAGAAAGGTGGGTTGCCCCAAACTTTTTTTACAACTACGGCACTGGTTATAACTGTGATGGAAAACAATATAATTATGATATTCATTCACAATAAAATCTGAATTTTTGTTTGTTAATGAAATTTATAATTTTAAAACTAACTTTAATGCTCTCACCATACCTCA
Source organism: Uloborus diversus (assembly GCF_026930045.1). Classification (NCBI taxonomy): domain Eukaryota; kingdom Metazoa; phylum Arthropoda; class Arachnida; order Araneae; family Uloboridae; genus Uloborus; species Uloborus diversus. Next base: position 149,845,094 of record NC_072735.1, on the reverse strand, counting down.
TAATTATACATCTTAATGCATGAATGATACATTCAATTTCTTTTGTCAAAACTCTAAACATTGAAAACTAAATGATGAAGGCACAGATTAGAAAGAAGTACATTGTAATACTTTTTCAATTTTTAAGACAAAATGATGTGCCTTCTTGCTACAAAGTTTTGTAAAAGAACAATTCACATTTTTTGACCAATTAATCAGTGACAAAAAATTTGTGAATTAATTTCTGTGATTTTTTTTTTATTATTGTAAAAAACATTTTAAAAATCATGATTTTTTTGTAGAGATTAAAATGGTACCATTTTTGAAAGTAGATCTAGTTATTTAACTTAAACTTTTTAGATCTTATTTATTAGGCAATAATGTTTTTTACTTTTATTATCTATATATGATTTTTTTTTTACAGTTACAAGTTTAACTGGTTTTTGATGTGGGAACTAAATATACTCTCTGAAACATTATTTCTTTCTTTTATATTGATTATAATAAAATTGTCTTGCAAGGTGGAGAAGTTCAACAGCTATGTTGAACTAAACTACTCACTTGCTTGACTTGAAACTTATTAGCTAACTTCTCTGCCATATTTATTCAATGCATTCAATTATTAGTTTTCTTAATATTGCATTTACTGAAATTCCTACTGATGTATGTGAACACTCATGTAAAAGAAACCATTAACTTTTATATAGCTAGAAAAATATTTTTACATATATTTAGATTTTTTGTGTGAAACAAACCACAAGGAAGTCCATATAAAGAACTGAAATTGATCTCTCAACCTTATTGTTTTCTTATAGTTCTTATAGTTTTATTATTTTTTTAATAGAATTTGCAATCTCTATTTGACCTAAATGCATTGCAGATTGAATATTATGTGATGGAACTATTTTATATACATATTTTCATTCTCAGTTTTGAGAACCATTAATTTGTTAGTTGTAATTTTTTTTTTAATGTTGCAATTTGAAGATGTTACCGTTGCCACTTTCTCATTGGGGAAAAAAAAACCTTTAATTAGCAGGATTATAAAAAAAGTGTTGTTGTAGAATAAATGGTAAAATATTTATTTGTTTTTTATTTTCATAGGATTATCCTAATGTAGATTGGGTCAGTATATATTCAAGAGCTTATATTAGAATTACTTCAGATGATATTAGACAAGATGAGAAGAATGATTTTGCATTAGTAAGTTGTTCTTTTCTAAGCAATATTTTCCGAAATGTTTAAAGATGCATAAAAACAAATTAATTAATGTCTATAAATCTAAACTTGTATCCATAAATTTAAGTTTGCTCATTTATTTGAATATTATGTAACTCCATACACGTTTATGGTTATGAACAAAATATTGCTCTAAAATCAACCATCTGACATGATATTCCATAATAAATTATATGGATTCTTCGACAAGTGGACATGTGTCTTTTTTTTCCGGAAAATTCTAGAAATCATTCAAAGCACAATGCTATTTGGTTTTTGCTTGGAATTCTAAGAATAAAATGTGTCGTCTCGGGAAGAAAGTAGGGCAGTTGAAAGATGAGTTCTCTGAGTCATGAAATTAATTTAACACTAATATACATTTAAAATTATTCAAGTTCAATGAAAATTCAGTGGACTGTATTTAGCTTTATTTTAAAAACAGAGCTGCCAACTGCTAAAAAAAACGTAGTTTCTATGAATTACAGCTTTAAACTGCAACGCTATGAAAGCGGGTCGAAAAATAATGATTTTCTGTTTTTTAAACTTTTAATCAAAAGAACGAGAGAAAAAAAAAAGAAAGAAAACATAAACTGCATGAAAACAAAACTGGTGAGTTCAGAAAATCAAACTTCTACACGTGTGCTGACAGTCTCTGCGCATAAAAAATGTCCTGTTTTCCATAGCGATTTTTTAGTTGAACGTGGTGGTCATGATGGTTGCCACAAGCATGTTTTACTTCAAAAAGACATGCCGACCAGGTGAAAGGTACAGCTAATAATCAAGAAGCGAGGTTTTAAATTTGATATTTTATATCTTAAAATGTTCTGGGTAAAATTCTTTTATTCCGTATTACTATTTTCTGCACCATGTATAACATTTGTTTAGTATCATTGTTTTTGTTTTTTATGCTGTTGCCAATTCATTACTGTTTAAATCTATGGCAGCGCCCCCCCCCCCTCAAATTGCTGCTACGATTTTGGATTTTCAAAAGTTGGCAGCTCTGTTTAAAACAATGGTGGACTGCTGATCATTTTCGATCAATTGGGATTGATGCTCTGATGTAATTTGTGGCTTGCTTATGTTTTTGTTTGCTGTTTGAAATAGGAAGATTTTTCTTTTTCTTCCATCATTGTCTGAAAATGGAGGAGAAAGTATATATTTTTCAGTCATGGTGTGCAAACTGCTAATGTAACCATACAACCATATAATGTTAAGTTATGGATAGTTGTGAGGACTATTTTGTGCACAAATTATGTTAAATGAGCTGCTATAAAAATTAACTCTTTTTTTTTTTTTTTTTTTTTTTTGAATCCCAGTAATGCATCATGGAACCACTTGCCATACAAATTATTTATATTTTGTGTTGTAATAATATGTGCTAGATATGTAATAACATGTACTAGATAACTGTTGATGGTGAAGTTGACAAAGTTGGAAAATTTCAGTTCTACTACCATGAAACTTTTTATTGCTTGTAGTGCAGGACTGAACAATTTTGACATACATTAGTTGTCTAAAAATTGAGACCTTTTCATATTGCTACATACTAAATGGCAGCAATTGTTGCAAATTTCAAAAATGTAAAAAGAAAAAAATATAAATAAAATAAAATAAATATTAATTTGAAATCAAAGTTAATGCCCTTTCTTTTCCCAATGCTGGAGCAAAGCTAGTTTACATTATTGGTGCATTATGGCGTATAAACAATAAAATAAATAGTGACACATTGTTAAAATTTTACAATTTAGAAATATTTTCAAACTTTAACTTTACACTATTAATTTAGACTGAAAAATCAACCAAGGAACGTAACATTAATAATCATTTTAGTATTTAAGAATAAACCAATTAAACGTAGTATTAGGCAAAACATTAATTTTCTCCAAAGCTGTTTTTGAGTTGGGTCACTTGTGTTTCCAAGATGGGATATTTTGCTGCTGTAATTTAGAAAGAATTAAGCAACCCCCCCCCCCAGCAACTAATTCGTGATTGAAAAGTGTTTACTCTGTTAAAAACTGAATCACATTTTCATTTTTTTCTTGCAGGCTGAGACAAAAGCTTATCCTGACATTCACTTGTATCAAAAGACAGAAGAGGTTGCTTTGTGGATTATCATTCTTGCTGTTTGTGCTGGTATTCTACTGCTTGTTCTACTCATAATCATTTTGTGGAAAGTAAGTTTTTGAAGTTTTATTTAATAAAACTTGAAACAGTGAGATGCAAATTTTCCAACATCCAATATGCACACTTATTTTTCAAAATGTTTCTGTAGAAAAGAAGTTTTATAATATGAGATGTATATAAAAATGTTTTAAATTCATACTCATATATTTAAAACGTTTTTGTTTTAGTATTAAATAAATTATTGTTATTATTTTTAATATTTCAGTACACTTATAGTTTTTTTAAAAACATAATAAAGGTATGTTCAATCAAAGCATCAAGTTTTCATATAGAAGGCTGCTCTATTGAGAATGTAGGCAAATGGCATCAACCAAAGTAAAATAATAATGATAGTAATGAAATACATTTTAAGGAATGATGTGCAAATCAAAAATTAATGAATAAATACAGGTATTGTAGTTTCAAATAAATAAATAAATAAGCAAATAAAATGAAAATAAAGGTAAATATATTTAAATAATTTGAAAAAATTAAATTATTACCTTCAATCTCATAATTTTTGCTCAGTGTCACTGCATGCAATCTCAGTATTTCCAAATATATTAATGTGATTGAGTAACATACTTGGAACTTAAACAGTTAGGTTTTGATTTCTACGATTACTTCTGAACAAAAATTTTACTTGTTTACCTGTTTTCTAACTTTACTTCTGTTTCTATTTAGTGTGGATTTTTCAAGAGGAAAAAACCTGGTTATGAACCTGCTCCAACACATGAGAAAGAGTACATATAAAATTCATTAAAAAGTTTCCAATTAAAGCTTCATGGAGGTTTGAAGGTGTGACAAGAACTTTGTTAAAGTTGTTGAATTATTTGAGCAGGGCAGTGCTGGTTTTTAGCACATAATACGTATTGCAACCAGAAATACTTTGTTATGTGCTTTCAAAGTTTGCCATATTTTTGTAAGTTCTTGTACGGCATTTCCATGTACTGTGATGTCACCACACTTGTTGGACATTCAAGCATGATCATCATCATCATGTTCAGACATACATCTGATGCAATCATTATATTCATGATCAGAAGCCTGCCATTCTTGATTTCACTTAAATGTAAAGAAGAAAAGCTTATTTTATTTTTGAATGAAATGTTGTAATCAATATAAGTGAAGCACAAATTGTCCAGGGCCATAACCAGAAAATAATTTTGAGGGAAGGTTTAAAAACTTTCATGCGGAGCTTTGTGCTATTTGTGCTAATATTCAAGTTGTCAGGTTATCTATTATGAAAGCGTTTTATGCAATGTTACTTATGAAAGACATTTGAGTTTTGGAACAATATGTTTTGAAAATTTTTAAATGCAAACAAAAATTTAAATGTCAAACTGAACTTTTCGGGAGGTGGGGGGGGGGGGTGGTTAAACCCTAAGAGCTCCCTTCTTGTACACGGCCCTGACGTAGAAAAAACCTTTTAAAACAACGTATTTCTGCTTTACTTGCTTGATTGTTCATTTTATTTCTATTTTGAAAAAAAAAATGTTCTTGTTTAAAAAATTAATTTTCCTTTTTTTTTAAAGAGTTGTTTATAAATTTTTTTTTGTTGCTCTAAAAAGATTTGCTTTTATAAGTTTCTAAATTAGTTTTTTTCTTGTGTTTTTCATTTTTAAGTATGTTATTTTTATTACATTTTCTCCTCCCCTCATTGTTTTTGTCTTTGCATTTACAATTAGTTGCACTGAAATCTTTCTTGAATAATTTAAGTGCAACAAAATATCCCTTAGAGCAACCATAGCAGAAATAAAATGTACAGGGCTAATGTATATCAGTTATAAAAGTTAATCATGTACTTAATTTTTTTCTCTCTTGAAGTGACTCTAATTTACTTGCAAAAGATCCAGAAATATTGTATTAAGATTTTTTTTCCATTCAATTTCCTTTCTTTTTTTAAGAAAAATATGGATATATAGATACGTAAATTTTATATCAATAATAGTACATAAGATAAAACGATTTATGAATTTGATTGATGATATGGTTTTGAACATATGAATTTGATTTAAGATATTATTTAAGAAGTAATTTATGAATTCATGATGGATATGATTGATAACATGATATATAAACATGAAAAAAAAAGTTAAAATTACCTGCATAACGTAATGTTTATTATTTCATTGAATAGAAATTGTAATGATTTTTAAAAGAAAAACAAACAAAAACAAACAGGAACATGTCACGGTTTGTTTAAAATAATAAAACACAAATACAGAGCATTTTTTACTTCATTTTGAAATGCATTTTCATACTAAAAAGCATTTATTTTATACTATACATTGATAAATTTAGCTATATTCTTTCTGAATGCTTTCAAAAGCTGCATTTATGGTTTTTTACGTATTTTTGTTGGAACCCTACAACTATATATTTTCAAAAAGATATAATTATCCATTTCTATGAAGACTGGTTTATCCTGTTTTCTTTTATCCAGAATGAGATGTAGTTCAAAGGCAATGTAGTTGGCAGTGAAACACATGTTGCTTTTGCATGACTCTTGAACCATTCATTTTGGCAAGTTTTGTTTTTGTGAAACAAATAAAAAAACATTTTACTCTGAATCCAATTGTAGATTTTTGCTTAAAGCAATTAGAGCGTTTGTTAATGCCTAAAAACTCACTGTGATCTAGTGATTAGGGCAACTGTCTTTCACCCTGATGACTTGGCTTTAACCTCTGGCAAAGGAGAGCCTATCACTTCTCCCATGCTATGAGATGGTCTTGGTCTAAGGCTTCACAGTAAAAGGTAGGAGAAAAAATAAAGCGTCAAGGTAGTTAAAGGGATTTTGTTGGTATCCTACAATAGAAATGATCTTTCTGATTTGTTAGTGAAGGAAAATCCTATCATGGAAATGACACAAGTGATCATGGATGCGTTAATGCTCTGCAAAGAGTTACAGAGAAAGATTTTTAATGACTGCCAAAGGACTATTATAGCTAGCTCCTCTTTATAAACAGGACACGAAATTAATTTATGTTTTCTTTATGCATGTTGTGCATAAAGGTCGATATAAGTACATATTAAACTTATTATACAATTAGTCATCACTAGAATGAAGCATTTTGTTATCTACGGCACCAAACTCCTATTTTAACACTAGTATTAGGTCTCAATTTACGCGGCATTTCCGTGGAACGTAACCCCTGCGTAAAACAAGGGTCCACTGTATTTTGTAAATCCTGTTGAAAGTGTAAAAGAAAAAAAATACATTCAAGATTTTGCTTCGTATTTAAAAACACATTTAATACAACAATTGCATGAAAACAGGGGTGATTGTGTTCCGGTATTTTACCGAATTTAAGGTATTTTTGGACGTATTTCCGGTATTTTTATGTCCGAAAATACCGGAATTATGTTTTTTTGTTATGCTTTTATCTCCCTACCTCCACCATTTTTTAAAAATTTTATAATACTCATCAAATATACCTGCAAGAGCCTTAAGATGGACACCTATCCCTTAAGATGGACAAATGTCAAGATAATTTTGTATAACACCAGCTCAAAAGTAACTTTGTAACCCATTAAAATTTTAGTCAAATGTACACACACTATTTTGACTCTGACTATTGAACTATTTAATATTATGGCATAGGTGCACTTAAGTAATAGGGGCCAAAGATTACCCCCCCCCCCCCGTTCTCGCTTTGAAACTTTCAGGTATTTTTTGATGAACTCACAATCACCCCTGATGAAAAGTAGTATAACGTAAACTAAGAAAAATTAGTCACATATCATTAGTAATGTTTATAAGTTTATAATGTAAGTCAGATGAAGTTGCTGGATATCCAAAAATGCAAAGGTTAAAACAGAAGTAGAAAGCATTTTTTTAATTTATCTTAATTATTTTTATGGCATTGAATCTACCAGTATGACGTATTTAATGTCTGATGAAATTTAGCCAATGATATGGAATTAAACTGTTTGTATGAGTGACTCGTCTTTATGTTTTCAACGGCAGCTATTACAATGTCTGTAATTTTCCCATACAATCACATTTCATTTTAATTGCTTTTAAAACAGAATAAATTGAGGGTAAGGACTTAAATTTATTTGTGTCTTTTTTTCCTAATTTTGTACAATTTTAATTTGCAAAATAAGATCAAATTGGAACTGTATAAAATTAGGAAAAAATGACCCTGATTGTGTTTTGCCATCCCTCTTCTAATGTGACTGCATGTATTTTATTATAAGTGCCATTTAAAGAGTTTTTTTTTATGAACTTAATTTCTTTTTTTTAATCCTGAACTAAACATTTCCAAGGTAGTTATTGTAAAAGTATTTGTCAGAAAGTCATAAAATTTGGCGGAGTGTTATTAAGAGGTAACAATTTTTTCTACAAAGAAGCAATATGAATAAAAATAATCTATGTCTTATTAATTTTATATATATTAAAATAAAATACGTAAAAATAGCAATAAAAATAACTATAAAATCTGTTCAGTTTGTAGACTTATTGGGCCAGCGATCATAAACTATGTTTAATACTCGATTTTACTGTATATATAGGAGTTTTATGAAAATATCTTTGTTTGTGGGAGAGCTTATATTTGAGATTGGGTGTGATATGCAGTAAGTTTACAATAGGTCAAATTTTTATGTGTGAGGACCAAAAATCACATGGCTGCTTTTATTTTTCCAGCATTGCAGTTTGAAATACACTGTATATTGACGGAGTTTTAAACTTTTTGCTGTAGAAAAAAAAATTTCATCTTTTTGTGACACTTTCTAAATATCTTGACTTTTTGGCGAACGATTAGAGCTGCATACCTCTTGGAATGTGCAGTTTAATTTGCCATGCCTTGTACGTCCATGTTTTCTCTGGTTTACTTTCATGAGATGAGAAAACTAAGTGCTTAATCTGCATCTTTAACAAAAGTGTAATATAGTCAAAACATTCTATTAATTTGTAAATAATGATTGTCTGTGCCTTATATACTGTAGATAGCTTTTAATATTGAACTACAAATTATATTTGTTCTAGTTTTGATTTGTACAGTTAATAAATTATTTTCTTCTGAGTTGGCGTTTTATTCATATTAATGTATTATTATTTAGAAACTAATTAGAATTGAAGGGTTTGCTGCAGAAAGGCGGTAGCTCCAAATACAGTAACCCCTTGCTTTAAAGTAATATCGCGCTTGTCGGGAGGCAACAAATAAGCTTGATATATCCGAAAAAGCGACATAACTGAGGTCATAAAAAGTAACGGTTTAGTTAACGTGATAATTCAATTACATATGGCCTCTACAAAAATATTAGTTTACTATCATATTAGGACGATTTTCTTAATAAAATCAAAAGAAAATTAGTCTACCAATTTTTCTTTTAAAATGATCATAATAATAATATTTTTATTGTTTTATGGTGGAATTAGAATCGAAAGTTGCAGCTTAAACTAAACGAATTGAGCATATGAAAAATATGCAGTTTTGTTTACTGCTTAAACAAGGAAGAAAATATTTTCTCTGAAATACATTTACAAAAAAAAAAATTTGAATTCTGAAATTTTGAATTCAAATCATGTTTTTCGCAATCACGAGTTGCGACAGGACCCTACTCATTGGTTACTACCCCACTCGCTTGTTTCTAGAAATGGTTCCTGTCCCTCCTCTTGGGCGGTTACGTGTGCATAGTTGTGTATGTGTAGGCTTGTGTGTATGCACATTGGCGTGTGTGAGTGTGTATGAGTGTGCGTGTGTGTAGGACATGGACGCCACCAACCAGGAGTAGTGACTACCGGGAGAAGTCGCGTCTACAGAGGACGGCGGGGTTGAAAAAGGAACCAAACATCAAGGACGGTCAAATGAAAACAATTAGCAATTGTGATTGCTCAAAAAAAAAAAAAAAAAAAAAACGGGGCGGTCAAATAATGTAAAGCAACATTTTTCTAAATATATATATAATCTTTTGGAAGATATATAAAGGAAAAGCTCGATACAGCGGCCGTTACTTATATGAATCACGTTTGTTTTAAACAGTTAGGATTCTATAAAGTGGCTGATTCCAAAAAAAAGCGGATAACTCAGTAAAGCTGGATTTTATTCTGTTTTCGACAATTTGATTCATTAAAGCGGCTGATTCAATTGACCACTGATTCCATTAACCGGCGTTCACTGCATATCCGAATCAGTTATATAATGAGGAGTCACTGTATCAATTTTCAAAAGGTCTTGCATTACAGCTTGAAATACCAAATCAGGTTTTAAAAGAGTGCAAGGAGAGTTATTAAATATAAAAAAGAAGAAAAAGGTGGATTGATGTTTAAAGCTCCAGTGCAGACTTTTTGAAAACATTGAAAATGGAGCTAGCATCTCCTTTTGCAGCAAGTTCTTCAACTGTATTTTTGCTGCTTTATGGATAAATGCTACATGAAGCTATACTTTTCTGGTACTGACTCAGCCCCTTTGAATAGTATACTCCTTCAAAATTAATAGCATAGGAAAATGGTTTAGAAAGCAGCGACAACAAAATTTACTGAATGCAGGGGATGAACTGCGTAGCAACCTTGGATGAACGAACTAAGTTCGAACATAAAAAGAGACTGGCCTGAAAAATTTTTATTGGTGAGTCAAAATTCATAAAAAATAATTTTCAAAGAAAGCAGATAATTTTTGGAATACTTTCTTCGTAAATTCCTAATTGTAGAATTGAGATCAATGATAATGCAAATAGGCAAAATCAATAAAGGTTGTAAATGATACAGTTGAACTAGCAGCAGTAAAATTAAGAAAAGAATTCAACTATCGGTTTTCCAAACGTGAGTTGAAAAAACAATTTATTAATGAAATCTCTACGCGACAAGAAAGAACTATTTGCATGCATACTGGTTTTAACTAGCGAATCCCTACTCGTTTTGGACCGAGAAAAACGATTTGTTAGTGGATTTTTTAAAATTAGCTCTAGTTTTCAAGATACACAAAAGCCCACTGGAAATAGATGCGCAACAAAACATTGATTTGAAGGTAAAGTTGGAAAGTAAAAAAGAAAAATTGTGCAATAATGTTATGAATAGGTCGTGTTTCATCAAAAAATGTTTATTTTTCCTGTAGCAGCAAGTGTTTTTGGCCTATTGCTGTAAACGTTTAACTTTCGATCGCTTCTTGAAAGTCAAAGAAATGATGCTTATAGTGACTCGGGAAACTTAAAAATACAATCGAGTCTCGAAAATTCAAGTATCAAAAGTCCGATGTTCTTTTTACTTCGAGATGCTTTATTTGTATTTTAAGGACTTTTTTCTTTTTTTTCCGCTGAAAATGATTTTTACCAAAATTTGAAAATCGAAATCTTTTGCAATTTGAAACTTCCTTAGGAATATACAATTAAGTAAAATAAAGGTATTAGGGGTTGGTGTCAACAACAATCCAAGGTGTGGCGACTGCTAGAGATGGATTAATAATCAATTGATGCCTTCCTTAGAGAGTAACTCGATACGAAAACAAGAAGTTCCGTCTAGAACTAAACGAACCTACTTGCCCGTATACCCATATCTATTTTCTAGTATCTGATCAAAATTCTCAAAATTAGCTAAAATCGCAAATTATTTATAACATAATTTGTTTAAATATTTTAAACCGATTTCTAGAAATAAAATATGCCTCGCTCATCTAAAGAATTAGATGCGTAAAAAATAAATAAACGAACAAATAAAGTAGCAGCACCTTTTAAACAAAGCAGAAAATAAATTTTGTTCCATTAACAAAAAATTCTTCGGCCGCTATCAAAAAGAAAAAAAAAAGAATTAAAATTAATAAGCTCATTAAAATACATACTACATCATATCAAAAAAAAAAAAAAAAAAAAAAGATTGTTTTTTCCTTGTTTCCAAAAAATACTTTTAAAAATGAACTAAGGTAATTTCAAAAATAAATAAAACAGTAAAATATCAACTAAAGAAATATTTTTCATTGTGGAAAAAAAAATCAGCTCTGCATATCTTTAAGTGAGGATTCTGAATTTCTCCGCCAAAAACTGAATACATAAATTTAAACTTTAGAGTGAAAATAAAAACAAATCATATTAACAATAATGGGGTCGTTTTCAAAATTATTAAAGTGTTTTTCTTAAAGAGCATGCTTTAAAAACATAGGATCTGACCATTTTTTTTAAATAATCTGACTAAGTTTAATATTAAAAAAAATCACATTAATCCGTGCACTTTCATTGTTTACGCTTCTGCCGATGACATCACAAATGATGAAATGCCATTCACAGACCACAATATTTAATTCGCATCTTGACTCATGCGTACTGACAACGATATGTTTGATAGCAAGCTTAGAGTGCAATATTTAATTCGCTTCTTGATTATCATAACGTGGAAACGCGGTAGAAAGATGCGCCACGAAGTGCATCGTTTGTGACGTCATAAAGGCCACACCTTGTTTGGAAAACGAAAGTATTTTCTGGGTCCGTGTTATTTTTTTTTTGGCTTATTCTATCAATTTCAATGACTAAAAATAGTACTTCTGACTGAAGGAAACAACCTCATTACATATTTCTCAGTAAAAACCATATAGCTGCGGAGTCGGAATCGGAGTCAATCTTATTTTGGGATAACAGAGTCAGATTTGGGGGCCGAAGGTATTTAATTCAAAGACTTGGAATTGGAATCGGTCCCCTTAGAGTCCGCAACTCTGCCAATGTTTGCAGAGTCAGAGTTGGACTTATTTTGGGATAAAGGAGTCGGAGTGGGAGTCGAATCCAAGAGTCGGAATCAGTCATTTTTTCTCCGTGTATAATTTTTTTCCCAAAGCTACGAAGTCGGGGAGTAGGAGTCCGACTAATTGTAGATCACAGGATTCGGAGTCGGAGTCAGGTGCCCAAAGTTCTCGGAATCGGGAGTTTGTCGTCAAGATCTATTTCCAACAAAATTTGTTTGAAGAATCTACATTGAATTTCAATTTCCCCGTAGGCGCCAATGTTAAGGGATTTGAACTGTTCAAAATTGAACGGAAAATTGTTTAAATCAAAAATATATTTTATATACATGTACCATTACATACATCAAAAGCTTTTTCCTACAAAGTGTGTTTGAAACAAATTCGCCTTCAAGTTCGGAATTTCCATGAATTTCCCGGTAGGCGCTAATGTTAAGTTTTTTTGAACTGATGAAAATTGAACGAAAAATAGTTCAAATCAAAAAGTGAAACATAGGAATGAGGGGTCCTCGCCGAGATCTTTCGAACAAGAAAAGAAAAAAATTGTTCGAATCGGACTATTCACTCAAAAGCAAGTTATTGGGGGGGGGGGGGCAGACAGACAAACCGACAGACAGACCAACAGACATTTTTCCTCATCTCAATACATTACTTTCCAATTTTAATTTTTCGACATTTATTTAATTATTATTATTATTATTATTATTATTATTATTATTATTATTATATTTTACTTTTTTTTTGTTTTTCGCGATATTTTCAAGATGCATTTAGCCTTCTTTCATGCTTTTTTCTTCTTTCTCTAACTTTTACTGGGAAAATGGGCTAAAAAGACGCAAAATTAAAATTTTTTTGCTTTGTACTTACTTACATACCAACATTTTCAACGCACTTCTATTATCAAAATAGATTCGAGAGCAGTCAAAATGCATTTTCTTTTTGTTGCCTATAAATTTCCACACAAAAATATGCTTAGACATCATGAAAAAAATTACTAGTTAGTCAAACTTCTTTTCGAAATAATCAAAGTAGAAATTTATGCTGAAATTTCAGTGATAAAATTTTCATCAAGACATGTGATGAGTTAATCTTTACTTTTTGTAAATCAAGGACAAAAACTTTAAATAAAATCACAGAAATATCAAATCAAATTTCTGTTTCTGTCGCACTAAACAAAATGGCTTTTTGATAATTGATCCTTCAACCAATACAGTTTGGTGCAGCAACCTGAAATAATTTATTGGCACTTTCTTTTCTGTCAACAGATGTGACTATATCTCTGGTTACAAGCATTAAAGTTGCAATTAAATAAATGTGGAAATTAAGTTTAAATTTTTGAGAAGTGTGTACTACTTGATTGAAAATATAGCTTAAATAGCTAATTTCTTGTTTGGTGCATGAAATATAAAATATGTAAACAAAAGAAGATAAGTGGTTATAGTCCACGGATGTGATAAATCATTCTGTGGCCAAAATTTAAACAATAAATAAAACATTTTTTTCTCTTTTAGCGAAACTTCAATATAGTCCATCAGTTGTATTAAAGTGTTTTATTCACTTGAATTATTTTCTAAACACTATATATTATATCTCTTTAGTAAAAACAGGAAACAAATTCCTGATTTTTCTGAGAATGACCTAGGACATTCTGTTTTCAATTACGCAAGATACGTACGCACATACACACATACTCACTTACATACGTACATACTGACATCACGATGAAACTCGTTGTAATTAACTCGAGGATTGTTAAAATATACACTTCGGGTATCTATACGTTCTTAGGCATACACTGGTGTGCAAAAATTAAGGACGAGACGATTTTTTCAATATAACTTTGTACAAAAGCTTTCCAAATCAACACATTTAATACCGTAAGATCCCCAATACGTAAGAACATATGTAATGTAAGCAACACTTACTAAAAGAGAGATCAGAGGGATAAAAAGAAGCTTTATTGAAAAAGTAGCATGGAGTGCAATGCGACTGAAGGCCGAAGCATCCCTGTGATGGGTGTCCACCAAGAAACATCCGGTCTTTAGCAGGGGATATGACCACCCCCGACTGCTAGGCAGGTTTCACAGCGTCTGCCCATGCTGAGAATGAGGGTGGCAATGAGTTGCTGAGGCATTGCTGCCCATTCGTCTTGCAGCACCAATCGAAGCTCCCGAATCGTTACTGGTGGTAAAGTACGAGCTGCCAAGCGTCTGCCTAGAAAATCCCATACATGCTCGATGTGATTGAGATCCGGAGATCGTGCCGACCAGTCCATACGTTCAATATCCTCACTCTCTAAGAGCTGTTCGGCAGCTACTGTACGATGACATGGTGCATTGTCGTTCATGAAAAGGAACTGCGGACCCATAGCGCCTCCAAAAAGACGCACATATGGAAGAAGAATCTCGTTACAATAACGGGTCCCGTTGACTGAACCTGCGTCGAAGATGTGAAGGTCTGTACGACTACCAAGCATGATGCCTCCCCAAACGAGAACACCGCGACCTCCATACCTGTCCCTTTCAATGATGTTCGAGGGATGATTGCGGCTTCCCCGCTCTCTCCAGATGAGTCTGATAGCGATTCAGTCTGAGTAGCGATGAAAATCGCTACTCAGACTGAATCTGCTCTCATCTGTAAAGAGTACTCTTCCCCTTTCATTGTCTCTCCAATTCTGGTGTTCCCGGCACCACAGAGAACGCCTTCTCCGATGGGCAGGCGTAGGAGGTACACACCGTATAGGGCGTCGTGCAAACAGACCACCCCCGTGCAGTCTTCTGGCCATGGTAAAACGTGATATCGGTCGTCCAGTCGCCTGTGTCGTGTGTCTAGCGATTTCTCCCGCTGTCTGCCGCCTGTTTGTTCTGGCCTGTAAGACAATATACCGGTCATCTGCGAGTGTGGTTCCTCGTGGAAGACCACTACTGAACCCCCGGATAGCTGTTCCTGTAGTTTGAAATTGTCTCCAAAGTCGTGAAACGATGCTGTGAGCAATTCCGAACTCTGCAGCCACACTTGTCACACTGCGGCCTTCCTCCAACTTCCCAATGATTCGACCTCGGGTAAAAGCATCCAGATATCGTCTAACAGATTGATTATTCGCCATTTCTCGCTGAGGCAGCAACTCGGTGTGATTTTAACTGCTATACGGCGTGACATCTCTTTGCCAGAAATACTGATCTTACAACGACAACATGCTTTATACTACTCAGACACTCCCCCATTACGTCTGCCTGCATATCTGCGCATGTGCTACCGTACATCACCTTACTTAATCTCCTGATTGGTCTTTCTGTCCGCTCTGCCTCTTCGTTCAGCTGATATGCTAATTTTTCGACTTCGTCCTTAATTTTTGCACACCAGTGTATATCCACGTGTGTGGTCGGGTTGGAAAAAAAAAAAAAAGCCTCAATATTCATTCGGGAGCGAGCAAAATGGAAATTAAGGCCGATTTTTGAGTGAAAATGTTTTTCATGAATACAATGCTTCCTTTTTTTGTAAAAGGAAGTAAAAAGAGAAATAACTTTTAATTCTACTTGATAGGGGAAGCTGCTGTACCCACGGACAAAATTTACATTTCAATTTTTGCTGGCCTCTGGGAATGGATAACCGATCGTCTTATCATCTAGTTTGACAATTTTTGTCAGGTAAAAATCTCAAATCTTTCAACTTCAAAATTCTTTTTCCTAAAAACCATCTTTTTTGTACGTGGGTACAACACTCCGTTCACCCCGCGGACAGGTGCCATATGTACCCATGGACATATAAAAAAATAATATATAAATAGGTCTGATAAACTCAATTATATTCAATACATTTTCATAAGCCATTTTATGTTGAAATATTTCAAACATCCATTGAAATTAACATTAAATAAACTATCCAACAAAAATTAAACTTTGAAAATATATCGAAGATTTTTTCACTTATTTTAACTTTCCTTAATTTTTAACATCAATGAACTCTTTAAAAAAGTTATTACTCTTAAGAGGGTAAATGTTGTAATGAAAAATTAATATGTTTTTAAACAATAAAAAAACAACTAGATTCATAATAGTATGGCTCTTTATGTACCTACATAATAACTTCAATTTATATGCAAATTGAAACCTTTAACCAAAATTAACCTATTACAATAAACTCAGTTTGAATTAAACCAACAAAAATCTAGAAAAGTCTATTTCAAATGAAAACGGGTGGGATTGACGTTCTGTAGATCCTACAACAGGTGGAGGTTACTTCAACACTATATCTTCAAGCCCTACTGCAAATTCGTCGTGAAAGCAAATTTTGGACGTTGATGACAAGGCACCATTTTGAGGTACTTCAAATCGTAAGGAGATTCGGATGTGACCCAAGGAGACTAAAAATTGCCGTCCGTGGGTATGCATGGTTACGTGTCCTTGGGTACAAAGGTACGCCATTTTGGTTTTGCAGGCCAGTCATATCGATAAGACCACAGATTTACAACATTAGAAATCAGAAACAAAACCTTCAAAATATAGGGAATAATGATACCTACAACAAGGTATCATTATTCCCTACTCAAACCCAAAACTAACAACTCACGTTTTTTTTTTACTTAGGTACTACTAAAACCGAAAAAATGTGATAAAATCTTAAATGTTCGTTTGATGGCGTTGAAACTTCCTGGGGGTACTGGAGAGGATTGTGACACACGTTGAGCTCCAATTAGGATCTCGCTCGACGATACCTGGAATTTCCCGACCAACGTCCGTAGGTACAACCGTCCATGGGTACAGCAGCTTCCCCTACTATTCTGTCATCTGCTGCTCCTCAGTTAAATACGTTTTTAATTGTAAAGGGTGGGTCAAACCTCCCTAGCTTCTCCTACTATTTGAAAGTTACGTAGCAGTAAAAGTTTTGTAATTTATTCCTAAATACTATTTTTTTCATAACCAATTTGAAGCTATACTACAACGAAAGTTTCCTTATTGAATTCGCACTCTCAAACAAAAACATTACTTGTCTTTCAAATAGTAATACATATTAAAGAAAAATATTCACACGAAGTATTTCATTACCGAATAACGTTTTGAAAATCATATTTTCCCAAACAAAACATTTTATGAAATCCCGAAAAACAGCAAAGCTTAATCTAAAAGTTTCTCAAAAATGTAAACGAATCGTTGGCTGAAATTCTGAGAGGTTTTCGAATGATTCTAATATTGATTTAGATAAGAAGGAAAAAGTGGTAGAATGCCGTCTTCAAAAATTGAATTCAAAAGAAAATAAGTAAAACTAAATTAGAGAAGAAAAATGGATTGCGCAGTAAGAAATAAAGATATGTGCAAACGGATTTATAGGGAAAATAAAATCAGCATCTAGGGTGAAGGAAAATGACTTTAAGAATACTTTTAGCGCGAAAGATTTTGTTTAAGCAAACAATATTGGAGATGAGGGTGAAGTTTACCTCGGCTTAATTTCGAAAAATTTTTCTTCATTTCTCGTTCTATTCTTCGAAATCTTTAGAGTGATGAGCGAAAAGGATTCATATGATGATAAAGTAAATGAGTTTTTCATTGTGTACTTGGAAGCTCAAAAATTAATTTATTCTAATTTAAAAAGGAATGTTCAAAGGATGAAAATATGATTTTACTTAAGATCAAATGCATTAATATTTTGAAGTTTCTTTTCCTTTGGAATTTTTGAATTTAGTCGTAATCTAATCTCGAAGAGCCAAATATTCAGGGAAAATGTTTTATGCTTATAAAATGGTTGATGGATTTTTTAAAAAACTAAACACACACTCAAATACCCTTCTTCAGATATTATGATTGTGTATGGTATTTTCTACAAGGAAGTTTTGTTTAATAAAGTTTAAATTTCTCGTCGACACGTACTATTTTTCTAAAAAAATATTTGGCAACGCTATTGTAGTAACATCTCTGTTGGTTATAAAACAATTCTAGGGGCTCAGAGCATTCTAGAGAGTAAGGTATTGGACAGAAAACCCGAATTCATGTGCATACATGAAATTTCGATGCCTGGAAAAAAACGAGCTGATGCGTGTATCACATGACTTCCTTTTACTCCAATTTAATGTCATTTTCGCATTATTGGCAGTTTTAATGTGATTCAGTATGATTTACTCTCTAAATATCACCAACAGTGGCCAAATTGAAACTAAATAAAAAAAAAATTGTCACCAAGTTGGGGACAAAACTTGACGACCAAAAGACTAGGGATATATCGCCAAGTGTCCGCCAAATTATAACACCACTTGAGTTTACATCGAAATTAACAATGGTTTCCTCCTAAAAGTGGCAAAAGACCCCCCTTGGAGCATCCGAATGCAACCAAAAAAGAGGTGCACAACTAGACCCCACTAGGAGCCTACGTACCAAATTTCAGCTTTCTAGGACATTCCGTTCTTGAGTTATGCGACATACATACGCACATGCGCACGTACGCACATATGCACATACATACTTACATACAGACGTCACGAGAAAACTCGTTGTTCTTTTCCTCGGAATCGTCAAAATGGTTATTTCGCGTGTCTGCACGTTCTTAGGCACTTATCTACGTGTGGTCGAGTCGAAAAAAAAAACTCAACATTCATTCGGGGGTGAGCAAAATTGAAATTAAGGTCGATTTTTGAGTGAAATTGTTTTCGCGAATACAATACTTCCTTTTTTGTAAAAGGAAGTAATAACAAAAACGTGCGAAACATTTCCACTAGAGGAAATTTTGGCTATGCAATAGTACATGTTACTGTGCACAATGAAAGATTACGTATCACAATTAAAAGCCTAAGTTAAAAATTTCGAGAATCAAGTGCAAATATATGCGTGAAAATGTCACACCTATGTAAACGGATTGAGCATTATTGCACCTAAGGCCTCCTACACACAAGGCAACTTAGTTGAATCACCTTTCGAAGTGTAATATGGTAGAAAAGTGAAGAAATCTCCCGGCATCCTTCACACGACAGTCAACTCATCAGGCATGGCAGACACATGTTCCGCTACCATTCTCATCCCGATGAGTGTAATCAAATTATTGGTTGATTCAACTTATCAAGACATTGCCTAACGTTCCCTCAACACACGATTAAACTAGTTGAGTCAACTCTGCTCAGTTTTAACCATTGAGAAGAAGATAAAATAAAGAGAGTGAAGACTTTAATTTGTGAAGCCAAGACCCCAAGTCACGTGATAGATTTTAAAGAAAAGTATTGGAAGAAATCAGGTTTCTTTTGCGTGTTTCACGCAAAACGTGCCAACTATTCGTCGTTGTTGAGTCACGTGACTTGGAATCTGTGGTCCAGTTTTTGCTAAGCCAGTGATCGGACTTGCTCCCTCCATTTACCAATGCCTGCTCTAAGGTTTTAACAGCGTTTTAGAGCAGCTGCTCAAAAAAAAAAAAAAAAAAAATCGACTTATTGGAGGACAAGTTGATTTAACTAAGTTATCTCGTGCGAACAAGAGAAAAAGGCCAGTTAACTAGTTGACAGGCAATTTTTTTGAAAAGTTAATTCAACTAACCGCCGCGTGTGTAAGAGACCTTAAACGTAATCGACTGCATATCATTCAACGTTAATTTACTTTGTTATGCTCAGTCACTTGTTAGTATTTGGTTTGAAAAACCATAGGTGAACTGACAGCGCAATCAAGTGAAGTAAAATATAACAATATTTTTCGAATTGAAATATTTTTCTGCGATGAAAGACAATCCATCTCACATTTGAAGGTTAAAAATAGTGATTTGGTGGGTTTAGTGGGTATTGTCTTACTGTGAAAAATAACAAAATACTTAAGAAGAATTAATTTTTTAGAGAGAAAATGAATCAAGTTCTAAACTCAATTTAAACTCCAATTCATCATTCAATTTTTAGAAGACTTTAGAAAAAAGACTTTAGAAAAAAAAAAAAAAACACACACACATGCACAAAATAAAGAAATGTTTGACTATCATGTTTACGGCTAAAAAGAAAAAGAAACGTAAATACAGAACAAAATATTGATTAAAGTAAATTGTTTTAAATTCTCTTGTGAGTATGTTTTCGAACAAATTGTGCATTTTACCACCACAAATTAAATTTTATCTGTATAAAAATGCAACACATAAGTTTACGATTTTTAAAAAGAATAAATAAATTATCGCTTGGCCGGTCTTTATTTAGGCAAATTTTTTCCTTTTGGTAAGATAATGAAATGTACAGAAAACGGACTGCAAGGAAATACAAAAAAGTCTGTTCAACAATTAAGTGGTAAATCTAGAAGTTTCAGATTTAAAAAAAGAATAAATAAATAAAATTATTGTTGAAGTAATTCGATATAGAATGAATGGATATATTGATATATTTTAAATTATTTCTTTTCTAAGATAAATGCTGTGGAAAGTAACGCAATTACCGTTTTTTATTTTCTTTAAATTTAAGCGACATCGGATCGCAGTATATCCAAATTGAATTACAACTACAAAACAAAAGAAGTTATTGCGACATTAATTTTTAAATGGAAGATTTTTTACGAATGGGACGCTGTTAGTATGTTAAATACGATACTGCATTTCACTTAATTATTGCCTTGGTGAAAGAACAATTGAACGCTATGTACTTGCAAACGTTAATGGTCCTGATTCATACTGGTTTGACTTGTTTGAGTACTAACGCTGTTCCGTGAGGAGGGGATGATTGGAATACTTTTTTTGTATGCATAAATGAGTGAAATTCGCTATTTATTTTAATCATTTATTATCTAATTTTATGGCGATTTTTATGTAATTCAATGCGTTGGCAGTAAACTCCCAATTATCAGCAAATCAAATAACATTCAGGATCATGCATTTTCGCAGTAAAAAGAAAAAACCAATGCCTGTTTTTTTACTTCCTTTTACAGAAAAGGAAATATTGTATTTGTGGAAAAATTTTCACTCAAAAATTGACCTTAATTTCCATTTTACTCACCCCCGAATGAATGTTGAATTTTTTTTTGGGCTCGACCACACGTGGATAAGTGCCTAAGAACGTATAGACACGCGAAATATCCATTTTCACTATTCCCGAGTTAATTACGACGAGTTTTCTCGTGACGTCTGTATGTATGTATGTATGTATGTGCGGATATGCGTATGTGCGGATTTATGTCGCATAACTCAAGAACGGTATGTCCTAGAAAGTTGAAATTTGGTACGTAGACTCCTAGTGGGCTGTAGTTGTACGCCTCCTCTTTTGGTTGCATTCGGGTGTTTCTAAAGGTGTCTTTTGCCCCTTTTTGGTGGGAAATCATTGTTAATTTCGATGTAAACTCAAGTGGTGTCATAATTTGGCGATATATCGCCAAACACTATTTGGCGACACTTGGCGATATATCGCCAGTCTTTTGGTCGCCGTTTTGTCGCCAACTTGGCGACAAATTTGGCGATTTTTTAAAAAAATCTGTTTTAATTTCGCCACTGTTTGTGATATTTAGAGAGTACACTATTGAATCACATTAAAATTGCCAGTAATGGGGAAATGACATTAAATTGGAGTAAAAGGAAGTCATGTGATGCACACATCAGCTCGTTTTCTTTGAAAAACTAACTTTTAACTTATAGTTGTTTTTGTTTCATTTATTTATTTATTTACTCATTGCGCTTTCTTCATCATACATACACTTGTTCTTTATTGATGCTAAGTTCTGTTGTGCAAAAATACAAAATATTTTTTCTGTACTATACATAACTTCACTGTACTATGTGTCAATACAGCCATGTTTTTAAGGAAGAATATTTTTTTCATTTTTTGTCCCTCATTTTATCTTTTTTGATTTTTATTCGCGAATTTTATTATCCGCGGCACTTGTGCCACCTATTCCGCGGATAATCGGGAGTTTACTATGTACTTAAATTAACTTTCAAAAAAAAAATTCCAATTTTAGGAGTTTTTCACCCTGTAACCTTTTTTGTTAAAAAATACTCTGATTTTCAGCACACGTAAACGTTAATATATTTTATTATGATAAAGGGCCCCGTCCCTGCTCTCTAACGCTCATCAATCTCTAAAGATTGTTTCGGAATTTTACATGTTTATTAAATAGTCTGCTGGAACGAATCGGATTAAAATACTTGATTAAAATAACGCATATAAAAATCACTTTTAAAAAAAGTAATAATTCGAGCTACACTTCTCCCTTGGAGTCAAAACTTGCTTGCACCAATTCTTATAGCTCTTAGGTGCTAGGGAACTACTGAGCATTGAAGAACGCCGTTTTGTACGTTTAAAAAGTACTTTTTGAAATCGTAGTCTCCAGTAATATTTTGCTCTTAACCTCCAGGCTTCAATCGAGTTTAAAGGTTTTCGACCTTTAAATCTCCTGCTCTAATTATCTGAGAAAATTGGAACAAAAATCTTCTTGAGCAGGAAAAAAAGCTCTTTCCAATGATCGCTCTTCGACATGAATACTAAGGATTGCGGGAAATCTTCCATCACCTCAATAGGCAATTCATGTGAAATTTTAGCTTAAAGAAATAATTTCAAACAAATAATTAGAAATTAGAAAAAAAAAAAAAGAAAGGAAAAAAAAAAAGCGTTCCAAAGTCCGACTTTCTGGGTACGAAGTAATTTCGGAAGTGGGATAGTCAAAGACACACTTTCAAAATTTCTTTGACTTATACAGGGTGTCCGAAAAGTCCTTGACACATTTAAAAAATTGATAGAAAACCAACTAATTGTCGAATGAATTTGCGGTTTTCACCATAATACTTCACAGGTTCAAGAGTTTTTATGACATCGAGGAAAAAAAAAAAAAACCGAAAAGGGGGGAAAAAAAGAAGAAAAAAGGCATTTCGCAGCCAGGGTATCAGTATATGCTATGCTTGTAATTTTTTGTTTAGTAATTTTCATTCCTTTTGCGTTTTCCCATGTCAGCAAAAACGGTTTAAAAGTTACTTTTAAATCGTTTTTGTAACGATTTAAAAGTTAAAGGGGGGGGGGGGGGTGTCACTGAGGTCTTGTAGTTTGTTTTGACCACTGGAATTTTAAGCTCAATCGGAAGCATTCGCACACGCAAATTATAAGAGGACGTCTTACTATGCGCCTCGCCTCTGTCCCATCTAAAAACTACGACATTTTCCCAAAATTTTAATTGCATGCAAGACAGCACAAGAAAGATTTACATCGCCAAGAGAGGAAGACTTCCTCTAACTTACACAAGTTGACACGACCACTTGGATACGGAAGCCCCAACCATTAGAAAACGAATGTCGATTTTTCTTCCTGCGACTCAAACAGGAAAAATCAAGACCGATCCACTAACGTAGGATATGAGTCCTTGTCCACATAGAACTGAATTGTTTTAGCTCTCTGAATGATTTCTTAAACCGCTTCAAGGTGACACATCCAAGCACTAGAACTGCGAATAAACATTGGAAAATTTGTTGCCATTAATACTGCTAAGATATAAACCTCCTTTTGGATGTCATCAGGCACAAATCTCTAAAACTTCATACAATGTGATGAAAAATTTATAGCTTGTGATATTTTATGAACTTTGCCATTTTTAAAGTTATGGATATTTTAACTTCGCATTCACACACGACTTTTTAAAGAACTTCAAAGAAATGGAACAACGTAGATATAGAGACGTGTACTTTCATCATAATGAGTCGCACTAATGAATGTTACATCAGGACAAATTTCAATTTGAGGATATAGAAAATTTATATGGTAAGTGTTTTTGAAATGTTTATTGATTGTTTTTGAATAAACTTTGTAGACATTTTTAAGTTCATAAAAGCAAATTGGTCTATCCCCACTTGCGCCGATATTTCATATTTCCTCTCGCTTTTAATATAACAAAAGGTGCGACTCAAACTGAAACTAGTGTGTTGTGGCCATCACGAAACTTTCTTCTATATTTTTCTTTTCTTTTTCTGATCCCTCCCCATGCTTGATGAGGAAGCAATTCGGATCTCCAGCGCTCGAATACGCTACCTTGCGGTGATTTATAAAACTGCGTCTGCACCTAAAACATTGCCACGTTGCGCATCACGTGTGTCTGTTGACGTAAACACAGGCAGTTTGTTCTGAGTATTTATTAACGCAATCGATGTGTCTTAGTTTGCTTTCAGCTACAGAAATTAATTCGTCCCTTAGTAGTATTCTCGAGCTTCTCAAAATAATGTTAGTTTTTCTTATTTCTTTCAAAAAAGTATTAAATGGTGGAAGCGTAAACAAGAAAAGTCTGGATTAACAAAATTGGATAACGTAATACCAGGTAAAATTTTTTATTGTTTTGTATGAATTTGTAAGAATATGAGTTTTTTTTAATCTTAAATTAATTTAACTAATCATATTTTACAGCAGCATTTAGTTGGAATGTACAGTATGCAAAATATTTTCTTGAATTTATTATCGTAGAACAAAATGAAAAATGTTTAACCGAGAAAGAATTTACTTTATTCCTTTTATTCTCAGCTGAAAGGTTTCGCCAAATTTGTTTAGGGTTATAGTAGTTTTAGTATTGTGCAAGCAAAGTAGCCTTGGCGAGTTTTCGCATTTTTAGTTAAACCATTTTTAATTTTTATCATGAGTGGAATAAAGTGATAGTAAGATTACAGAATTCGATAAGCAAAAAGAAATAATGGTCAATCAACTGAAAAGAAAACTACCACCATATATAAACTGTGAGTACACATTTTATTTATTTTGTTCTGAGTGAATTTGAATCAGTTTTTCAATTCGATGGAGAGAAAAAAAAACGAACTTAACAACATTGACTGGACACTTTTCCTTAACCTAATTCCACATAAATGATTTAAATAACCTTTGTTACTACAGTATCCTACTGAAATAGACAGTATGCAAATAAATTTTCTTGAAAATATTTATCGCAGAACAGATTGAAAAATCCAGAAAGAACGTTAAGAATTTGAACAATAAAAAATAAAAGTTCGCCAAAAATCTGTTTATAGGGTCATGGTTTCAAAATTGTGTGAAAGAATAATGTATCTTGACAAGATTTCGCATATCAGGTAAATCATTTCCATGACGAATGAATTAAATGCATGATTTCTTTAGATATCCAATCATATAGTCATAGAAATAAATTATCTAGTGTTAAACGTTACTCTTGACAGTCTGCCACGTATGTGCACTATGTGACAAAAATGTCAACAAATGCTGGAAATGTCACGAAACTGAACTTAATTTGTACTAATGTATAGAAAAAACGGTACAAAATGAAAATGCCGTTCGAAGCGAACCAAAAATTTATGAATTCCGAATTCAACATCGTGAAAATGGCTGCTTCAGAACAACTTACTGTGTGTTCTGCATTAATTGTTTACTTTCGTAATACTTTTAAATTTCAACCAGAACGTAGCATTACTTTTTGAGGTAGGGCACTCACAATGGAAAAAAAGAACGGGTGATTGCGCTACCCCCTTTTTAGCTGTTGACACCAAAATAAAATCAGCTCCTATACCCACTAAGGGCTACTTGCCGATAAATTTTTCTTTCATTCTGTTCATTATTTCTTGAGATACAGCAGTCACAATTGACGACAAAAAACGTTCTATAGCTCAACCCCCGTTTGAGTTATTGACACCAAAATTGACATCCCAAAATCGTTTGCGTCTAGTGCCTCGAAAATCGTCCTAAAGTTTAGAAAATACCTTCTCAATCTCCAGATGTTAACTTAATGTAACGTATTTAGAGATATCTGGAGGCTAGATAACAAAAATATGGCTTTGAAACGAAAATAGAGCTATAAACAGTAAGACTCGAAGTGTGGTTGAGCACTTACTCAGAAATTACCCAAACAAAAAGAAAGAAAAAGAATAAAATCGATTCCCAGACGTTTAAAAGGTGTAATGAATACTGTATGATATTCTACTAATTAATAATTTAATCAAAAGTTAGATTATTCAATAATATATAGACATTTTATAAAGTGTACAAAGACTTTTGTGAGATAAAATTTCCGGCACTTTTTATTTTTTGATTTTTAAAAAATTAAGTTTTAATATTTTTTAAAAACTTTTCATGTAGTTTTGTTGAAAATTGATCATAGATCTTATAATTAAATACCCATTCCGAAATATTGATTCTAACCAATGGATTGGAGCCTATTTCGTTGAAAGTCGTAGGTGTACGAAGACTTTTGGGAGTCACTGTATATTCCAAATTTCAACCAGAACGTAGCATTACTTTTTGAGGTAGGGCACTCACAATGGAAAAAAAGAACGGGTGATTGCGCTACCCCCTTTTTAGCTGTTGACACCAAAATAAAATCAGCTCCTATACCCACTAAGGGCTACTTGCCGATAAATTTTTCTTTCATTCTGTTCATTATTTCTTGAGATACAGCAGTCACAATTGACGACAAAAAACGTTCTATAGCTCAACCCCCGTTTGAGTTATTGACACCAAAATTGAATCAGCACCTGTTCCTGTTAATGGCAACATATGGACCAAATTTTGTTTAATTCCGCCAGTTACTTCCTGAGGAATAGCAAGCACGCGTAACTCAAAAAACGTCCCATTGCTCCACCCTCCTTGGAGGAATTCGCGCCAAAAACCAATGGGCACAAGTTCACATAGCGACACATATGTGTACCAAATTTCGTTCGATTTTATGGGGTAGTTTTTGCTGTAGAGCGGCCACAAAAAACTGGTCACACACAGACGTGACACACATACACACACACACACATACACACACACATACACACACACACACAGACAGACAGACATTTTCCAAAAATAGTCGAAATGGACTCAGCACACCTCAAAACGTTCGAATCCGTCAAAATTCGAAATTCGAAAATTTGCACGAATCCAATACTTTCTTCTATATATTAGATATAGAAGAAAGTAAAAAAGAGAGAAAAGGGGGGGGGGGGATTTTGTGTCGGTGAAAATTGGAAGATAACAGCAAATCAAATGTTATGTGATGCTAATTTGCATTGAAATTACACTATACATTCAACGTTCTGTTGCAATTACGTTGCATTTCAGTGATACATGGAAAGTTAATGGGTTGTTATATTAGAACTTTTTAAGAAGCATTATATGACTTAAATTTGCAATTTGCACAGTAAATTTGTTCTCCCACATATTATTGGATCAACATTATAATTGTGTTTGTCAGAAACGTTATATGAGTCATATTTGCGCTGATGTTTGTTCAGTTCAATATTGAATGAAATTTATGTGGATTGAAGTGTTACACTGGAAAGTTATATGACACAGTCAACATTATTAGCGAGTTTAGACTGAAACGTTATATGAGTCAAACTAGCGCTTAAAGTTTGTGCAGTTCAATATTGAGTATAATTTTTACGGAACGAAGTGATACACTGGGGAGTGAAATGACGCAATTTTGCATTTTTGTGTCGCAATTTCGTGTAAGATAATCAAACATAACATGGCAGGTTAAATTCGAACGCTACGTGCCATACATTTGCAATACATATTTGTGCTATATTTTATTGCATGAGAACTGTCGTAAATATCACGTTACATTGTTTAATTTAAGCTACATAACGTTGGATTTGTTTACTTGCACTGCTCGTGCTAAGGTTTTATATCTTGTCCATGATTTGAAATTTAGGTGCAATACTATATTTAAAAATCTTTTTGGTTTTTGTCATTAACGTGAAATGAAAAAAATACTTTGACAAGTTTTTTAATCTAAATTGAAATGTTAAGCAATTTTCTTATTTCTGAGAAGTTAATTGCCTGTTCGTTCATTTCACTGCTTCCTCAACTCTCTAAATACGAAGCAGAAAACCAAACCACATACTTATATTACAGTAAGATAGCTACAGGGGCGGATACAGATTATCATTTCAGGGAGAGGGATGATGCTGAAGATTGCCCTCCCCTCCTACGGTTTTTCGTGCGAAACATTTCTGAAACTGCTTCGGTGTCAATAAAAAACATCAAATCAGCCAGAAATATGGCTCCAATCAGAGCCTAGACGTTACTTATTAATTTTTCAGCAATGAAAAGAAATAGTATTTCAAATATTTTATTTAAAAATAATTAATGAATTGAAAATTTTTTCTGAACTCGTTAACATTTTGTTCATAAAGTGTTTGAACATAATAGGAACGGATAATACTGTTGACGGTTTAGGGGAGAGGGTAATGACCCCCATGATCCACCCCCTTGGTTCCGCACCTGGATAGCTACACCTAATTTTTTTCATGGTTAGCGTTTTAAAACGAGTTGTATAATCACGTAAAGAAAATTTTGGCGACAAATTTTAGTAGTAGATAATTGTAACCATTAAA
Source organism: Uloborus diversus (assembly GCF_026930045.1). NCBI lineage: Eukaryota > Metazoa > Arthropoda > Arachnida > Araneae > Uloboridae > Uloborus > Uloborus diversus. The sequence continues at coordinate 149,816,814 of NC_072735.1, read as the reverse complement.
AACAATCTCAGATGTACAAAGTATATTTAACTTTCTAGTTAATAGGAAATCGTTCGTTTTAGTTAAGAATATCTTTAATAATCTGGCCTCCACTAGGGTCCCAATGGGACTTCTTGACAACCTTTTAAAAATCATTTAAAAAAAAGCCCATTTATAATAAAATAAGGACACATTTTGAAAAAAAAATGCAGTTTTAGTTAACTTAAACTTACTCTAAATTTGATTCTTTTAAAACTTCTTAAAAAGTTCCTATCTTTGAAGTTTTATTGCGTTATTTTATTTTTGACTTGGTACTTTTGAAAATCAATTGTTTTACAAAAAATATTATAGGGATACATTTTGAAAAATATTGCAATCGAAGGTAACTTAAAATTACTATAAACTTAACTAACACTCATAGAAAGACGCACTGTTATGCAGAAGAAAAATCAACTGGTATTGCGAAAAACTTAGAACTTGCGTACATATGCAAATTTCATTTATAAATACTATTTGATGAAGAAACTTTTGATCAAACGCTATCAAGAATGAAATGATTTTCGCAAAATTTTAAAATAGCTTATTTATTTTCATTAAAAATAAGAACTTTTCAGTTTCAAGCAAAGAAGATTGTTTAATAAGCAAAAGCAATGGTTCAAAATGTGTTTCAAAAAATTTTTTGGGGCTACATTTACATCGTAGCTTTTTTTGACGCTTGGAAATATGTTTATTTTCAGACGCAGTAGATAAATACAGTAGACCCTCGTTTTACAAGGGTTTATTTTACGCGGTTTCGATTATACGCGATTTAAGATTTGACACCTTTATTTTATTTTATGCGGATGAGCTTCGGTTTTACGTGGATGTGGAAAATGTGGCAATGCAAACATATAAAATTTTCCCATCTTTCAAAATCCAAACTTTTATGGATTGCATATTACGCGTAATCAACAGCATTTTGACGTGCTAATAATCGAGCTAGGGCCACTGGAGACATTTTATGCGATTGGTTCTAAAGCTCTTTTCAGAAGAAAAGTTATTAAATTCACACAATTCAGAGCTCACCGGAAGGAGGAGGACAAAGAAAGCTAAAAGCAACGAGGATACCGGCGTCGGTGATGCACAACCAAAAACGTTCACACTGAAAATTTCGAGCCATTCCTAGACAATAGAAATGATCTTTCTGATTTGTTAGTGAAGGAAGATTTTATCATGGAAATGGGACGCAAGTGATCATGGATGCGTTAATGCTCTGCAAAGAGTTCAGAGAAAAGTTCTTAAGGACTGCCAAAAGACTATTATAGCCCGCTCCTCTTTATAAACAGAACGCGAAATTAATTCATGTTTTCTTTATGCATGTTGTGCATAAAAGTCGATATAAGTACACATTAAACTTATTATACAATTAGTCATCACTAGAATGAAGTATTTTGTTATCTACGGAACCAAACCCCTATTTTAACACTAGTATTAAGTTTCAATTTACGCCGTTTTGATTTACGCGGCATTTCTGTGGAACGTAACCCCCCCGTAAAATGAGGGTCTACTGTATAACAGTGCATAAAACACTAGAAAAATAAATTTTTTAAATAAGTTACAGTTCGGTAATTTTTTTCAACGCTCTTTAGAACAACACATGAATAAATTCATGGAATCTGTGTATAGTTTCAACGCACAGAAAAACTACTGCAGTTCACTGTCTTAAATCATGGCCCCACTGAATGCGCTGGCGCTTACCAGGCCTTGACAATTTTTGACTTTCCTGTGTTAAACCGGGGCAACTATTTCTGCACTTGAACATGGCCACACTAGATGGAAAAACTTCAAAACTTCATATTTGCCCATTCTGACTGCAAGGAGGCGCCACAAGCCACGGTTGCATCAACCAATCAACGACAAGTTTCAAAGCTTGTTTTTTTAATTAATAAATGAAACAGAAAACAAACATCAATCTATCGCAAGATGCTCAGAAATATACCGAATCAACCAATTCGAATCGAATCAGTAATGTTACTCAGCTGATTATTTAATGCGTAAATGGAGCATTTAAAGTTGGTTTGGCAATTTCTTTTAATTTAATTTTACATGCTCATTTATAGTTTGTGCTTCATTTGTTGGATTATTTTACTCTTAATGGAGAAACTTAATTATTCAGAGGATTATTTTTTATTTTAATGGACTTTTTGATCTTGTTTCTAGGCTTGCTTCGCTTATAAGTCTTGAAAAAGACAAAATAGTTTATGGTATCGCCAAATAAGTACTTTATATGTAACTTGAAATAGTCCCTGACAATAAATAAAATTGAAACTAATCGCCAGCTTAAAAAATGCACCGCTACGTACCTATAACGGAAAATTACCCCCCTCCCCACCCTTTTTTTATTTTAAGAAATGCTAGATATTTAGAGCTGCTCCTAATGCTGTACAATTAGAACAAGATTACAAAAATTTGTAAGCAGATCTTAGACTCCTGCGGATTCTTGACGGTCTACTGTGTGTGTGTATTTTATTTTTCTACCAGAAAATTCATATCCTAATTTTCGCAAACTTGGCGATCAAATTTCTTTCAAAGTTTCTAGTTCAAAGCTCCTTTCTCATTCATTTTTCAAGTGTAGAAAATAGTTTTTTATGACTAGAATTCAATGAATGTTTACAGGATTTTACATCGCTAAATATTTTAATTTTCTTAAAAATACAGTCGATTTGCGATAACCCGAAGTCCGATAACTCAAATATTACTATAACTCGAAGTTTTTTTTATCAAGTCCCGACTTTTTTGTCTTTAATTCCATTTTAATTATTCTAAGTAACTCGAAGTTAACTTCTTTCAACTCGAAGTATTTTCCAAGATTACTCGAAATTTATTTCGTAAGAACAAAAAAAAAAAAAAAAAAAAAAAAAGAAAGAAAGAAAGAAAGAAAGAAGTGACTCTGAGAGAATAATTATTTCACCTTCACTTGCAATCCGAATTTGAAACGAATGAAGATGAGTACATTTCCTGAAGTAGATTCAGCTCTATTCAAGCGGTTCCAGCATGCTTTTGATTTTTTTCTATCAATACATTTGATTAAACTGTGCATATTATGCTAAAAAACTTAAGTTCTGTAATTTTGTCTGTTATATTAATTAAAGTATTCGATGGTTTTTAACATTAAAATATCAAAAACCGAAACTATTGTTAAGTCAAACTTTTGATAAGTCGAAGTTTTCCGTCGGTCTTTTTACATTCGAGCTATCGCAAATCGAATGTATGTTTAAAAATATCTTAAAAATGGCAAGTAAAAAAAATCATATCATTGTTTTGCTTTTGCAAAGACACAATAAATTTTGTACGGAACTCTCCCCTGCTAGGATTTCACAAAATATCAAGTGTTGATATTTTGTAAAATAATCTGTTCCCCATTTTTTTAAAAAAAATATGTTTCACAAATTCATGTGTAGATATTTGAGGAAGTTCTTTCCCTATTGCATGTATTTGTTAAATGTTAAAAATAAATTTTAAAAAATAATAATAATTTGAATTTTGGCTGCTTGAGTTCGAATTAAGTTATTCACGATCATGAATTGCGATAGGATCCTACTCGTTGGGTTTCTTGTTTCTACAAATGGAATGAAATGGAAATGACCAAGAAATTTGCACCCGTCATAATATGACTGTTGATTTTCTAGAATAGGTAATACGAGGCCGTAAATAAGATAAATATTTTATGGCCGATTCTGACTTTTATCATAAAAATTATTTACTGCTTGAACACTTTACAACAATTGAAAAATATATTGAAGTAATAGCACCCGGGATGCTAAAGGTAAGGTGGGAGCCTGGGGGTGGGGATAGAACCTGAGTTAAAGTGAACGCTCTCCGGTCTGTGCGCCTTCCGATGTGTGTGTGTACACCCAAACCTGTTTTTGCGCGGACTTTTTTTTTGTGTAGTTTATAAAAATTATTTATAAAACGAGCGAAAATTATTTATCAAACGAGTGCGTGGTAGTATCATCAAGGGTCGACAGGGGCATCCGATGGGAAGTCACTGACTTTCCAAAAATTTCTTAATTCGGGAAATTTTTCGGGAGTCGGCAAAATTATCATCGCTTGGTTTATTTTGATTTCGTTTAAATATAATATTTTGGGTATTTTCTACGTGAGACTTTTTTTATGCAGTCAGTTAATGACCACAGCGTGTGAAGCAACAGGGTCGTTTCCGAAATTTTAAGGGGTTTTTTTTTTTCTTTGAAAGAACATTTTTAAAATCATAGGATCTGACCATTTTTTTTAAAAATAACTTGACTAAGTTTAATACTTTAAAAAAAAATGCATTAATCGGTGCGCTTTCATTGTTTACGCTTCTGCAGATGACATCACAAATGATGAAATGCCATTCACTGATGCCACTCACAGAGCACAATATTCAATTAGTTTCTTTACTCACAAGTGTTGGCAACTATATGATTGATAGTAAGCGTCGAGTGCAATATGTAATTCGCTTCTTGATCATCATAACATAGGAACGCGTAGACAGATGCGCCAAAGTACATCATTTGTGACGTCATAAAGACCACGCCTTATTTTCAAAATCGGACATTTAAAAAAATTAATTAAAAACTAAGCTTCGGGAAAATGAAAGTTTTTTCTAGCTCCATGCTATTTTTATTTATTTTTTGATTATGCTATGAATTTCCTTTTGTAAGGGAAAAAAATCAGCACTTTTTCGAAATAGCTCTTGTGCACTAAACGTTTGTGCATCTCTATGCGTATTGTGAACTAATATACTACTAAATTCTACACTAAAGTTATTATAACATGAGATGTGCTAAAAAAGGAAGGGGAAAAAGATAAATGACATTATTTTGGTGTCCGTAAAATATTGGTGCGAGAACCACGGACCCGTCGTAGAACCATGTATTAGTCACATTCTGATTTTAAATGTTTTTAAAATTATGTTAATGGTTCATTTTCTTAAATTGCCATCATATTTTTAACTTTTCTATTGTTCTTCTTCATTTGAAAAAGAATATTCCTAACCAGGCCTGTCAAGTGGGGATATCATGGGGGGGGGCAATTATGACACCCCTAAATTTTACAAACATATTAAAATTAGGCATTTTTCTCGTATTTTGTTGTTTTTTCCCGAACACAAAACCTTTGCCCCCCCCCCCGCGAATTTTTAAATGTCGGGCCTGTTCCCAAGCGTACATTTTTAATTAAATTCTGGTATTCGTTGTAAAATATACATTACGAGCGAAAAGAATGGCAATTGTTAACGTAAATTCCTATACCCCCCCCTCTAATCCCCATCAGGGTCAAAAGGGGCAATGAATGACCCTCTCAAATTTGGGAAATGAATGTATTTACAGACTGCGGAGAGTTTTTTTTTTTTTTTTTCGATGTAATTTACTGAGCAGAAAAAATTCGCATGTAAATGAGCATGTAAAATTAGAAATGAGGGCTGCCTGCCATATATCATCAATCTTAGAACTGTTGTATCCAAAAAGGAAACCCCAGGGGATTTTCAATAAAAATTTGAAAATTATTTGCAAAGCTTTCAAAAAAAAAAAAAAGAAAAAAAAAAAAAACTTTTGAAAAAATATATTAAGAATTACGCATTAATATTAAAAAAAACCATATGTTTTCTATGTTTGGTTAAAATTTTTTATTACGCGTAATTTTAGATATGATATTAAAATAACAATAAGAAATGCTCTTCACGTTTGTAATACAATGTTTATTCAGCACTTTTTCTCTTCATTCCTTCTTTTGAAACTAAAATTTTCGTCAAATGACGTACGCCCGATAATAAGTCGAGAAATCACGTATTCACAGATGCCAAAGCGCCAAAACTCACAATCACGCCAAGTTTAAACAAAAACAGGGGTAGCCAGTGGCGCCCTCTTTGTTGCCATGAGTTTCAGCGATTGCCACGGCCGTTAAGTATTCAGTGGGGCCATGCTTAAATATTTTCTTTATTCGCAACTCCAATAAACTATAGGGGGCGCTGCAGCCACTGTCTAATGGCGGTTAAAAAAGGTAAAACAAACAAATGCCGTAAATTATAACTTTCTTTGACGCTTTGTGAATGACAGTAATTTTTCATCGTGTTTGTGGGAAGCTTCCTTTTCTATTCTTCTGAAATGACATTGCACCACAAAGTGTCCGAAGCCTGTAATTTAGCTCAAAGAAAACACGTGGAATAGAATGTTTTACCTTTTTCTTTAGTATTTTTAATCACTACAAAATAGCGTATTCGATATCTGGAGTTGCGAATACCAATTGATTTGAAATGGAAAACAAGCAACGACAAAATTAAAAAATTAAAAAACCCCCGACTGAGTCGTAACTGTAGAATCAAGACTGAAAATTGAAAATCCTTTTAAAAGCCTTATATTATTAAAAATCAATGTAAAGTATTTTATTTGCTGAAGAAACTGGCAACAGATAAAAATTTTAAATCATTGCGTTTTATTCATAGACTAATAATAAGAGTAGACCGAGCTTTTTCATTCTTGCTGATGAAGAAAATTGGTTCATAGATGTATCACGTGACTAGTGGAAGGGCTTGGCGAAGACTTTGGCAGCATGGTTGCTAGATGGCAGCATTATCTATAGTTTGAACACTCGACATGTATTTTAAGACAATGTATTTTCATTAAAAAAAAATTTCCAAGTGCAGAGATTGAACAGTTTTTTTTTTTTTTATTTTTAGTTATGCATTGTTTTGACACTAGTAATAGTTTTTGGTCACAGTTTTCAGTAACTTTTATTTCATTTGGAACTACTACGTCAGCGTTGGCGTAAACGTAATGGCGTAAACGTTTTGCGTTGACGCAAAAATGTACTAATCAGTATCTTAAATTGAAATTGTAGGTAAAAATCTTACCGTTTGCCGATTCTTTTTGGGCGCTTGAATATCTAATTGCTTAGAGAGTTATTGAAATTGACTAAAGAAAATGCACAGTACTTTCTAAACGAAAAACTCACTATATTAACAAAATATTTACAACTTAGAATAACAAATTTACAAATCGGACTCCATAAAAGATCATTCTTCCGTGTTCCATCAATTTTTATTTATTTTATTTCGATCGTCTGCTACGATCAACGCCCGCTGTTGCTAGGATATCCACTAGTCACATGGTTTGGTTTATGAGCAAGAAAAGGGTTGCCATAGCTCGGTCTATACTTATTATTAGTCTATGGTTTTATTTCCTTGTAACAATGAATTCGGTTATCAATCGGGTGAATAAAGGCTTAGCCGTTATTGAAATCTGCTTTAAAAAAAGTTATAATTCGAATTCTATGCAACAAGGAAATTCCAAACACATTCTATCAGACACGGAAAAAATTTCTCTTTATTTTGGTATTAAATTTAAAATTTTTTAAATACGTTTTCACTGCAAAAATCGCGAAAAACCTTTTAGAGGTTTTTTTAATTAATATTTTCGTTAATTAATATCATCCAAAGACGCAACCTAGCTAAGAACACTCTCGATCAACTCTCCTTTAGAACAATTTTTTTTTCTTCAAAATCGGTCCATCCGTTTAAACGCTAGAGTGCCACAGACACATACACAGATATACAGACACGTCAAACTTACAACCCCCTTCTTTTGGGTGTCGAGGGTTAATGAAATCGTGAATATATTACAAATTCAAATGATTGTAGATACAAAATGCAAGCGAATTTAGTTCATACCTTGTACTTTGAAATCGCACCATTTACGTCGTTTTAATAACTCATTAATATTTATTAATGGTCAGTCTAAACTTAACCGAACAATTTCCAACACAGATTATTATGAAACTTGCAATTCAAATTCATTCTAATTTAATTTCAATGCATAATTTCATGTTTTTGGCAGCTGAGGCTATTGGCATTTGATCCTCGTTGATAGTTGGTCTACTCCACCTATGATTTATTTCCTTTGGTTTAAGTGAATTTCGATATGCCGGTTAACCGATAAGCGTAATCGATATCGCTTTATAGGGTTTCAGCTGCTTTTGGCTTGCGATTTTCCGATCCATATTTCGGGACCGTTTCTCTGTTCAAAGTGAATGTGTATTGGAGCGTTTCACGGGTAGAAGTGGAGAAATATTTGAAGTTGTGTGAACGATGCTGTAGGTGTGAGGGTTCGATCTTTGAAAAATGTTATTCATTGCTAAGATATGGTTCAGGGACATAGTAACGTTTTAGGATATCTGAATTTCGTCAATGAACGTTATTGTCTTTAAGTTAACAGAGAAAGATTAGCAAAAGGCTTTTTTTTTTAAGTCTTTTAATTTTAGTTTCATAAAATATTCCTTTTGTGAAATATTCTACAGAGTGGGCAAACAGTGGTTGACGGCCCTCCGCTTTATTTTCCACATTTTGCTACAAATTGTAAATTTTTTTCCCTCACAGTTAATATAGATTTCTTTAGAGTCACAAACATCGGTAGAGCACTAACCATGGCTTGACGCAGCTCAAATTTGCTCCATGTTCTCTCAAACAACGTCTCCTTATATCCGATACTCCGCATATATTTCCAGCCTTCTTCATAATGTTTCTCTCAAAATCTCCTAACTTCAATACTCTTTCCTCATTCTAAACGTTTTTCTGTTTTTAAAACACATATGCTTTCTAAAATCATTATAAACGAAAGTGAAACACTGAATTGAAATTTTGGATTGGGTGTGGCAAAACGATGAGCGTATCACAGCTCTACTACAGAGCCTGAACCATAAAAAGAATTTGAAATAACTGTAAATACAAAGTGAGTGATGTCCAAGGACTTGAATCACATATAAAAGTAAAATGTGCTTGTTTTACAGAGGTAAGGTAAAACACAAGTAGTGGCCACTTCAAGTTTACTTTTGTACTTTGAAGAAAGAAATGAACAATAATAATGTGATTTTTTGTTGATACTTAATGTAATTATCACATTGAATCCATTTTATTCATCAGTTATTTGAATTTAAAGTAAGTAATGTAAATACTTCAGATGGGAGAATGTTAGATGGCCACTACTGAAAATTTCAGATTTTGGAGTATTCACTGCTAGATCAAATTTGAGGTTTAAGAAAAAAATGATAAAAAATGAACAAATTGAAACTGGCATTTTTAGATATTGGAAAGATTTAGAAAACGTTGGGCTATTATAAAACGCTCATTGAGTTTCAAGAGGGACAATCAATATTGTAGCCTGCAGTTTAAAAATGTTCTTCACTGTGGTCACTACTAGTGCACTTTAAACATTGCAGAGGCCACTAATGAAGAAGTGGCCACTACTTGACATTTGACACCCTCAGAGACTACTCGCACCTACCAATTGCTCGGTTTATCGGTTTTAAATGCTCAGATAAATCTGAGCAAGTGAGTCTCTAAAGGAACTTGATTTTAATATATAAAAAATTGCATCAGTTACAATTTTTATTTGCTATTGTCAAAATTTCTGGTAGTTTAACATCAATATTATGTAATAAAGTAGACAAGAACATTACACAAAAGCTTTACAATAATAAAATGAAACATAATATTAGCAATATAACGTAACAACATACAATATAACTTAATACTAGAGAGTTGTTACTGTACAGAAAATAACGCGTGTTCAAGAGTAGAAAAAAAAAAAAAAAAAAAAAAAAAAAAAAAACTAAATTTAAACGATGTCAGCTATTGAAAATAGATAAATATATATATTAGTCAACGCCATGAAACATGAAGCCTTCTTTAGTCATTAGAAATAGTGAAAGACTATGATTACGTCTGATATGAAAATGTGATGCTAGTGGGTATAAGAAAATGTACTGTTCCGGAGAACCTAATTCCTCGCAATAGCAATTAGCGGAATCAGAAAATGAAAATATGTGAAGATATTGTGGGAATGGTCCATGACCTTAAAGGAGAATTGTCTCAAACCTTCTTTTAATGCGTGGAGAAAAACGAATGGTGGGTAAGAAATTAAAAACTCTACGTCCAGTATCCGCTTCATTCCACCTAAATTGCAAGTCATCTAATGTTTGGTTTTTAATGTATGAAATTAATGAAGATTTTGGAAAAGGAATAGATGAAGAAGGAAATTGCGGGTCGTCAGCTGCAGTTCTTGCTAAGCGATCCGCCTGATCGTTGCTTATGTCCCCAGAAAGTCCTTTTACCCAATGAATTGAGGCAGAAGAACTACCTAATAATGTCTGTTGGATATCAGAAACTGTTTTATTCCGTTGAAGAGGATTTTTTATTGCTAAGAGAGAAGACTGACTATCCGAAAAAATTTGAATGGAGTCAGCGTTGTGAATTCGAGAATTTTAACGCTTGAAGAATAGCAACTTTTCTGATTGAAAAATGCTATTATTGGGATGAAGATGGATACTCCAAGACGATGAAAGAGTTCGCCCTCAAAATAAGCATATGCTGATGCTGTACCAATGGAAGTGCGAGAACCATCTGTGTATAAGCGATGAAATGAAAGATTTGCAGAATTGGAATTCGTTGAGATTGGATATTCTTTAATTTGTAAATGTGAATTGGAAAACCATTTAGGTGCAGGAGTTTCAAAATCTGAAGGTGAATAAGTAGTTCCATCTAGAGTAATCTCTGCTGATTCTATTCCTCTTTTCCAAATCCATACTTTTCCTCTTACTGTTAGTTCTATTGGAGGAATACCAGTCAAGATTTGCAAAGCAGTATGCAAGCAAGTTCTGTATGCTCTGGTTATAGTGAGAAGTGTCCTGCGTTGAAGAGTTAGTAATTACTTTTCTAATTTAACTGGTAAACATTTACCCCACAATCCTGCTGCATACGATATAGTACTTTCAAAAATGTGAGAGTAAATCAGTCTTCTTTCTGCCATTCGAATCCCCCAGTTTCTACTTACTAGGCGTTGCAAACAGCTCTGTTTATAGAAAGTTTTGTGCTTAATCCAATCAATGTGGGCATTCCACGTTAGAAATTGATTGAAATGCAGGCCAACATGTTTTAAAATTTTCAAACATGTTCGTTTAATAAACTTATCACCAAGAAGTAAAATGGGGGGCGAACCAGATTGCGAGGAACTTTAAAAAGAAGAGCCATTGTTTTGCTTTCTGAAGCTTTGAGATTATGTTCCAGGAGCCAATTATGGAAGATTTTGAGAGAAAAATTGGCAATAGCTTGAAGAAATTCCCTAGTGCTCCCGTAGACTAAAAGGAGAAACGCATTAGCGAAAGCTTGCACCTTAGTGTGTTCCGGTCATGGAGCTGATAACAGCGATGCTGCCACCAAATTCCATAGCTTCGGGACCGTTACAAGAACCCTGTGGACAACCTTTTGTTCGCGGAATTTTAAGAAAACCTTTTTCGGAAATTATGAAAATGAACCTATTTGAAAGAAAGCTGGAAAAAAGATTATAAATTCATGATTTACAGTTAGTTCGAAGCAAATAGAATAAAATTTTGATCTAGGGCAGGTTGTCGAATGCTGACGCGATATCAACTGATATCGCAACCATTAATTCCCCGAAACGAATAACATTTTGAAAGTTAGAATAAAAATTAGCTAAAGCATGTTCAGTGGATCTTCTTGGTACAAAACCATACTGATCTGGATGATGATATCCGTTAAGGGTTAAATAACTTTGGAGCCGAAAAAGCAAGACTTTCGAGATTGTGGGTAATAGTATAAAAGAATTGAATTCTCTTGGGTCTTTCCCATCTTTATGGAGCAAAATGAATATGCCTTTTTTGAATAAAGTTGGAAAATAGCCTAGAGTATAACAGGCACTGAATAAATTGCAAATAAAATATGGAAAAGTCTCATGAAAGGTAGTCCAAATAATTGAGTCAAGGCCATCTTTACCCGGCTCTTTCTTTTTGGGAGTAATTTTAAATACATAATCAATTTCTTGTATTGTGAAGGGAGTTGATAATGCATGTGAAATATTTCTATGATTATTTGGGTAGCAGAAGAATCTTGAGAGGCAGTATAAAAATGATTTAAAAGATCTTGAAGAAAAAAAGTTTTCTGTCTCATATTGAGAGAATCTTTCTTGCATTGGAACAGGAGTAAAATACGAGTACTTGCCGAAAGCTATTTTGTAAGATTTTCCAAAAGATTTATTGCTTGTTTGTACAGAAATTTTGCCAAGATTTTCTTTTTGAAAGACGGATTTCTTTTTTACATTTTGCTAATATTTGTTTATAAATATTTTCATGGTAAATGAGCATATTTGAATCATTCCAGCGTTGAAATCTTCTTGCTGCTCTAGTTTGATTTCTTAGTGAAGAAAGGCCATCGTGCCACCAAGTTGCTGGACTTGCGATTGCAAAATATTTCTTTTTAAAGGAATTATTTGCACATTCTTGTATTATTTGTAGTAAAGTAGAAACGTAATTATCACAAGTTCAATGGTATTCTGAATTATTTGTAAGATTGGAATTATTGGTGGTATTTTTTATTTTAAACATCTTTTTAATTTAGCTGTGTTGTATGAAGCTTTATACCGTATGAAGCGAGATTTTAAAAAAGCAGCTTGGATTTTCAACTATTATAAATTTATGATCGCTTAGAGAAATTTCTTGACTTATTGACCATGTGATAGGGAGACGAAAGTTTCTTCCGAACGGTAAATCAGGCCACCCTTTTCCATGTGGAGTCTCAAAAGTCGGAGGAAAATTTCTATTGTTGATTATGTCCAAGTTAAGGGTCGCTGTGAAATCTAATAATAATTCACCTCTTGATTCGTTATGTTGACAACCCCAAGATCTTGATCTAGCATTAAAGTCACGTGAAAGAATTAAAGGTGTTGGAGAAGTTGAAGTAAAGAAATCATCAAGTTCAATTAGAAGTTCTTCAAGGGGATTCCAAAGGAGAGCAATAGGTAGAAATTAAAATTATTGTAGAGTTATTTAGTGAAATTTTTGCTGAAACAAAATCGTAAGAAACAAAAGTTACATACGGAGTAATTTGATTAGTTGCAAATATTATTGCTGCCCCCTGCCACTATATGAAAGAATACTTCCTCAAGATAATGTGGTACCCGAGATTTTTGAATTGTGCATATATGGCTCTTGGACTAGAAAAATATCAACCTTTTTTTCATTTGCGATAGTTAAGATTAGAAGTGGGTGCATATGCTCTTTGTAAATTGATTTGAGCCAATTTAATTGATGATTGAAGTGTGGTGTTAAGAAGCGTAGAAGGATCATGAGAAAACATAGACTAATAATAAGAGTAGACCGAGTTTTCTCACTTTTGCTGATGAAGAATATTGGTTCAAACATGTATCATGTAACTGGTGGGGGGGGGATGTTTGGTGAAAACTTTGGCAGCATGGTTGCTAAATGGCGGCCAATTTTATGTACACATACTATCTTTAAATAATTCGTATTTCTATTTTAAAATTTTTTAAAATTTTCGAGATTGTCAAATTTGATCCCTCTTAATTTGTGGTGATATCCGTTTAATAATACTTTGACGTTATTTAGACAGTTTGAAATACCAAACTCGTTTTGAGAAGACAACTTAGTTCTATCATATTCATTTAAGAATGTAAAGTGGGAAAATAATTCAGTGTTTAGTTTACTACTTGTTTCAACTTGTTTGCAGAGAATACTTTTAGTCAACACATAACATTACACTTAAAATGATCAGTTTCAAATGAAATAAAAATTTCTGAAAACTGTTATCTAAAACTAATTACTAATGTCAAAATAATTCATAACCAAAAGAAAAACAATTTAATCTCTGCACCAGGGAAAGAAAAAAGAAAATAGTGAAAGTCTATTCCGTCTTAAAATAAATATCGAGTTCCATACTATAGATAATGCTACGGCATAACTTTAATATACCCCCCCTAGGGGGTATATCAAAGTAGTTCCAAAGAGAAAACTAAAATCAAGATTGTTTTCATTTTAAAAAGGGGATCGGTATTGGAGTCTGGGACAGTGAGCTAATGTGATGTTCAGTGATGAGTCCCGCTTTACTCTACAGAGTGATTCTCGTCAGGTAGCAATCTGGAGAGAAAAGGGGACTCGTTTCTAACCGCAAAACATAAGAGAAAGACATCAGTTTGCGTCAGCAGGAGTAATGGTGTGGGCGGGCATTATGTTGGATGGCCGCACCGACCTCCATATTTTTGAGACAGGCTCAGTGACTGGTCAAAGATATAGAGACGAGGTTCTTGAGCCTTATGTTCGCTTGTTTCGAGGTGCTGTTGGTCCTGAGCTCATATTCATGGACGATAACGCGCCATGTCACCAAACAGCTGTGGTCGATAACTTCCTCCAATCAGAAAATATCCAGCGAATGACGTGGCCTGCGAACTCCCCTGATCTGAACCCTATCGAGCATGTCTGGGATATGCTCGGGAGACAACTTGCAGCCCGTTCGCCCCTGCCAAGCTCCGCTCCGAAGCTAAAAAGAGCTCTCCTCCAGCATGCTTGGAACTGTTTAAGCCCACAACTCATCCACCACCTCATAGAAAGTATGAGTAATCGTTGTGCAGCGTGCCTAGCAGTCAGAGGTGGCCATACATACTATTGAACTTCAGCATCATCTTTTAAAGAAAAATTTTTGTGCAAAGAGTAAACTCCTCATATGCCTAATTTTCATTTAAACTATTTTTTGGGATGATAAAAGTAAATATTACCGTTTTTTTTTGAGTAATTTCCTTATTTTGTAACCGTGTTGCACTCACATATCACGTTTCCCCCTATTTCGATGTATATTTCTCACATAACTCACATAAATAACAATTATGCTTAACTTTTGGACACCAGTGTATATAATGTTTACTCAATTACTCTGTGAGGTTCAAGAGTGTTGAAGGTGATGGTCGGGAATAACTGAAGAAAGAAGTGCATCTTGAGATGTAATCAATGATGGGGCAATCGTTTACCAAAGTTGACAACATTCATTTTTGATGTAAGATGTTTCTGGATTTCATTGGGTTGTCCAGTAATTCTTCGTATCTTCAAGAAGCTACAATTCAGGCTCTCTTTGATGCTATTCGTTTGATGATTTGCTCAAAGTAGACGATAATATTGCCTCTTTGATGCTACCAATGCTAATGTAAACGACAATGCTATATCATTTTCGTACTGATAAATTAGCAAAAGTCTAGAACCTGAATTGGTTGATTGAAATGGGCATATGAACTTTCAAATTGAAGCTCTAATTAAGCACTTTAAGAGGAAAAAAGAACTAGCTCTCTAGTTAGACTATTTCCGGCTTTATGATAAAACTAGCAATACCGCACAACGATGCCCGTGCTAAAAATTTAATGGAAGTCCGTTAAATAAAAAAAAATTTAAATATTTCGCCAAATAAACAAACAAAAAAGGAAAAAAAATGCATCAAATAATATCTTTCAAATGTAAAAATTATTCCGCAATTCTATCATTTATCGCCAAATTCTCCCAGCAACCACGCTATCATGATCCATCTGTCTAAAGAAAAAAGAAAAAAAAAAAAAAAAAACATCCTATGAAACATTAAAAAATCATCGTCAGAAAAAAAAAAAGAAAATGTCGTACATTTCACTCGGATAAAAACAAATCAAAAGTTCCTTTTCTTTCAAAAAAAAAAAAAAAAAAAACCGCCAAAAAAAAAAAAAAAAAAAAGAATTACATTTACGGTTGCTTTAAAAAATAATCCTAGACTGAACTGCTTCGCGCCTAACGCGCCAAGGGACTACGCTACCGGAACCCAGCCCTTGTGCGAGTGAAGCAGATGTTTTTTCTTTGGTAATAAAATAAATGTTTCGCCAAACAAACAAAAAAGTATAAAATCACATTAACAGTAGCTTTCAAATCTATACATATTAAGAGCTGCGTTGTACGGCTTTGTCCGGTCTACCTTGAGAATAAAAATTGCGTTAAGTGACTTATATTCAACAATCAGGCTTAAATAAAAGGAAGAAAAACACCATACAAAATTACCCTTCCAAACAATGACGACAGATATTAAAATAATTTTAAGAAATTAAAATGCGAAAGATGGATTTTAAAAGCGTAACCATGGAAACACTAAATAAAATAAGTTTAAGAAATTAAATGCAAAATAAGGAAATGAACAGTGAATTCAAAAAGCGTAACCATGGAAACGCGAAAATAAAATGGCTGGCACTTAAACAGCCTATTTCAATATCCGAAGAATAAGTAATACATAAATTATGTATAAGAATAAGTAATACGTAAATTATATAACTTAAAAAAAGTTACCTCTCACTTGTCTATTCTGCAAACTTAATTTTAAAATAAGAAAATTAATAAAGTTCTATAAAAATTATGCTTTATGATATGTTTCTGCATATTTTGCTATATTTTCATCATTTAAAAATGAAAAAAGAATTTTATTACTTTTTTTGAGCAATCACAGTTGCTAATTGTTTTCATTTGACCGTCCTTGATGTTGTGGTTCCTTTTTATAACCCCACCATCCTCTGCAGGCGCGGCTCCTCTGGTCCTGAGCACTGTCCCCCGGTAGCCGCTGCTCCTGGTCGGTGGTGTCCATGTCCTACACACATGCACGCTCATACACATAGACACTCACACACATACGCACACGCGCCTTTACACGCATACATACACGCCAACGTGCATACACACAGGTCTACAGACACATACAAGCCTACACATACACAACTGTACACACATAACCGCCCAAGAGGAGGGATAGGAGCCGTTTCTAGAAACAATATCGCCAATAAGTACAGTCCTGTCGCAACTCGTGATTGCGAAAAACATAATTTAAATTCAAAATTTTAGAATTCGAATTAATTTTTTTTCTTTCTTTCTTTCTTTTTTTTTTTTTTGCGTCTTTACGATTGTGATCAGAAAAAGAAAAAGATTAATAAACAGTTCTAGTTACCCAGGTGATAGCTTGAGCCATCCGAAGCTCCGTCCCTTTTCTTTGGGTGTCTCTCATTGGAAGATTTCCTTTGTTTGCAATGTAATACTTCGTTTACATTGAGTCGTAGGTGCCAAATTTGGCTGTTTTTGAAAAAATACGCCAACGCGACCCGGTTACCGTAATTCTACCAAAGACTTTTCAAGAACCCATCAGAAAAATCAAATACTTTCAATATTTATCAAGGACAGATCAGAAAATCAAATAAATATCCAGGGCTCCTGTTTGGAAGAATAAAATTCAAGGAATTTTAAAGTTATTTCAAGGATTGGGGGAATCTTGTTTGAAGATCCTTATCTCACTTCACAGCATCATAAGATTTCAAAATTTATTATGCAGCTCGAAATATTACAACCCAGGATGAGAGATTCCATCATCTCCAAAATTCACATTCCGGTAGCTTCCAAACAATAACTTATAAATTATGGGATTATACAACCAGCCGTATACGGTGTTGCCAACTTATTTTATGAAATAACCAATAGAAAACTGATAGAACCTTGCCAGTATAGGAGTGCAGCAATGGTTCGTCTAGTCTTCAGTTTCTTTTGAAGTGAAATACAGAAGTATATCTGTATATATTTGGTTGCATGAATTTCAACGATGCCACGTGAGTGTTCATTTTTACAATATTCTTGTTTTGCAACTTTCTGCAGCAAAATAGATTTAGTTTTCAACACAGAAATAATGTTCTTGGAATTCGAATGTATTTTCCACTCGATTGATTTATAAGTTTAAAAGAGAGAGATAGAGAGAGAGAGGGGCGGGAGAGAGAAGGGGGAGTAAAATAAACAAATAATTTTTTGTGGGTACAAAATTGAAAGATTCTCCTTACAATAAATTTTATAGATAATTCTTTTTACTGCTTCGTTTTAAAAATGCTGATAATTTAGAGAGTTGATGATAAAATCTTACTCAGTGGTAAACAGTAAAAAAAATTCCATTATTTTCTCGATCAAAAACAGCTTTTTTTCATTCATTGGAGTCAATGGAAAATGTTTGATGAAAAACAGAAAGGAAGTTACTCACTCTTCGTGAAAAGCGAAAAGTATTTGTTCGTTAAAGCTATTTTTCCTTAAAAGTTAAAAGCATATGCAGCTATAATGCAAAAAAACACGATGAAAGTTTTTATCTCATAAAGATGCAAATATAGAAGGGTAAGAAAACTCCTTAAAAAAGTTGAAGGGAAATTGAATTATACAGCCATCGTTTGTTGAGCTATTTTTACGAAAATATGCTTTAAAAATATTTTAATTGAATTCATTTTGAGAGATTTGTTTTTCAAAGTGTTTAATAAAAATCTTGGGGGAAAAAAACCCCCCGAAGAATTTGAAAAATATTGTTGGATATGGATTTCATTGCATTCGGTAACACAGCGATGGCAAACCTTTAATAGAAGTGGGTGACATTTTTCAATTAATCGTTTGAAACACTTGACGAAGGGTTATTATGTTGGTTGCGCCACTTGGAGGGGGAGGGGGAGCAGAAAAACTTACCAGGAATGTAAGTATGAAATGTGGATTTCAGATCATAATTGCAGCACCAATGCAGTTTGCGCTACTAAAATTTGACACTTCGTCATTTTCTCATCAACAAGTGTTAGATGCGCACTAGTGATAAATTGGAAAAGTGTGTTCATAGTTTTGCGATTTTTTATAATATGATGCAGTTTATACGGAACAAATTGCACTTGAGAACAGGATAAATTTCTTCGCAATCATTTGAAAAAAAAAAAAAAAAAAAAACAGATTCTGAGTTATACCAATTATTTCGAGAAACTTATGTTGAACACACTCTATCGCAAGATACGTGTAATGGCTTAGGCGTCAGAAATGCGTTGAATTGAACTGAAAGAGAATTTTCTGTGTTTGGTGGTGTCAGAGAGCCGTGGTCTATTATGAGCTGTTGGAACTTGGGGAAACGGTGTACTATGCGTTACGAACATCAATAGACCGGTTTAAACGTTTAATGCTTTAAAAAAGTCCGTAATGCCTAAAGAAGCTGCAAAAAGTTATTTATCTTCATGCTCAATGCTCCACCACTTGCGGCAAAACGGGTTCGCAACACGTTGGAAGCACTCAGCTGAGAAGTTTTACCCCATGCAGCAACTCGCCAGACTTGGCTCTTTTGAATTACAACTTGATTGCATTGATGGATCCCGCACTCGCTGAGCATCGCATCGGTTCATACGACGGCAGAGCCTGATTACAGCAGAGCATGCGGGGCACAGGCCCGTCCTCTTAGATTTCAGGGGCCCCCCAAAATCTCCTTAATTTATTATGTTATTTAAAAATAAATAATGATTTCACTCAGAATCTAGAGTACAATGATGTTATTGATATTTTTGCAAATGCCAAGACAAGGAAACAATCTCTTATTTGTTGTTAAAAATTTGATCTCTTTGCAAATCTCAAAACCACTCCAAGTTTAGTCTGCATTTACTATTAAAAGTCATATCACAGATCACTTTGATATTTAACTTTCAACGGGCCAAGTTTAACCACATCTTTTACAATTATCGTATGATATCTCTTCCACTTTTTAAATGTTGTGATAATGAGGTACCACCACATTTAGGATGGGTGTGTTAATACGCAAGCATTGAAGTATTTTGTAGCCCAGTGTCTTCAAAAATCTTAGTCGGACCCTAGAGAGGCCCTGAAATAGAAATGTGCCCCATGTCCAATATCAGAGTGATCGGGCTCTGTACCACGGTCTATTGGTGAACGAATCGCAGCAAAGGAGGAAGATAATTACTAACGTGTATTTTTTTCGCATATCGCTCGAAAGATAGTGGAAATGTGTAACTAGAGTCATGGAGTACATATTTTGAATAAAGCATTTTTTTTATCATTCTTACGAATTTAACATGCTTTATTAGGAAATAAGAATCTGCATCTCATACTTCTGCATTAGGGTGGGCCGAAAAAATTGAACTTCTGCGGAGCACTAAGCCTTAGTACGGAAAGTTTGCGACTTTGTAACACTAATTACTGTGCAAAATTTCACGACCCCGAGTTAATGTCTTCCGTTCTAGCAGGAAACTTGAATTTTTGAGAATTTTCGAAAAAAAAAAAATCAAATATTTACAGAACATTTTTAATTTTGTCGAACGTTAAGCTTCAGTGCGGGAATTTTGTAACTTCCTAACGCAAACTACAGCATAAAATTTCAAGCCTGTGAGTTAATTATTTCTGCTCTGGCAAGAGATCTAAATTTTGATAGTTTTATAAAATTTCGTAAATATGAATGACACATTACAAAGTATCTACATGCCTAATACACTGCAATACTTCGAGTTTTTAATCACCTCAGCGACAGCATCAGACCACCTCTTGAAAGAGGCCTGTCATTTGGAAGGTTTAGGGGGAAGGGGGTCAATAGCCCCCTACTTTGAAAAACTAATGTTTTTACAGATGGCGTTGTTTTATGTTTCCCCGATACAATTTCTTTGAGTTTATGCCCCCCCTGTAAAAATTAAAAATAACGTGGCTGTCTTTAGTTGTGTAAGCTCCTAACACAAACTATTATTCAAAGTTTCCTGCGTCTGTGGGTTACTTCTCTCTGCTATGGCAAGAGCTCTAAATTTCAGGGGTGCATAGGACCAGAAAGGTTAACTTCTGCCCTACAAGATGAAAGGCTGAAGTGGTTAGTCTTCACAGTTTTTCTTAGTTAACATTACAGGTTAACTAACATATGGCACACTTTTTAAATTTTTTTGTATTTGAACTGTTGGAAAAGTTTCATTTGTCCCACTGTACCCAGTATCCAACTGTGCCCTCCTTTGCCCAACATTGAATCTGGTAATAGCTTAAAGAAGACCAAGTAATTTAACTTTAGTGCTCAGCTACTTTGAATTCTTCAGTCAATTAACCGCATGAGTCGAATTATTTTCTTTTGTTGATCGTTAATTTCAACTATTAAATGTCCCAGTCCAGGATCTATGAATTTTGGGCCCCCTGCAACAACATCCGTAAGCCCCCACTCCCTAAATCTGTAGGGCCCCTCTCCAGGGGCCAGGAGTGTATATTTGCAGCGTTAATAAGTCTTAGTGCTAGTTTTTTTAATACAGTAAAACCTGTAAAGTTGACCACCCTTGTAAGTTGACCGCTATTTTCAGGTACAGAATTAGATCTATATCATATAATTCAACCTCTATAAGTTGACCACCTGTTTAAGTTGACCACTACAGTAGTGCACAGCAAGTAGTCAACTTACACAGGTTTTTCTGCATTTTGTTTCAAATTCTTGGACCGTTCGATCCCTTAATGACGTGCCCCTTCCCCCCGCACTGCGGGGTCTGCAGGTACGCAGATGCGAATCATGGAATGTCCACTCTCTTACATTTGCGTTACAAAAACAAACACAAACAAAAAGAAAATTTTTTCATGAAATTGCAGACAGAATAACAGTATTAGAATCATTATTTCCCTTTATACTTGTTCTGTAATTATAACTTTTCTTTGTAATTAGAAATATTTTTTAAAGTGCTTATTTGTCCACTATTTCACGGAACGGAGCAAAATATTTTAAAACCCTCCAGAAATTAATACAAACCATTGATGCTTTATTATGTACAAAGAAAAAGGAAAATCAATAATAAAAAAAAAAAACATGTTTAGTAGATGGAAATCATTAAAATTGATAAACAAAATTCAAAGGCGTTGAACAAGATTTGTACTATTTTCGTGAGAAATCCTCATCTCTTAATTTTTTTCGAAGTAGCTCTGACTACTAGTATGTTGAATGGGGTTTCAACCAAATGGATGACCTTTTTGATGTGTGAGAAGCAATTTATACAGCCAAAAACTAGAAGTGTAAACAGCTTAATATTACCTTTCATTAAGCATGTTTCCCCCTGTTTTCCCATGATGGTAAAACAATACCCTGGACATTGACGGCTTTGCATTTGCACTACTTTAAGTTGTAAATTCGTCAGAGTAAAATAATTTTTTATCGTTAAATTGTTTATTCGAATAACAGAACACTAACAATTTTGACAACCCTTAAGATTTATAGAAAAAAAACTTTGAATTAATCTTTAAACTTCCAGTTTTATCCCCTAAATAAAACCACATTTTCTGACAAGAAAATCCGTAAAAACATTAAACACCAAATCAAGCCGAAGGGAATGAAAATGAAGAAGCTTGGCATAAATTTTATTTTTACGAGAAAACACTTTTATTTTGATAAGAGTTTTTCTATTTTAAAGAAAATGCATTTTAAGATGCATTGTCGGATGTTTTACCCTTTTCCAAGTCAAAACATATTTACTCAAAAACTCTTTCCAAATACCTTTTTACTTGCTCAGTCTTTTAAAGTTCAGACACTGATTGCACAGTTTCGAAGCAAAAAATCTTTTTCCGAATAAACTTCTGCTCATTTTCACTTTTTATTTCCATTTTATGCTTATCAAATCCACTAAGTTTTGTGAATGCGAAATATCCCTGCGAGGCTAGAAAGTCGGAATTTCATTTTTAAAACGTATGTGATTGTGGGCTTTTTTTCTAAACGCATTTTTTGAAATTTCGGTGAAGGTAAGTGCAATTTTTTGAAAGTTAAGGAGATAAAAATATTATTCCAGAAAAATAAATTTCGTATGCATATGCGTGAATAAAAATGACTTCCGTCGGATGATATTTCGAAACGAAAAAAAAGCTTGGAAGAAAAATGTATTGAGGTAGTTTAGCAATAATTAAATCACTTTAATTAAGACATAATTAGTAATGCTGATTCAATTAAAACCGTTATAAAAAGTGAAATCAGACTGCACTGTTAGTTAGTCACCATAAAAAGGGCCACTTTATCCTGTTATAACGAACGCCGCTTATTTGGATCGTTGGTTAGTTTTTCAGCCGCTTTATTGGATCACATGATGTAAAATAGAAATTATGAAATTTGTATGCGACAATTTTAACGATTAATTGGATCAAATCCTCGGATGAACCTCCCGTTATTATTACCCTGAAGCAATTACTGACTTTACACAATATGTTCGAAAGTATGCTGTTCTACTCATTGAGAAGAGATAAAATGGAGGGAGTGAAGACTTCCATTCGGTGAGGGAAAGTCACGTGATAGATTTTAAAGAAAAGCATTGGGAGAAATCAGGTTTCCTTCGCTAGTTTCATGCGAAACTTGTCAACCATTTGTCGTTGTTGAGTCACGTAACTTGAGCTCTTTGCCCAAAAGCGTTTGCTTAGACAATCGTTAGACTAGCTGCCATCATTTACTAATACCTACTCTAAGGTGCTACTGTCAGATTCAAAAGCAGCGCAATTCAAGCCACTGACTCTCTAGGACAGGGGTTCCTAACCTGCAGGCGCTTCCTAGGGGGCTTAAGAGCAGTTTTTGTTTTGAATGGAACTCGAACTCAGAATTTTATAATTTGCTCTGGTTACCAGGATTTTGACACGTTGGCTTATCACTAGAACAAACTAATTTTTAGTTTGATGCTTTGATATTTAGCTTATGTCTTGGTTGGACTTTTTACATTTAATTTGCTTTTTTTTACCTGAATATCAGAACCAGTAATGAACCAAATGTCTCAATATTGATAATAAGCTTGTGGTTCATTACTTGTTCACTTGTGGCTTATCACTAAAAAAACCAAGTGGTTCAGTTTAAAAAAGATGCTTAATTACTTTCTTGATTATTTAAATACATAAAAAAAGCAAATATTTTTTGGAATAAGTATGCATATTTAAGTTAGGGAGCCCATTACTGGTTCGTCTGGGAGCTTATTGTACCTATTACTGGAGCATAGGGGAGTTAAAATATTTTTTTATTTCTTCAAAATCAAGGTGTGGTATTGATGACTTTTAGTTTTTTTTTAACGATGTATGAAGGTTCGAATAATGACGACAGAGTTCTTGAAAACTTTAATTGTAACTGATTTAATATTCTTAAAAGTTGCCAATTGTTAGTGTATTTACCTCAATTAAAAACTACTAAATTCTTAGAAACATAAAAAAGTAGAAATTTTTGCACTGTATAAACTGCATGAACTAAAAATTTCGAGAAATCCGATTGTCTCCAATTGAAGCAGATCATCATACGAAAAGGAATAAGTAACTGAATGTCTATTTTTACATTATAATTGAAAAACACATAAATAAATAAAATGGAAAATTAAATAATAAAAAAGAGATGAGCTTAGAGATAAGTTGGAGTGAGAATAAAGATATATGCAAACGGATTCAGAGAAAATAGAATCAGCCACTAGATAAAAGAAAAAAATTCTCTCGGAAAAATCTTCAGCGCAAAAGATTTTGTTAAAGCAAACAATATTAGGGAAAGAAGATGAATATTACCAAAAATAATTCCTAAGTTTTTTTTCCCTTCTTCCTGGAACATTTCAAATTGAAGAAAAAATATCCGCCTAAAGCAGAACCGATTCATATGATGATAAAATAAATGAGTTTTTCAATGTAGGTTTTATGAATAAATTTACGTTTATTTTAATGGGCTTACATTATTAAAATTTTCTCTAAATATGCGTCAAAATGCTTTAAATATTACATTAAATTTACAAGTTAATGCGCAGATATATGAATATGTATTAACATCTTTTACAGTTTATGTTCTTTTGCTTTTTGCAAGGTGAGACATTATAAGTTGAAGGAATTCGACGACACCTTTCCAAATATTTTAAACTAGTGGTACCCTCACGGCTTTGCCCGTAGTAGCAAATTAAAAGGGCATTTGGTTTGCCTGTATATTTACAAATAATGGATGATGAATTTCTCGTCAATTTGCTGTGTTCATTTGCTCGCCCATGGTAGCATATGGTAGTTCGCTCGTCCACGTTATGGTAATTTGTTCGTCCACGTTATGTTAATTTCTCGATAAAATTTTCTTAAAATTGGAATAGAAAAAGAGCAAAATCGAATTTTCGGAAAATAGCTTCGAGGTGCTCAACCCTATGCTACGAACTAATTTTGTGCCAAATTTCATGAAAATTTGCCGAACGATCTAGACGCTATGCGCGTAACACAGATCCAGAGATCCAGACACAGACTTTCAGTTTTATTATTAGTAAAGATTATTGTATGAACAAGGTGTAAAACATCAAGAGAAGCATATTTTTTAAAACTGATTTTGGTCTAATTTCAATAGATTAAATATTAATAGTTAGACATTTATAGTTCGCCGTTCGCCCTGTCTAGTGGTCAGAGGAGTATGACTTCGATGGGGAGGTCCCGGGATCGAATCCCGGCTCGGGCATGGATGTACTTTCTCTCTCTTGTCTTTTCTTTGTGTGAATGTGTTGTTATGCTGTGAATGGTTGACTACCCTTTAAACGGGTTCTTATGGCATGTGTGTACTGTGGAAGTCGGACTTCACACCAAAACAGTTGGCACAGTTGGAAAAGTGAAGCAGCGCACCCCAACTTGCCAGCCTAGCTGGCACACGACAACAACAACATTTATAATTCAGAATATTTTTTTGAGATTATGTGTGCCTTTTTTGAGATTGTGTGCCTTGTTTAGTTTCTTCTTAAATAGAATTTCTTTGCTCTAGTATTTTGTCGTTAGAATTTCGAAAATGATTGCACATTAACAACAATACAGTCAACTCTCGAGAACTCGAAGTCCCAAAGGACCAGCTAAAACTTTCGAGTTATCGGTAGTTCGTGTTATCAGAATTTCCTTTCTGAGGCTTCTGAAAAGTAATTTTGATTTTATTTTAATGAAATAATGCATAATAGATTGGACTAAAACACATATAATTTGGATAAAGTTAATTCTTAGTACTACATAAAAAACATTTTTAAAGAGAATGATTTTTTAGGAGTTTATTTTAAAAGCAGTTTTAAATACTGTTTATGTCCTAGGCCCAATTTCTTGACTTTAGTTCCAGTTGCTTTTAAATGTCTTTTGGCTTAATGGCACAATGTTTTAAAAAAGGGGCACTTTTTTTGCAATTATTGCCAAATTTTCAAATTTTTCAAAGGTCGGAAATGAAATTCTAGGTAGTCCGCCTTGGCAAAAAGTAGCCCAATTAGATGCTTTTGGAGATATCTTGCAACACTGCGCCTTAAGGAGCACTATTGTAAATAAATTATCCTTTTTCTACGAGCTTATAAGCAAAGCAATGTGTTAAAGGAGAAAAACAACTATTTTTCTTATTTTACAGCGTTTTTATGCACAAAGTGAAACGAAACCTTCGTAAAAACTTCGACTTTTTTTAAAAGGAGTGCATTCGAGATATCGGGACAACTTTGTATTGAAAACACTAAATTATTTTTGACCCAATTGAAACTTCGAGATAAAGGGATACACAAGTTATAAGGCTTCGTGTTATCAAAAATTATAAGTCGGTCTGTTGAGCTTTATACAGTTCCGACCTTTGAATGCACCAGACAAGCGTTTTTACTTTCTCCAGGTAAAAAGTGATACCGTGACTTACGTTAGACTGGGGGGGGGGGGGGGAAACAGGTGGGGTAGAAATTTGCATGTACTATACAGCGTGTACCCGTTCAACCTGAAAAACCTCTATTTTCACAACCGTTAGCTCTAGAGGCATACTTCCAATTGCAAAAATGGTCAACAGGTGCAGAATTAGACGTTGAAAGTTTTAAGAAGAAAAGTTGTGAAAAATACGAAATCTAACTATTTGCATTGTTCACAAATCCCCTACTTGCAATTTTAGGAAAATCAAGAGCATGACAAAACAATTTCAACACTTACGTTAGTATGGCCGATATTCATCAAGGTATAAAACACAGGATTTTATGACATACACCACTTTGACAATAACCCCCTTTTTGAGAGATATACATAAACCAGTGTTTAAAATTATACGTGTGCATATAATGCGTTTTTTTTTTAAATAGTACGATCTGTTGTAGTGCGTTTATTACTTATCATGGAATAACATTTACATTTCCTTTTCAATAGCAATGAAAAATACAAATGTTTTGTTTTTTTACTTCTGCACGCTGTATCATTCTTCTGTAAGGGTGATAAATTCCAATCTCATCTTTTGCATGGTCCCTTAAAATTTTGAACTTCAATATCTCCTTGAGTTTTGTTTGTAAATGTTTCACATTTTTTTTTTTGTGGTTGAATTATTTTTCAATGGAGATTACTACGCCCAAGTAGTAGTTAGGAGATCGAGGGTCCGTATAAAAAGTTAGATTTCGTACTTTGCCGTTAATTTTTATTTTTCACTGCAAACTTTCAATATCTTAATTCTGCACCTTATTTGAACATTTTTGCAATTGGAAGTATGCATCTAAGACTCACAGTTGTATAAATAGAGATTTTTCAGTTTAAACGGAGACATGCTGTATAATATTTTTGAAGTTGGAAGTATATATCCAGGAAGAAAGGTTGTAAAAATATAGCTCGTTCAGGTTAAACGTAAACACGCTGTATAATTAAGATAAGTTTATTTATGTTACGTGAAGATGTTAGGCTATAAATACACATAGTATACTACTTTCAAGAGTATAATTTTGAAATTCTAACAACGCCCGACTTTTACATGATGCATACACGAGTAAAAAGCAAAATTTAATCTTTTAAGAGAACATATAATTTAAAAACTATGAAAATACTAATAAGCACTTGTACACTGCCACGGGCAGGTAAAAGGGAGTGTCTGCATATTTTTTTTGCATTTTTGTCCTTTATTGTACGTTAGCTTTATTGTACAAGCTTTTTTATTTGACTTCCGCCGAGAACAAGAGAGCGGAGGAAAAAAAAAAAAGTATAATTCCAACATTTCCCTATTGTCAGTCAAAAACGCGTTTCTTCAAATACAGTAAAACCTGTAAAGTTGACCACCCTTGTAAGTCGACCACCTGCATATGTTGACCACTTTTGTCGGGAACGGCATTAGTCCTATCTTATATAATGAAGAAAAACCTCTGTAACTTGACCACCTCTCTATCTTGACCACCTGTCTATCTTGACCACGAATGCACATCAAATTTGTTTAGGAGTATTGTAAAAAACCGTTTGTAAGTTGACCACTTGTTTGTTTGTTTTCTTTTTTTTTCATTAAGCAAATTATTTTATTTTATTAATATTTTTTTAAACTTTCCAAGAATAATTTTAATGCATTGATGCCAGACCAGGATTTTACCACCTAGATAAAACAGCTGCATAAAGCTTATGCTGCTCTTTATTCTTCATACTTGTTTTTCTTTTGTTGTATTCTATTTGAGATAGCCTTTTGTAGTCTCTGTTCCAGAAAAACAGGTATCTGTAGAAAATTACAAAGTTTTTTCTTCCAGTTGCAATATTTTGTGGCAACACTGCAATTGTGCTAAAGAGGGAAGTTTCTTATTTCTGGTGCAAGGAATTAAGAAATAGGGACATTTTCATTTTCAACTGCCTTTATGAACTAAGGGTCCAGCTTGTTGCTCTTTGTGCTATAAGTTTTACATAAAACGGAAAATGGCCTCAAAAAGAAAGTTATTGAACTTGAGATTGATAAAAAGTATGAAATATTAAAATTAATTGAAAATGGAGAAAGCCAGAGAAAATTAGCGGACACATTTGAGATTTCTAAAACTACAGTGTCTAGTACAGTGAAAAACGAGGGGGCAAAATATTTGAATGACATTTTTAATTATTGTTTCAAAGTAATGTTAAGCAATAAAAGTGAGTTGAACATAAAGAGTAAGTGTCAATTAGTCAAAAAATGAATACATGGTGCAAGAAATAACAAAATATTAAAAAAAAAACATTACTAGCCTTTATAAGTTGACCACCTAAGTTGACCGCCAAAGTACTGCACCTCAAGTGTCAACTTTCACAGGTTTCACTGTATCTCGAAAACGCATTTCTGCAGATACTGCCGTTTACCGGCAGTATATGAAGCCTTAAATTCTCCAGTAACTGCTCGTAAAATATTTTTTTGTAAAAAAAAATGAATGAGAGAGACAGAGAGAGAAAGAGGAGGAAAAAACAACCAAGCAGATCCATTTTTTAGCATTTCTTTCTAATCTGGTTACAAATTTACGAATTATGTAACGGTTTAATCGATTCATTTATTTATTTTGATAATTATGAGAAGTTTTGTCACAAAAAGATGCTGAATGTTATTTACTTAATAAAAAATCTCCCAAAGGCTAATTATTCGTTGGTGTTCATTATCATTAACACTTTTGCTAATTTGGATTCTTCCAATCGCTTTAATAAAGGAAAGAAAAGTTCGTTTAGATAATTAATGACTGAAAAAGCGAAAAAAAAAGGAAAAAACTTTGTGGTACAAAAACATTTTTTAAGGCCTTTTTATGAAATAGATTGCATTTATCATATTAATGAGCGTCTGAGGTCAGATTTTCATGTTATTCTGAGCTCAAAAAATACGTTTAAGCAAAGTTTTATGTGAAGGAAGATGAATAAAAATCTAAAAGTTAATCACTCAGCTACTTTCTGTAAGATGATGTTTCGTTTTTGATGCTGCAAAAAATATTTAAATAACTTTTCGTTGATTATACTAAAAAGCAATTAAAAACAAAAATAATTTAGTATTTAACACTGTTTTGGAGGCAGCAGTTTTTATTTTTATTTTTGTATCGGCACATCAATACACTATGTTATTCATGGTAATAGAGTCAATACATTAATTGTTTCCTGCAAAATGTAATTATAATACTGACTTTAATGTCCCAAAGAATGTTTTATCCATGATTAGCAAAAATACCCGGTGTTGCCTAGGTCAGAAATAATTCTGAGAAATAATTGCCACTTTCATTTGTTTCCTGTTTTACCTGAAAAAAAAAAAAACTCAAAACAACCCGTTTTGACGTGATTTAAAATAGAGCTTCTTCCTTATCCATAAAAGTAAAATACCAATAATATAAAGAACAAAATAGTGTTCATTAAAAAACTAAAGCACGACATTTAAGCAAATAAAAATTTGAAGAATTTCAAAAATATGCAATTAAGTTTCAATTGTTTAAAAAGATTTATCTGTAAATATTTGTGGAGCAATCACGATTGCTTATTGTTCTCATTTGACAGTCCTTGACGTTGTGGTTTCTTTTTCAGCTTGAACCAGCAGCACCACCGCCCACCGGCGGCTGCACGGCTGCTCTGGTCCTGAGCACTGTCCCCCGGAATCCACTTCTGCTGGGTGGTGGCGTCCATGTCCTACACACACATGCTCATACACCCTCGCCTACACGCGCGCTCCTTTACACACACACACAGGCCTACGTGCACACACTTAAGCCTGCACACACACAACTATACACACATAACCACCCAGGAGAAGGGACATGCTTGGAGGGGGGGGGGGGGCATTTCTAGAAACAATAACTCTAATGAGTAAGGTCTTGTCGCAACTTGTGATTGCGAAAGACATAATTTGAATTCAAAGTTTCAGAATTCAAATTAGAGTTGATTGGAGGAAGAGGGTCACAGGTTTTTTTTTTCTTTTTTTTTTGAACGATGTCCTTAACCTTCTCTATATATAGGCTTGCCAGGCGTCCCAGTCAAAAATCCCGGGGTCCCGCCCGGTTTACTTTATGTCCAGGTTAAATATAAATTTGATTACAGATGACCAAAAAAGTCTTAAAAAAACCCCCTCTGTAATGGGGTCGTTTTCAAAATTTTAAAAGTATTTTTTTCTGGAAAAGCATGCTTAAAAACATAGAATCTGACCATTTTTTAAATGATTTCTTTAAGTTTAATGTTTTTAAAAAATTACTTAAATCGGTGCTCTTTCATCGTTTAACGCTTCTGCCGATGACATCACAAATGATGAAATGCCATTCAGTGTTGCCACAGTGTTTTTCACGGTCCAAAATATTTAATTCGCATCTTTACTCACTTGTATTGGCAACGATATGGTTGATAGCAAACGTAGAGCGCAATGTTAATTCGCTGCTTGAATATCATAACGTGGAAACGTAGTAGAAAGATGCGGCAAAGAGCATCATTTGTGACGTCATAAAGACCACGCCTTGTTTGAAGATCGGACATTTTAAAAAATTAATTAAAAAATAAATGTTGAGAAAATGAAAGTATTTTCTTGGTCCATGTTATTTTTTTTTTGCTCATTCTATCCATTTCAATGACTAAAAGTAGTACTTTTGACTGAAGGAAACCACCCCATTATTTACCAATGTTAAAAGAGCGCACGTCTTGTCCTTTTCTTGCACCAGACAAATGTTTTTCCTATCTCCTGTAAGGTAAGCGATTATGTGACTTACGTTAGTCTAGCTCTAAGGTACCGATTTGTAACATTGACTTGTAAAATTAATATCGGATTAACTTGTGAGAATTTTTTCAGAAAGATTAAAAACAAAAAATATTTTGTAAAAAGGTCCTAGCCAATGCAAAGAACATGTAAATATCTTTCAAATTTTTATTCCTCATTCAAAATTTTTCTTCCTGCTAAAGTAACTTAAAAATATTATCATGTAGAAAATAAAAGTGTTGAAATGTACCTGCTTGCGTCATGTATAATTTACTACCCCTGGTTTCGGCTCATTGTTAGTAACCATTTATTCATAGCATTAAGTACGAACTGCCCTC
Source organism: Uloborus diversus (assembly GCF_026930045.1). NCBI lineage: Eukaryota > Metazoa > Arthropoda > Arachnida > Araneae > Uloboridae > Uloborus > Uloborus diversus. The sequence goes on along the minus strand of NC_072735.1, from coordinate 149,785,479 downwards.
TAAAACTCTCTAAAAACCAACCAGGAGTTGTACCCTTTTGAATATTCTCCATGCGGTGGGGAGGGGAGGGGGGGGGGAGTATTCTAGTGTCCGGGATGAACATTTCAAAAATCTGGCGCAAGCATATTGATATGGCTATTGAAAAACAAACGGTTTGAAAAAATGTAACTGCCCGTAACCCCCCTATACTTGCTCTCGCTATTTAGGGAAATTTCAATTATTGCGGGTTTTTGGTGCGATTTGAAATGTTACCAAATTTGCGGTAATAGTTTTGGGATAGCTTGGATAATGCTCTCCCTCCCTACTTCGTAGAACTGTCTGTTACAACTTTTCATCAAATGGATATTTTCGCGAAATACTGCGATATGTTTGGTGATTATTAAATGATGCTAAACATTTTTATCCGAAATGTTTCCGAAATAAGTAGTAAAATTTGGTGATTGCTTGAAATTGTGCAAAAAGACATATTAATGGAAGTTTTCGTTGCTTATGGATTTGCATAAATTAGTTGGCGGATTATTTGACGTTTCAACAAAAGTTTTAAAGATTCTTATAAAGGCAATATTTTGGTTACGTGGTGAAAACCGAGAAACAGTATTATGTTGTTTTTACGACAGTTGAAAACATTGCCAAATACCTCAGCTATTGAAATATTTCCACAAAAACATTGGGCGAGATTCCTGCTGGTCGATTAGACGATTAGATATAGAGTAAATGTCCAATCAGCGCAAAAAAGAAGAAGAAGAAAATAAAACATTGATTGCATTACAGTTTCATTAAATTGAAAAATAGTCAGCCAAATCCATTTATTATTTGCCAATGTTGTGCGAAAATGTTACTTTAAGATTTGATGAAAAGCAAAAATATTCAACAATACAAAAATTCTAGCTATCTACAGGGAGTTAAGATGATACACTAAATACTAAATTCGATTGATGAAAGCCTTCGAACATGGATCTAAAAAGCTTATAACTCGTTTTGTATTCTGCTTAGAAATTTTGAACAGATTCCGTCTAGCCAAGAATTATTAAAATTCGGATTATTAGATCGCTGATAACCTTTTAGATTTTAAGATATCAAGGTGGATTTTTTTAAAAATGAGATTTAGGTTATATCAGGGCTTCCGATTATGAAGGTTATAAAGTGCTATCTTTCGCGCATGCGCTGTGAAAAATTAATTGCTTTAAACGTTCATATTTCATTAAATTTCCAATATTTATACTACAAATTTTATTATTATGTTTCTCTAATATGCTGTCAAATATTCTGAAAGTTTAGTAACGTTTGATGAAAAACCCTGCGTGATATGAGCTAAAAACATTCAAAAAAAAAAAAAAAAAAAAAAAAAAAAAAAAAATGCATTTTTAAAAGAAATGCACAGATATCAGTGGGTATAAGAGATACTTCCACGAAAATATAAAAATAAATTCTACTTAGGTTTTTAACTTATTTCTGAAATTTATAGCTTATTCCCAGCTATTAACAATGAAAAATGATCAAAAATCATTTTTTGTTTCTTCAATTTGTTGCTGGTCCCCTAAACGAAGAGTAGACTTATTTTTTGTAGGAAAATGGCGGCTGGAGTATACCTTTTATGTGAGAAAATCTACAGAGCAATTGGTCTTTTTTATTTCTCGAGAAATCCCTAAAAATGTGAACTTTTGAAAGTGTCCCAATACTTTTTGTTATATAGTGTATATATTTACTCGTATATATATATATATGATATATCTATCTATATCTATCTATCTATCTCTCTATCTATCTCTATCTATCTATCTATCTATCTATCTATCTATCTCTCTATCTATCTATCTATCTATCTATCTATCTATCTATATATCTATCTGTATATCTATATATGTATCTATATATCTATCTATCTATCTATCAGGCCCATTATGAAAGTAATGAGCATTTACTGGCAAAATATATTTATTGATCGTAATTTGTACAAATGTTCAATATTCTTCAAAATACATTCTTCCTGCATCAATACACTTGCGGAGACGTGTTTGCTACGCCTGAAAGGCACCCTGAAACTCTTCCAAGGGAATGCCTCTCAGGAACGTTGTAACATGGTGTTGGATGTTTCCCAAGGTTCCCCAATGTTTTCCTATCTTCTCTCTCTCTCTCTCTTGAGTCGCGGAAACAAAAAGAAGTCACATGAAGCTAAGTAGGGATTGTAAGGTGGTGAGGGATCACCGGGGGGGGGGGGAGGTACATCCATAACGGGGTTCGTCGGCGACCTCCTCCTGGCTCTCTTTGAATGCCTTGTGCCACTTCCCAGACTGTGATCTTGAAATGCAATCGTCCTTGAAGGTTCTTGCAGCATCTGGAATGTTTCGGTTGCATTTTTTCCAAACCTCACGCAAAACTTTATGGCGTATCATTGTTCAAGCGAACGCTCCATTGCGTTATGTTATAAAAGTTGAAAACATACTTCAAGCGGAGGCACTTATCTCCGCTCACATTGCTCGAAAGCAACTGACGACTAGATGCATTGAAAGGGCATATCCCGCACCACATTTCCCCGCCGGTTTTACCGTGCTACCATCTTTCGTCGCGTCACAATAACATTATGCTCATTACTTTCATAATGGACCCTGTATCTATCTATCTATCAATCTATCTATCTATCTATCTATATATTTATCTATATATCTATATATCTATCTATCTATCTATCTATCGATTTATCTATCTATCTATCTATATATCTTTTTATCTATCTATCTATCTATCTATCTATCTATCTATCTATCTATCTATCTATCTATATATCTATTTATCTATCTATCTATATATATCTATCTATCTATCCATCTATATATCTATCTGTATATCTATCTATCTCTCTATCTATATATCTATCTATATATCTATCTCTATCTCTATATCTATATATCTTTATATCTATCTATCTACATATCTATCTATATATCTATGTATCTATCTATCGATCTATATATCTATCTATATATCTATTTATCTATCTATCTATCTATCTATCTATCTATGTATCTATCTATGTATCTATATATCTATCTATATATCTATCTATATATCTATCTATCTATATATCTTTTTATCTATCTATCTATCTATCTATCTATCTGTCTGTCTGTCTGTCTGTCTGTATGTCTGTCTCTGTCTGTCTGTCTGTCTCTGTCTGTCTGTCTGTCTAAGAAAGAGAGAGAGAGCGATGAACATGGCTATTGAAGAATAAACGCTAAATTCATCTTGCAAAATAAATAAATATGTAAATAAAATCTCCCTCCCTCCTCCCTTCCCTTTAAAACTATTTTCTTGTTACGTTATGAGCAATTTCAGGCTCATTTTAACAACCGGCACGTTACCGCAAAATATTACCTCGCAGTTGTCTGTACTTATATTTTCACCAATTTTTTCTTTTCTTTCCTCGTTTTCGTCGGTCTCGTGGGTGACCCCTGTGAGCGCGCCTATTTTGATGGTACCGTTTAATCATCTGGGAAGAGGCAATTTCCCGCATTGTCCTCCCTGTCGTGTATCCACGTCTGGTATTATGAGGAAGTCTTGTATATTTTCATTTCGCAGAAAAGTGTTGACAAAGAGTTGAGATAAAATCTTGAACTTCTTTTCAAATTAAAAAAAAGCCTGTTTTACAATTGACGTCGGTAAATGAGGTGCGCGCACTGTGCAAAGTCTCGCGATCATTTTCTTTGGAAGGAACTCTGCCTATTATTATGACGGAGTATAATATTTTCATCCTGGTTTTGTTTGATTTCTTGGAATCTGCACGTTGAAGGTCTTATTTCTTTGTAATGAGCCTAGAGTTGAAGCCATTTCTTGATGCCTTATATTTTCTCCTTTGTACAATAATAAAAAAAAAAGTTCCAGTTTTTTTTTTCTTTTTAGTTGGCAGAAGTTTGCCTAGTCTCTAGCAGATAGGCATTAAATACGAACTGCGCGGGAGTTCACCTTGGGTACCTAGCGGCAGGGTTTCAGAAATTAAATTTTTGTAATACATATGTCTGCAGCTGCTTACTTTGGAGAAATTAAAAAATAAATAAATAAATAAATAAATAAATAAAAATCAGTACGAAATGAGAAGTCTGTTTGAAGCTGAGTTACGAAGTCGGCGTCTGAGTCTATAGATCAGAGGTTTCCAAACTTCACACCTCCGTGGACCCCCATCGCAAAAATTACGAACTTCGTGAACCCCCCCCCCTCCGGGCACGCGCAAAAAAAAAAAAAAAATGACACAGTTAAATCTATTTTTTTTTCAATATATTTTTACACTTTTTTTCTTTTACATTTATTTATTTATTGTTCTAAATCTTTTTCATTGCTCTTGTCTGGTTTTCACATTTTTATTTTGGGTCATGAAAGTGAAATTCTATTTGAAGATCAATTAGGAATAAAAATTTTATCACCAAATTTCTACAGCAAGTTTACTAATAAAAATCAACTTTTGAAGTTGGTGAACAAACATTTAACCTAGTTTAAATGTGTTAAGTTATGCTCACAAAATCAATTAATGTGTAGTGAGTTGAGTTTCGGCGGAGGAGGGGTGACTACTGTGTCCTGCATGTACTTAAACAAGAACTTTTTTATTCCTCATAAATGTGCTTTCTTTTTTAATTAAAATACCGTTACTCGTTCTTCAATCTCAAGTATATTTGACGTTTTAGCTGGATAGCAACGTGGACCCCCTGACATGGACTCGCGGACCCCGGGTGTCCGCGGACCATAGTTTGGGAAACTCTGCTTTAGATAGATTAGTCAAATTACTGTGGCACTCTAAAATTAACTATTGCCAAGAGTTATAAGCACACCCCCTCCCTAAATGTTACGAGTTTCGCTGCGACTCCAACTCTGCCCCGGAGGTGCCCTGCCTTCCTTTAGTTTAACGTTGAAGCTGCATAAGAAACGAAGACGCTAGAGCACAAAAATACCATTTGGTTTTGAAGTGTAGTTTTAGTCCCTCTTAAAGCTATTCACCCCCTTGCTCATTACCACCTCTTCCGATAAGCTGTTCCAAGTGTCCACGACCATACTAAAGTAGTAGTTTTTCCCAACTTCCAGGTAAGCCTGAGATTTGAATAGCGTAAAACAAAGTCCTGCTTTCCGTGCAAAATTGCGTGATGAATTTAAACAACTGAATCATGTCCCCTTGGAGTAGGTAAGAACTAAGAATGTTTCTTTTTTTTTTCTGTTCTGAAAAAAATCAGAACAAAACGTTTTGTCTCTAGTACCTCAAAATTTCTAAAATTTTTACATCTCCATACTGAAAAGAAATTTTTGCCATAGGGTGCGCGCTTTTACGTAAACAGCTGCTTTTATGGTCAAAAACGATATTTTTTTCAGTTCAAAAGTTGCTAGTGGTTAAAATTTAATGAGGTATGAAATGAACAAAGTTTCCTTAAATTTTCTCTTCAGTAGACCCTTAAATATCTCTTAAATCCACTGTGAAAGTTTTTAGTTTCTATCATTAATACATTTTTCAAAAAAAAAAAAAAAAACTACATAAAGTTTAATAATTTAACATTACGCGTATACAGGGTATCGATTCCCTTTAAAAATAAATTCAGCTATTGGTTTGATGAGTATCAATTAGCAAAGTAGCTACAGCTTGGAGCATATGAGGAGAGAAATGCTGTCACCAGCGGTGCTTCACTCCGCCAAGCTTTTGTGAAAGGAGTCGCGAATTAGATTTTAGTAATGCAAAAAAAAAAGGGGGGGGGGACACCTTTGTAATGATAAAAAAAAGAGAAAAGAAGGAATAAAGCATGAACAGATAAATATAAATAACAAAAAGTTTTTTCATGTAAAATGAAAATTGAAAGGCAATCTTAAAACATTAATTAGAAATGTCGGAGATTTTGAATTATTTGGATCACCTAAATAAAAGCCCTCAAAATGTGTGCTGCAAACAAAAACATTCCGTGCACTGTGTAAGTCCATGGCAAGCCAAACACGATATCTTAGAATTAGCCATATTATTATTATTTATTTTAGCAAGAGTTAAGCAAGAACTAATTTAAGGCAAAATTCGTGAATTAAAATTTTAATTTATTAAATTATTTACTTCATTTGTAATCTAATTATCTGTAATTTAAAACTGAAAAATACACCGATTACCGTATATGTATTCAAAAGATGACGACTATTGGAAGCAACTAAAATTGTCTCCACAGCTAAAAAAGCATACATTTTTGGTTTGACACTGAATAAGTAGATTGCTCCTGCATATTTAAACACAACCAATAAATTACTATATTTCATTTTGAAAACCTTTCACTTAACACAATTAATTAGATAGTATTATATGGTATTGAGTTGCATGAAAAAACCTATCAGGTTAGTATTAGTGAGATAATTAGCAGTTAATTGCATATTATAATTATCATAAATACGATTTGATATTTTATTCTGTGCATTTATATCAATAACCGCTACTAGTTAATCGGTACCACTAATTATCATTAGTACTTAATACTGTGGATATTGTTATAAGTTTTACTGAGAAATACTTTTGGCTAATTAATGAGAAAAGAAGAGAAAATAATGGAATTTCCAGGAAAAACGCACCTTTTTGGAAGATTTTTTTCCCTAATGGAACGGAATTCATTCATTACATTAATGAGTTTTTCGGGACACACATTTTTTCTAAGCCGTATTTGAAGATTATTTTAGCTGCCAGAAACTTCTTCATGTAAAAAGAGCATTCTAAAAGTATTCACTAGTAATGGTGTCTTCTTTGTTATCCTTCTTTTCTAAAGCATTTTTAGTAAAAGGAGAAAATTTTGTTTATCATGAAGCAATTTATTTGTTTAGAAAAGTCATAACCTATAATGTATGATAAATTACCCTAAACGGATTAGTAATTTTCAAGTGTTTTGGAATTCAGGTGCCAAATATAATCCCAATCTTTAGGGGAACTGAAAGTATTAATTCTAAACAAAGACAAGCTTGCAATGTCCTTACTGATATTATAAGTGTGAAAGTGAGTTTTAAGCGATATGAAATACCATGTGAGAATTTGGGATCGCGTTTACATCACAAGCTGCGGGCGACAAAACAGATGTGACTTGTTAAAAAATAAACAAATAGGGATCAATGAAGTTTTCATAAAAGGTACAGTACTAGGAATTAAAGTTCAAAAGCTTGAGAAAATAATTCTGACGATGCTCTAAAAACAGCAGATTCATTGTTTTTTTAACACGCTTCTATTAGCTTCACCTGTATGTATGTTTGTATGAATGTATATATGCGTGTATCTTGTATAGGAATCTTGCAATTATTTTACAAGTGCTGTTTAGCTTTGTAATTGTAAAAACAGCAGATTCAATGTCTTTTTTAGCCTACTTCCCCGTAAAAGTGAAAAAAAGAAAAAAAAATATGAAAGAAGGCTCAATGCATTTAAAAAATATCGCTAAAATTAAAAAAAAAATCCAGAGATTGAAAATTCAAAATTAGGATTTCGAGATGGGGAAAACGTGTCTGTCAGATCCCCTCCTTTTATTTTTAAGTGAATTGTTCGATTCGAACAATCTTTTTTTTTTTGTTCGGAAGGTCGCGGCGTGGACACCTCATTCTCATTGTCCACTTTTTGATTTGAGCAATTTTTCGTTCATTTAAATCGTTCAAAAACTTAATATTAGCGCCCACAGAGAAATTTCAGAAAAATATAAATCCTAACTGAAAGGCGAATTTGCTTCCAACGAAGTTTGTTGGAAAAAGCGCTTGAAGAACATGTACAGAAAATATTTTTTCGACTATTTTCGGGTGCTTCGCTTGGGATATTTGTTGAACACTAAATTTTGTTTAACATTAACGATAAGGCAAAAAAATAATTTTTTGCGATTAAAATTGAAAATAATGAGCAGATTCTAAATAAATTTTTGGCTTCAAGAAATAGAAAAAAAAAAGCTATCGATAAAAATTAAAATACTGTATTTCGTAGACCTAGCATTGACATAAGTCAGAGATATATAAGACTGAGTGAAAATGAATTGAATTCAAATTGCAAATATCTTACTAGGACTGCGGAGTCGGAGGGAAAATGACCAAATTCCAACTCTGACTTCCAGAGTTTTAGGCCATTTACTCCGACTCCTGCACCCCCAAATTAGTCGAACTCCGCCTCCAAGACTCCACCTCTGACGCCGCAGTCTTGGCTGAAATGCAGATTCGAAGGGAAAATGACTGACTCTGATTCTTTTTAATTTTAACGTCTTCAACTCCCGACTCCGACACCTTTCCTTCAAAATGCCGCAAGCATTGGCAGAGTTGCGGACTTGGAGGGAAAATCAGTCCGACTCCGACACCGCATCACTGGTTTTTGCTGTGAAATAATGATTGTTGATATGATTTGTTTTTATATTTTCCTTCTAAAGTTTAAATTCATTTACTCTTTTTTTTTGGCAGTCAGAAATAAAAGGAAATTTGGTGTCCTTACAAAAAAAGCTGTGCAGACGATTTTTTCGTTGATAAAAGTTATTTAAGACAATTTATTATTTTCTATTTATTTTCTAAAATATATTTATTAATTTTTGTTAAATTTTTGGCAACGAGGGAAAAGTTCGAGGTGCTTTTCTTTTATCCGAAGACAGAGCTTAATGAATGTTTTTTTTTTGTTAATGTCTGTTTTTTTTAAATGTATATATTTTGATGCGGGTTTAATTTTAGGTTTTTTTTTTTTTTTTTTTTTTTTTGAAAGCAATCAAAGATCTGAACAGAAAAATATTCTAGAAATGCAAAGGGAAGACGGGTTGAGGAAAAGTTCCGTTTCAGATATTTGCTGAAGCATGTATAGATGCCGAATTACGAACAATGAAATTGTGAAAGGTGGTTATAGGTTGCGAAAACTAGAGTTTTTAGTCAAAATGTTTATGTTTTGCTCATGTTTTGCTCATAATTCGATGATTTACACTGAAAAGGCACAATTTTAGTACATAGCTAGAGCTCTCTTCACAAGAAAATTATTTTTAAAGGTAGTCCTGAGAAAATCCGTTTTGAACTTTGGCTTTTAATGCGTGTCGGTTATTTTGAGCAATAAAGTTTCATTTCAAAACGCAGTTGCTGTGTCACAGGTTAATATAAAAGGATGAATCTGGACATATAAAGCATACATATTTGATGGTCAATTCACTATGAGGGCTAAATGTGTACTGAAGCGTTGTGACTGCAGGAATAAGGAATATGACACGGAGTGATGAATAAGTGAAGGATAAATTGATACTTAAATTTTCAGCAATCATGATATGGTTTTAGTTTTTTATTAGTTATGCTCTGCTCATTTTTTCAAAATCTAGCAAATAAGTATAGATATTTATAAAATGATTATACTTTTCGTTTACACATAATATTTAAATATAGCATTACTGAGTGATTTTAAACAAAAACGAAATGAAATATTTAAAAAAAAAAGTGAATTTTGAGATCTAGAATTCAAATTATGTTTTTCGCAATCACGAATTGCGTAGTTGGGTTTCTTGTTTCGACTACTTGCTTTTATTGCAACCATAATTTTAATTCAAGACGAAAAAATTCAATGAATGCCAGGGGCTGGATGCTGGATGCTATTTTCGCGTAAAAAAACCTGTATAGTGACAAAAGGGTCGTTTATAAATTATTCGATTCCAAGGCACATAGACGCCTGCGTTGTTTGCATAGAAAAATAAAATCAAAGGACGGACGTCATTCAACAGTCAAGTGAAAACAATAAGTAGTTCGTAATTGCTCAAAAATTGGTTTATATCAGCTAAAACGTTGGTATGAACTAAGATTTAAAATGCTTACGTTTTAGAATAGCTGAGAGTGTGTTGGAGTGGTTAGGCATTGACCGCTTTTACTTCCAAAGGTTCAGGGTCTGAATCTTGTTCCAGTCGCGTGATTTCCAAGATGCAGAAAACCTACAGCGTCCATGTTGTATGATTATGCGACACGTAAAAGACGCGTCTAGTGTTCGTTTGGCTTTGAATACTATAGGAAAAAAAATCTAATATAGTTTCGCATCGTAAGAGTCAAGGTGTCTCCATCTAGTGGTTAAAGTGGGCTTATAAGTTCTCCTAGTGATATCATCCGCTGATGGTGGTGCCTCTAGAAAGAATGGTTGCAGTTCTCCGGGGAACGCACTAGTTCTGCAAAAGATTAGTTACCTCTGCTTGGCACCGTTAGAAACAACGCAACAACAGTAACGTTTTTAGAATATGGTGTAATGGTCTAATAAATAAATAAATAAATAAACATTCGTTGACAAATTGCTGAAGTTGATATGGGAAATTTAGTTATGAAAATTACAGATTGAAAATTACTTTATTTTTAATACAATAAATACTTCCTTGCTTCATTATACACTTCACTACTTCTACTCGCGACATATTAACGTGCACCAGTCCCTATTAACGAACATGGATGATCGGTTTAGAACCCATGACGCTTCAGCAGCGAGTTCGATGCACCAACTGGGAAGTTTTCGACTTTCTTGCTTTATTGGTCGTGATTCATTCAGTTCTTTTCGGAGTGTAATGATTACAATCCTATAAGGAGTCAAAAGATCTAAAAGAAAATCTAAGACAGACAACGGTCTTGAATAGATGAAAATCTTGGATGAATAAAGACCTAATACTACAAGAAATTATTCTCTTACTGAAACAAGCCGTTAAAGTCTTTGCTTTTCATTTTAACCCTTAGTGTTTTTCATTTTAACCTTTAGTGTTTTTCATTTTAACCCTTAGATAATTAAGAATTTCACAATACGTCGGTTTTCTAATGTTTTTGTATTACATCAAAAAGCTTTTAAACCCAGCAAAATTTTGAAAGCTAGTACCAAGCAGTTGGTTCTTTAAATGTTGGATAGACTATCAGCGCAAGTTGACAGGCTTAATTTAACATTTAAAGTTAATACGAGTAGAGGGAAAAGGACAGTTCTGCGCCAGGAGGCGCAATGCGCAATATTGCGCCTCCTCCACTTCCTCCCCACCCCCTGCCGACCCCCCCCTCCACCTCCTCCCGACCTTAGGGTTGACCTTGGGGTTGCGCCTCGAACTTGAAGAAGGTGACGAGGGTTTTTTCCCGTGATTTCGCTCTTCCTCGCTTCCGCTCTTCCTCGCTTTTGCTCGGCTACGTTTTCGCTCTTCCTCGCTTCCGCTCGGCTACGTTTTCGCACCATGAAAGGTTACGAATAGTTTTCGCGCGTTTTTTTTGAATATTTTCCCGCGTTTTCGGACTTAGAATATTTTCCGTGATTTTTTTTTTTTCGAAGTGAAATAGGAACGTTGAAAATAAATTTTTGTTTTAAGTTGATGGTCCCACCAACCAGCCCGGTGTATCAAATACACCCCATCAACTTTTTTTTTTCATCTGCCGATGCAATTTGCATACCAATGCAGATTAATTTAAAATATGCCAAATCATTTCCTGAAATAAAATTTCCTTTAAAAATATTTTTCCTGAAACATCAAAGAAAGTTTCAATTCTAAAGTCCTTTTTAAAAGTAGACTCACCAACAGATGACTTCTTCTTCTTCACATTGTCACTCTTGGAGTTGCTAACTTCATATCACTAAGTCTATCAATTTCTAGCAACATATACGATTTTTAGTGCACATGAACATAGGTGTGAATATTTAACACTCACATTCAATTCATTCTGCACATAGATTTTATGTTAACAAACACACATAAATATTAAAATACATTTGGGACTTTTAGCGGATCATAATTAAGAGTTTCAAGCAATTCACTCATTAAATAATCATTTCCTGACACCTGGAGATTTCATTCAGGGCGTCATAGACCGAGGGGTTTTTTGATACCCAGGTATCAGTCCCCTTCCTCAGCTCAGCCAGGAAATCATAAATCACACACATTCAGTCACACATTCACACACATTCACTCACACATTCACACACATTCACTCACACATTCATTCTCACATTCACTCATGCATTTAAAATATAAAACTATATACACTATATACAATTAAAATGTGGCCAAAAAAAAGCTGCATCTGAAAAGCAAAGGAATTAAAACATAATGAAAAATCTGCTGCAAATGCTGAAAGGAAAAAATCATTAATCACAAGCATACACTAAGGTACCTTTAAAAATAAAATAAAAATAAAATAAATAAAAATGAAAAATTAAAATAAAGATAAAATCAAAAATAAATATCAAAATTAAAAAATAAAAAAAAATTAAAAATAAAATTTTTTACAAAAATAAAATAAAAATAAATGTTTACAGTTAAGCTGAAAAAATCATTAAGTTAAATGGCCATAAGAGAAAAAAAGAGCTCATCTGATTCTATCTCCGTCATCCATTTCAATCCAATCTTCTATTTTCAAATCTACATTTCTTCAAATATTTTTTTACTTTTTTTCTGTTTTCAAAATTTTCATGTCTTCACATTGTATTTTCAAAATTTTCATGTCTTCATATTGTATTTACAAAATTTTCATGTCTTCATATTATATTTTCAGTCTTCTCATTATAATACTTAATTTTCTTCAATATTCATTTCTTCTCAAATATTTTTTTTCTGTTTTCAAATTTTTACAATTTTTTTTTGCCGTTTTCAAATTTTTTCAATTTTTTTTCTTCTGTTTTCATAATTTTTTTTTCTTCATTTTATGATGCTGTAATGGCCATAGGGATATGTCGTTACGCCGTCATCCATGATATAACGCTTATCGTCAAAGGCACATAATGCAATTTTACTTTGCTTCACAGTATATAGTCGATGTTTTTGACTTTGAATTCTGTATTGCACTTCTCGTGTTGTCTTGAAATTTTGTAGACATTCTTTATAATTTATATGCTTTATTTTCTTGCATACGACTGACCTAGCAACACCCTTTGCCGTTTTCTTCTCTGTCTCTTCGGTCTTGATTGAATACATTTTTGGACGAAGTCCAACAAATTCAACAATTGGTTTCCCATTCAACTCGTCCTTGAAGCAGCCTATTTTTTCCCTGTTTTCAATAGAGTAGAGTTGATGATTCTTGTCATAATCTGATGTGTCGTAAAGATGTTTATTCATGGACATATGATTGAAAAAATTATTTCCTTCCAATTCATAACAAAGAGAATCCGTGTCTGTAAAAAGTAGGCGGGCCTTTGATCCGTAAGTATTCTTGATTACATTGTAATGATATCTGTACATTAAAATCTTGCTTAAATCCAAAATCGTCATGCCCACGTAAAGAGGTTTACACAAAGTGAGCGAGATTTTCTCCCTTTCCACTGCTACAAGATCATTATCGAACATAGAAAATCGTTTAAAGGCCGGAGAAGCAACTAATTTTTTACTCCTCTTCTCATTGTTTACTAATTGGACGTCCACACGATTTCTTATATTTTCCATCGTCTTCCCATAGATGCTATTATTCATGAGCTTAAAAAAATCTTTTTCAAAGCTCGATTTTGAATTTTTTCTTTGCTCGGTGTTAAAATCAATATATTTTTTAAGCCATGGTTTTTGTTTAAATTGGAGAATTTTATGAATTTTTTTAAGTTTTAAGCCTTGTTCTAAATAAAATTGCAAATTTCTGTAATGGAGGACGTAATTATTCTTTGCTTTCAAATTTGGGATTAACTTTTCCTGACCTAAATATTTTTCTTCCGGTAGCAATGATTTAGCAAAGGGAGAAAGATCTGCAAACTCGATCTTCATTTTTTCGACCGCCAGCGGATAGTCAGAATGATGATCATGCAAATGTTCGGGATAGTCCATATCAACTTCCAAAATATATCCTGTGTCAGCATCTTCAGGTATTGACATCAGCCATTCCACTGTTTTTCCTTCTGCAGAAATCCAAGAAAATTCTCCATAGGGAAGACTTTGTGTCATGGCCCAGCCATATAGGTTGTTGGCGTCCAAATACATGATATATTTAGACGATTGTGTTGCATCATATTCTTTCATGTATTCGTTGTTTGCATGCGAATACCTTTGTCCAATCATGGAAATGCCCCCACGAATGCCGCGTTCGATGAATAGATGCATATCTGGGTCTGTAAATAGTTCTAATGGCTGTTGAACCATTTTTAAACAACTTTGCCAGGAGAGGCCTGCGGCAGTCATCAAGTTCAAGCATTCAAGGGAATAAAAATTAAGACAAAGTTCCCTGAAATTTTGGAATATGTCGGAGAGCTGCAAAATGTCGACCTTCATATACAAATCATGATATTCCCCCATATCATGTATCTGGAATGTGTCCCAAACATTCTTGGCATGTTGATAATCATCATCGCTGATCTCTTCATCTGTCAGACTACTGTAGAAATATTTTTTATGAGGAAGTTGTCTTTCTTCAAATTTTTTGAAGTCATCCATGTATTCATATGGGTAGATCCCTTTTCTGAGGAGTAAATTGTAATTTTGTTTAATATTTGCTTTTAATATTTTAAATTTGGATTCATCTAAATTTTTGGCTAATTTTTCTAGGGATGCTGTTAGGAATTGATAACTATCAATGAAATTTAGGGATACATTAATATTATTATGCTTTTTTGTAATACTGAAAGAAATATATTTTTCCATAGTAGTTGGAATTACATGGATGTCATGATCATGAATTTTTCCCAATTCTTGCATGATGAGATGGGCGTCGTAGTGCTTCAGATTATGAAACACTACGGGAATTTTCTTTTGTAATCTAAATTTTAAATTACAGGAACTATGCAAGGCTCCTCTATATTCTCTACTAATATGGTCGTGGTCTCTCACACGATCCCTATTCAATACTTTTTTGCATATTGAACAGTGAGTAGCTGCCCTAAAATTTGCTTCATCTTGTGGTGTCATCTTCATTGGGACTATATTCGTCATAATTTCAGCCAGTTCTTCTTTTTCTTTTAAAATATTTATTAAAAAATGATGTGCTGCCTCCGGTCCTCTGTATATTTGTATCGGCTTGATGCATTTCCCATCAGGTCCCACGATGACATATCCATAGCCGCATGCTGTATGTTCTGCAACATTTTCAGTATATGAATTACTTTCCGGTCTCACATCTCCATCGATCTTTTCGATAATCGATTCGAAATCCGCATATATTACATATGGCAAAGGGTGTTGATAATGGACATTTTCAAATTTCAATATATTTTCACCGAGTTTCGGCATCTTAATGTTCTGTGGAGAGTGTTCACTGCAATACTTCAAATGATCTTCCAGAAGTTTTTTCTGCGAGAAACGATGCAGACATCTCTCACAGTAAAAACGTGCACCGTCATGCTTGGTGAGGTCGGCGAGGAGACGAGACATATTCTTGATGAGGCAGTAATGGTGGGTTACGTCATTAGATATTAGTAAAAGATTTATTGATTCTTCATTTTTATGCTTGGATATATGGAGCGGGAAGACTTCCTCTTCTTCATAACCATAAATGTTAATCCTCAGATTATTTAATTTTTCAATTGTTGAAATCTTCGACACAGGTACGGGACATGGAACCTCTCCTAATTTTATTTCCTGCTCATGCTGCGTGTAGTGTGACACCCGATATGGATGATCTCCCCGATCAATATTCATTCTTGCTGCTAGCAGACACCAAACCAAACATTTTCGGTCCTCGTTTTGAATATTAAGTATGGCTTTTTTGGCAGCAAGTTTTCCAGGAAGTGGAATGTATGAGCTTGCTGCCAAGGGGTGATATTTTGCTGTTGGGATCTCCACATGTTGTATCTCTTCTAAAATCCATCCAGATCCTAGCTGCTGGAACTCTTCTAAATTTTTTTCAACACATACCATGGCTTCATCTAAATGTTTTTCAATGGTTTCTTCAACCAGTTCCGTCACGAATTTACAGCTAAGATATGTTGAATTCATTTGTTCCTCGCCGTCGGATCCAATTCTTGAAAAAAGGGCCTTGACGATAATTCTCCACTTCATCGATTGTTTTTCCATCATTTCTTCTTTCAAGAATGCAAGTATTTGTGGCTTGAGTTCCTTGAAACTCATTTTAAGGTCGGCGGCATTCGTGGGGGAGGGTGTGAAAAACTCCGTAGCGAATGTATTGAGGGCACTTCTACGTGCGGGCCTTTGGCGTTTAGGTGCAGGACTGTGAGATTCAGCCTTACGTTTAATTGGAGCGCTATGAGATACTCTCACATGTTGCATCAAATTAGATTTTCGGTAAAATTTCTGCTCACAATGTGAGCATGTGTGAAGAGGCTCTCCATGAGTCGCACGCTCGTGTCTCCTCAAATTGTCCAATCTTGAAAAGTCCATATCACAATCCTTGCATTTTAGCGCAGCAGGAGCAGGTGCTGAAGCATGAGTCAGCATATGGCGAGTCAAATCAGAGTTACGAGTAAATCCTTTGCCACATTCAGTGCACGAAAACGGTTTCACCGCCATATGGGTCTTTATATGCTGATTCAAATTGAACTTTGCCGCAAAAGTCTTTCCACATGTCGAACACACCTATCAAAGAGACAAAAATCTCTTTTAGAATCGGGCTTTAAAAAGCAAAGTTTTCCCATCGAAGCTATTCTCTACGTTTATTCTTAACGAAACTATTCTTAAAGTTTATAACGAAATTCTAATCTCTACGCTTATTTCCCATCAAATGACCATCGAAAACCTATTCGCCGCTCTGAAAATCCTAATAAAATAATCGAACACATTTCATAATAAAAAACCCTATCGCGAATCTGAAAACACAAAAATACAATTTCTAATAAACCCCCGCGCGAGTCTGAAAACACATAAAAATACAATTTCTAATAAACCCAATCCCGAATCTGAAATTATTCACTCAAATAACACAATATACTATCACGAACCTGAAAACACATAAAAATACAATTTCTAATAAATCCCCGCACGAGTCTGAAAACACATGAAATACAATTTCCCCCCTTCCAAAACATGTTATGTAATTCAACACTAAGTGCTTTCATTTTATCAGTGAAAAAGACCAGAGGAGAAATTTTACGCTTCATTGATCACCAAAGTAAACATGAGGGGAGTTAATCACGTTCTATGCGTCAAACGGAGAAACAGTAGGGGGTCCAACTTTCAATGTGTCGAATTTCTTCACCCTCGCCAGCTCATAGCAAAGAAAGGGAAGCTTTTTGAAAAGAAAATCTTTCTAAACAAAAGTGTTTTTCCTTAAGCGAAATTTTCTAAACAAAATTTTTCTAAATCTTAATCCATTTTTCTCACATGTAAAATTTTTTTTCTCAAACTAACAAAATAATATTTTCATTAAGCAAAATTTTTTCAAAAACAATTTTCATGAAGCAAAATTTTCTCAAAACAATTTTTTTTTCTTCTGAACTGTAAATAAATTTTTCTCTCATCAATTTCTCAAACTAGTAAACAAATACATTTTTTTCTCTGACTTTGAAAAACAATCACAATTTTTGGCTAGCGTAAATAGTTGTAAACAATTCAATATTTTTACGCAAATCCCAAATCGCGAACCTAAAAACACATAAATACATTTTCCCATCCAAAATGTTTTAAACACATGATACTATGTTTCAGACATGTTAATACAAGTGTATTCTTTCAGCTTATAAAAAGGTTTTTACTTATAGCAATCAAAAAGATTTTTTACTTGTAATGAACAATCAAAAACGTTTAATGTCTGAAAATGTAACGTCATTGAAATGTGAAATGGACTTACATGAGCAGTCTTCGACCCGGAGGGGACAGCGGGGGAGGGCACTACAACCGAAACATCCGGGGCCATCAGGGTAGCGGGCTGCGCAACAAGAGGTGTCGCGGTACTAGGGCCGGCCTGTTTTCAAAATAATAAAAATAATAAATATATATTCAACAAAAATATGATAACAACACATATTCACCAAATCAATTACAATAATTAATAAGGAATAATACTTACAATTGGTGCAAATCCAGGAGGAGGCATAACAACTGCAGGTCTTAATTGGTCTTCGGGAATGGCACGCATCAATTGATCCCATTCAGCTACATCCAAACCGAAATCGATGAACTACAAAAAGAATACATTCTCAGTGAACAATAAACTAAATTAAAAAATTAATATATTAAGAATTTCGAACTAAAATTAAGAATTAACTGCAAAGTTAAAAATTAAATTATAAAACCAAATCAAAAAGTTAAATTAAGAATCAATTACTTCTAAAGTTAAAACCAATTAATCATAAAGTTTAAAAAATAAATTAATTACAAAGTTAAAATTAATTGCAAAGTTAAATTAAAAAGTTAATATTAAATTAATCGTAAAACTAAATTTGAAAAATAATATATTAAGAATTTCGAACTAAAATTAAGAATTAACTGCAAAGTTAAAAATTAATTACAAAAATAAGAATTAAAAGTAAAAGGAATAACAAGAATAAAACCAAATTAAGAATTAAACTTACGTTGGATCCAGAAGTAGAGGCAGCGTTTTCCATGTTTGAAGACATTTTCTACTACTAAAACTGCTAAAAATATTCAAGTTCAAAAAATAAGCTTAAAAGCAAGAAAGCACGTAGGCAAGAGAGAACGTCTGGTTAGGTCGATGCGAAACTCAGAAGTGAGTAATTTTCGTAATCAAGGCCCTCTTATACTCGCGATGACGTCAATTCGTTAACCAATAAGTTTAAATTCATTAATCAAGGGTATGTCACGTAGAGGAAATCGACCAATACAGGATCTTAAAAGTGACATCACTTCTGACCAATTAAAATTAGTTTAGAAGGTGACGTATACAAAATCAGTCCCCCTCTCTGATCTCGTGATTCTGATTCATCTGGTAACACACTCATAGCAAGCAACGATTACACCTTTCGACCCCCGTGTGATCACGCGCACATGAATCATCATTGATAGCGAGCGTTGTTCAGACACTGACGCTATTGCGATAAGACTATGTCCCTTCCTTGAGAATATGCAAAGAAGTTCAATTTTGCTAGAATAATTTATTTTTTAAAAACCCATAGATGAAAATTAAATACTTCTAACACCCTTCGCGAAAGTACATTTTATTTCCTAATCCAATTTCACACTCCATTGAATTTTGCCCTTCGCTTTGAATAGGTTGGGGGAAGCGTTTAACAAAGCGAGTGACTTTTTCTATGTCCTGTTGAAGAAAATCCTACCCCCTCTGCTATTGTTCAACTCTTTTCTTACTGCGAGAAAAGAAAGGCTTAGTAAACATTGTCTGATGCTATTTTATTGCGTTTGTATATAAAATGATTGATATCGCATAGCTGTGGAAAAGTATGAAGTACAATTTTGTTTTCATTTGCATGCAATAAAAATAATATCGAGACAGATATATTGAATTAAAATATTTTATTGATACAAAGTATCCCATACAAAATCTGGCTGTCTTTTCGCCCTTTTCTTTCGGGGTGTATCGAGAGACATATTGACAGCTTTAGGTACAAAAGTTGGAGTCACATCTGTTAAATACTTATTTTTCACAAAATGTTTGGGTACATTTATTTCATTCAATATGTGTAAAAATTCATCTTTCCATGGTACATGAATATTTTTTCGATTGCTGAAAATTAAATTCATCAGATCCGCAATATTACTATTCGGAATGTTTTGTTTTTTATAAATAATTTGTCCTTTTTCATTCCATGATAAAAGATCGGAATGTTTCTTCAGGAGATCCAACAGATTTCTTGCTTGATGCAGGTAATTCTTTGCAACACTTTTCAGTATCATAGGTTCATAATTTTCAGTTTTTGTTATTTTTCTTTCTTCTTCTTCTTCTTTTTCAATAACTTTATTTTCTTGAGGTTGGGTCCATCTTGGGTTGAATTCTGTCATGTTCAACTTCCTTTGTAGCAATTCTGTATATTTCAATAACTTTTCATGATCCGCTAACTTGCTCTGTAAAATCTTTAACATTTCACGATCCAATTCACTCAACTGATTGGAAGTGACTGTATGTTTCAGAAATATTTCCTCGGGAACCAAGGAATATTTCTTAGCGTGTTCCATTTCCGAGTATAGTTGATAGCACACTTACAGCTGCAGGAATGAGAAAATTCAAAAATCCACCTTTTTGAACAACCAGCTTTCGCTTTTTCGACAAAGCTAATTTACGATTTGCTAATTTGCGCAAAGTTGTCTTGTGCTTTGACAAGTTCTTCTTTTGATGTTTTGATAGAGGAATATTTCCTTTCAATGTGTTGTGACAGCACTCACAAATTGCCTTGATACATTTCACATCAATCTTTTTTAATAACTCTTTTTGAAGTTTTGCTGGACAAATCTGCAGAAGATGTAGCTCGCTCAGCTGTTGCTTGGTAATTGTCATGATGACAAATGAATGTTATTATTTATATCCTTTCACTTTATACTATTTTTCTCTGATATATGTACTGTGTTTGATTGGGTAAAATATTTGTGCGCAGACGCATTTCCTCGGGTGTTTCATTTTTCAAATCGATTAACAGATATGAAAATTTCTCCTTCGTCGCATCCTCATACACTTCTTGAAAAAATTTTAAATGTCTGGGAAAAATCTGTTTTCCTAAATGAGTCACTTGACTCAAATCTCTCCTATTTTTGAAAAGAAGAATATAATGTGCGTTTAAAGTAATTTCACGCATTTCTTTTCCTTTGTGGAAAAAGTTTTGTGTGATGAAAATTACAGATATATTCATATGATGACTTCCACGCGTGAACAATTTAGTCATGACTTCATTTTTACCGCAAGAATGCATTAAATCATCAATTATGTAAACCGTATAATTCCCCAAATACTCTCGATAATTTGAAGGAAATCCTTCCACAAACGTCACATCGGGGATCGTATCATATAATTCTTGATAGATCCCGTAGAACCATACAATTTTGTCGGGGACAATTGAAAACATCTCACGTTTATGTTTGATGAGATCGGCAATGAAAAATGACTTTCCCGAAGAAGTTGGTCCGGCTGCGACCATCGTAAAAGGAACCTCCAACTTTGGAAACTCCATGGCGAATGAGAGACAGACAAAGAAAATATTCGTTTAAATATATTTATTGATTAAAATTCGGAAATACATGAAAACGTTTCGCAATAAAATTGTATACAATCTTATCATTACAAACATGCGAATCTATAAAAGAAGACAATATATTTTTCAATGAATGACCGCGACATTTTGAATACAAATAATAAATACAATATTGACCACATACTGCCGTGACATTACTTTGCAATGTCATGGGATTAAAGTTTACATTCGAAAATTGTGATACAAAATCATCAATAGCTCCTTTGAAAAAAGAAGGCGGATTTCCATAAGAATCAAAAAATTCCAATTGTTTTCCGTCGACATGAAAAGCCACCCAATGGCTTCCGGATTCTTTCGAAGTATCCACGTTTGCAATAAAACAGGTGGGGGTTGTATCGATGACAATGTCCGCCAGATGATCACTGGGAAACACACCCAGAAAATATTTTTTGGTAATTGAGTCACTTTGTAGAATATTCTGTATTTGATTCGAATCCATTTTAATTTGCAAAATCACACAGCACGTGACGAGATTTTGTAATTTCAATCACGTTTTGAAATTCGGCATAAATCAATAACGAGAGCGTTTCTTCGATGGCTGTGCTAAATTTAATTTCAACTCTCAAATTTCCTTGATGTTGTAAATTTAAATGAGGACCGTTGCATAAGTCTGCTGAGAGATCAAAATTGTAAAGTGTCGTACCTCGTGCGAATTGTTCACGAGACAAATAGATGCCTTTATCACTATTAAATCCGTCAAACAAACTGTGATAAGCACGAATGTAATTATTATTTTTAAAATCCAATTCCATAGGTTTACTTGGTACGGGTTGACCGTCAACATATATAGAGATGAAATTCACATCATGATGTGAAAATAGGAAAGGATTTTTTGAATAATGCCCGTTCATAGCGGCATTTTCGACGCAGGCAATCACGACTCTTTTCGGCATCACACCTAAAAATACATTATCTTGCATGAAGGAAAAACTTCCTTTCGAAATGGAATAAGTTTTACATAAAACTCTGTCGATGGGATACTTGGCAGAACTTTTTTCCAAAGCTTTTGCATGACCGAGTGAAACTCCAGGACTCACTTGAACTTTTCGTATAAATAATGACGCATGTTCTAATACCACTTTGTATGCAGCATCCACTTTTGACGATAGAAGACAAAACGCTGCATTGCTTCGAGTCATTTTAATTTTAATATCGACCAAATTTAGTAAAAGACGGTTCTGATTAAACAAGTCGCAATGTAATTGTCCGATCATATCAAATGTTTTACTGTGTTTACTGAGTTCATATCTTGATTTCAATCCGGGTCCAGCGTTCACAGCCTTGGGGTCGATTTCTTCAGGTTGTTCATCTTTGTAAAACAGCTCACAGGTAAGTTGACTTTTCTTAGCATCTTCTCCATAATTTAGCAGAGTTTCAATGTATGCACGATATGGATAAGTGTTGCTTGCAGATGAAATATTTCGTTCATTCAAACTGATGTCGATTTGCGAGAACAGAGAATGGAGAAATAAGTTGGTTGGCACTACAACTTCTTCAACTTCCGATCCATCGGGCTTGGAGGTTTTCGGTGATATGGGGGATCCATCCGCTTTGACGATTTTCGCTTTCACGTAAATGTAGGATGCGTTGAGATCTGTATATTCCACGCCGCTTCCAGATATTGAAAATTCGAGAGGCGATCCGTCTCGAATGCTTGCGATGGGATGATATTCGACAAATTGTCCTTTTTCAATAGCAGCTTGAGTGGGAGGCAGTGTGAATAAGTCCAGTTCTGATTTCACACACACTGGAGAATCGCGATGAATGAGAGAAGACATTTTTTTAAGAGAAAATATCGTGATGTGTTTTCACTCTCTTGGTTTTACGAACACTGACTTGTTTCTTGGGAAGTTTGCGCTTTTTATTCCTTCTGCCGGAGCCGATCATGGTCTTTAATTTAACTGCAGCTTTATCCGTCAAGTTTTTACCGGCTTCCTTCAAACGCCGTTTAGCAGCCACTTTCAGATTTTCACCACGTGACACGTCGTTGAATACATCTACTCCGCTGTTCAAAATTTGTTTTCCAACTGCTTTGGCACCCGACTTGAAAAGCGGGACAGCAGCTCTGAAGAAAGATTTAAAGAGTCCACCGAAGCCATAGCCTCTTTGATAGGGTGCACCTTGATAATAATTAAGTCCATTTCCAGATTGATGAGTGTAGTAATCCTCGAAGGATTTTTGACAGCATTGATATGGAACATACATCATGAGAGGAATTTCTGACGAAAGTGAAGTTTCACGTACGACCTTCCACGCTCGAATGGCACTAACATTCCTGTGTTGGTTCTTATAACGATTTCGATAGTGTCAATAATTTTTCGACTCACGGGCAAATAGTGAGGTCTTTCATATTCCACGCTGACCATTTCTCCGTCGGAACCGCTGACTTTAATTGTTCGCAGGAGCGGAGCATACACGTCGCCTATGATTTGAGGTTCGATTATATCCGTATAAACCATTAGCACTCTGAAATGTGCATTAGGATCTGCAATCTGTGGACTGAACACGGTCTGTTCCACATTTTTATCGCTATCACCCCCTATAACCATTGGGGGAAATCCTAACATCTGCGATAATCCTTCATGAAAGACAACGCGTGCATTGTTTTTCACTTTAACTCGCACACGTTTCGTCACATGATTGTAATTGAAGGAAATCTTATTATCATGATCAGGTATGCTTAAGGCTTTCAAAATATCAGAAACATTTTCGTAACATCCGGGTGGAATATTTCTTCCTAATTCTTTTCCATCACCTAGATCGAATCCAATTAAATTATTCTCTCGATTCACATTATACCAAGTATGCGGGTAAATGACTTCTACCAGCGCACAATCCCAATGTCCAGTCAGTTCAATTGGGGTCGGTAGACGTGTAATAAAATGGGATATTTTATTATCTGGGAAATAGTTTAATGAGCTGTCGCTGGGCAAAGTCACATAGAACGAGCCCATCTTGCAGAGTGAGCAAATGATATCGTGTCTCAAGTA
Source organism: Uloborus diversus (assembly GCF_026930045.1). Lineage (NCBI taxonomy): Eukaryota > Metazoa > Arthropoda > Arachnida > Araneae > Uloboridae > Uloborus > Uloborus diversus. The sequence goes on along the minus strand of NC_072735.1, from coordinate 149,761,494 downwards.
TTTATAGGTTGGATAAATGAGAGGCCGGAATCCATTGGTTAAATTTTTCCGGATAACCACGAAACTTGACAAAATATTCAGTTTTGTTTTCCTTTTTTCTCTTTCGTAATATTTTTTCGACAGTATAATCTTCTTTCAGTTTGACTTTTTGTAATTCTTGAGGATAAAAAGTTCCTTGGATGGGTTCACCCATTAAATCTTTCACACGGTACACGGGAATAGTTCTTTTGACACATTCGGTGATGATGAATAATTCCTCCGTCCAATTCGTCTCGTATCCTTTTTCAAAAGTGAGTTTTTGTTTAGAAATACGAACGACTTCACCAACGTTGTAAACACACGGTTTCCTTTCCGCATCTTGATTATCTCCGTAGATCGCGAAATACACTTGTCCTTCACTATTCGCATTCACTTCAACAGGTGCCCTCTTGATGGTGGAATGGTAAGTAGTATTATAACTCTTTATCAAATCATCTAACACGTCAATATAGTTGTAAGTGTTTTGACTCGTGAAATATTTCCACATTTTAGTTTTCAAAGTACGATTGAATCTTTCCACTACTGAAGCCTTTGTTGCGTTGAACGTTGTGAAGAACTTGACTTGATTGTTTCGTAGAAACTTTTGAAACAGTGCATTTTTAAATTCACCACCTTGATCCGTTTGGAGTAACTTGGGTTTTCTCTCTGTAAAAATAGATTGGAAAGCGTCGACAATCTCTCGGCCCTGCTTCGTTTTTAAAGGCTTCGCCCATGCATATTTTGAAAAAATGTCGATACATGTTAATATATACCGATAACCACGATTATGTTTCTGTAAACTTCCTAAATCGGCGAGGTCTGCTTGCCATTGGAAATCTTTATGATGAACGAATACGCGATTCGTCGGGAATTTCTTTCTCACAGGTTTGTGCAGAGTGTACGCATCGACTCCCGCTAGATAATTCTGAATGGCTTTCTTGCTTTCTTCTCCTTCCAAAGCACGAAATAATGCATTGACACCGCCAAAACTTGCTTCTTGAGCCGGTTCCAGGTAAGCCTTCTTCATTGCAGCAGGAAAAATGATTATTCGACACGTTGAAATGAATCATCCTCGGAACGTAATGAGTGAATTAGAGGTATCATTTGGTTTAAGTAGAAAATCAACAGCAAAATCCGATTTCCCTGTCAGAATATAAATGACGCCCATTACACAACATAAACTCAGATAAAGGACCGTAATCCATACAACCTCTTCTCTAGGATGCATGTTTAAGAATAAAATAGAAATACATGAGCTATCATCATTTATAATGGCGGGTGCATCTAAAAACGACATAGTCCAATATGTTTGTAAAAACACTGGAAATAGCTCTGTACAACTTTATGGAGATGGCATGACAAAAAGTATCACACATTCTTATGACAACAATTGTGACGTTTTGCCATACCCTAAACAGGTTGCCACTCGAAAACCATCATATAAGGTTACAAAGAAAAAAAATAACGTTAAATTGCAAAAAAATATTCTAAGTCCGAAAACGCGGGAAAATATTCAAAAAAAAAACGCGCGAAAACTATTCGTAACCTTTCATGGTGCGAAAACGTAGCCGAGCGGAAGCGAGGAAGAGCGAAAACGTAGCCGAGCAAAAGCGAGGAAGAGCGGAAGCGAGGAAGAGCGAAATCACGGGAAAAAACCCTCGTCACCTTCTTCAAGTTCGAGGCGCAACCCCAAGGTCAACCCTAAGGTCGGGAGGAGGTGGAGGGGGGGTCGGCAGGGGGTGGGGAGGAAGTGGGAGGCGCAATATTGCGCATTGCGCCTCCTGGCGCAGAACTGTCCTTTTCCCTCTACTAATACGAACTACGAAATAAGAAAATTTAAAAAATCCAGCAAATAAAGCTTAATCAGTTCAGGTTTTTGCATGTTTACTCGATAACTTTAGCAATTTACGCTTAAGTGGAGATAACAAAGTTAATTATGGTCATTAATTGATTCATTAGTTATTTGTCCTTTTTTATTTGGTTTTAAATTTAATTATTTATTTAGGAATTTTGTTTTTAGTCATTTCATTAGTTCTTTTATTATTATTAGCTATAACACTAGTTATTTTCACTTCAGGGTGATCTATTATCAGAGAACACGAAACATTTTGCACAGTATAATCTTTCCCAATTTGTCTGCATTACAAGCAGTAGAGTCGGACTGATTTTGGGGTAAAGGAGTCGGAGTCGTTAGAAAATATGCCGACTCCGACTCTGGCCTTTCTTTTTCTTGAATTTTCAGACGCTCCTTGCATTTTCTAAAAAACTGACTACTATTTGGTTTGATTACTTGTATAAAAGCCTACTATTAAGTAAAAACTGTCATTAGCAACCAGTAGGCTCGATTGGTTATCGAATTTTCTGTAATAGCCAGCTACGCTGTTCTCTAGTTTGCTTGTATTTTAACATTCTTGAAATAATAACAACTGTCTGCAAACGGTTTTGTTACCGAGCATTTTATGGTAATCACTTATAAACAAAAATACTAAATTTTTTTAAAATTCGATCTTTGTTATAAAATTGTAATAGGAATGTGTTCCTTGATCAAGTCGGGGCTCGTAGCTCGAGGGGAAACTTAGGGCGTTCTGTAAATTCAAGAAAGTGTTGGAGCGCGAAAGCGCAAATCCAAAAGATATGATAAAATATATCTGTTTTTTCAATCTAAAGACTATAGCTACAAACTTGATTTTTACTAAAAAGTACGAAATAAAATAAGTATATGATTTCTTGGTTACAACACTCAATAATTGCAGCTAATCTTAAAATCTTCATATTAAGGTTAATTCTAAAGCAGTCAATAAGATTAAAATTAAAAATTCAGCGAAGAAGAGTTATAGGAAAAACAGAAGCTATTTGTACAAAGCTGTATAGAGCCGCATTTTCTGTAAAATATGCTCCAGGCGTACATATACCCCATATCTCCCCGCAATACAAATATAATGCCCTATTTCCGTTGAAATTTTATAGATGAAATACAATTTCAGATTTATTGGGGATATTTTTCAGAATTAAAGTACCATGTATATTTTTTATTAACTCTGAAATTAAATTGGGGGTGTCACCCACCAGATGGGTCTCAGCCGGGGCAGACCGCCTCCACTCAAGAAAGGTTTTTTGATTTAGTAAGAAAAGTATTTTTTTTTCTCTCTAGTTACAACTTTCAAAAATGAAAAGCATACGATTTGATCAACATCAATCTGTTAAACATTAATGGGGAGCAAACTAAACCTTTTCAATCTTTTAAACAATGGCATGATTATGTGATCTCAATTTTTAAAATCATAATTATTGGAAAAATTTGACTTTCGAATTTAATTTCCGACGTTGAATGCATCTTAGGTTTACAATAAAATACAACGCTTAAATTCCATAAAAAGAAATTAATATTTCAATCTCTGTATAGAGGTTTGTCCCCTTTTCTCTGGGGGGGGGGGTGAATCGAAAAATAAAATAAAATAAATAAATAAAAAAGCCGGAGTCGGATCGGGCGCTTCGAAATTTCGAAGTCGGGGTCGGAGTTGGCCATTTTCCTTCAGACTCCGCAGCTCCGATTACAAAGACATTTCTCATTCTCTAATGTGGCCCTCTCTCATAGGATAACATTTTTTTTGGACGCACTCTAAATGAAAAAAAAAAAAAAAAAAATCACGTAGGTTAAAAGGCATATTTTGGCATAATTCTGACCACTAGAAAAAATATTATATAAAAGATAGGGTGTGGTGGAGGAAAGTGGTCAACGGGATAGAGTGGTCATACGTCAAACAAATGGCTATAGCTTGGAAAAAGTGTTCGAATGAATGTGAAAATTTTATTTTAGTGTAGGGTAGTTAGACTTTACACTATATGACCAAAAGTATTAGGACACTTTCAAAAATTCACATTTTTACGGATTTCTTAGAAAATAAAAGACCAATTACTTTGTAACTTTTATCACATTAAAAGTATGACACAGCTGTCCTTTTCCAAAAAAAGTTATATCATCCTCGTGTTTCGAGGATTAGTAACAAATTGAGGACAACAAAAGTTTTTTGATCGTCATTCATCGTAATTAGCTGAGAATAAGCTGTAAATTTCAGAACATAGTCAGCTTACTATGTACAACTACTTTACTTACTTTCGAGAAAGTATCGCTGATAATCACGAATATATGAGCATTTCATGCAAAACTACGAATTTTATTTGAAGGTTTTTGGCTCATAACAAGCAAAGTTTTCCATCAAAACTTACCAAACTGTCAGAGAACTTGACAGCATACAAGAGAAGTGTAATACTAACATTTGAAATGAAAATGTTGGAAATTTTATAAAATATGGACATTTAAAGCAATTAATTTTTCACTGCGCATGCGCGAAAGATAGCAATTTATAACTTTCAGGATCGAAAACCCAACTAGATTCCTCAAGTCACAAAAAAAATTCCAATTTAATATCTTAAAATTTCAGAAAGTTATCAGCGATCTAATGAGCCGAATTTCAACAATTCTTGGACAGGCGACGAGTCGTGGGGGATCGTTCGCAAATAATCTGTTTTTATCATCAATTACACTGAACTGTCTGTATATATATATATATATATATATATATATATACAGGGGCGGAATGGCTGACTTTGGCCCAGTCGGCAAAAGCATATTTTGGCCCACTTCTGTAAATTAGTCGAGCAAAGACATTAAACTACCACTAGTTTCTATTTTTCTTTAAGTTCCTAAATCAAGATTTAAAGTTCTAAAATAGAAAATTGTGAAACGTAAAATATATAGCTAACACTGACATTTTTTTTTTTTTTTGTGCCTTGAAAGGATAGTTATGGTTATAAGCCTGAAAAGGCACATCTTTAGGCTTCTATACTGACTACATAGGAAGGACACGAGGAAAGAGATGAGGAACCAGGTAAATCCCCCCCGGGATTTTTTTTGAAATTGTTTAATCTATATAGGCCTAAGAAAAGAAGCGCGACACAGGGTTCTAGTTCCCTTCCAAGCGATATTTTCAAAGTTGATGTCGAAAAACGCAATTTTACAGTTTTCGGTAGCGATAAAAGGAGAAGGAAAACAAGGGGTTCCCCCTCAATTTTGTTTTCTTGACTTTTTTTTTTCAAAATTGAAATCCATTTTAGTCTATCTTTGCTTACAATAGAATGTCGGGGGCTCTTCACAGAAATTCTCCGAAATTGGAAGTTTTAGAAATGCAATTTTAGGCTACCCTTAGTAAAATTAATGGAACAGCATAGGGAGCTCCATACAAGAACGTTTTGAGTTTAAACTATTAAAAAACGCAAAACTAACTTTAGTCACGTTTGAGAGAATAGGAGGGTCAGTGATCTCATTTGGAAGCATTTAAAAACTGAAGTATACTTGACCCAATTTTAAACTACATTTCGTTACTGTAGGGAATCTGGCGATTCTCCTTCGAAATTTTCCGAATTGAAATTTTAAAAATATAATCTTATAATATGTTTGGAAACATTGAAAGGAAAAGAGAAAGGTTTCCCCCAGATTTTTTAGAAGGGCACCGTGCCATTCCGCTTTTAAGCTAACCTTCGACCCCTGTCCTTGAAACGTCATTTTTTCGTTTCAATCATTTATCCATAAGAATCTGATTAGAATATATCTGAATGTTTTTTGCATTAGCTTTAAAACTAAACATCAAAAAGCTTTTTAATTAAAAAAAATACTATCGGAAACACTTGAACTTTGTATGTATCTAGTACACCAAAAACTAAAAGAAGCACCTTTTTTATTCAACAAAACTTCTCTACCCTTTTATCCCTTTTATCTGAAAGCGCACTGCCCCTTTTTTGGTCTGGAGGAAACACTAGTTCTCTCTGGGCATTTTTTTCTGAATCTGAAATCCATTTTTGGCTATAGTGCAAATAAAAGGGTTACAAAGCTCTCCCATGAAAATTTCTATAAGTGAAATTCTAAGCTATCTTTAGTGACTTTAAGGGAATGCCTAAGGTTCGAAGACTTTGGAATTTTTTCCGTATTTAAGGGGGTCCGGAAAACAAAATGTGTCATTTTTTTTAAAATCAACTTCTCCGTCTTTTTCTGCTTAAAAGGACGTTTGAGTCTAGTTTCTATCTTAATTAGAACGAAAGATATAATTATTTTTGTTGTATTCTTTTAACTAATATTATATTTAACTTTAAAACTTCAAACGCATTTCTCTCCATGATACAATTTTTCCCGATTTTTCGCATTCAAATTCTTATAAGTCAAGAACTGATAAAGATAAAGTAATGAAATTTGTAGCATATCTTTTTCAAACAGTTTACTTTGATTTTTATACGGAGAATTTGAAGAAAAAAAACATTACTTCAAAAAATAGGATTTTTTTAAAAAGTATCTTTGTGAATTTTTCGAAATTTTTCTTCAAATATTTTCTATTTTTATTGAATTTTTTTTATAAATCGTCGAATAAAAATTAAAACTTAGATATTTGTGCATAGTTTTTTGAAAAATATTTGAAAATTGATCAAGAATATTTTGAGTTTCAGCAATTTAAAGCAACCCCATTTTTTTAGAAGACAATAACTAAATTTAAATATTTTTTTAATATTTATGTTATGATTTTGCGAATCAAACTGATGGTGAATCAGTGCAAAAAAAATTCAAAACTCTAAAATGTTTAATACCATTTTTTTTTCAATGTGTCCTGGACCGCTTAAATCTGTAATACACAATTTCTTTCTTGGGCTTTGATGCAAGAACCAAGTAAATCCAGACTCACTCATTTTTGGTAAGACCAAGAAATAAAATTAGTGTCCGATAACTTTCCCACATTATTTACTACACAGCAGAGGTCTAATCTTATATTTGTGACCCGTTGTTGCACCAATCGGAACAACGAATTCTCCACACGCAAAATTGAATTTTTAAAAAAGGAAAAGTTTGGACTTAACTCGTTCCACCATCAAAGTTCTCGATTGTAGACTTAATACTATCGTGACTTTAGGTCTACAAAGGGACCTCATACCTAAAATACCATAAGGACCAGGGGTTGCCAACGGCTCCGCAAAGTTGCCGCGGAGTTGCTGCGCAAAAATGGCAAAACTCCGCGACTCCGCAAAGAAGTTAAGTAAGTAAGCAAAAAAGTGGGAAATTAAAGATGCTTATACTCAAAGATTGAAATTGTGTATAAAGCTACTTTACTAATTTAGAAATAATTATTTTCAAACTAGTGCTTAAAATAATTATTAAATTTTTAAACAAAATCAGATAAGTTTGGTTTTAGTTAATTTTATTGATTTTTATACAAAATTCCGAACTGCTCCGCAAAATTTTAAATTGCTCCTCAAAATCAGCACAGATGATCCTCAAATTGTTTCTCCAAGGTTGGCTACCCTGAGATCCCGTTAAGTCTAAGTCTGGCCCTGATTACAACTAATGTTGCTCAAAAAAAAAAAAAACCTTGCCCCCCCCCCCCCCTCTGCCTCCCCTGGAACTCATGCCTGAATTTGTCTATGTTCAGGAACTCGCCCTTCTAATTTGAAATTTTGTCCTGTTCCAGATTCAGTTTATCGTAATCCAGACTTGCTTTCCCGATGCGATTCCCAGATGAAAATACTCGTATAGCGATAAATTACATTAGACTAATGATTAGTCTAATGTAATTTATCGCTGTATAATCGATTTTATTAGGCACTAATGAAATCGATTGCCAACTTACCGCATTTAGTTGAATCTGCCGCAACCAGTGAATACCAGGCCAGGGGCGTGCATAGAAATTTTTGAGGCTCGTCACAAATGACTTTTATGGGCCCTCCTCCATTTTGTTTACCACTACGTCCCTACTGTATATTTCACCCCTCATTTAAAAAATCTCGGGCCCCCTTCAGACTCGCAAAAGGGCCAACAGATGTTCCTTTTCTCCCCTCCCCCAATCTTGTGTACGCCGCTGCTCATGTATCAGCACCCCGAAGCATGGCCCACACATTTATAGCAGGGTCGGGGCCGCTTTGTCTAGTGGTGGAGACCAATTGTTGTTAATAGACGTACTAATATAAGATTTTGAAAGCTTTTTTTCGTTTCGGGCCCTTTTTCAGGTCGCGTCGGACCCTAATTTCTCTGGCCCCCTCCCGTTTCCTCAATGTGGAAGCCATGGACCTTAGAGCTCTAAAAAGTAGAAAGAAAGTTGACAAAGAAAGGAAAGCATTCGCACCTGTGGACTTCGGCTATTTACTTTGGCCCCTGCAAAGGATGGGAGAAAAATAAACCTGTTTCCAAACACTTTTTTTCCCATAGAGTGAACAAATTTCATTTTTTTCTTCTATTACTACTTTTTAAAAAATGTTAGATGTGAATTAAATGTATTAAGTACGTTAAAAAATTGCTTGAAGTGGCCCACTAGGCGGTTGGCCCAGTCGAGGATCCCCGACTAGCCGACCTGGCCAGTCCGCCCCTGTATATATATATATATATATATATATATATATATATATATATATATATATATATATATATATATATATATATATACGTGAGTAGACACGTAGAAACACGCACTGGGTGTATTTAACAGCGCAGGAATCCGATAATTGTTTACCTAGATCGGGGCTGTTTCCGGGCCAAGGCAAACTGCTGACCCCATGACCATTATTCCATTTCTGAACCTGCGTGTGAGTTTAGAGAAAAACAATTACTTAACCCCATGTCAATTTAAGTCTAATGGCAGGATTGTTACTTACCATTTAAATTGTTACTTACCAGTTTTGCTCTATGACACGGAGCAGAATCATCCTAGAAAATGACGTTTGGAACTGAAGTGAAGTGATCCCGGATAGTAGGAAGCAATGTCTCTTCCAAAATGCCAATATACACCTGAGCATTTCTGTTCCTTGCACAAAGTGAAGCCCACCAACTCCTTGATAAGAAATACCCAAATCATCTGGAATACAGGATGCTTGACTGTGTGTTGAATGCAGTCGGGATGATATTAATCGCCTTTGCGGCGCGGGTGATACAATTTTTTTACCGCCACTGTATACATGTATCTACTCATATATGAACGTGTTTATACATGTTTAAACGGCACGTATATACTCGTGTATACGCACATATTCTTGTGTATATACTTGACACTATAAAAACAACCGAAATATACAAGTATTGGGGTTACTTATAATGGTTTTGCATCTATTTTTAACTGTGACCACTTTATCCCATGATGTGACCATTTTCCCCCACCCCATGGAGTAAAGTGGTCATAAAAAGATAGGTGGAAAAAATGTTATAAAGCTACTTAAACCAATATTTCCCCCCCTGAAATTAAATGTACCGTGTTCTTTAATAATGCAATGTAAAATAACAACAGAAAAAGTTGAAGTGCTTAAAGAATTTATTGTATTTATCCTTCACCTAAGTTGAACACCTACCATTTTATGATACTTTACCCCACCAGACCCTACATACTGCCTGGTGCCGGGGCGGGTACAAAAAATAGTTTTTGGGGAGAGGGGAGGGGGGGGGGGGTCCATGCTGAAGGGAACGAGCCTACGGCTTTGGGTATAAACAATTTCTGAAACTGCTTGGGAGTAAATAAAAAGCATCAAATTGGCAACGACTAAGGCACCTAATTGGGGATAAACGTTACAAATTAATTTCATTCGCAATGAACCGTAGTATTAGTTCAAATATTTAATTTCAAAAATAATTAATGAATTGAAAAGACACTGTAATCGTTTACATTTTATGCATAAAGCGTTTGGACGCAATGTGGACGGATACTGTTTTCGACGGTTTGGGAGGGGGGGATCAAGTCCCCTATCACCCTCCGTTGTATTCGCCACTGGACTGGTGTCTATTTTCCTTCGTTGAAACCTCTCACGAATTTGCGCATGAGTCAGGTCTGCTCTGATTTTTATTAAAATGGGGATGGAAAACAGGAGGTAAAATCATGTAAATTGGAAATGCAAAATGAGCAACAGTTCCAAAGTAGCGTCTAAAAAGACAGAGATTGCAAGTTCGGGTAAGAAGTGCCCGTCCTCAACCCATCGGCTCTTTTTAAAACGAAATTGATCCTAAGTACTAGTTTTGGCATTGAAGAATTTACAGTACACATAAACTAAAATATAATTGCTCTGAATTCCGAGGTGATAGTGGACTCACGTAAAATTTTATGAAAAAGTGTGAAATTTTCGCAAACTATGAGGAAGCTCGACCTCCTCCCTCCCCTTCTCCCCGTAAAAACTGTTCCTAATATGCATACAAAAATCATTGAAATAATTGATTTTTAAATATTATTTTAGTTTTAAAATAATGTTTGTTAGCCCAAAATTTTCGGAAATTTCGGATCACAAACATTCCTGATTGAACTACACATAAATAAAATGAAATTTTTTTATTTAGATCTATAAAATTGAGTTCAGCAATTCATTCGGCTCTTTATCTTCACTAATAATAAAGCTGAAAGTCTCTCTGTCTGGATCTCTGGGACGCGCATCACGCCTAAACCTTTGGACCGATTTTCATGAAATTAGGCCCAAAATTAGTTTGCAGCATGAAGGTGTGCACCTTGAAACGATTTTTCAAAAATTCGATTTTGTTCTTTTTCTATTCCAATTTTAAGTACATTTTACCGAGCGAATTATCATATCAAATTACCATAACGTGTACGAGCAAATTATCATGACGTGGACGATCAAACTATCATAACATGGGCAAGCAAATTAATATAGCAAAATGGCGAGAAATTCATCATCCATTATTTGAAAATATACCAGCGAATCAAATGACTACGGGCGACTACTACGTTTAATTTTCTACTACGGGCGAAGCCGTGCGGATACCACTAGTAAATAATTAAGTATAACGTAATCTTTCTTCTTGGGCCTTTATAAAAGTCAAGTTTATTCTACCATATCGCCTAGTCCATATTTCAGCGAAGATAGAAAATACTTCGAAGTAAGTATGCTAATGAACAATGCAGACACCTTTGGAAAATTTTTCGTTCATAATTAATTCGGATGAATTGAATAATAATTAATATTGGAGCGCTGGCGAGGTTCTAATATTTTTTCTCTCATATCCGATCTATATGCTTGTGAGGATGGTGGAACAATACCCAGTGGGGTGCGATAATAAAAATTTCTATTATGCTTTGGGATTGAAGCGTATGTTTTTTGTTGGCCTTTAAAGCAAGGAGAAAATGTTGTGAATAAAAGAAGGTGGATTAAAACCTACTGCGAATGCTTATGTCTGCCCGAAAGAAATAGCATAGGAGAATTCTTTTGTGATGCCGGAATTTTCTTTTATGTTATGAAACATAGTCATTGGTTGAATGAATAAGATTATAAAAAGCTTTAAATAAGAGCATTGAAATGCGTGCATAAAGTGGAAATTCTTTTTTTTTCGAGTTTTGAATTTTCAAACTATTTTCGAGCTGAAGAATAGTTTCAATAGACAGTTGATATGGTTTTGATCCCTCAAATAATCCATCAATGAACCTATGCTGCCGTGGGAAGGTAAAGGACAGTAACAGCAAAATTTGCATTTTTTTTTGGCATTTTTGTCATCTATTGTACGTTAGCGTCACTGTACAAGCTTGCTTATTTGATTTCCACTGAACAAACAACGTGAAAAAAAGTCTTAACTCCAACATTTCTCTACTGTTAGTATGGAATCCAAAACGCTTTTCTTCAATTATCTTGAAAACTCATTTCTGCAGATACTGCCGTTTGCCTCCCCACGGTAGTATAGCAGTGTATGAGCAAGGTAGGTGTGCCAAATAATGCCATGTAGACCAATAAAGCCAACCTTCATTTTTGATGCAGGATAACAAAAATTCACTAGATCGAGGTTTTATCTTCATCCAAAAACCTAACTGCGGATAAAAGGTCATCAACATGCAGTTTGTTATTGGTAGGAAAAAGTGTAGCAACAGTTGTTACAGAAGAGTTTTTTTTTCACCATTGGTTCAACATGCAGTTTGTTATTAGTAGGACAAAGTGTAGCAACAGTTGTTACAAAAGAGTTTTTTTCAACATTGGTTCAACATGCAGTTTGTTATCAGTAGGAAAAAGTGTAGCAACAGTTGTTAAAGAAGAGTTTTTTTCAACATTGGTTCAACACGCAGTTTGTTATCAGTAGGAAAAAGTGTAGCAACCGTTGTTACAAAAGAGGTTTTTTCGACATTGGTTCAACATGCAGTTTGTTATCAGTAGGAAAAAGTGTAGCAACAGTTGTTACAGAAGAGTTTTTTCAACATTCGTTGAGCTTATTTTACAGTAAACTGCATTTCTTTCTGGTTCACTGTAGTTTAGAGGTATGAAAGATGGTTGCTGAATTCAAAAGGAGAACTGCCTATGTGTAGCGTCATTTTTTCTTGTCATTTGATAAGTCCAGATAAGTAGATTGTTACCCAGTAAGACCATACTTGGCAATTTTAGGACTCTAGTGTCCTTGTTTAGACACCCAAGGATCGGGTGGAGGATATGATCCTTAGCTGCATATGCTGTACACATGTGCATGAAATGTATGCAGGAGTGACCAAAAAAAGAAAAAAAAACCACCCCCAGAAAATAACAACTTATCAGTGCCCAATGTGACGATTAATCATTCTTCTTTCTATTAAAGTTAATGCGGAATTTCTAATCATGTTTTTGAGTTTATCAACTGTGGTTTAATATGTTTTTTATATTGCCAATAAGGAGTTTTTCCGTTTTGTTTAATTCGATAATTTTTTTTGGCGTTTTATCAGAGTTGATCTTATTGGGGATCCGTGTTCCTAATAAAATTGAAAGGACCGTTTCCAAACCGTGAATTGGTTTCGTTCATTAAAAGAACTACTTCCGATTTTAACATACTTTTTTAAAAATTTATATCCATGTCTAAATTTTGTTTTTCTCAATTTTAGTATATTTATGCGTGCGCACCTTTCACATGTCGGAGGAGATTTAGACGATTTTAAATCGCGTCAGGTACTATTGCAGCAAGAATTTTTACTGTGGGGGTTTACTGCTATTTTGGTCATAACGGTCCTTATGTGATGAATATATACTAGAGGTGGGCAATGTCGTTCTTTTTAGTGATTCGTTCATCAGAGGACCGTTCATTTGAATGACTTCATTCATTTAAAACGTTACAATTGATCTCTCTGCACGACAGACTCACGTACATTGGAAATGTTTCATTAGATCAGCAATGCTCTTTGAAAGAAAAATAACTAAAATCATCTAAAAGTAGGAAAATATGGCTATGAAAAATGAATTAAAAAAAAAATAATCGGGTTCAGATGTATAAAGAAGTTAAAGTTCATTTTGTAAGTTATTTCTCAGTTGCCGAATTGGAAGATATGTTTTCCATTCCAAAAATCGCAGGAAACATTTCAGCACGTCGCAAAATTCAGTTGTTATTGAATTTTACTATATAAAAAATTATCTGTTTGTTACGGTAGAAAATTTGCAAAATTGAGCTTACGCGAAATAGTGCACTAATTCTAAATATAAATGTCATATCTCCAAGCAAGTATGGTCACAGGTGAAACTAAAACAAAAAATAATTTTTAACCTGTACTCTAGGTCACATTTTTTCAAAAATGTAAATCACGAAAAAAATAACAGAAAAAAACTACAAAAAAAAAAAAAAAAGAGAAGAAAGAAAGAAACAGGCTACAATATTAAACAAGAGAATAAAGAAATGTTTATTAAAGCTATGCACCTTAAATAACGTAAACTTAACAAAAATATTATAATCATAAAACTTCTGCTTTTTACATAAAAACTGGCGTAAGTTGTCGAAACTAACCTTTTTTGACTCCAAAACAAACATCTGTCAACGGTAACATCTACCCAATAGAAGGAGGTGCGATCCTTCAAATATTTTTTTTTCCAACTGCAACTGTATGCATAAATATAGTATTACCAATAGGCATAACGAAAAAAGTTACAACAAATAAATTGGTAGCTCAGCCGGAGGACCGGGTAATTTAATTTAAAAAAAAGCCTCACCTAATATTACGAAGCTTCAAAAGTATTCCACAGTACCAATGCAAAAAAAAAAAAAAAAAAAAAAAAAAAAAAAAAAAAAAAAAATTGAATTTTGTCATCTTGAATTCAAATTATGTTTTTCGCAATCACGAGTGTGTGTGTCTATGTAGGCGTGTGTATTTGTGTGTGGGGAGGGGATATGTGTGTTTGTGTGTAGAGGGTATGTGTATGTGGGCATGTATGTTTGTGTGCAGGCATGAGTGTTGGTAGTTGTGTGTATGAGTGTTTGTGTGCGTGGGGGCGGGGTATGTGTATGTGTGTGTAGTCATATGTGTTTGTGTCTGTGTGCAGGCATGAATGTGTGGGTAGTTGTATGTATGTGTAGGTGTCTGGATGTATGCGCGTGTATATGTGTTTGTGTGTGTATATATGTCTGTGTGTATGTGTATGTGTGTGTATGTGTGTAGGTGTTTGTGTGTGTGTGTATGTATGTGTGCGTGTGTGTGTATGTATGCGCGTGTGTGTAGGACATGGATGCAACCTGGAGACGGTTTTCGCTATGGGAGCAGCATCGTGAGGAGCCGGTCGACGGGTGATGGTGCGGAGGGTGGCGGTGGGAAAATAAAATGATAGCACGCCAAAAACAGTCAAATGAAAGCAATAAGCAATCGTGATTGCTCAAAAAAAAAAAAAAAAAAAACTATGCACACAATACTTTTTTAAATGGGGGAAAAATAGACAGTTATAATCCTTATTTAAAAACTCTGGATAATGGAAATGGAATGTAAAGCAAAGCGACTTGGAAGTCGCCAAACAAGTAAAAAATAAAGTAAAATCAATAGATAATAGTTGATAGGAGGGATGCTATATCGGACAAAAGGATCACCAAAAAAGTGATAAAAGGTACGTTTAGAAATAATTTTTGGGACAGAAGTGTGAGAAGGACCAAACAAGTTACACAAACCATTACTAATGGATACATGGGAAAACTGCAAATGAAGAACTGCAACAGTTAAAGACAAATGATGTATAAAGCAGAAAGTAAACAGGTTCGAACTGAAACAGATATATTGTATTGGACTGAGAAAAAGGAAATTTGAGATTGATTAATGAGGTTAAAATTTGAAAATGTGTGAATGAATTTCAAAAAAAGAAAATACGATTTTATCACTAGTGCATTAATGCAAGGTTCCAAACTGTTCACCGTTCAAAAGAACGGTCGTTCATTTTCTAAGTGAATGAACGGATCCGCTCATTTTAAATATTCGTTCTTTTTGACCCTTTCGTTCATTAACGACACATCCCTAATATATACTGTCTTCTTAGAATTGGCAAAATGAGTAAAATCTAAAAGTTCTGGGGAGTTGATCCTCAAAACTCTCAAACAACAATCCAGTGAATTTTCTTTTTCATAAACGGCGGAAATCACTCGACGGAGAAAAAGATCAAAGTAAAGAAAACTATGCATGTATCGTAAATAGTTTTTTTGAATTTTTATCAGTGAAAGACTAAAAATCCGTAGCGACAACACCGCCCTTGAGCGTAAGACGACTAACGAACCTCGAAGTAAACAGGCAAAATTTGTTTGCATCACATGAAAGAAAGATCGCCTCCATTTGTCGATTTAAATTTGTAGTTAAAAAAAAAATACAGAGACATTTTCTTACTTACATATCACGCAGGAGTTTCGTTCTTTTTGTCATAGTTTTTTTTATAGACCGTGTTTATAAGATCGTGTTCAAGTTTGTTTCGCCCAGTGCACTGGGTGTTCTCGTTTTCTTTTGAAACCGGTTTTTCGTTGTGTATATAGATAATACTACATCCAGGGCCGACGAGAGGCCATGTCAGTTTAATCGAAAACGGGCCCAGCCATTGAGGGGGGGGGGACTCGGCGGACTCGGTGTAGTAGAAATTTTAAGAAAAAATAGGGTTAGAGGGGCCAGACGACCAAACTGACAAGGGGCCAGTCCCTTGGCTGTCAAGGCGGACCTGACTACATATATCAATTGTGCAGGCGTCATCATTGTTTAAAGATGACACTGTGAAAAAATTGTTCTTTTAGTGTTTAGTGATATCCTATTTTCCTCTCCAGCAGGTCTTTAAATGCAAATTAATAGGTTTCAATTCGTTATACCTGTTCCTGTGTAATCTGAAAACATTTATTTGTAGATTTCACCTTCTCAGCTATTTTTGATGAGCATTACAGGCATGGGCGCAGCCAGGGAGGAGTAAGTTTAGGCGCAACAAGATTGTGGTTTTTATTCCTCCCCCCCACCCCATAGTGCAGGCCTTGGAAATTTCTTGAAATTATAGTCCCCTTCTTCCTCTAAAAAAATTTTTATACTATTTTTTTGTCAGATGAGGGCAGAAAAACGTTTATGTGGCTCTCCCCCGGAAATTTTTTCGAAATTGAAGTGAAAAAAATTGCCGATAGTCTAGAAGTCTTTAAATAATCTTTGGTGATAATTGGAAAGAGTGGGAGTCCGAGGTTTTCTTTTATACTGATAACGCCATAGCAGAGCTATCCTAGCCCTCTGCCTACGCCCATGAATGTTGGTGTTTTCGTTTAAGTTTTCTAATTCCTTCTATGTTTTTGAAAGATAAAATTTTGATGTAAATTTAACTTTGATGTGCATTTTGCTAAAATTCAGCGCATAATTTAATTTTTTCTCAGGCGGTTCGCATGCGATCTTCGGTCCAAACATTGAGTATAGTTGGTGTGGAACTTCTTAAGTTTCTAAACTTTTTTTGTATAGGTATTGCGATAATAGCTACATCAACGCCATGCAGAAATTAATGACTTGCACAAAACATGCACAACATTAATACAATGCACAAAATTTTGTGTCTTAAATCGTCTAAACGAAAGGAAATAATCTACAGTTGAAATACCGAAATTCAGTTTTTCTTTCTCTCCAACTGAACTTACCGCAACAGATGCAATTAAATAATTCGGATAAGATTAAGAGGTTTTAACAGCGATTATTATGATGAAAAATTCTTTAAGCACGGTTTTGCTTTGCATAAAGCAGATGCAGAAATTTGTTTATACATAGGAGGGCACAAGATATTTATACGGCATTAAAAACATTTTTTTTTTCATAAAGCCATTCATACAAATATTCAGACTGCCTTTATCCGGTTTTGCACATCAATTCTTCAATGACAATCCGTTTCCAGAAATAGTTTTTTTTTTAAACTTCAAGTAATTATACACGTACTTATCTTCTTGAAGTTCTCTTCATTTGCAGATTTGAATTTTCTGACGCGTCATCTGCGGATGACGGAAAATTTTAGAATCTTATTATTATCTTCTGCGATCAAAAGAGTGCTTTGGGAGCCTATTCTATCAAATGACAGGATCTTATTTGGAGAGGGATGGGGTAGGGGTGGGGGAGTGATGGAAAGAAAATATGTTAATGAACATTGGAAGCTCTTTTCAAAAAATTCTCGCTTGTAATTAATCCGGGTGAATTGAATAATAATTAATGATAGAAAGATGTGAGGAAATATGTTTAGAATTTTTATTTGTCGATATATCAGTGCTTATGGTTCTTGAATAAAGATGAATGCATGCCCAGGGGGTTTTAGAATAAAATTCTTCATTATGTTTAATATTAAAGAGTATTATTTTTTGCGGTTCAGAAGGAGACTAACGTTTTTGCATGAAAATAAATTCAGATGATTCTTTTACTTCAGAAAATTATTAAAGTCCATTTTAAAACTAAATTTTTGCCTTTTTGATAGTTATTTTAAAAGTTATATACAGATACAAATGTATTTTCCGTATTGAAGGTCTGTGTGCATTCTACACCACTTGAGTTTTCTCAGAGCAGTGCACTCATATGTAGTCGCAATAAACGATCCTTTTGTAAGATTAAAACAAAATATACACCTACTATACTATTCGATTTGTATTTCTTGTTTCCAAAATTCATTCCTGGTAAATATTTCTAATATTTTGCTGTCTTTACTTTCATATTTTCGCTTACAAATTACTGGACAAAAATTAGCGCAGACCGGAAATAATTCACATGCAGTAATAAGATAAGTGTATCCACTTTTCACTGCAGTTGTATGAAGAATATGTAAATAAATTATTATTTTGATTAAATACCCTTATTGTTTCATGCAAATATCACAAAGCGTCACTACCTTTGAAACTCAACAACTTCATTTTAGCAAGAGCTGTTGTAATTTACCATTTTCATACAATTACTTCACGATTGTCAAACAATGGTTTATGTTTTTCATTTTCATCCAAATTTCTTAAGAATTAGTTAGTTGAACAATCGATTACGATTTTCCATTTCATGCAATTACTTTTCACGCAATTATTTCAGTTTTTTGAAGCAGAAGAGTGAATTGCTTTTTTTTTCAAAAATCAAACCATTATAATTTATGGTAATCGTAGAACAAGAACAGAGTCGCAAATCTTATCGTTTAACAATACGTTTATTCATAAATGTTTTGTTTTATGTCAATCAATTACACTTTTTGTCCAAAAAAGAAAAACAAAAGAAAAAAAAAAACTTATGTGAGCTAAAAATGTATTTCAGATTATACTCTCATTCGTGGCTATTCTCATAATGAATTCTGTTTCGCAAAAGGGGTTGTCCATAAATGATGTCGCAGTCTTTTTCAAAAAATGTAACTCCTTCCCCCTTGTGTCACAAACTGTGACACTTAACCTTTCTCCTCCCCTCCCCTGTTTTTCATAAGCATAGTTTTACTTAAAAAGTGTGTGGTGTCACACTTGTTGTCTTCTCTTTCCTCCATGTCACAAACTGTCACAAATTAACGAGGCTCTTCCCCTCAAAGCTTGACATCTTTTGAGGACGGCTACAAAGTGTTTTTTGCTTGATAATATATTTAATTGCATAAAGGTTTTGGGATAACATTCGCTATCTCGGTCATGTATCTTTCCACAACTTTTCTATCGATAGATTTTTATGATTGCGTTAGTTATCTAAACAAAGTAATTGTATTTGTAAAACAACAAGAAATGCATCAGCATATTTTTTTCAGTTTTCGTTTCCTTAGTAATACAGCGTGTCTACGAAACAGTTGGGTAAAAGCGATTCTCAAAGTTTGGGGGTAGGGGAGAGCGCAAAGGGGGTGCATTGATGTAAAGTATTGAAATAAAATATTAATATTCAATGAAAATTATGGAAATTTATTATTACTGAAATAAACTTTTTCACAGTGTTTTAATGTAGATTTTTAGTTTAAGTCGTGGTGTAGCTTTGGCGTCAAAGCACGTAGCATTATTAATCATGCTGCTATTTTATAAGGGGGGGGGGGCGATAGTAAATCTTAAAATCAAAAACTGAGTTGCGAATTCTGAAATGTTGAGAAACGCTAAAGTAGATAAAAGAAACAAGCATTACTTAGCAATATTTCACTGAATAGCATTTTATATTCAATATTTGTTTTCCAGATTAGATTTCACATTTATTTTTTTTTTTTTTTATGGAGTTCATCCTTTTAATGCTTTTTAAATATTAAAACTGTAGATGAAATCCTGAGCACAGATTTTTTGAACAGTGATCACTTTCATTTTCACGAGATGAAAAAGATGGAAGTATAGTTAATAAGATGGAAATATAGTTAATAATTCAAATAAAATGAAGAATGAAAGACATCCTTGAGACATTAAAAAAATATGTATGGTGAAACCCATGGCAATTCAACTACCTTGTTAGTCTTGGAATTTTTGAAATGTAACAGATGTTAAAACTCATGAAAAAGTAAAATCAGGACATATTTTGGTTCTTCCAAAAAATTTTCTGTGCCGAGTTACAGATGACATTGACGGTAACCCGGGCATCATTTCTCACTTGCGATTTTTGAAAAAATCTTTAAAGTTCTTTTTACCAGGAACTGTAAAACATATTTTATTGCTGATTATTTTATTTAAAAGGTTGGATTTTTTTGATTAAAAATATATGCAACAGTTTGAAATATGTGTTTAAATTTTCTTTCCTCAGTCTTTTGGAAAAAAAAATTAAGAGATAATGTTTTTTGATTTACTATTGATTAGTATCACTGAGTACTACAGTCCCTGAAAAGGAGAGCTTCCAATATTTTGTTAAGCAGGTTTTAGAGGCAGTTGAAAAAATGAGGGTTTTTCAGGGACTCTATGTGAAAAAGGTAGACTTAAAAATTCAAAATTTTATTTTGCAGCAAGTGCCCAGGATGAGAGCTTCCAATATTTTGTTAAGCAAGTTTTAGAGGCAGTTAAAAAAACGAGGGTTTTTCAGGGACTCTATGTGCAAAGGTAGACCTAAAAATTCAAAATTTTATTTAGCAGCAAGTGTCCAGAAAACACTTTTAATATAGTTATGTAACGAAATTTTCAATTTGAGTCGACACTTTATCCAGGATACTGATTTTAGTGAGAGTAAGATCGCACTGCGCTAAACAAATCTTCTGGCACTGCTCTGAAAGGTTGCGTTGAGAAAAAGGTTATGTTTCAGCAAATCGGCTGGAGACAGCATTCTTGGTTTCATAAAAATAAAATTCCTGGATGAAGAGGCAATATTAAATTTCGCAGCAGAAATAGTAACTAGCAAGTTTGTTAATTATGTGTTCATTATTGCAGGACAGCCAACTCTTATCTTGATTACAGGGTGGTTTGTCAATTTGTTCTTCAACGTTTAAACGTTTCAACTTTTACTCTGTGTGTTTTAAGTTTTTATCTTATTTGATTTTGCGTTTTGCATTTGTTTGCTTCTTGAGCGGTCTGATGTGAATAGACAAATTTCTAACACCAACAACAAACGCAAACACCAACATAATAAACAATAACAGCATCAGCAACAGCAACAAAAGCAACAACAGCATATATTTAACATAAATTATGTTTGCTGCTTTTCTAATTTTTTTTAGGTGGAAGGGAGAGGGAAACGATGTAATTTTTTCAACAGTACACTGCTTTAAAAAATCGATCAGTACACATTTTTTTGCTCCACTGTTTTGTCAACTTTTAACGTTTCTCTCCTTTTTCAGCTGATATTCTTTTGTTCATCATTTTTTGTGTTTCTACTTACTTATGTAAGCCTCGTAGCATACTTTGTGGAACACGAGGAGTTTAAAAAAAATAGTTGCAAATTTTAAACTGAACCAATGAAAAATTACCCTTTAAATGTGTTAATTTGATAAGTTTTACTTTAAACGAAATATGTATACATAAAACAGTATGCATCTATCAATTAAAGGAATAAAATCTAAGATCTAAGAACATATTGATAAAGATCGGTAGACTGCCGTGGGAAGGTAAACGGCAATATCTGTAGAAATTAGTTTTTGAAATATTTGAAGAAACGCATTTTGAATTCAATACTAACAATAGGATAATGTTGAAATTAAACGTTTTTTCGCCCTTTTGGTTCAGCGAAAACCAAATAGCCAAGCTTGTACAATGAAGCAAACGAACAATAAATGACACAAATGCAAAAAAAAAAAAAAAAAAAACATTAAAAATTTGCAGTTACTACCTTTTACCTGCTCACTGCAGTACAGCACATTTATGCACAAGGTCCGACAAACCTCGGGCTCCAGGTCACTCGAGCACCATAAAAAAGTATCCTGGTGACAAATTCTTTCAGATCAAGAATCTTTCAAAAGTCATGTTTCACAGAATTTTCATATAAACTCTAAGAAGTTATTTGTTTGGCACCTAAAATTTTTATTCTGGCTCCTTAGATTTTACAATTTTTTTCGGGCTCTGTTTATGCAAAAATAATGCATGAAAAATAGCAGCAGCATGTCAACTTTCCCAGTTGCTTCCAGTGTACTAAGAAAAACCACAAAGAGTGCTGTATTTATTTTTCGTGTTCTTTAAACTTGTAAGCTTTCTTTATACAGGTGAAAGGAATTTTTTAAAAATTTATTGAGAAAGGAAGAACAATAATTGAGTTAATTTTCAAAGTGGAAACTGTCTGGTGCAATTTCACTTTCTTTCTTTTCCCCGCCATTTCTTGAAGTCATAAAAGAACAATTTCAAATGTGATGCGATACCTATTTCAAAGAAGTTTTTTTCTAAGTTAAAATGAATAGAGAAGTCCGAAAATAAGAAAGTTTGATAAAAACGAAATGTGTGCAGAAAAATCGAGGAATAAAGACAAAGTGGTAAATAAAATTTAACTGATAAGATGAAAAAGAACAATCGTCTTTTTGCTAGGACATATTTTTTTTTTGTTTGCATGACATGTGAAAATAAAGTTTCGCAAAGAAATGGAAGCTTTGTTCAACTTCAGCTAAATAAATTATTTAATGAGCTCCTATTCAAAAGAAATTTATTTCTCGGAATAAAGTATAAAATTTTGTGATTTTTTTATATACGGTAAAAGGATGTATAATGGGTTATTCTAGCGACGTAGTAAAAACCTTGGAATTTTTTAAATGAATTTTAACAATTACTATTTCAATTTTAATTAACTACCATTTCTCTATCTTCAGCATTATTCAAGTGATGCATGACTTATAAATGATATGTATTCAAATTGAATGTTTACCAATAAATACATGCACATTCTTATTATTTCAGTCAATGAACTACTCCATTTTTAGCATTATTTGTGATTGCAGGACTAATAAATAAACTGCTCTCAAATTGAATGTACACTACTGAATATAATCGCTGTTTAATTATTTCGTTAAATTAACTGTACCATTTTAGCCTCATTTGTTTGTTTTCAGGACTTATAAATAATCTGCACTTTAACTAAATATTTACGAATGAATACAATAGCAGTTGTATTATTTCACTAAATCACTAAAGCAACTTTCCATTTTTTTTAACCATTTCCATCATTATCTTCGTGCTGCAGTAGTTATGAATAAGCTGTTCTCAAAGTAAAGGCATACCAATCAATACAACCGAAGTCTCATTATTTCGCTATAACAACTCTTCCATCTTTAGTCTTATTTGCTTTTTAAAGCACTTATAAATAATCTGCACTTAAATTAAATATTTACCAATGAATACAATCGCAGTCTCATTATTTCCATAAATCATTGCTCCATTCCTAACATTACCTGTATGACATACTGGGTGTTAAAGTTTGCCCTGCAATACCTCTACTTTTGCAACAGTTAGATGCATACTTCCATATGCAAAAAATTTCAGAATCAGATGCAGAGTTAAGATATTGATAATTTAAAGCGAAAAAAAAAAAAAAAACAGTCAAAAAATTTAATTTTGTTACACGGGCCGTAGGTCCTCTAACTTATATTTAGAGAAATAATCTGATTTAAAAAGTATGACTAACACAAAAAAATGACATTTGAGCGACCAAAACTCAAAGAAAAATCCGAAAAAAAAAAACACATACACAAAGTATTTATACTGTTCATAGTAATTTATAAATAATATGTGCAAATGTTATGCCATGATACGAGAAAACACACTGAAAAAGCTCGTGCAATTTGAGAAAACAAACTGTTTGCACACGCATAATTTAAACTATTGTCAGCCGCAATGTTTCCCCTGACGGCCAGTGTAAAAAGGTGTAAGTCACAAAACGCTGCGTTTCATATCTCGGCGAATATTGACCGTACTAATGACAAACGTTTTGTGTTAGAATTATTTTGCAATGGAAATTATTTCCTTAAATATAAGTTCTGTACCTCAGAGCCAGACTGATGTAAGCCCAAAAATTGCAACTTTTCGTTTATCAGTGCATTGTATGTAGAAGGTTATTCCGCATTGATCCATGTGAACGTAATTCTTAAAAAAAAAAAAGAAAAAAAAATCCTTTAAAATTTTTTAATTAGGGTTAAAACAGCGCGCGTCCCATCCTTTGCATGCGCCAGAAAAAAGTTTTTCCTCTCCTGTAAAATAATGAGACTTACGTCCTTCCGGCTCTGAGGAGCAGAGTTTTGGGCCTATGACCCGATATATGGGTCATAAATGGGACATAGGTGATAAAAAGTTAAATTTTGTATTTTTTGACTAATTTTATTTTTTGCTTCAAATTTTCCATATCTGAACATCCGATTTTGAACATTTTGTAATTGAAAGCACGCATTTAGGACTAACGGTTGCGGAAATTGAGGTCTTGCAGGTTAAACGGGAGCACCCTGCAGAGCTGCCAACTGCTGCGAAAAAAATCGTAGTTTCTACGAATTACAGCTTTAAACTACGACGCTACGAAAGCGGTCCAAAAATTACGATTTTCTGTTTTTCTGATTTATAATCCCAAAAACGAAAAAAAAAAAAAAACAGCTTGAAAACTAAACCGGTAAGCTCAGAAAATCAAACTTCTACACGTGTGCTGACGGTCTGTGCGAAAAAAGCAACGCTCTTTAAAAGTTGCATGGTGTCAAGATTAATCGGTTTTTAGATCGCGACGCTGATCCAGTCATTGAATCTTCGGCAAAAAAAACGGAAGAACTGCCAAAAATTCCGTGAGGAATAAAATTTCTTTTAAATTCCGTATTAACTTTTTCTCCATCATATTTGAAATTTGTTAAGTATCATTGTTTCTGTTTTTTATACTGTTGACAATTCATCACTGTGTTTAAATCGGCGGCAACGGCCACGCCCCCACCTCCGCAAAATGGTGCTACGATTTTGGATTTTCAAAAGTTGGCAGATCTGTATAAGTAAGCTGCACTCAAATTGAAGATACCAATGAATACAATCGCAGTCTCATCATGTATTCAAATCAAGTGTTCCATTTTTAGCCTTTTTTTACTGGACGTAAATAATGAAAATTCAAATTGAATGTTTATCAATCGCATTCTCATTATTTCCCCAAATCAACTGCTTCATCTCTGGATTACTTGCGTGTTGTGGGACTTATAAATAACCTGCACTCAAATTGAATGTTTAACAATGAAAACAATTGCAATCACATTATTTCACTGAATCAATTGCTCCATTTTCATCCATATTTATTTGGTGCAGGACGTAATATGTACAAAAATTTAAGGTTTGCTTATGAATACAAACGCAGTAAACCGTTTGTTTCACTTTCAACTTTCGCCTAGAAACCTCTTGCTAAAATCACTTTCTTTTATAGTTTTGGAAGAAAAAAACTATTAGCGACTAATTATTCTCTTTAGTGTTCATCATTACTGAAACTTTTGTAAATTCTTCAACCTCAGGAGAAAAAAAAATGATTTTTTATGGATCATTAATGTAAGTGAAGAAGTACCGAGTTTGAGATAAAAAATATCTCGATAATCTTTTTTTGAAAGATTTTTTATGAGACAAAATAAAAATTAATGACCTGACGAAATTTTTTTCTTTTAAAAGTAGTTTTTTTATGAGCTGAAGTAGCACAATGTGTTCTTTTTTTTTCTAAGATGTGATTACGATGACTGAAAACACTTTAAAAATAGTTCCAATGTATAGCAGTTTGACGTCTTAGCAGTAAATCGTCTTAGCTTAGAATGCAGGAATTTGTCAGTTTTCAATGATTAAGTAGAGGTAAGAAGACCTGTCTCTTTTGTTATGACACTCATTTCACAAGGAATTAAATGCAAGTAATAATATTTTAAAATCATTTACAAAATATTAAAAATGAATTCCTGTGCTTTTTTGCATTTTAACATGTTTCAGTTTTCTTTATTCTTTTTTACGATAAACGTCATTTATGGTCATAATTACAAACGACGCATGTCATTTATTACAATAAAAAGGGCTAAACAGTTATTTAACTTTGCTAAAGAAATTCACTGAATACAGACTACTCCCTATAACTTGAAGTCCCAAGGGGCGGGTGGAAAGGTTCGAGTTATCGGAAGTTCCTTTTCCAGCCTTCATAGGAATGATTTTTACTTTCTTTCACAGGAATAGTGCATAACATACAGGGTGTCCAGGAAAGCACTCCTGATTTCAACATTAAATATCTCGAAAACAAAGACCGATATTGGAATAAAACAAACAATATGTTGATTGTGAAACCCATAGAAATTAGAACCAATATTATCAACAGGGGACGCTGCATGCTGTGATTGCAACAGAAGTCCCCATAAATAGTGCTGTGAAGGAGTTGGACGATAATTTCTAGCTCAAATGAATGTACCAACTGAGAGGCAAAACCACTACAACTACTGCTGAGACGTCTAACCCGTTCGCAGCACTATTTATGGGGATTTCTATTGCAATAACAGCGCCCCTGTTGGCAATTTTTGTTACTAATTTCCAGAATTCCGTACATGATTTTTATTTGTATCACAATAAACATATCGTTTTTTATTCCAATATCGGCCTTTGTTTTCGAGATATTTAATTTTGAAATCAGGGAGTCCTTTCCTGGAAGCCATGTATAAAATATTATACTTATAGTTTGGATAAAATTAATTATTTGTATGTACTGCATAAAAATACTTTTTCAGATAATGAATTTTTTCACGATGTTTCGAAAAAGGAAGTTTTTTTTTAAATCGAATCTTCAAACGTCATTTTGTAAACACAATTCGACTAATCAAAGTTTTTGGAATTTTCCAGGTATTGTAGTAAAATATTTGCAAAATCGGATACTCGCCGATTAATTGGAGATATGAAGACGCTTTATCATTACCTTCATCAAAATCCGTACAAGCAGACTCTTCAGGAACAGCTTGCACAATAGCTTCGTAGCGCAAGGATTCACAGGTAGTTACATGTTCCTCAATATTCAAGTATTTCATTACCACCCAGTCTACATGAACAAAGATTTCAAAACGATTCCATGCGTCGGTCACTTTAGCTTCTTTATCATTGCTCTTCATAAAACCACAGCTCTTAGCAGTTTTAATTAATTTCTGCAGTAAAAGCACGATTATTTGATTCATTCAGAAAATAATGGCTACTTTTTTCAATTTTTGACTAAATTTTCACTCTTAACGAATAGGTAGAAAAATTATTCAGGTCGTCAGCCAGGGCCAAAAACTTGTTTTGCTTAACAGGCCGTCACATCGTATGAAAATATTGTATTTTTCCCGAATCAGGATATTCTTCAAAAATATTTTGGAATGAGAGATTGCGTAGTTCATTAAACATTTATTTGAACGTACAGTCAACTCTGAAGAACTCGAAGTCCCAAGGGACCGGTAAAAACCTTCGAGTTACTGCTAGTTCAAGATATCGGAAATTAATTTCCCAACCTTCTTAAGAACATTTTAATTTTAATTTTGATATCCGTTCGTATTGATTTAAACGTCTTTTTGTCCTAAAAGCTGATTATTTGAATCATCCAAAATACAAAGGCTACTTTTTCCAATTTTTGCCATAATTTTAAGTTTTCAAAGATTAGCCAGCACTGAAATTTTAGGTAGCAGCCATGGCATAAAATAGCCCAGTCGGCTACTACTCACGTAATCTTGCAACACTGTACATTAAACAGCACTTGTGAATAAACTATTCCCCTTACACAAGCTGATAAGAAAAGTAGTGTGCAAAAGAAAAAAAAGATTTCTTTTTTTCTTATTTTGGCTGCGTTCTTGTGTATAAAATGAAAACGAGACTCTTAAAATTGTACATTCGAGACATAGAGACAACTTTGTATTGAAAATACTATATTAATTTCAAATGAAAACTTCGAGATAAAGGAAAATTTGAGTTATCGAGAGTCGACTGTATTTAGTTAGTAAAGTTCAAAAATAATTTTACTTACGTATGATTGAGATCAGATTTTCTATCGACTTTTAAATAGATTTTTACTGAATAATTATAAAATTTAATGCTTTTAAATTATAACTGCGACATTTTTTATTTGTATATAAAATTCCATTAAGTTTTAAAAATGTATTATTTGTTCCTCGTCTTCAGATTAACATATTGTATTTGAAACCTGTATATTTCCGGCAGCATATGCTACTGTTTCAAATACAATACGATGGTGTCTGTTACTCTTGTTTTTGAAACCCATGTATGAGGAAATAGCTAATAAGAGCAACAATTTCCAAACCGAGAAAGTTTGTTTATGTGATAGTAAGTTTATATGAGATTAGAGATGGTTCACTCGATTCCGAAGTTTTGCTTTCAATACACTTACTTTAGGTATAATTTGCTAGTTGTGATTTTCTGATTAAGGTATAAGTTTAATTTTTCTTCCACTAGATCTGAATCCATGTAGAAACAACTTTTAGAAAATTTAACATTATAATCTTCTACATATTTGTACATGCTTTTGAAAAGTCATGAAACTAATACTTATTTGTACGTTACAAAATTCAGATATGCATAGCATATCAGTCCATTACAGATTCAACTTTCCCTGTTTATCCAATTTGCTTAATAACCAAATAATGAGATCCAATAATAGCTATAACAAAAAAACATTAAAACCTGTCGTTAGTTTCAACAAATAACGAACCAGTAATTTTCGGTATAGAAAACTAGTACGTACATGTCTCATTATCATTTGTCTCTGAGTGGCATGAAACTAAACAAATTCTAGTCCCCCAGTTCAAAACTTTGCAGCCATTCTAAATCAATGATCATTTGTCGGCAACCGACGCAATTTCGGTTGCCTCAAAAGCTCTTTACGACCATACTTACCGAATCAGAATACTTCATCCATATTCGAACTCGGAAGACTTATTGATGAGAACTACTCATCGTCAGTGTGTTCTGACTACATGTTCCTGTAACTTAATAAAGCAGTTCTTGTGTATCTGTTCGACAAGAATAATGGAAAGCTCTGCAATAATCCCAGGGCTGCATGAACGTGCTGCAGATTTTGACAATATCCGTGGAGCTTTTCATGAACTCGGCTCCAGTCGGTTTTGACACAATTCCTCATTTTAATTGTGGATTTGAAGCTTGGTTTATCTGAAGTTCGTTATTAATTCTCAGAGCGGGAATTCTGAGTTAGCTTTGATGTATTCAGTGAATATTTCACCAGTAAAGTAGAATATTTGTGTGAAGGAAAACGAAAATACATATAAAAAGAGACTTGTGAAGAACATTCTTAAACTAAGACACGAAGTTCGCCTGGAACGAGAGAAGAGCCTACTTTCCCGTATACCAACATCGGTTTTCTAGCATCTGATTAATAGCCTCTATATTAACTAAGATTGTGAAGTATGTAAAAAATACCTTTTTAACATATAAAGCTGATTTCTGGAATAAAATTTAACTTTTCTCATTAAAAAACGGGAATTTCTAATTATATAGAATTTATCTTAAAAAAAGTCAGTTTCTAAAACTGTTAGGCAATTTTTTTCAGTAAATTTCAGCCGTTAATGATTTCTCTAATACGGTGTCTTCAAATTCAGCTATTTTTCCAAATATTTAAGCGTACAATTTTACAAAAGGTAAATTAAAGAACAAAATTACAAAAAAAAAAAAAAAAAAAAAAAAAAAAATTCTTCCAACATGCACTTTTAAATCTGAACCCGCAAAAAAATAGACTAATTAAGTAGCAGCTTCATAAACAACAAAAGTGGCTAATATATTAGAATACTACATCCCAGTGTAAATTTCTACACCCGTTTGTTTTTTAAGCAAAACACACTTTTTATACAAAATTATGAATAGAAGAATACGTTTCTGACTGGCTGCTTATTGAAAGATGGCCAGAAGGTAGTGAGAACTCGCTTCATCATCTTGGATTTTAGTTGCTTTTTTTCAGTTTTCGTTTCATGCTTCAAAACCACTATTCACTTAACCAGTTAAACCATTAATTGATAAATTAAAGAGCTTAAATTACAGTGGTGGTAAAAAAAAAGCATCACCCGCGCCGCAAAGGAGAGGAATTTCATCCCGACAGTATTCAACACACAGTCAAGCATCCCGTATCCCAGATGATTTGGGAATGTATTCCTGATCAAGGAGCTGGTGGGCTTCACTTTGTGCAAGGAACAGTAAACGCTCAAGTGTATTTTGGCATTTTGGAGGAGAAATTGCTTCCTACTATCAGGGATCACTTTACTTCAGTTCCAAACGTCATTTTCCAGGATGATTCTGCTCCGTGCCATAGGTCAAAACTGGTAAGTAACAATTTAAAAACCTTTATCCTGCCATTAGACTTAAATTGACATGGGGTTAAGTAATTTTTTTTTTCTCTAAACTCACACGCAGGTTCAGAAATGGAAAAATGAGCATGGGGTCAGCAGTTTGCCTTGGCCCAGAAACAGCCCCGATCTACGTAAACAATTATTGGATTCCTGCTGTTATAAGTTCAGAATTTCACATACATTCATCGTTAATCGGTCGACCAAAACTTCTTATACAATCCCATTGTTGTGAAAATGCGAGAGTGATGCAATTTTTTTACCAGCACTGTATCTTCAAAAAGTTGCTTTTATTTTTATTTTAGCTGTTGGAGGTACAGAGATATTTAATTTCTAAGTTTGGGTTGAATTTGGAACTAGAGCGCGAGCTAAAAAGAGAAGTTATTTGTAGACCTCATGAACTTAGAAATTAAATATCTTTGCACCTCTTCCGCAACTGCACCCGATTCAAATGTAGCCTAACACTACCAGACTTCTAGTTTCACAGGTTTCCAATGGAATGAAATCCGCACAATAACCAAGTCATTTTTAAGGTAGTGATGCCGCTGCTAAACATCCTGTTTTCTTTACGCATGAAAAGTAAACATTCATATTAGAACAGTAAACGAAATGAGAAATGATACTGCCGTGCATTGTTTATTCATGTGATACTAACCCCTCTAGTTTGTTGACATGACGCTAAATCATCATTTAAAATGCACTGTCAGACACAAATTGTGATGCTTAGCAATAGGTAGGTTTTTATTTCGTATAGGGCTTTGGTGCATATGAGCATAGATAATACCTCGAACAAATACGAGTGAGCTGATGCTTTGTCACGAAAAGCACCCCCTGTGGTCCTGAGGAGCTGTAACTTCACTTTCAAGATATCACAGTCAGTTTGAAGTTTTCACTGACCCCATCTTCCTCCATTGTTTCATTTTCCTTAACGTTCTATTCGACATCCAAATTATTGAAGTAAATACACATGAGATAAAAACTTTTTTATTTTCCAGGTATCCATTTCACATATTAATTGCCATGTATTTAATATTGGTTACCATTCGGTCAGGAAAAAAGGGAGTCCTTCAGTGGTTCGCATTCAATTAGTCTTCCAGATATCATAAGTTTACGCACCGTAGTAGCTATTAAATTTAATCTACACTTTGATTCGCATGCAATCCTTCAGTGGTTCGCATTCAATTAGTCTTCCAGAAATCAAAAGTTTACGTACCATAGTAGCTATTAAATTTAATCCACACTTTGATTCGCATGCAACTTTTTGATCTGTTGATGTTACTTTTTCGGTTTCTAAGTGATTGACGAGATTTGTGCTACTCTTTTGATGCGGTAGATTTC
Source organism: Uloborus diversus (assembly GCF_026930045.1). NCBI lineage: Eukaryota > Metazoa > Arthropoda > Arachnida > Araneae > Uloboridae > Uloborus > Uloborus diversus. The sequence continues at coordinate 149,730,261 of NC_072735.1, read as the reverse complement.
TCTCCGCTTTTACTTCTTAACATCCTTTTTAATCAGCGAGCTTCACGGAGTTTCGTCAGCAAACGAGACACATTGGATTAATCACAGACGATTATTTCAGACATCTCACGTGTATAAAAACCGTTGCAGACAATGCTAGCTTAACACTTTTCTTTCGCGGAGTTCACTACGAAAAAAAAAAAATCACCCAAGAGGTACAAATAACAATTTTTACTCGTAGTTGCACAGTTGCAGCACCTTCAGTCGGGTGAAATCTCTGGCAGAATGACAAGTGCTCCCAAATGCATTTTCTCTGTTAGTTGATACAACTTTTTCTTGTGATTTTCAATACAAACATTTTTGCGAATTTTTTTCACAGAAAATGTGTCTGATGAATTTTCTTGCATACCTCCGTACATGTAAGAATCAAATTAAGAAAGATTGGAAACTTAAAAAATCTTTGCAATGATAAAATAAATATAGTTATTTTACACACTTATTCCGAAACAGCTTTAGGGGCAGAAAAATGAATGAAAATGCATGAAAAAATGTTTTAAAAGCAGATACGTGAAATTACAAGGTTGTTGAGACTACATAATACCATAATTGGATTGCATAATCTCCTACTAAAAAAATACCCTAAGTCGCATCAGATAAAATATGATTAACTAGATGAAACTAACTAAAATGGTAAATTAATTTTCCACATAAAGTTGGTTTTAGTTTGGATTACTTTCTATTTTTAACCGACTTCAAAAAAGGAGGTTATGATTTCGTCTTGCGGTTTTTGTGTGTTTTCGTATTACTTGAAGAATACTGGACCGATTTGAAAAATTCTTTTTTTGTTCGGAAGGGTATACTTTCCAGATGGTCCCATGTTAATTTTGTCTGGATCTGATGAGGGGTCTCGGAGAAATCTAAGAAACTTTAAATTTCATAAGTTGTGGCTACGTAGAACAGCTTTCGTCACTGCGCTATACGTCACTCCAGGTCACGTGGTTTGGCGTGAACGGTGAATTTTCAACGGAGGAATCTTGTCTTGAACAATATTTAATGCTCGCGCATCGGGATGTTTGATTTTCATGGAGCAGTCTGTTAATTTTAAGTATAGTCTTACTAATGTATTTATTACTTATATAGCAAATGAGTAAATTAAATGTATTTTGCTACGAAAATAGTTGAATCAATTAATTTAATATGAAAAATTTTTGCTAATAAATAACTTCATTTAGTCATTAAAGTTTATTTTTTTTTCAAATATTTTAGTTTTGAAATATATTTAGTGTTCAATTCGAGGGGAATTGAAGACAAAAATTCCCTCCCCCCGCTGATTAAACTTATATTCCTTATTTATTACAGTGAAACCTGTGTAAGTTGACCACTTGCGGTGTACTACTTTAGTGGTCAACTTAAACAGGTGGTCAACTTACAGAGGTTGATCTATATGATAAGGGCTAATTCCGTGCCTGAAAAAAGCGGTCAACTTAGAGAGGTGGTCAACTTCACAGGTTTTACTGTATATCGTAACTGATGTCCAATTTCTAAAGTTTGGCTATTCTAGATTTAATATTTCATGACGCCGTCAGTTTAATTTACAGTTATGGCAGTACTAATTAACAGACTTCGTTGGAACTTTTTTATGTACTATGCTCCCCGACTACTAGAAGATGTCTTGACCGATTAGAAAAATTATTTTTCTGTTTGAAACGGTATACTTCTCCCGGTCGTCTAATAGTCTTCAAGTCCGGGTATAATGGATACTGGAGAAATCGTGGAAACTCTTCAAATTTCATACTCGCGCTTTGTTGTTTGTAAATTCAAAGCGTCTAACTTAGTGAACCGATTTTTATGGGTTTTTTAATGGATAGGAGTGATCTAACTTAGGTCCCAAACTTTTGCTTCATCATATTTGTTCTTTAGAAAAAAAGTTATGGGCAAAAAACAATAAACTTCATTTATTTTCAATTTTAAACGATTAAATATAAGATCCATTGTTAAAGAAAGTGCCATAAAACAAAGGTCTTTCTTTACTCAATGTTAAAGAAAGTACCATAAAACATTAATATTAATCAGGGGAGCCCGGTGTGTGTGTGTGGGTGTGGGGTTGGGGGGTGTTTTGAGGGGTATTTTTCCTTTTTAGAAGGGTTCTTGCTTTGGGGGAATACCCTCCCCCTAAATATTACCCTGTATTAGACAGTAGTAGTTATATCGCAAATTTTGCATAAAGACTTCTGAAGCAAGCAGGAAATTCATTTAGTATCATTGCTTTAGTAGTATTTTGATCTTCATATGTACAACATCACAGTAGATACTCTATTTCTAGTGTGATGTTGAACGTGACCGAGCAAGAAGAAATGCTACTTTTTTCACGAGTTATGTGACACGTATTATTGTGAAATATAAAATAGTTAGGAAAACCATTGACATTTAAATGGTTCTAATTAAACTAGCGCACAAATAAATCTTGGAGAGGAACAAAGATCAGTTTTTAGTGCCAATCATATAAAATGTTATGCGCATTAAGATTTTTTTTTTAATCGACTTCAAAAAAGGCGGCCTCAATTCGTCGGAATCTTTTTATGTATGTCCCCCGTAAACTCAAACACGCATAGACCAATATGGAAAATTCTTTTTTTTTTCTCGTTTGAAAATTCCTAGGTGATCACATGGTCACCTAAATATACTTCCTAGGTGATCACATGGTCATCAGGTCAATATCTGAAGATGGGATCCTTGAAAAACCAAGAAAACTCTTCAAATTATATGGGCAAAGTTAAAGCGATTTCTGTTGTTTTTTAGTGACTCGTGATTTTTTTTCGGAAAGCATACTTTGATAAAGTCAAACTGATGATGAAGACAATTTTCTTTGTAAATAATTGTGAATTTGAAAAAGCCTTTTTTCAGTCTTCGGAAATCTCCGAGACGTGGTGCTCTATTTCTTTCTTATGAGATGAGCAAAATATTGCTCATCTTAGCTGTTTTCAAACTCCTGTGTTAGACACTTTCTGACTCGAGATGTACGTAAAGAGTGTACCATATACTCTACCCTACGTACTTATTTTATATTTACAGCACTAAAAAGCAAAAAATAAATTATTTTCAAATAAAAAAGAACCACCTTCAAAAAACAAAGAGGAACTAAAAAGTAAAAAAAAATTGTTCATACTTGCATACGATTTCCTACCCAAACGTATAAATCAAATTTATATTACCATTCCTGTACAAAAATCAACTAAACTAAACACCGATTCTAATTACTATACGATGAATTATTTTAATACCTAACTAATTATATACGATCTCTTAATTTTTAATAACCATTTGAAGTCGGGGCCTCCTATAAACTACTACCTAACGTAACTGAGTAGGTTTAGTTTCAAAGACTCGCGTTCTGTTAAATTAGTGTTTAACCCAGGATAGGTGAGTTGTCATATACATTAGGTAGTAGTTTATAGGAGGCCCCGACTTCAAATGGTTATTAAAAATTAAGAGATCGTATATAATTAGTTAGGTATTAAAATAATTCATCGTATAGTAATTAGAATCGGTGTTAATTTTATAATTGACTGTTTAGTTTAATTGAATTTTTTACAGGAATTGTAAAATAAATTTGATTTATACGTTTGGGTAGGAAATCGTATGCAAGTATGAACAATTATTTTTTTACTTTTTAGTTCCTCTTTGTTTTTTGAAAGCGGTTCTTTTTTTATTTGAAAATAATTTATAAGTGCAATTAAGTCCGTCATTTATTTGAAATTTATGCTCGGGAGAGTCGGAGCACGTTGGCCCACTTTTTTCCTTTTCATTTTTTTTATCTCATCAAAAAATAAAGGAGCGCTTGGATTTGCAGTATGATAGTAATATCATAACTTTCATCAATGAAAATGTTCAATTCATTAATATTTCAGTTTTTTAAAGCAGCTAACATATCACAAAACGCCTGCTGGTTGCGTGATGGTAAAGCGCTGGCCTTCTACGCCTTGGTACCCGGGTTATGACCTGAGGTGGTCAGTTGGTGGATTTTCGAGATGCAGAAAATCATCAGCGCCCATGTCGCATGATTATGCGGCATGTCAAAGATCCCTTGAGTATTTGTTTAGCTTAGAATTCCCTCGGCAAAATTAAAATTCCTAGTGCAATTTTGCATTGAACAGGGTCAGGTGCCTCCAACTGGTGGAAACTGGGCGTCAAAAACTACTCGTGCCATGCATCAGCGCCTTAATGGTAGCATTCGAAAGACCTAGTGCATTCGCCTTGTCAGAGGAGTGCACTAGGTCTGGTAAAGGCCTAGCCGTCTCTTTTGGTGAGCCTTTTATACAGCCCCACTGGAAAGAACACATTACAAATAATTATAGAAATTTTAATAGCATTTTTTGTTTTACTCTGTCATTAGTTGCTTCTTTCTTGTACTTTTACTTACTGTATTTTTATCTTTCCTTTGTGTTGCCCTGCCGTTGGAAAAAAAAAGGTATTTCGTAAAATGGACCAACGTGCTCCGTGCTGACGTAGGTTGGTTCGCATTCAGCAAAGTTTTTGTTGCAATTTTATTATCATCCAATATTGTAACTAGATTAACTTCTTTTGTGCTTAGAATGAAGAACATGATGTTTAAAAATTAATATAACGTGCTAAATCAAACTAAATTTTTAATTGTAACCACCTTTTACTTTGTCGCTATTCCTGTCAGAACCATAGACATTTTCGCAAGAAGCAAAGCAATTTGGGTCTTTTTTAACTTCATTGCTGTTGTTACTAGAACATTTTGTTTCTGTCTAATTCTTCTAAAAGCTTGCATTTTAGTATTTTTCTAAAAGTGGATCAACGTACCACAGGTTCCTGGTCTGAAAACATGCTATTATATATATATTTCTATTTACATCAAAAAATAACGGATGTACATATAACCGCGAACTAAAAAATTTGCTTAAGGAGAGGAGTGCAATTTATTGCTTCAATCTTAATGAAAACCGTTTAAAAAATACAGCTCTTTGAAAGTTAATTAGCACTGCTGAAAAAATATTTTCGGAAATGTAATTTGTTTAGTGTAATACCTGCAACGCTATTGTTAGTTTCCAGTTCAAAAATATATTATATTTTAATTCTGTTGTAAAACTTAGAGTCCTAAATTAAACAAGAACATCTTCATAAGCTTGTTTCAATTTAAAAAAAAAAAAAAAAACAAGTCCATGCGGCCAGTACTCCTACCGGCCGAATGGAGTCGTTTCCCCCATTTTGGTCACGGGGCATGGAGCTGATGTACACTGTCAAACTTTGTGTTACGTGGTGTTGAGGTTATGGTAGAAAACTGGCAATTTTTATAGGTTCTTAATTCGTTCAGAAGCAAACACGTTCATCATGATTTTAATCCAAGAGCAACTTTTCCACTAGTCCAATCAAATTAAGACATGTTTTAATTTAAAAAATAATTATAGGTTTATTGGTCTTCCGATAATTGAAAGCTTTCTCTTAAGAATATTAATGACACTAAATCTATCTATATAAATACGTTTATCTATAAAAAGATTATGTAGATACACGTTCTTCGTGAATTTCTAAAAATCATTTAGAAATTGGTCGATTAGTATCTTCTCAGCAGGGACCGGTTAAGTTGTCTAGGGGCCCTGGGAAAAACTCTTTTTAGAGACCCTTTTGTAGTTAAATCTCACAATTTTTGCGATTGGCTGAAACGGTTTTAGGCATTTGGGGGCCTCCTAAAAAGTGGGAGCCCTCGGCCACGGCCTAGTTGGCCTATTCAATAATCAGGCTCTGCTCCTCAGTTATAGAGGCGGTAGTGTCATGATCTGGGAAGGAATCTCTCTCTGTGGTCACACTGACCTGCATGTATTCCATGGAAGAGTTCCTACTGGTGTGTGGTATCGGAATGAGCTTCTTGATCCATATATCCGCTTATAAGCTGGTGTTATTGTTATCTATTTCATTCTGAAAAAGGATAATACCCAATTGCAGTTGTTGAGGTCTATCTTTAGGCTCATGTTTTGTACCTAGTATAATAGCCAGCACAATCTTCAGACCTGCATTCGATATAACAACTTTGGGTCTGTTTTGACTGAGAGATTGCAGTTTCAGTCCTTCTCCAGAGTCAGTACATGAGCTGGAACAAGGTTTACTTCGTGTCTGGTCTTCGCTTTGCAATTCGGTGTCCGATATTTTAAGTGACAGTTTGAAAAGTCCATGCCATCAATGGATTTAAGTAAAAAGCGAATACATTCCTCATTGAACCCTTTTTATAATGTTTCTATGGCATTTTACCACTGAAAACTGTAATGTACTGTTTTCTCCAAGAACGGACCTTTCCGCTAAGAACACGTTTTCAGTACTAAACCCTTTTTGTATGAAACGTATGCAAATTTCAATGAAGCATTCAATAAATCATTGAATGGGGCATAAATCCCTCCAATTTTGGTGGTTCTAAATTATTCGTAAATAAGACGCAAAAATAGTTTGTACCTTTACTTTTGGAGGCCGGTGTATTATAGTGCGAGTTTATGCTGGAAATTTAACAGCTTAGGATACGAGTTACACTTTACACAAGACAATGTCATTGATGGGGTACACTCTGAGTATCGACTGGTTTTTGAAATTTTTACCAAATATTTAGCGAAACCAAGCTTTAAAATTTAATTTACAGAATTAATTCTTTCCAAACTCAAAATACCAATGAAGACGACGAATGCTGCTGATCTAACAGTGTATTATTTCGTAAAATGAGACAAAATAGCGTGCATTTAAAGCTGTAGTACAATGTCGCTGAAAGCTAAGGCGCTTCTCTGATGAATATTTCATTGTCTACACACGCTGCATTCTTATTCATCAGAAGCTACTCATGAATCTCTTTGCTGTATTTCAGGGAAAGGTCCCCTAATATTTCAAACGCGTAAGACATGGCGTATCCAAGAGAAATATGACCAGCTAATATCTCTAGGGAATATGTTCTAGATTTGGACAATGCAGTTGGGTATTTCGCACGTTAGAAGAATAGTAAAATGTTGTATTATTTTTATGGAAGTAGATTTTGTAGTATTCTGAATTGATGTTTACATTTTGTCAAGTTTTGTTGATTTTATTTCATATTTGATGTTCCTATCTGGAAATACTGCTGTTTTTTTCACAGAAATTTTTCTTAACATTCGATAAACTTCAGTTAATTCGATTCTAAAAAAAAGGTAGATAAGTACATTAAAAAGAATTTTTGTGTATTGAATAAATACCTTTCTCTTGAAAAGTAAAATAGGATATTTTAAAGATTTATCGCACTAAATTTGCAGATTATTGCAGTCGTGTGTTTAGAGAATTCGAAGAACCTCTTTTTGAATACAACGAAGTGAGAGTATTTAGAATGAAAAGTCATGAACCCCCCGAAACAGGTGTTTGCGGTAATCTGCAAAATTTGTGCATGTTGATAAAACGTTGTTATATCCTGTTTTGATTTTGGATTGGGTTTTTTTCGGAGAAACTTAAGCTGTAATCTCAGAAATGCATTCACAAACTGCACAAGAATGTTTTGAATGAATGAATTGCATGAAGGTTTTGAAAAATACTCCGATTGAAATTTTCATCAAATTTAGTGTACTTCTCGTCAAATTGACCAAAATTTCGTTTAAAGGCTGAATACTCCTTGAAAGTGAGCGACGCAAGCTCTCATTGTTGGCACTCTCAACTTCAATGAGATGACATCCGCCTTCAGCTCGGTTATTGTCTATTCCAGACTGATGAGTTCATAACAAGGACGAAATCGCAATCTCTGGATGGCGTAACCGGTCAGTCGGTGTATTGAATGTAGTCTTTGTAGCTTTGCTCAGTTTCAGAAATATCAAAATTCTGATCAGTTTCCAGAAACTTCAGTTTTTCGCTAAATTTGGCTACTTTTCTTGAAATATTATTACCCTGCTTTAAAATCATATGTTTCGATAACAAGGGATAAAGGAATGTAATGTATGCGTCAAAACGCATGCTTCACTATGCTATTTCGATTGTTAAGTATTATGTTTTCCCTCCATTTTTATACTATTCATGTTGTTCTTCCGTAAGGATGAGATGGGTGTTAGTAGGAAAAGAAAAATGAGCCCTATTTTGATTTTTTTACCCGAATACGGCGAAACCAAAACGAGGGATTATGACTTTAGCAGTCTACACGGATGTTTGTATTTATACGTATGTTCCACTATAGCGCCTAAACTATTCATCCGGTATTTATGAATATGGTGTCAATCGATTCGTTATTATAGCCCAAGTAACGTAAGCAAGTTACATTTCATTAGACTTCAACAATAGGAGGAGTTGATTTTACCTTGTAAATCTCGATTTTAACCGATTTTTTTAACGCGGGTTTTAAATAAATTTATTAATAACCCAACTAAGGGAACAAAGGGTAAGAAACAAGTTTGGTGTTAGTTACTTTTTGTAGTCTTATTAAGTACACTGTAAAAAATCTCGGAAAACTCTCTGAATATATAAAAAAGTTTTCCGTAATACACAGATTCGTACGCCCTCCGCAGTTTTCTGCTATAATCAAAAACGTTTCCCGTATAGCAAGAAAGTAAGAGTCGACGCATGCGCAGCTCACAATTTTATAGTCCAGCAGAAAATCTAAACTGAAACTTTCGAAAGCACGCAATGAAAACAAGTGCTGACTCATGTATGCGAAGTAACACTCATCAAGGGGATTAGTAGAAGTTTTGTTCCTCGCATGAATTCACTGAAGATAATTCTAAAGTCTTATATTTTCTTGCATATGTATCGTCATAAGATTGAATTTGAAGCTATGTCACTTATTTTTAAGTACGAAGTGCAAATTCTCGACGCATGCTCGCGGAAGGAATACAAACTGAAATTGAAAACCAAATAACTACCGAGAGGACGCCATGTAAATTCATTGCGTCGCATAACTTGTGTAGGTAATTTACTTTTTTCTTGGATACTTTTCTTCTTTCTACCAAATGGGTAATTTTTGTTGGCAGAATTTTATTCTGTCATAAAAATCACCTTTTTGGTGACCAAAGCCTGCAAAAGACCACCGCCGACGAATAGGTAAGTCGCTTTGCAACTCTATTACTTTAAAGAGATTTAGTTCATATAAATCTCGTTAAAAAAAAACTATTTTCTTCAGTATTATTTTTTCGTTGTGAACTATTGCAATTTGAAAATATTTTACATCACGTAGAACACATATTTAAAGTGCAAGTGTGTCTAGTTTTATTCTGTAAAATTTATGAATTGAAGATTATAAAAAAATTTAAACATGTGTTATTGTGTACTTTGTTTTTATGTGTCAATCTCAGTTAATATTTGGCTATGTATCAAGCATTATGAATTAAATGTTATAATATGCAAATTGTCAGGTTTGATAGTTCGTCTTTAAGGTTGCATGTTTTCATTCTCTTGTAAACAGTGTACATAGATTGTATGAAGTAAAAAAAAAAAACTATCTCTTGTAATTAGGAACATAGTGCTTCAGTATTATCTAAATGACGATATCTCTTTAAATATTTGCATTAGCGAAACGCTTTAAATTAGTTAAATGTGTATTAATTTATTTAACAAATAGATACATATATGTATTTAAAAGTGTCTTCATTTTTTTCGTTTTACGAGCCTCAATTTTACCAAAAGCAAAAAAAAAAGAAAAAAAAGACAATAAAATAATTTTGTATTTTTACACCATATTAAAGTATTTGACTTATAATTTATATGATACTTTGATTTATAATGTATGTGATACTTTGATTTATAATGTATATGATGTTGCTTTTTCAAGGGGGGGTGGGCGCTTCATAGCATTTTATGGGTGCACCATCACTTTTATGGTGGGGGAGGGGTTATTCTCGTATATATGAAATGGAATAATCATGTAATAGAGTTCAATGTTTTAATAAATAAAATATATAATGCATTTTGCGCACACTGTAAAAATAAAATCAGTAACCTATTTTGAATAAGTATTTATATTTGTGATGAGCTGGAAAAGGGCAAGAACAGAAGAATCAACCCGAATGGTTCCAGCAGGGGGACTTGGTGTCATATTTAAATTCATCAATTTCTCTGTTGGTACTTTTCGGTACCCTTTGTTCGTCAGAGAAATTGTCTTGAGGTGAACGAATTCCGGAACGCGAAGGGTAGGTAAGTCCTGTCAAATTTTATCCGAAGATAAAAGCTATCAAGTTTGATACAAGATATGTTTTTAAGTTCTGCATTAAAAATACAATATGTTGATAGTTTTGTCTTGAAAATACTGAGAGAAAAACTGAAGTTTAAGATTGTTTAACAAACAATCCCCACTTTTCAGAAGGTACCCCCACTCCAATTCCCCGACGATTTTGTGATTAGGAATGAAACTACTAGATTATTTCATAATTTTTCAAAAATTTATAACTGTGCATATGTTATGCTGTTAACCATGCTATTTGTCATTAGAAATTCAAAAAAAAAAAAAAATCCACGAATAATTCTAAAATTGCTTGTATTATTGCTCTTAGATATGAAAGAATTGAAACTGATATGGTATGCAATACTATAATAAAGAATTATGTTTTAGAAAAAATCACGGAAAAAGGATTCCGAAATTCTCGGAAACGTTTTTGAAAATTGTTTGGAGAATTCCGAAATACTCGGAAACGTTTTCGAAACTTTCATGAACCACAGCTGCACAGAATACTCAGAAACATTTCTGGAAATTACGGAAAGAGGATTCCGAAATACTCAGAAACGTTTCTGAAAATTACAGAAAGAGGATTCCGAAATACTCAGACACGTTTCTGGACATTACAGAAAGAGGATTCCGAAATACTCAGACACGTTTCTGGACATTACAGAAAGAGGATTCCGAAATACTCAGACACGTTTCTGGACATTACAGAAAGAGGATTCCGAAATACTCAGAAACGTTTTTGAAACTTTCATGAACCACAGCTGCACGATATACTCAGAAACGTTTCCGGATTTTTTTTACAGTGTAAGATCAATCTTTTATAATTAAAATTTTCTATCAGTTTGATATAATAGCAATAAATTAAATTTATCATTCTTCAAACTAAAACGCTCACTGTGTGTTACTCATGCGATTATTTTGTTGTCCATCACAGGTTAAAATGAAAAAAAAAAAAAAAAAAAAAAAAACTAAAACCCAACTACGGCAGAAAACACTGAGAGGTAAGAAACAAGGTAGGTGCTGTTTGATATCATCGTCCTATTGAGCAAAACAAGTTAGATATTCCTATTTATTCAGTTCTATTGAAATCCTCTGTCCCTTTCACATTAATAACATCATAATGGGGTTGTTTTTTTCAGTCAAAAGTAGTACTTTTTGTCACTGAAATTGATAGAATGAGAAAAAAAAAAAAAAAACATGGACCCAGAAAATACTTTTATTTTCCCGACAGTTATTTTTTAATTAATTTTTTAAAATGTCCGTTTTTTAAACAAGGTGTCGTCTTGATGACGTCCCAAATGGTGCTCTTTGGCGCATCTTTCTATCGCGTTTCCACGTTATGATAATGAAGAAGCGAATTAAAAGTGCGCTCTATGCTTGCTATCAACCATATCGTTGCCAATACACGTGAGTAAAGATGCGAATTAAATATTTTGTTCCTTGAAAATGGCAACACTGAATGGCATTTCATCATTTATGAAGTCAGCGGCAGAAGACATAAACAATGAAAGCGCACCGAGATAAGTAATTTTTAAAAAATATTAAATTTAAACAAATTATTTAAAAATGGTCAGATCCTCTGTTTTTAAGCAACTCTTTCAGAAAAAAATACTTTTAAAATTTTGGGAACGACTCCATTCAATTCAAATACTGAAGTCGTGTGTTGACTAAAAAGTGTTGATTTAACAAAAAAAAAAAAAAAAAAAAAAAAAACTGTAGTTGAGAACGCACGACAAAGGCATTTGAATTGAATTATAATGATATTATTAATGTGAAAGAGACAGAGGATTTCAATGAATATCCAACATAAATAACTTGTTTTACTTAATAGAACGATGATATCAAACAGCACCTACCTTGTTTCTTACATTTTGGTAGTTTATAAAGTAGTCGGGTTTCCGCTTTTTTAGCCTTTTTATTTGAACTTTTAGAACGTTTAACAATTTGCATTAAAAAATCATTCAAATGTAATATTTTAAAAAACTGTTGACTTTTTTCCAATCATCCCCAATGTAAGATTTCCATACTAAATACAAAATGTGAAAATACATTTGAATAAATTTTTGTGAAATGTATTTTCACACATGCATTGGAGCATAGACCTACACCACGTGATATTAATGGGCAATGTATCTGAATGGCAGAATGGTCTACAACAGTAGCATGAACAGGGGCGGACTGGCCCGCCAGTCCATTGGCCCCGGGCCGGCGCGGCACCCTCCTACCTATGTACTTTCAAGCCTGAGCGCCTTTTTTTATTATTAAAAAAATATATATTTATTTTATTTTTTGGTGCATTTTTTTCTCTTTTTTTTGTGCTAACAAACCTGAGCGACTTCACTTCGCCTTTTCCCCCTTTTCTTTGAACCTGTGCACTAGCTTTTTTTCTTCTTTCTTTCTTTTCTTTTTTCCTCCTTTTTGAACTGTTTTTACTTTCTTTTCTTTTTGCACTTTTTTTTTCGTTCTTTAGAGGCCAAGGTTGGCGCCCTCTTACGGGACCCAGTCCGCCCCTGGGCATGAGGATACTGGCAAAGGGTGCGTCTTATAATGCACTTTTAAAAATATTTTTGAATTTCTTATGGGGCACCCCTTTAATTGCTTCCTTTTGATGAAAAAACACCCACTTAAAAGTTTCATAGAATTTGAACAAAATTTAGAGGTTGCTACCAGCGATTAAAATTACCTTCATTGTGAAAAAATAGAGTAAAAATATATTCCCAATTTTCTATTGCAATATTTGACATCAACATGAAATTGGGTTGGTTAAGGTAGAAACAGAACCCAAATACGTATTTCCTACACATACAAAAAAATAATTAGCATTTCATGGTTGCTATGCTGTGTAATAATGTCAAACAAAAATCATGCAAAAGATCCACTACGCCGTTTATATCATTGGTTTACAATTTCAGTCTTTTACATTCACCAATATTGTAATTTTTCCCCTTTGTTTCTAGTAATGTGAAATATACAAGTCTTCTGATTGCTACTCATCATCCAAACTATTTGATAATATATCTTCAAAAAAAAAAAAAACTTGATGAAAAGACTTTTATGGCGAAAAATCTGAATGTTAGTAATGAAATCCTCTATTTTTGTTTCCTTTGGTTTTATATCTACAACATCTGCTGTACAGTGTTTCACTGGAGGTTGGAGAAGTTGTTTTTTTAGGTTTTTTTTAAGAAAGAGATCAATTTGGAGTTTGTGTCTCTTCAGAAATGACACGTAAATGTCAAATAAAATTACTTGAAGCAACCGTTTCCTTCTTGTAAGTGAAAATGCTTTTCAACAACAAAAGACCAAATCTAGATAAACTTTATTGCAAATTCTTGTTCTTCAGAATCAGTCAAAACTACATTCAGTTACAACAGAGGCTTAAAAAAAATAATAAATACTTTCACTACAATTGATTCAGATTCTTCATGATTTTCTTTCTTTCAAAATTTCTTCTTTCCACGAAAGTTCTGTTGCCTTTTTAAATAGAGATTTATTTGTTACCAATTTCGCCTTGTCCTCCTAGTTTTCTTTCAGTTAGAAATAATTTCTCGCCTGGAAGTGAAATCTTGCGTAAAGGATCATCAGCAAGAGCAAGGTCAAGCAAATAATCTAATGATGGATTCCAATAATTTTGTTTTTGATTATTGAAATAGAACACTTTTAATTTTCTTTTGGAGCTCTTAACTGACAACTTGTGTTTAATTGAGTTGCCAACCAACAGTTAGTTAAGAGGTTGAGAGTTGATTGTAGCACAGTTAATTAACATGATTTAATAAAATATGAAATAATTTCAAAGTCAGTAACAGTCTAATTTATTACTAATTACATTTAATGACAAAAAGATAACAAAAATAAATATTATAATAATCGATGAAAAAAAAAAAAACAAAGAAACTTAGATTTCAAATTTTGCAGCAATGGTAGCAACCTCTAAAATTTAATCAATTTTTATTTTTAAGATATGTGAATTTTTTTTTCATCCAAAGAAACAAAATGAGATGGTGACTCATGAAAAAATAACATCTTCAAAAATAAGACGCACCCCAATGAGAACTCATGGGCAATTACTGAACTATTTTGTTGTTAATTTTCGATTTTCATTTTGTATTTGTATTTGCCTGCTATTAGAAATGAAAAAAAAAAAGAAAAGAATAAATGAACATAAATATTGGGGGCCCATTTTATGTTTTCAATTCACTAATACGCTTGTTGGGTCGTTGACAATATCTCTGAATAAAATTACTGAATACATTTTATTTGGAAATAAACAATGCTTCATTGCAATTATACTTTCTGTTATTCTAACAAAAGATATTTACATAATAGTTACCACTAAAAGAATCACACTGTAGTGCAGTGCCGATTCCCAATGAATTCCATATCTGTATATTTTAATCCAAGTGGTTATAATAACACATATGTAACTATTCCAAATAATCCGTTCCTGAAATTTAATGCTGGTTTACATGACAAAATATAACCCTTTAGCTCATTTGCAATTTAATTCCAAAATTGTTGACAAAACATCTCGTTTATCATACGGAGCGTTATCCGATTTGTCAGTCATTCGATTCGGTCCGTTAATACTGGAATCTGACTAATTAATTTAGCATTAGAACCATCCACAATTAATTAATTTCTCTGTACAAGTCATGTTTTTCTGATACAATCTATTTTATAATGTGTTAGTAAAACGTTACGTAGGAAGCAATTGTTATTAATTTGTTTTTGTGAAAAATAATTAAAAGTATATTTAAAAGTAAAATACAGTAAAATGCGGAGAAAATTCCTTAAGTCAACCTTAAATAATAATCTTGTAACATGAATACATTATCATTATAATGATAGAAAGTTTGTTGTGTTCAATCTATTGTGTTTCTATTCTTATTTTCTACCCTTTAATGCTGCTTTAATGGTCCTTTTTCAACATTGGTGTTTTGTTTCATTATTACACAACTTTTCAGTAACCAATTTTTTTAAAAGTATTTTTAAGCGTCTTTTTTGTGCTTTGATGCATTTTAGTTTGATAAATGCTCTCTGAGGCATTTTTATATTTGATTTTTTAACAAAGTTGTTGCTATGGTTTACGAAAGATCGCTTGTTTTATTAGTGCAACTTTTAGTACTTTTAGGTATTTTAGGTACTTTTAGGCTCGTGTTCTATTGTTACATAAGCTTTTAGTTAGTTGGAAGAACATTTTCACAAAGAGTCTTATTTTTATAACGCAAATAAATTTTTCTTTTTCTTTTCCACACAAAGTGAAAAGTCAATCAGTTTTTTAAAAAAGTATCATAATTTTTGTTAACATTTTAAGGATTTTCACACCTGCTTTTGTTGTGAGAAACCCAAAACCGCTAAGCTTTTTTTTCTTATATGAAAAAGTCATGGACTATATTTCTGGAAACAAAACTAATATGAGAGTCTTAGAAAACCAAGTTTACAGTTTTTGGTTTTATCATTTTCTCTGCCCCAAGAAATACATTTTTTTTAGTGTAATATTAATATCATGATACAGTTAATCTAAGTTTTGAATTCTTCTTTTGTTAATTTAGTTTTCTTGCCACTGCTCTTTACCATATTAACTTCTACATTTTAGGGTGAAGGTATAGAGGGTAATATGTCATTGTCGAAAGCAGCTTAAAATGCTAGAATTTTTCCTTGTTTAATGGATATAACAGCTGAATCAATCTCAAAAGAGAAGGTTTTAAAGAGCTTACATGATCTCTAACCTGGAAACCATACGATATCCACACTATTAAAATTAGCAGTCTTAATTGGTTCAGTCATGTTATCTGCCTTGGCAACAGCAGCATTCTAAAGAGAGTTTTCATGGCCAAACCATATTTTATACTAGAAGACGTGTAAGGCCAAAGCTGCGCTGGGGAGATGCTGTGGAAGAGGATTGTATTGTCCTTAAATCAAAGAACGGGGAAAGCTTAGCTGCGAATAGAGGAAGCTGGATAAGTCTGGTTCAGAATGCCTTGGTCTACTCAGGGCTGTCGTGCCATGGATGATGATAAGCATTAAGACAAGAAAATCGCCGTCAATGTATGACATGTGAAAATTGCTTCCATGTCTGAATGAAGCAATTGCCTGCTGGGTGGTATTTTGATGGTTGAAATTTTAACCCTAACTCCAGTGGATTAACCCTAAACTCCAGTAGTTAGCTTTAATTGTTGAAAGCTTTTGCGTTTCTTCATTCCACTGAAATGACACAGTCTTACCAGTAAAACAGTTAAGTTATCGGATCCAGTTCAGCCTTGTCGAAATAAAGCATTTCCCTGCATGTCAAACATTACCAAAAATTATTTTTACATTATCATGCTATGGCGCGAGTTTTATTGTTGGTGACGTCTGGAGCGTTATTCGATCAGTGAATTCGCTATTTTTATGTGAGGATTCTACGTATGAAGCTTTCGTAGTTCTGAGAATATTTAGACGATTATCAACTTCGCGCCACTCACTAACGCAGCCATAATGTACCATCTGGGGGATGAGGATTTAGTCAAAACGGTACTTATATGGAAATAAATTATCATGTTAGGATTGGCAATATGTGTTACAATCAAAGACACTGCAGTTGGCACTCAAAATGCCCATTGCGTCTACCCTGGGAGCTTCTTCTTTCATAGACGCTACATTAAATGTTAGATGTTAGAGCCACCTACATGTTTTCGCTAACATTTGGCTGATGGAGAAAGAATTCAATAAAATAAGAATAAAAAAAAGAAAGAGAATTATACATAAATATTTATTTATTTTTTTAAATTTCTTTATCAGGGCAAGTCTTTATAAATACTCAGTATAATTGATCGAAGTTTTGCAGTTAAAGCTTTATTCTGGATAATACCAGCACGATTGAAACAAATAACTTCAATCTTTTCTAACGTAACTGAGCTCACTCACACCAGCTCATTTCCCTTTCCATTTTCTAGTAAAACATTTCAAACCACTTACATCAAATTTAAAAGCAGTTTTCATATTTAAAAAGAAGACATTTCTTGAAGCATGAAAAATAATGTACTTGACTCCGTTAAGCACTTTATTAAGAAAAAAAAAATACTCTGCAGAAAAAGTTAACTGTAACTGTCTGCGAAAACTTCCATTATTTCGGAGAAACACTGTCAGTAGACCTTTATGCACGCCAATCCATTTCGCCAGCTTATGGAGTCTTCGAAGTGCTTTTTTTCTCTTTGATTTTAACAGGCAATTTAAGCTTGATGACAGCACTTCTCTTCAGCTTATAAAAAATGGAATATGTTAAAAAATGCTAAAATCTTTCTTCAGGCATTTTCTGAAAAATGAGTAGCGCAAAAAGAATAAAAAACGAAGCAAAAATATACCATCGACTTTTGTTGAGATTTTTCTTAGCTCCCGTTTCATCCCCCACCCCTTTTTTATATTCATACGTTCTTCCTCTTTTATTTATTTTTTTATTCTCTGTTCGGAAATGGTCCGTGACGTCACACGAACGGAAGGAACGATTGTTTAACGGTTTCGTGGCTAGGTGGCGCTGGAAACGGAAGCTGAAATCCTCTCCCGGCCGGCAATCCCGAACTCGTATTTTGTGTTTGGGTTACTAGTACTGACTGCATCATGGACATTCGTGTCTAGCACAAGGTAGCATCAGAACGTGTGGTTGTGGAAACATGATTCCGTAACAAATGGGATAAAATGCAACCTTAAATGTAAGTTCTATTATTTTGATCTTCCGTTGAAATATCGGCTGCGATTTATGAAAGTATGAGCGGCAAATTGGAATAAAGGTGGGCGTTTTTCCGCAAGAGTTGTTTGGAAAGGATCAGCTGTTTTCAGTGAATGGGTTCGCGCTCTATTAGTAAACACTAATAAAAAGGAACATTTTATTGCTTTACATTACCGATTAAACATTTTACTTACTTGAATAAATATTTAGTGTTTCTCGATGGAGACTTCGATGAGGGGACCTCGTAAATCAATTTTATTTCATCCGTTTGAGATAAATCTTTGCAGTTTTGTTGTTTTCAAGGACACAAATAACAAATAAAATTACAAATAAATTAAAAAAATAAATACATTCAAAATTTCATGAATTTTAAGACAAATCTTTCATTTACATTTCCAAACTTAGAAATATTGTATTTTAAGCATGCAGCTATGATTTATAAGTTCTTTTATCATAATTTCGGAAATTATAGTGTCTCAACTGTGACACATGTGCGTCAACAATTGCAGCAGATAGTAACAACTTGTGTGTCTAAAAATGCATTCAAAATAAAGATCTTTTTTGCCACATGTAACATAAAAAAAAAAGATTTTTTGCTGCTTAGGAAAATGGCAGCAAAACCAAATTATCGTTAATAAAATCCCCGATTATTAACTGTGTAACATTTCAGGAATTGAATACTGCTGACAGAAATAAAGACGATCAATTTATCGAGGACTGTTTCAAATTAGTCATTATTAACTCTGGACAAGGACTTCAAACTTTCTGAAATAATTTATAGAAACGCATACTATTGACAAATAAAATATTCCCCTTTGTGCTCAAATTCGAACATAACAACAACATTGTTAAATGAAAAATGATCAAATTAATAAGCTTTGCGCTACAATATGATTAAATTGCAAAACCAACGAAAATGAAGCACAAATTTTCAAGAATGTATCTGTATTTTCATGAGAATTTGTGCTTTATTTATGTTATGTTTTCAACATTAGGTTGCTCAACATTATAATTGATGACACTTTTTTTTGTGGGTGCAAGGAGCTTTTTCCACGCTGGGGAAAAATTTGATGAAAAACTCCGATTTGATTTGCCGAAATCCTTTCACCCCTTCAGTTCATTCCTCTATGATTAAAAAATGGGGCTCCTTGCAACTCTTTAGCACACATCTTTATTATTATCTGCATAGTTTGATGGATGATATTGAGTTCTGGGTTAAAGTTGTTTATTTGTGTGTATTTTTTCATACATATTTTGATGTTGAAACGTTTGAGACGGAGACAATTGAACGTTTTAGTTCATATTTTGTTTCAAGTTTTGTTTGAGTGAGAACAGTGAGAAGCAAAGGGATGTAAGCGGACATTTTCAAGTTTTAAGTAAAACGTGTTTAAAGATAACGTCCTAAACAGGCTTTCATTTATTTTTTTTTCTAAATCATGCTGTACAACAGCACCTACCAGGGCTACTAGTTCCATATCTTGCCCCAAGACAGAGGAGAGGTTATCCTTCTATTTGTTCAGGTTATCTCCAAATTTTAGATTTTTTCCCCTTACATCTCCATTGCCTCAAATGATTATATTGCAGTTATTTTAAAGACATACAATTTAATTTGCTTTGCACAGATGTGTTTTAGGAGCATATACGGAATAAAACGTAGTTAAAACCAGTACTAGTTTTCAATACTAAAACGAATTTAATAAAAAACTTTAAGAAAGCATCATTCTCTTTAAAGAGATGCTTTTCAAATTTGAAGCTAAATAAATCTTAACGTTTTGGTTAAAAAGAGTAATTATACTATTGTGTTTAAGCTCGGAACAGTTATAGCGCAAAAAATATTGGAAAAAAAATCATTACGCAAATTTATTTACGATTTTAACTACGGCATTTCGGAGGAAAATGATGACTGAGAAGAAAGTTGGGGGGGGGGGGTATGATGATAACACGTTTAATCGGCTGAGAACTAAAACTAGATAACTGCAAATTTGGGGGGGGGGGACAGAATGTTTTAATTTTGTTTGAAAAAAGAAATAAATACTTCCAGTTTTATAAAATTTAGAAATAATGGTTCAATAACATATAAATTAAGTCCTCACTTTCCCCCTAAAATAGTGAAAAAATATTTTGAGTTTTTCTCGAAGCAGTATGAAAAAGAACTGAATTTTAACTATCTACTTGTAGTTTTTACCCCGTGATATAAGCTTTATTGAGCAATCACGAATTGCTTATTGTTTTCACTTGACTGTTGAATGACATCAGTCTGATTTTATTTTTGTATGCTTATAATGCAAGCGTCCATGTGCCTCGGAATCGAAGTATTTATAAACGACCTTCCTGATTTCCCACAATCTGTTTTTGCGCGAAAACAGTATCCCGCACACAACATTCAGCATATAACATCCAAGCCTCTGGCTTAATTTGAGTTTTGACGTCTTGAATTCAAATTATATTTGCAATAAAAGCTATTTGTAGAAACAGGAAACCGAACGAGTAAGCTCCTATCGCAATTTGTGGTAGCGAAAAACATAATTTGAATTCAAGATCTCAAAATTCAAACTGATTTTTTTACTCTTATCTTTTTATGATATCGTACGATATGCGTTATAAAAATAACCGAATATTATCAATGATACATTTTTTTAAAATGTACGGTAATAAATCATATGCTGTGAATCAGTACACTAACCTCAAAACGTTTCTATAATCTATGGTATTTGCATTATTTTTTAGTAGCGCACAAGATATTAGTTGGTCTTGTCAGCAATATGAATCTTGTAAGAAAATTCCTTATGTAATTATGAATCATCCAGGTGCAAATTTAAAATCTAATGTTGAAGGTTGAATATACTGTCCAACCACGGATTGTGCGGAATTTTCAAACGTCCAAATAAGACAAATCTATCTGAATGAGGGGGAAAAGTAAAAATTTGACTCCGATATACCGCTCATTTGAGTGAGACTCTGCTTCTGCAAAAGTTGGCATCGCTAAAAAATAATAAATTCGTCCATTTACAGCTGTAAAACGGATGTTTGTCTTTCCATACAATCCGTGGTCAGACAGTACATTCAATTGATGTATTTATAACTTATAACAATATTTAAATATCAAATAGACTTCTTTAACGACGTTTCAAAAGTTTTCATTTGGAAGTTTGGATCAAAAATTTGAAGTATGAACATGCACAACTTTCACGATATTCTGATTTTCAAAGAAACAAACTGTTTTTACTGTACTATTTTTTGTTCCTTGTGATTTTTCCAGATAAATTATAGATTTCAGCCTTCCTGTTACCAGAAACGCAGTTTTGTTCAATAGTTATTTTTGGTGCTTTTTTAAAAACTTTTGATCTGAAAATTCAGTATTTCTTACGCAATGTAATAAGTACATTTTTATTAATTTTGAATTTTAAATGAATTTTTGTTTAGCGAAAAAAAGTTGTTGCAAAAAAAAAAAAAAAAAAAAAAAAAACCTTGGATATTAACAAAATACACAAACTTGTATTATGAATACCGATTTATAATGCATTTTATATGATTGCTGATAAAGTTTGCTGACTAGATAACTTACTTACATAAATGCTCAACATTGCAAAAAAATTGTGATTAAAAGTTTAGGTGACGAATTATTGTGATGGCTATTAAACTGTATTTTGAATTTCAATTTAGAATATATTACATATGATTATTGATGTAAGTATGCTGACTAGTTTTTACGGCGTACATACTCAGTCCAAGAAGCTGTGATTTAAAAGTTTAGTCTAAAGAATTATCCTGATGGCTATAAATTAGAATTTTTAATATCGAATAGAAATATATTTTATATGAATGTTGCTGCAAGATTGCTGACATTTTTTTCAAGTTTCATACACATTGCATTAAAGCTGCAATTAAAAATTTAGGCTCGATAAAGTTAGGCAATTTTGACATTAAAAAGTTCTTAACATTATTTGCTTTCTCCCAAAAATGTTTCTGTCGTTAGACGATTATAATGCACTGCCAAAATAACAATAAAAAAGGTTGCAAAATATTTGTAGTATTTTTATTTAAAAGTTCAGTTTGCCTGGGGGACAAAAAAATTCTTAGTGCTAATTGGCAGCGCAAGCTTGTTTTTTGTGTAAAGAAAAACTCTTTCTCAAAACCTCAACTGTAATATGAGTTGAGTTTTTTCGCCAGTCTTCCGGAATCTAAAAATAAAAGTATAAAATAAAACTTTTTTTTGTTTAAAATGTTAGTAAATATTTTCTACCCTATTTATTTCACTCCATAGCATTATCAGTTGTAAAGTGCACCCAGTTTCGTTCGAATTAATTTTTATCTAATATATGCATATTTAACCCTGATTTAATGCTCTTCTTTTTCGCAACTTTTTAATATCACTTTTTAACTTTTAAATATCAATCGCATATTTTATTTCATAAGTAGTTTAACAGCGTATTTTATAGCTACATTACAAAATTTCAGAAATTCTGTTAGCGACATTTATGCATTTCCTACATTTGTGTACATTTCTATGTGTGCTATTCTGAGCATTGCTTATTTCACGTACGGAAATAATTGATAATGGCTCTGAAGATGTGTTTAGCAGACGTTACTATTTTCTGAATTATGTTTCATACTTGTGAATAATACACCTTTCTATTGAAAAAAAAAACTTCCGGATAAGAAGGATAAAATTCATCTGAATAAATATTTGAAGCAAAATATAATATAGCGCACCACAAAATAATAATAAAATAATACACACACTGGAATTAGATTTAAAATTTAAATGAAATTTCCCCACAAAACTCATAAAAAAAGTTAACTTCCTAACGGGTGAGTGATGACTTAAAAACTATGTACACTTTTGTGACATGTAATTAAATATCCATATTTAGAAGAATTTTCTTAAAACTTTAAACATACGCTATTAGTTGAAACTACCAAAAAAAAAAAAAAAAAAAAAACGTTAAATATACCATTATACAGGTTTTGCTCTTATTGTAGAGTTTGAGAATAAATGAGTTAAAATAGTATTTTTGGTAAAACTCAGATTTCTCGAATACTTTTTATTTTACTTTATAAAGATATTCCAATGCTGTCGGTGGTAAGCGATATTTTCGTTGTTATCAAGAAATAAATCAGAAATTTTTCTCTTTACTAAGCACTCCACTAATAAATAAAAGTTTGGCCATCTTTAAGTTTGTGAAATCCAATCTTGCAGTTATTGAAATCTCTGTCACAATATTCTACATTCTCTATAAAACTAAAAAGCTTGGGTTATACTTTCATACCTAAAATTTTAGATGAAAGAAATGTATGTTAATTTGCTACGTTATGGAAAGACCCGATAGAAGTATTTGTTTTCTTCTTCCTGAAAATGCTTTAATACTCGGTTAATAAATGCTGCAAAAGAAGTTTCATCAGTAAAAATCAGTACTATTTAATAGTGTAAGTCCAGCCCATTTTCGCAGCAACAGCAGATAAATTTGCAGTTGCAACGCATAGAGACACCAGATTGTTTATTTTTTAGCAGATTATCATGATTTTGTTATTCACAGACAGAGGAAGGGTCATGATATCCCCCCCCTCCGCAAGCCGTCAACACTATTATGCATCCATATTGTGTTTAAACAATTTATGAATGAAGTATAAACGGTTGCAGTAATCTTTTTAATTCATTAAAAAATTGAAAAGGTAAACATTTAAAATACTACTTGTTTTTATTGCTAATGAAATTAATTGTAGCGTTTTTGCTCTATTGAGAGCATTAATCCTAGCCTATTTGATGCTTTTTATTGACGCCCAAGTAGTTTCGGAAATTTTTAAGTACTCGAAACCGAAGGTTCTTTTGCAGGGGAGAAGAGGGGGGGGGGGGGTCATTCTTCAAGATGGCTTCCCCTAAAATGATAGTCTGTATCCGCTCCTGCTCGCAGAAGTGTGTTAATATATTTTTTTATGTGTTTATAATGTCAAAAAATTTAAGTTGTTTACATTTTGAGATTTTATTTCATTCAGTTTAGAAGTGTAAGGTTCACAAGAATAGATACAACACAGTAAAAATCACACGCACATGCCAAAAAAAAAAAAAAAAAAAAAAAAAAACTTTGAAAGCAGTTTTTTTATTCTTTGTAGATTTTAAAATGCCTTGCTTAAAGTGTTGAACATATTAACAGGTTTTTGCTCGGGTATATTGTAAGTGTAATATTTTTCATTTTGGTTGTTTCATAACGTCCAAATCAATAAATAAAAATAAAATTAAAATTAAATTAAAACAAAACGTAACAAATAAATAAATTAATTAACATAAAAATAAAATCCAAAATTTAATAAATAAATATAAAAAAAAGAATAAAAACCAAAATTTAATAAATAAATAAATGAATAAAAAGCTTAGGTAACGTAAATTTGAAACTTTTCGCTGTACCCAACTATATACGTAATATTTTCCTAGTGAGGAAGAAGAATTGTTTCATAAATAAAAGTAAAATGGGAGAGTAGTGATCTTTTTGTGATGTAACACAAGTTATTTTAATGAGATGCATGGTATTTAGGTTTTCTCTTGGTTTTAATATTGTGGCGGTATGTAAAACAGTTGGAATCATTTTTTTAACTTAAGTTTTTCCTCCGACTTTTATTTAAACCATTATGTGTAATCCTGTTGTAGAGCACTTTATTTTTGTATTAAGGGAAGAAACGTGCATTTGAAACATTTAACCACAGTAGCGCTACAAAACCATTTCTTCTTTTTACTTCCCGTAAAAATATTTTCATTTACATCAAATCTAAGCATTACTAAAACGTAGGTGTTTAATTTATACCATTACTATCTGTATGCATTATTTATAAATATTCTTTATTAGTAGAAGGAAAATTTTCATTTTTTGCAAGAATAAATTCCAAATTAAATTTTTAAAACACAGAATACAATTTAGCTCACTAAATGGCTAGCAGTTTGTTATTTTTATAAATGCAAAGCGACGGTTTTTTCAAGTTAGAGTTTTTTTAGCTTACGAGTAAAAATTTATGTTGCAGAAAAGGGAAAATTTCGAAAATTATCAGTGTTAGTGAAAGAAAAATAAATATGTTTTTCTTAAATGACTAGTATTTCTGCTTTAGTTATATGCTCTCTAATATGATAAGTCAAGGTTAACCAGAACTGATGTTTATTGAATCTTCGCGGTTTTGTAGTTCCAATTAGCAACTTAAAACATAAAAATGTTGCACATAGTTCTGCTTTAGCCCTGCCTTAAGGTTTGGTAACTTACTATTTAATACCCAGGCTTCGCCTTCAATTGACGGATTGAACCGCACTATTAATGCAGATTCTCGCTGGTGTGCTGAATTTGCTTTAGCTACCAATTTCTTGGCACTTGAGATGACATCTATCTCCAGCTCAGTTATTCACTATTCCAGACTGACGGGTCCAAAAACAAAGACGAAACTGAATGTGATAACTTGGCTGTTGGTAAATTGCATGTTGTTTCTGCCTTAGCCCTTGCTTAAGGGCGGTAACTTTTCTTAATAGACAGATAAATTTTTATGAGATCAGCTTTTTTTTTCGTATACTTCCATGGTAAAAACTGTTGAGGAATTCTGTGACGTTAAATGTGAGTAAAAAACATTGTTTTTACTTCCTTATTCCTTCCTTTTTTGATCGTTTTACCCAAATTGTACACACAACTGAACAACTTGAGTGAATTTGTTAATTTTATAACTTTTTAAGCTGTAAAAATATACGAATATAATATTGCGTATACATCGCTCATTGCCGAATATAGTGGAACATCTCAAGAATTTACGAAAGAAAGGCGTAATAATTATCAAATTAAAATCTTACTTTAATGTTCTTTCTTGAAATAAAACTTAGCCTCCGCCCCTGCGCCATCTGTTGAGACACTAATAAAATTCCTTAAATAGTGTTCCTATGTCACTCAAAGCTTTCTTCTTCTGATTTATAAACATGTTTAGTATCACACCTCGAGGAGACACTAATTTTCTCAAGAATATAAATTAAGATAATTAGAAAAAAAAAACTTTCTCTTCTATGTGTTTCGAGCCAATGAATGTATTTTTAATTGGTTACAGGAAGCTGTTCTTGGGTCTGTAGAAGATAAATAGCTAGTTCGTGATGATATATGGTAAACGATATTATTAAAAGTGGTAAATAACTAAAATTTCACAAATCAGGAGAAAACTTTTCAAACTGTAATTGTACACTTTTTTTAAGTAAAAAATCTAACATTTAAACCTAACATTACTAATGTTTTAAGCAAGTCATAGTATTAGAGATTAAATCGGTGAAAATAATATTCTACTATGGAAAGGTAAAGGGCAATATCTTCAGAATTGAACTTTGTAATGATTCGAAGATACGCGTTTTGGATTCCATTCTAACAATATCGAAATGTTTTAACTGGAAGTTTTTTTCTTGCATTACGTTTAGTGGAAACCAAATAAGCAAGCTTGTACAATAAAGCTAAAGTATAATGAATGATAAAAAAAAGGAAAGAAAAATGCCCACGAAAGTATTTCAAAAAAAAAAAAAAAAAAAAAAACTTCAATGATGTATTTTTTGAGATGTGCCACTAACTGCCGGTGATTGATATGGCTAAGAGTCCGTCTATAAATGATTTCACACATTTATCAACAATTTTGACCCCTCTCCCCGCCCATTTTTTTTACAAAAAATCACTCTTCACCATTCGTACAGAAAAATATTATCACCAAAAAAAAAAAGGGTGATACAACTTCATCACCAAAGTATCACCTTAGAGCAGGAATTATAAGTGAAGGGAGCAAGTCCAATCATGGGCTTAAGAAAAGCTTGGGCAACGGTCTCAAGTCAGGTGACTTAACGACGAATAGTTGACTCGTTTTGCGTGAAATGAGCGAAAGAAACCTGATTTCTTCCAATTCTGCGCTTTAAAATCTATCACGTGACTTGGTGTCTTTATTTCACGGATGAAAGTCTTCACTCCCTCCATTTTATCCCTTCTGGATGAGCATCACTCTTTGTTACATGTTAGGCTGCTTTTCATAAACACATTCTTATTTAAAAAAAAAGCGCGATTACCCTAAAAGCTATCCCCTTTTTCACAAACTAGCAATTTCACAACCCCCCTCCTCCCCTTAAATCGTGACATACTTTATGGACTCCGGACAGCCACATCAAAGAAGTTCAGGAGCCGCGATTTGGAATACTTTGAAAGCTCCTGATTTAGGCAATTGTAATGAGCATTTTAAAGCTCGTCTACAATTTCAAAGCTTGGTCATAAATCATCTATCTTTGTCAGTAATTTGCAATGAAAGGTTTTGTTTGAAAACCTTGACTCTTTATATGAATACAAGGTCATAGAATTCGAAAAAAAATTTCAAAAAAAAAAGAAAAGATTATTAATTTTTTATTAATAGTTTTCAAATAGAAGCTCTTAAAGATTATTTATTCTGGAAATATTAATTTAAATGTTGCTATGTGATGTGAATAATTTAGAATGTGTGAACTAAACACAGTTAAAGGAATACCTCCTCCTTCTGTTCCAAGATAAAATTAAATTCTAAATTTAGCAGACAAATTTTAAAGACAGGATTTGCCGAAAAGAGATTCAATCGTGGTATGATGCAATTTCAGAGAATTATTTTATAAAGAATTCTTGGAGAAACCACAATAAAATTAAAATATATCTGCTTTTCACGATAAATTAATAAAAACTGGATTGTGAAACGAAGTTTATGGAATCTATAAGAAGATACTTCGTCGGAAATTTATTTATGCAGAACTTTGTCGTGAGTTGGTAATGATATTACTTCAGGATTCTTTTTTTTATTTTGAAGTATTTGGTTTTATCTTTTGTCAAACTAATTTCTTGCAAATAAAGCGCGAACGTATTATGCTAGAAGTATGTTGTTGTAACTCAACTTAAATCCTAACTCTGATTGATATGTTGATACTCCATTGAAGTTAAGCCCTTCTTGGTTTAATTTCTAATTTTATATTGAGTGACTCTGGCATCATATAAGAAATATTATTACTACGCTTACGCTCTAAGGTGGAGAAGCTGCGATTTGTACGTCACCTTATAAGTGATACGATATTCATGTATCCGCCTAGAGTGAAGTAAATAAATTAATTCAAAAGAAACAAGTCTTGAGTCTCTACTGAGTGGCGTCCCTGGCAGGACTCGAACCTGCTGTCGTCTGATTCGAAGTCTCTACATACGCGTTTAGTTATTTGAATAATGCAAAAAGAGTCATCTTAAGGAAATATTTTCAAATTTTCATTAATATGACACGCATAATATGCATGCAGAATTGACATGCATAACAGCGTATTCTGTAATGTTCATTACTGTTTAATAGGAATTATTCAAGGTTTTGACATTGCTTTTATGACTGCAACTAGTGTTCCCGCACGGTTTTGCCCGTAATAGAAAAATTAAAAGGTCTTTTGGTTCACCTGTATATTTACAAATAATGTATGGTGAATTTTCTCGCCAATTGGCGTCTACCAATGTTACGGTTCCGTGTTATGATAATTTCGTATCTCGCCAATTGGCCCTTGCCCATGTTACGGTTCCGCGTTATGATAATTTCGTAATTTACTCGTCCATCTTATGATAGTTTTGTTCTTAAAATTGGAATAGAAAAAGAACTACATCGAATTTTCGAAAAATCGCTTCGAGGTGCATACCCCCATGCTACAAACTAACTTTGTACCAAATTTCATGAAAATCGGCCGAACGGTCTAGGCGCTATGCGCGTCACAGCGATCCAGACATCCTCCGGACATCCAGACAGAGATACTTTCAGCTTTATTATTAGTAAAGATATCACGCTCATTTTGACGACTGGAAGTTAATTCCAAAACGTTAACGAAAGTTAAGTTTACAATTTGTCCAGCTTTGTATTTTAATGTTTGTCATTAATTTTTGAAAATAAAACATTTAGCAATTACTAATAGCTAGGTCTCAATTTACGCGGTTTCGATTTACGCGGCATTTCCGTGGAACGTAACCCCCGCGTAAAACGAGGGTCTACTGTATTCATCTTTATTTGAATGAAAAAAAAATGTTAAACTGAGTTAAGTTATGATTAATACAATATCAAGATCTTTTAGTTTATAATATTGTCCACCAATGTATGAATCGTGCTAATATTTATAAACGCAGAGGAGACATACTTATAAGACAAAAATTGTATGTAAAAACAGGAACTTCCAGCAGACAGAAATTACTATTTTTGAAGGAGGGAGGGAGTCAAAAGATCTTTACATTAATATAAAATACCATACTCAAATTGCCCGTATCAAGGGCGCCCATATAGGGGGCAAGGGGGGGGGGGGCTCAAGCCCCCTTTGAAATTAGAAGTTCTTGCTTTTAGTACTTTTTTTCTTTGCAAAAATGTAAAAACATTTCTTTCTCAGCCGTTAATGAATAAGTTATTAAAAACATCAAGTTTTTATAATTCTAATCTGCACTAAAAATCAGTTTCCATGGGGAAAATATCCTGTTAAATAACGGGGAAAATATCTGAGCCCCCTTACAATTTTGCATACGGGCGCCCTTGGCCCGTATGGCTTAAGTACACGGGTTCTGGACTGGACATAAAAACACGTATTAACATTAAAATTTCAGAACAATCTTAGCAAGTATAAAACAATTTGTTAAATTTTTTTGTTATTTTCAACGTTTTTTAGATTTTGTTGCTAAAAATTTTGTTTCAAACCTGCACTATTTAACAGAAATAACATTTTTATCGACGCAGAGTATTGCTCATTGAAAACAACTGTCGTTTTCAAATCAGATACAGTGAAATCTCATCACAACGAATACTGATACGACGAAAAGAAGTTCAATCCCGTTTTAATTGCCGTTACCTTGCTTGACTTCCAATGCAGCGAGCAAAATTTGCGGTCTCTTAAAATTCGTTATAACCGGTTTACATTACAATAAACAGCTGATTCCTAATTACAAACCATGCTGTATTTGTGTTTCGAATTAAAAGTCAAAAAATATTTTTAGATTGAAAGATCTTCATTTTTGGGAGATGTATTAATATTTATAGACGGCATTAGCAATAAATATCAATGCTGTACATCTCTCGATGTGCAACATTATGTTATTAGTTCGAAACATATACTAATGACTTTAATCCTTTCATTACATGTAGTGGAGTTACTCTCAGCTAATATAAGGGAATTATTCCATCAGAGCAGTATTTAAAAGGGAGGCTTTGAGACTCTCATAAAGTTGTGCGTGAAATTTCATTTATAATTAAAAGTAGAATTTTTTTTAAACCTTGGTTTTACAGTCGTAATTAAAGTGTATTTTTACATCAAAATATATTATTTCAATGAATGCCTACTACGAAGCTAGAAATCAGCAAAATTTATGAAATTGTGGGGAAAAATAGGGCGAAATTTTTTTGAGAAATTGAAATGTCATGCCATTCCTTCGACTCTCCCTCTGGCTATTGCCTTGCTCCCTCCATTTTAGTCTGATTTTTTCTCTTATGTTCTTCCATTTCTTCTATTATAAAGCCAAAGATCTAGGGTATAAACGAATCTAGGATATGAACGAACTATCTATTATTTCTGTTAACATAGTGCAGGTTTGAAACAAAATTTTTAGCAACAAAATCTAAAAAAATTATATCCTCTATCAATTATATCCTAGATGAAAATAATATTTTCATCTAGGATATAAACGAACAATATGATTTTGTCTAATTGACAAAAACAATGTTTTTTTTAAACTTATAGATGATTAATGTGCTATAATACTTGGGGTTTCCCAAAAGTTCGTAAACACGTGCAAAAAATTGGAAATTTTACTTGACAAGTTTCCAAATTGCAAAAAATTGCATTTTTCGCAAGTGTTTACGAACGTTTGAGACATCTAAATATATATATTTCGTCAATATATCGGCAAGGAATATTTCATCTAAGATATTGATATATGAATATATAATATATATGAATAAATAATCTGATATAAAATATAAAATTTGTCTAATATAGCGGCGAGAAATATTTCGTCAACTTGTATATGAACGAATAATATGACTTCGTCTATGATATTTAGGGTCCTCTAATCTCAAAAATATTTGCATATAATTTATTTTTAATAGCTCTTTAAGTAGTTCATAGTTCAACTAGAGTCTAAGCAAAATGTATTTTATGTTCAGAAAACTACTTAAAAATAATTAAAAACGAAAAAGAAAACAAAAGTTAAAACTAAAGACAAACGAACCGCTATGCCTAATGTACACTTCATGTAAAACTACAACTTACGTATCTTCGTATTATATATGTCTACATCTATATAAACAATTTTACCCAAAAGAAGTAGAGTATTTTTAAAAAAAGCATTGCGAATTTAATTTAAACAATAAGAACGTGAAAGCAATATTTGATATCCATTTACTTTCCTTCTTCTGAGCATGAAATGTACAGTTATTTGCAGCGCTGTATTTCATGATTTCATGTTTACTACACCGAGTTTTTTAACGGGGGAAAAACTCAGAGAATTTCTGTTCTTTTGAGAACATGATTTTAATACAGAACAAGTTTTCCTCCCTGTTTTGTGAAAGTGTACTACCGTTAATTCGTTTCATATGGTGCGTTACATCCTGTAAACTCGGACTGAATTAAGCAGAAGAGCAGGAAATTTTATTTAAAAAATGTAAAGATCCTCTGCACTAACAAAAGGACAAACAACCAGGACTGTTATAGTAACTTTCAAAATATTTAGTTTCTTAATGAAAAACAAGTAGTATATAAAAACAAGTAGTATTTATAAATCAATTTCCACCTAGTTCAACAATTTTTTTTTTTAAATTACTTTTTATTAAATAATTACTGTACTACACAATCACAATATTAAATGCCAAAATCGAAATTAAATGAAATTAATGAATTAATATTTGAAAGAACTGTATTAACATCAAGTGTCCTCCCCTAGAAGTTAAAAAAAATATATTTGAACTTGCGTTGATTAATTGAGTAACTTCTTAACGTTTGAAAATTTGAACTAGAAATTGAATAAAACATGTGTATTTCTCTTTTAAATTGTAAGGATTTTCTTAGTTTTTAAAAAAATCTGAAACCAATTCACGAGAATTATTTATAAGAATACAATTTCATGTGTGGAAGTGAAGTTTTATAACGAACTGATAGCTTTAGTCATTGAACAAAGTATATAAGTTGGGTTTTTAATACAATCTACACTCCATTTGTGAAAATTCCAACACCACGAAGGACTTACGCGAGTGGGCTGAAAATTGCAGAAAATGTAAAGTAGGGCATGATATGCAAATGACTTGAATTGCAGACCGGTAGCGCATGCGTTTGCTGAGCAGCGCCCTCTGAACGGCGGATCAAACCGAGTATAAATAGACGGCTGTAGCGAGGAGTGTATGATTATCGGTGGTTATATACTAGAGTAAACGTTGACTGAATCTTTACTATGCCTCTTCGACGAAAGAAAGCGAAATTTGAGCGAATTTCGGAGTTTGAACGTGGCAGAATCGTCGGCCTTCGTGAAGCTGGATTGTCTTATCGTGCAGTAGCCACTCGTGTGTACCGTAGCAGCAGCACAATCATGCGTGTTTAGAAGCAGTGGACGGACGAGGGTCGGACAGCTCGGAAATCCGAGAGTGGATCACAAAATGTAACGTCAGCTCGTGACAGACACCTGGTGCGTATGGCGCTGACGGACCGCACAGCTTCTTCTAAACAATTGGCAGCACTGTGGTCAACAGCTACAGGTGTTTTATTGTGTGCTTCATCAATTCGGAGACGTCTGCTGCAGCGTGAGCTGCGCGCGAGGATTCCTTTATACAGGATTCCTCTCACGCAAAACCATCGCCGCCTGCGGCTACAATGGGCCAATGTGCATAAAAGCTGGCGTGCTGATTGGCAGCAGGTCGTCTTTTCTGACGAATATCGCTTCAATTTGTGGCACCATGATGGCCAAATTCATGTCAGGCGCTATGCCGGTGGACGACACATTCCAGAGTGCATTATCGAACGCCATAGTGGACGAACACCCGGAGTTATGGTCTGGGGTGCCATAGCGTATCATGGACGATCACAGTTGCTACGAATTGTGGGCAATTTGAACAGTACCCGCTACATAAATGAAGTTTTACAGCCCCAAGCTATTCCTTTCCTGCAAGGATTGCCGGAGGCTGTATTTCAACAGGATAATGCCCGTCCATATGTCGCCAGGACTCAAATCCTACCTTGATTTACAGCAGGTACAGCTTCTTCCTTGGCCTGCATATTCCCCGGATATGTCACCGATTGAAAATGTGGGGGATTTCGCTGGACGGCGTCTCGCTCGTGATCTTCGTCCTGTTGCTTCGACAGACGAACTTTGATTGCGCATACAAACAATATGAAACTCTTCCGCAGGCAGATATTCAAACTTTGTTTCACTCCATGCCGAGTCGTGTAACAGCTCTTATTGCGACGCGTAGTGGCCACACAAAATACTAATTTCCAACAAATTTTTATCGTTTGTTTGGTTTGAAAATGAAATGTACCACTTAACTGTGTATTAAATTTCATTCAACTATGATGCTTCATGGTGTTGCAATTTTCACAATCAGGAGTTTACTACTACTTAAACAATGTTAACTCAGATATATTGTCATTGAGGCCATTTTTTAAAAAAAATGATATATCAGAAATAGACAATTGAAGACATTTCCTCCACTTCTCCCCGAATGGTAACAAGACCTTCTCGGTTTTGGTGAAAGATGTGGAGTGACTTTCTAATGCCATCCAACCGAGAAACCCGGAACAACAGCCGACTTGATTGAAATTTTGAAAAAATACCGTAACACCATCAAAATAAACATTTTGTGTACATAATTAAGGTTGATTGCAATTTGAAGAAAAAAAAAAAGATTTTTTTTTTAAAGTACAATTTTGAAGAGAGAATGATGTTACTTTCAAAACATAAATGATAAGGAGTAATTCCACGTCAAATCAGTCATTAAAAAAAAAATAAGTTTTTGACCTCACCATTTCCAATTTTAATGACAATTGGTGTGAGGGGCACATGTGATAAAATAAGTAATCCTGCCAATTTTTAGAATTCTACTTTAAAAATTTTACAAAATACAGGGCTGTTAAAAGTTGTTGTGAAGGTAAATAAGAAGACAAAACCAATAGAAAGCAATATTATTTAACTTCACAATGGTTTTTAAATTTTTATTCTACTGTAATTAAGATAGTAGTTAAAATCATTTGCAGATCACAACTTTCCGTTTATTTCGCACTTTTTAAGTTTTTAACTACCCTATATTTCGTAAAATTTTTGAAGTACAACTCTGAAAATTGGCAGGACTACTTATCTTGTCATATGTGTCCTTCACACGAAATTTCATGAAAATCGAAAATTGTGAGGAAGTCAAGAAGGTGGCTGACCTGACATATGGAATTCCGCAATGTAATACATGTGAACATTCCTGATTTTTTTTTCTCAGTACCTTGACGTTGCGATCCCAGTTGAAGTTTTGTTGTAGTGAAAGAATAGTGTTACAGTTATAAAATATGTTTTTTTGAAGAAATTCTAAGGGGCCATGTTTTGAGATATTAAAGGTCAAAAGTGACGGTGAATGACCTTGAAACTTAAACCTGTCGTAAGAAAGTCATGTTTTACATCAATAGAAAGCTCTATTTTTTAGCTTTACAATGGTTTTTGAATTTTTTATTCTACTGTAATTAGGAAAGACGTTAGTCATTTAAATCTCACAACTTTTCGTTTTTTTCGTACTTTTTCAGTTTTTTAACAGCCCTGTGTTTCGTAAATTTTTTAAAATAGAATTCTAAAAATTAGCAGGAGTGCTTATCTTGTCATATGTGTCCCTCACACCAATTGTCGTTAAAATCGGAGATGGTAAGGTCAAGAAGGTGATTGATTTGACATGGAATTGCGCTAAGGATAATAATTACAAAAACATTAAAATTTATTTAATATTTTAGAAACAACGTATTTTTCAAAGACAGTCTTGATTAATGATAAGAATGATTAAAAATATACTGGTGCAGTAACAAAATCACTAATATCGGAAATAGAGTCATGTGTAATTTGTGTAGTCATGTATGCTTTCATTAATACGTAATTTAATAAGTTTTATACTGGTATGAATTTCCAGGTGCGCCTTGAACTAAAACTTTTCAGGAAGGGATAATTTTAATTCGCCGAATGATAAAATACAAGAATCTACACACATATATACATAACATCTGATGAGAATGAGCATTAGGCATCGTTAAAAAAACAATTTAAAATGCTTCAAAAAATGATATCAATGTTGTTGTATTGTCTCCGAATTTACCAAATCGTCAGTAAAACTTGCCGAATAAGGAAATTTTTGAGAGGTCATAATGACCTCCTATCGGGGTGACCCTGTGTATTTCTTGAACTAACATGCCCCAACTAGGCATGTAAAACGTACGGGAGTTTTCATGCCACGCAGACGACACACAATGTACACTTCCCATATTCTAATGAAATAATGCTTATTACTTTAAACACAGTTAATCGGATATTTAGACCAGAATAAACTTCTTTAACTCGCTGCTTTCAAACGTTCCATTCAATAATCAACACGTTACTAAATTCCCTGGAACGCCTCCCTATCGAAGACGGCCGTTCACGTTCAAAGAACAAAGATTAAATTATTTTGTGATTCTCCGAGCAAACAAAGCAGAATATATATTTCCTTTTCCTCTTTGGAACTCGTCTTCAGATACATTTAAGTGCTGACGCTAAGCTGTGTGATAATGACCATCTCATTTAAGGTTTGTTTGTGCTTTGGATAATGGGTAGGTTTTTCAGCCGTTAGCTTTCTGAGATCTTAAAACGCTATTTTAACAAAGTTAAGTAAGATTATTTTTACAAGCTGTTATTTTCTCCATAACAATCTTCATCTTTAGTTGAAAATGGTTTCTAATTGTCAAAGATACAAATAATTTTTGGATTTTTTTAAAATGCTCTATTGTTTCCTAAAAAAATGAATTCAAACTGGAATGATAGGAATTAATCAGAAAAACCGGGGAAGAACAATTAAGGCATTCAAACTAACCATTGTAAAAATGTCGACATTGTTTCATCAAATTAAGAACGTATCTCAAAAAAAGTTCATTTTGTTGAAAGTAAATAAATGTAAATAAGCATTTTGTGTGCAAAAGCACATAAAAATCTTTTAAATTTCTAATAAATAAAGAGAAAATACATAACGTTTGACTAGGAAATGTAGTCTACATATGATTCAATAACTGTACATAATAGAAGAAAGTATACAAAGAAAAAAATTACATTTTTTTATTTAGTGAATGTAAATGAGGAATGCAACTATATGCCACGAAATAATTTTTGCTTCCATTTAAAGACATTTGAAGTGTCTACAGAAAATGAAATGGTCTCAACTATTCTATATTTCGACAGATTTTTTTCCCCCTTTTCTAAGTATATTCCCCTTTCTCAACTGAAGAAATTATGATATAGTAAACAAATTTTTACTGTAGAATTATTTTTTTTAACAAGGTTTAAAAATGCTCTTTATTAATTATTTACAAGCATTTTGGGATAGTTTCATTAAAAGAAACCCTGAGTTTTAGTTTCTTCGGAAAAACATTGCTTAAAATGCAAAGCTGCCTGCTGACTCTGAAATACCGAACTCAAGAGGCACATTCATTAATGCAATCAATTTTACACTGCGAAATGTTCGACTTTTTCCTTAACTCAATCGTCGTACTAAAGCTTGATTGGTTCGACAATTTTCAAATGTTTGGCTCGATTTCTACCCCTTCCAAACAACGTGGAAATAACAACCGATACTTAGTTTTTCTCTTACTCTTGAGGTTTGGAATCTCCCAGGAAGATTAGAAAAAAGTAATAATTGCACTGGGAGTACTTTAAAATTTCTAGCCAATCAAAAGGATTCATTGATATGGTGGGATTTAGGGAAAGTGATCTTTAATGAACTGTGGTGACAAGTTGATTCCACTCTCTGTTATTCAAGAGGGAAAAAAGTGCTTTTTAAGAAATTATCATACTACTGATTGGGGTGGTTTTATTATACTTTTCAGCTAATTTTAGAATCCTCACAGTAGAAATGTGAAAGCACATTTAATGAGAAAAAGTAATTATAATTTTAATTTCTGTTATTATGTATTTTTTGTACGTAATTTCGGCATAATTTTTCAGCACAGATTGGCTTAATACGTAGTTACAACCCTTTGAACAAAGTATTCAGCTATGCTAAATCTTTAAGTAAATTGACTATTAAGGAAGTATAAATATTGTTGTTTTCAAAAAAGGAGAAACAAAGCCAAATAAGCGGTGCAGTCCCATCGCAGTTAAACGCAAGCATTTGATCTTACAGTGTGGCTTGGATATGTTGAATCTTGATCCTGACAATGTTTACTGCTTTTCAAGGAAATCAGTCAAAAAGGGACGCATTTTTGGCGCCGATTTGAGTTGGAATATTTCACCAACTTATACGAACTCAACTCAGCGTCAATCACACTTTCCTTGCGCCCCAAAAAGGAGTAAACATAGCCAATGTGAAGCTCTAACTTATCGGAGTCACATTATACATCTATGATTTGATTTTTATGCTTGTTGATCCAGGTGAATCGGATAAGTAATCCTTATTAGTAGTAAAAAAAAAGAGAAATGTTTTCATTTAATACCAATTTAGATACGGTATACCCGTTCGCTGGGAGAGAGTTCTGGTAAAACTACTTGGTCAAGATAAGATGTTGAACGGCAGAAGAGCACTTCGGATCACCATCAGAATTCTATTTTTACCTATTCAGGGGTTGTTTGATTGAACTCACTAGAGTGCTAATATGCTTGATTTAGGAACTGAAGTCGTACCACGCTAAAATACATTAGAAGCTTTACCACATGCTATAAATTCCTGACGTAGATCCAGTGTGTCCAAAAAACACAAATCTTGATTCCTTTCTTTCAAGTGTCCTTCTTTAGGATCCAAAACACAAATGGATCTCATCTGAAAATATAGTGCATCTCTGATCGCACCGTGCTGCGATTATATACATTTTATTTTTAAGCAGTTGATTACACGCTGTTCCAGCGTGCCGACAAAACACAAATCTTGATTCTTTGCTTTTCAAATGTCATTCCTTAGCTTATGTGGGATCATTATTGGATCCAAAATACAAATGGCTCTCGTCTAAAATTACAATAGACCCCTAGTTGCTCGTTGCCGCTATAGCATGCCGCTTTTATTTTATGCAGTGGATTACATGCTGTTTGTTGTGGTCCTGTGTGCCCCAATAGAAGTTTGAAATTCTGATGCTGTGGAAACCGGCACGCCAGTCATACGGCGAGGGTTCTATGTTCTGCTAAATGGCTCGCTGGTCACTTAACAAGAATTAATAACTGGAGGAACCCGAAACAACGAGGACTGTAAATAGCGCCCCCGTAAATGACATTTTGGAAACAAAAAACTATTATGACATTTTCGATTTCATTTTAAAACCGTACTACATACCTTTGCTTATAAAATTGCACTCTCTCAAAGAAGGAGTAAACTTTCTTTTTATGTCATCTAGGTGGATGCTCTGGCTGAAGCACAACCAAATTTTATAGAACTAAGCTCGTTCAGCTCGGTATTTTGTAGGAACATAATCGCCCGTTCAACAACTTTTCTCGTTCATTACGGCGAACAATCATGCATGATAGGTAATATCTATTGTTTTCTCTTATCTTAAAAAATAAAAATTCATCATTTTTGAAGGCTTCGGCATCGTTCAGACTGAAAAAAAATTCAACCAGCATTCTGAAAGTTTCTCTTTCTGCTGTCGGATCTTCTTGAAAGTCCTCATTCAGAAATAAAAATAGCATTTCAGAACTAAATAGAGAAACTATGCAAATGCTCAATATTAATACCGCCGCATTTCTACCAGAGCTTGAAAATGTACATGGCTATTTTACATGAACACAAGTACCCATTAGGCTTAGTTAACTTAGTGCAAACCTTGCTATTAAAATTATGTATTTTTCAGTGACCTACCTAGCATGGGTGACACCCGGGGCGGTATTTTGTGGAGTCACCTCCCTCCTACAAACGCAAAATAAAAACTAATATTCATTGTAAACATGAAAATCATATAATTTTCTATCTAAGTATTGAAAATATAAACCTAATCCTGAGAACAGTATTTACTCCATGATGTGGGGTGGAAGAAAAAGGGTTTCGGGGGGCTTCCTTCTAGAAAATTTTCAATTTTGTAGGCTTATAAATGAAATTTAGCTTCATATTTTTCAAAAGGTTGCAATTCTACTTTGGGTGTCATCCCCCCCCCCCATGGGTGACACCCGAGCGGACGCCCCCATAGCTACACCACTGAGATATATATAAATATATATATATATATATATATATATATATATATATATATATATATATATATATATATATATATATATATATATATTTATTTGCAAGCTCTTTATATAGTCAAATATTCGTAAATTAGAATTCCATTCAGCATTGGTCAACAACCGAGGATACACGTTTCGAGGAATTCACCAATAGTACCATTTCCTTCGCGGCGATTAACATATAAATGGAGAATCTTAATGGTCTTAAAGAAATTCCGTCAACGTGGCGCCTTTACCGAAACCAGAATATTTGTCTCCATGAAGAGGATCAGTGCTTCTTGAATATTTAAACATTCCATTTGTGCTTTAATGGCTTCCGTGAAACATAATTAGATTGTCTTCATTTCACTTCGTAGATAATTGGTCTACATTCTCTTTTCCCCGCTGAATGATGAGAATTTGAGAGCAGTGGTGTTACTATTTTTCGGCTTTTTGTGCAAATTTTAGAATGGAAACAACTGTTAATATGTATGCTTAAAATTTGCATACTGTATTAATAAATAGGGTTTTGAATTTCTAACTGTGAGTGACAAATTCAGGACATTTCGGTGAATCAGTTTATTGTTTGTGTAAGACGGAATTCAATTTAACGAACCGAGTTTGAATAAACCTTTTACTCTCTCCATTCCATTTTTCTCAAAGCAAAGAATGCGTAAATCCATATAGCTGTCATTTTTAGCACTTAACGTGCTTTTTGATTGAAAAAGAAAAATGCACTATACCGTGTAGCGTTATTTCCCCTTGAACTCGAAAAAAATATTCCGGCGGCTAATATTTTATTTTTAGGAAACTATTTGCTTAGATTGGGCAAAATATGCACATGGCCCTAATTTTCGAAACCACTGCACAAATTTCAATAAATGATACATTAATGTAAGGATAAATATTCAAAGTTTTTTCAGTCTCGAATGTTCGATATTTGAGCTTTTGGTTACCTGACTAAAGTCCAATCTGTTATAAAAGTTCGATACACACATCATGTGATTTTCTTTTATGGGGTTACATCAAAAACACTTTATCAACGCCTAATGCTGAAAACGCTGCAGAAACTTCATGTAGGAATCATTGACAGTGATATTTTAAAATGTGTGGAAGGATTTGGATTACAGGTAAGATGTTGTGGTGTAGAAAAAGCTTCAATATTCGGCATTTTTGAAATTGAACGTTTTGCACAATGTGCTCAGAAATTGCACATTTGTTTTATTGAACTTGATTAAAAAAATATAAATATATATTTTTCTCTCTAAATTTACTAAAGTCACTTATTGTAATATGTGCAGTATTTTCTTTTGCAATCGTTACATGCTGCTAATTTTTGCTTTTTTAAAATAGTTCGTTAGTTTATTCTTAAAGAAATAAAATTTTTGAGCATTTTAGTTAATTACGCGTATCCAGTGTATTGCCTTCGACATGGTATAGCTCTACATTTAAAGAGCATCTGCCAAGCTCTAATTTTATGTGCAGCTGTACGTGCAACATTAAATTGAGCACAAAAGATGAACGACTGCTAAACGAAATTAACTTTTTTTTTGTATTTCTTTAGATGTTCTTTTATTTTGTGAAAAATGCAAGAGACATCATTGACAAAGCCGGAAAAAAAAATGTTCTTGGCAATTTTCAAACTTGAACGCACTATTTTAAACTAATAGCGGAAATACAAATCTGCACGCTACAGATGGTTAAACTACTACGGGCTCTTTTTATCATGTTAAAAATATTTATTTTCGACCAACCAACCGATTCTTTTCTCCTCCAAACACATCAAAAGTCTGGGTAAGTTCCCGGGCCAAACGCGATAGAAACAATGAAAATCTTAAACGCGTTGTTGCGTGTGTGGCACTGGACTGGGCAAAAAGGTGGAGCAACCGAAAAAAAAACCAAAATACATTATTTTACTTGGTCCATGAACCGCTTGATTATGTATGCCGCTGTGTCAGTCGAACGTATAGCGTGACGTACCAGGTACGAATTTCAATTACAAGTGAGTTATATTTCTCAGCAAAAGTGCGCGGAGAATGTGAGCCCTTATGGCCAAGTATCAACGACCTCGCAGAAACTAAGCACGCACTGTCATGCCGGGTGAAGATTTTATATGCTTTCTGGGAACTGGGAATTAGTTGTTGGGAAGGTGTGAAGGTAATCAGGGGACCTTCAGGATACTTGTTGGAGGTGGCACTCGGATTTGGCATTCGGGCACGCGAACATATGTTGGCTTGTCAAGGCCTGGAAGTTATGACGCAGTAGTAATGTGAGACCACTGTTCGGAACTAAACAGTGAAGTTATGCGACGCCGGTTTCAGCAGCTGATTATTTAGATCCTGTCTGAATTTAAACCCTTTCAGACAGAATTTTGAAATACTTAACCAAAAGTGTTTTTATTTATTAGACAGTGTACTATGGTAAAGAGTATCTTATAGACAAAATTTCAAGTTTATAGGTGAGAAATTAAAATTTATGACACGTCCAATAATCCGGACATATGTTATTAAAATACATATTTCAGATAATAAAACGATGAAACATCAAACAAACTTCTTTGTAAAATATTCTCTAAACAGTACGAAAACATGATATAAGCATTTGAAATGATTAATATAAAATTATATATTTTTAAAAAAAAACAGAAAAAAAAAATACTCGCATTTGCGACGAAAATCCGTGGTTGGAAAAATGAGCCAGTCCCATTCTCCCAACCCCTATTTCTTTATTTTGTCAATCTCAAAATGAAAAATTCTGGTACAGATAATAAGCAGACTGTAAAGAGTCAACTACGAAAAAAATCGAGTAATTCATTCAATTAGTAAATGATAAGCAGCTGTTTAAAGTTCATGTCCATTATACAGGACGCCACGTCTGAAAGGGTTGCGTGATTGAGACTCAAAGCTTTCATTTGCTGTGAGATGGAATCATGATCATATTTTAGAGAGAGAGAGAGCTGTTCTGTTGAGTTTTTGACTTAATTCGATCGTTACCGAAGTGCAAATAATTGGCTAATGTATTTTCCATGTGCATTGATTTGAGTTATTTCTCATGAAAATACCAAATAGTTTATCCATGGAATACAATTCTTAATATCGTGTCAGTATAAATGTAAATTATAAATATTATCTCGTGGACTTGCGTCTAGTTGATATTATGTGAAAAACTTCTGTTGGTAAAAATTCAAAGCTTTAAAGTTTGTCTCTTATATGAAATTTATTTTCACGATCATTACAAAATTTTCCAACTCATGACTCAATGAGTTAGTTTACTGAAAATTAAATTGGAATATTAGTAAATGGATACTGGTTAATTGCCAAACTTTGTTAAAAATTGTTCTCTGAACAACTTCTAACCATTTTGTACTTCCCATGTTTCTTTCGTTCTCTGCGTAAAATTTTAAAATATGAGTGTTACATTGTACAATTTGTGCTGTTTTCATAAAAGTCCCCATCTCTGAATAAACTGTTAAAAAATGCTATTTTTCGGCTAGTAGTAGCACATTAAAATATTTCTGATTTCAGATTGTTTGGTTAAAGAAATGTGAATTAGTAATTTACGCCGATAGCTAATTATGAAATTATTATTTTTTTTAAGGGAAGGATTCTTAATTGATTTTGTTGAAAGTAGATAAACAATCTTTTTTAAAATAATAAGCGATAAAATTTCTTTTCTGGAACATAAACAAGTGATATTTGTTGCTGATAAAGTTGATTATCAACAAGTTGAAGGGAAATATGATGTCCATAGCTTTTTAAAGATTTACTAGAATGCAGTACCAACAATATGGCGAATCGGTTACCATATAAGGCATATTAAGGTAACGGAAACGCATTATGAACTTGTACAACATGTCAACAAAGGACAATATAAACACGCTACAATGGTTCATAAGGTGAAAAATTATAATGCAATTTTATCGAAGCAAACAAGTGACAAGCTTCAGGAATACAAATTGATAAGGATTGCTGCAGTACCAAATGTGACACTTGGAAGGCTGCTTCAATTCATTGTTAGAAGAAAATTTTTGAATAAAGCTTCAATGACATCCAACGAGCATGAAAGCAGCATAACTTAGGTTGTATAACAAATGTATTTTTTAAAAGAAATGTGATTACTTAAAAGTTAATTTTGTGCTCTATGCCCTACACAATGATATTGGCTTTGTGCAAAAGCTTGTTAAAATACAATTTTTATATAAAGCTTTCCTTTTACGGTCTCTAAGGACCTTTGACTGTGTTTATGCTTTTGACTTTCAATAGTGCTTTCTAAATCCAGTTCCAAATCAAAGCAAATATTTATTAAATGATTTTTCTCACGCAAGCTTTTATATAAGTCTACAAAACATTTTAATCTTGTTATCTTTTTACTTCTAAGTTCCGCTTTTCATATCTTTCTGAAGAAAAATGTCATTAGCAACGTTTTGAAAATCGATAACATTCATGTTTGAAACTGCTTGATGTTGTACACACGCATCGAAACGCATGCTTTCAAAACCATTTTGATAACTTCTCTACTACTGCTATTCGAACTTTAACACTTCTGATATTTGTTTACCATTTCAACGAACTCGTCTTCGGCTCTCTCAGATAAATTCAAAGCTGAACGCGAACGTGCTGTTATCGTGGTTTTCATATTTACTTACTTCATTTCACTTCTCATAAGTTTCCATAACTTCCATGCACAAATTGATTCGAAATAGATCCATACATCGTGCTGCAATTTGTTTATCAGGCGAAAAGCCTCCTAAATAAATTGGAACCGGCTATTTTTGAGACATAAATTTAATTATGTTGAACTTGAGCACGTTGAAACAACGCTACACTAGATTTATGATTAATATTAAAACTGCTTTAGTTGAAGCGCTTATTGTCGAATAGATTCAAAATATGCGATCAGTGCTGTAATCTGGAGGGAGGGGTCAGGAACGCAAGAATCGCCGTTCCCCAAAGCATTTGGTTTATTATCGGAAAAGTAATGTAAACTGGTATCCAACCAAGGAATGGGATATATCACTCATTCCTTTCAAAAACGTCACATCTCAAAAATTAGCGAATTTGAGTTATACCTTTTTTTTGAACTACCATGAATGAGTAGCATATCTCTGCGAGATCTGCATTTCTATAACTTAATATTTTGCCGTTCAAAAGTGTCATACTTGCATTTTCTAGTATTTACGGAACGTTCTTTTCAAGAGTGTCACATCTCGGGCTAAGCTTGATCCAAATATCTGTGTCTTAAGTAAAAGATCGTATTTCGAAAACAGAATTGCACACAGAAAAAGAGCATTTTTTTCTTATTTTTTAATCAGGAACGCACTACAGTGAAACCTGTGTAAGTTGACCACTTGCGGTGCACTACTTTAGTGGCCAACTTAAACAGGTGGTCAACTTAAGAGGTTGAATTACATGATATAGTAAAATTGAGTGCATTTTAGCTTATACTAAGTCTGTTCTAAAACCACTAGAATCGTCCTGATGACCTAGCGACCAGAATTTGTCGCCAAACACCGCTTTTTTCCTATGTCTGCCATGATGAAGTAGCGTATTTTGCTCCTTGATTGTAGATAACATGGAGTTAATAAGAAACCCCAACAAAAAAGCAAAACAAGCTACTTTACCATAGCAGACAAAGGTAAAATAAACGGCTGCAATGTTCAATTAGTTCGACGTGTATCACT
Source organism: Uloborus diversus (assembly GCF_026930045.1). Lineage (NCBI taxonomy): Eukaryota > Metazoa > Arthropoda > Arachnida > Araneae > Uloboridae > Uloborus > Uloborus diversus. The sequence goes on along the minus strand of NC_072735.1, from coordinate 149,685,349 downwards.
TTCATTTTTCCTAATGCAGAAACGAATCTCTATGTACAGTAGAACTCCAGTCATCCGAATCAATAGGAACCAGACCCCATTCTAATAATCAAAAGTTCGGATACAATGAAACCTGTGTATGTTGACCACTGCGGTGCACTACTTTAGTGGTCAACTTAAACAGGGGGTCATCTTATAGAGGTTGAATTACATGATATAGATCGAATTCTGTGCCTGAAAATAGCGGTCAACTTAGACAGGTGGTCAACTTACAAGGGCGGTAAACTTTACAGGTTTTACTGTAGTTAGATTTCTATGAAAAAAGGTCTATTTTAATCAATTACCAATAGAGAAATAAACTCTTTTTCAGGAAAAAGATCTTTTAGTTAGTCAAATAGATAACGCTTTTCATGCTAAGCGTCATCACAAATGCTATACGTTAGTGTAGTATGTACTATGTACTTGTACATTCCATACTGTAAAATTAATGGAAAGCATTGCTCGCTGAACATCTTGACCAAAGTTAGCTGTTTGAAAAGCTTTGCGGAAATAAGCGTAATATAGCATGCGTCAATTGAACCTTTTTTTTTTTCTTTTTTTCGAATCGCAGCAAGTGCAATCATCTTTATTTTTTAATGAAAGTAATTTGGATAGTTTTAGTTCTACTCTGTTGTTTTCTTTTCTTTTTTTGGTTTGGAGTTCTACTGCTATCAAAGTCACATCAATGATTTCAAAACAATATTATAATTTTCACGATGTGTTCCTTACCTATCCCTTTATTCATACATAATACGTTTTCTGAGAATTTATTTTTATATTTTCATACTAAAAAAAGAAAAATGAACCATTATTGATCCACCTACGTGCTTTGTACTTTTTGAATGTTTTTTTTTCTTCCGAAAAGGTGTCAACATTTACTTCCCTTTTTATTCCTTCTTCAATGCTTCCCTTCATTTTGGACTAAATGTAAGGAATTGCAAAAAAAAAAAAAAAAAAAAAAAAAAGCCCAAAACCGGAAGGAAAACAACATTTAGAACATAACATCAAATTTTGATATATAAGATACTTGTTGAGACGCTACTCCATCCCTGTATGGAAAAATTTATAGGAATAAAAATTTCCACACTTCTTCAGAATACTTCTAGTTCTAGGAATTCTTGCCGTCTCATCATCCTTTCTTATAGGCAATAAAAAACTTTTACTATTACATTGCAAGGCATTTCATGTCTCTAAATTCACTTATCTATCTTATTTCTTGTTTCTCAAGACATTTGTAGTCTTTATATTAGATGCGATTGGATAGATAAACGAGTTATTGCATTCACAATAATGGCAGCTGGAATTTATTTTTAAGGATGGAAGAATCTAAAGGAGAAGCGAAGTGAAAAGAATGTTTGTAATCTCGTATCAAAACAGATTAACGAAAACACTAGTTCCAACTTTCCAAAGAAATGAAATATCTAAATTATTCCGAATTCCGCATCATTTCACATTTTGAAAGCTTCATTTCCTCAGAATATCAAATAAATATTATCGTAGGAAACATGTCAATACCTCTTGCTTTGAGATTTCCATATGTACGTATAAAGAGAAGTTAATCAAATAGCTCCTTCCAAACGAAAAGTGAAGGGGATAATTAAGACATAACTACTAGGCGCTGAATTTGCTTTCGCTAGAATGGTTTTTGACTCTGAGAAATAAATAAAAAAACTTTTTTGACGAATAATGTTTGATTAAAAATCGCTTTAAAAACAACATGCTTTTAACAGTGGGACTGACTCGACAATATAGTTGTGTTATAGGGTATATCGACCAGGGAATTTTTCGTAATGTAGACGTAATATTTGAAGGATTTTAGATATTTCAAAAAAAGTCAGTTTACATTACTGAACCAGCTAAAGCTATTAAGCATACTTTTTTTCACTTTCAATAGATGTTTTTAATAAATGGGGTTGTTTCATTTAGTCAAAAGTACTACTTTCAATCAGTGAAATTGAGAGAATAACTAAGAAAAAAAAACATAGAGCCATAAAAAGTTTTATTTTCTCAATAGTTATTTATTTTTTTTATCATGTCTGATTTTGGAAACAAGGAGTGGTCTTTATGACGTCACAAGTGATGTACTTTGGCGCGTTACTTCATTGGGACGCTGAATGTTTACGCATGGTTAAAAAAAAGAGGTTGCCATTAAACTGTAATATTCGTAGCAATCATAATAATAATTTTGAATGAAGGCTTTTCTGCAGCAAACATCAAATTCATTAGTATTACATGAAATACACCGCCAGCTCATTCATTTCCAGCCGAAAACTAGTTTCGTGCTTATTAGCACTCATCAGTCCGGCATAGGAAGTGACTGAGCTGGAGGTGGAAAACCTCTTAAGGAAGCCAAGAGTGCCAAACAAACTGGTAGCTAATACAGAATTAGCACTGACCAAACGAGTGGCCGAAGTATTTTTATCTTTATCTAATGCTAAAACATTGCGCTCCGCGCTGATGGCATCAGCGAATGGCATTTTATCACTTGTGATGTCATGAGCAGAAATGTAAAAAAATATTCTGTGCACTAATTAAAATAATTTTTTAACGTATTTAAAACTTGTCAAATAATTTAAAAAATGGTTAAAACTTATGTTTTAAAGCATGCTCCTTCAGAAAAAAAACTTTTAAAATTTCGGAAACAACCCAATTCAGGGCTTATTTGCATTATTTTAAAATAATGAACCAAATATTTCGGAAGACATCGCCCCTTCCTCAAATGCAGTTCTGCCTCCCAGTGAGCGAACAGTCCATAATTTGTTTAAAAAATAATGTTTCAGATGTGTTTTCTTCGATAAGTTGGCAACAGTAACGTCCTTCTGCATAATTCCAAAAAGGGAACGACCAGACAATGTCTAATAGTTCACTGGAGGTGGGTGTACACTGTACATTTATTAGGCTGGTGCATTTTTTCCATTCATATCCCTCAAAAACTTAAAACAGAATTATAATTTTTCTCTCTGTTTTTTGTTATTAGCAACACATAGAGTGAAAAATGATTTTTTTTAACATCATGTGCGAAATACTACAGCTTTTAATGATAATATACATTTTTGAAAATTAAATTAGACTTAAGCGTTTATTCACAGGTACTGTATGTAATTTACCAGTAAATGTTCTATGTGGATGACCCTATGAAGCTTATGTACACGCGTCGCCGTAGTTAAAGTTCCTTTGATTTCATTCAATTAGCGGTACTTTCTTTTCTCTATGTCTAGTGAGCTATAGGCCCTCTACTCATTGAAGTTTGATTTTAATGAATTTATTATAGTACATACTGTTCGATGATTCCTTAAAAGAAGGTTATTGAATAGAATGAGTTCGATATCCTCATAATTGCCAATGATTGTGTAATCCGCTTCAACAATGAAACTCGCGCCAAGGCATGATAAATTGATTATATATTTTGGTAATGTTTAACATGCAGGGAAAGGCATTACTGTGACAAGGCTGAATTCGTACCGGTAGCTTAACTGTTTTACTGGCAAGACTGTGTCATTTCAGGGGAATGAAGATTCGATAAAATGGTAAACAATGAACGCTACCTACTGGAGTTAAGGGTTAATCCACTAAAGTTAGGGTTACAATTTCAACAATCAAGATAGCACCAAACAGGCAATGGCTTCGTTCAAATGTAGAAGCAATTTTCACCCGTCATACCTTGACGGACGATTTTCTAGCAATATAATAGTAATAAAACCCCTTTATGCTAGCAGAGAAAGATTCTAAATATCACACAATAGAACAAATAGGGATTGCTAACTTTGGGAATATAAATAGAAAGTAAACTGTTTTACATCTGGTTTTCAGCAAAACAAGAACTCTAAGTGAAACGTCATATGATTAATGAATTTTTAAACATTTATGTTCAGCTGATTACACGGAACTTAGAAATTAATTTAGTAACTGCCTGTAGAACAGAAGCTTTGACGCACTCTACGTTCTTTTATTCTGAAATTCAAATTGATCATAAGGGGGAGGCAGAGCTAGAATGTTGTTATTCAGAAATTTAATTTTGAGGTATTCCAAAGATACTACATTAAAAAGTAAATCTGATAAGTGTTTTTCAACACATATATATTTACTGTGCGAAAACATGAAAGATAACTTTGACATAACAAATTCTAACATTGGCACATCCATCCACCAGGTGGGAGGCTTTTTGGCATTGTTACCATTTTTCCATGCCTCGAATGCACCTATGGGTCTCAATGTGTTTCCGCTTGTTCACCCTATAGTTCCAAACGACCTCTGTTTGTCACCATCAGTTTTAACAATGTACTCGGAACGTTTAATCCATTTAACGTTTCCTTAGGCCAGGAACGCACTTAGCTTTTTTTCTGATCAGTTTTTTTTTCTTTTTTTGCCGTTGACGCCGTACCAGTAGTGGCAGGTGGGATGGTAATGCGACGTACGAATTTAGCAGAATGGACGTTCGGATTTTTAACTCCGACGGTAAAAATGCAGTCATCCACAGACACTACTTTCCTCGGATCGACCGGAGGTGGACGGATATTTTACCGCCCAGTGTGAATGCTACAATTTTGTTATAGAAGCAGCGATAAAAATCAGATCGGAAAAAAAACCCGCCAAGTGTGTTCCTAGCCTTATGATAAAATGGTTTTATTTTTTTCAGTTTGATTTGAAACTACATCACCAAGGTTGAAGAGGAGATCTTCTGAAATTAAATCAGTAGTTTCAATATATATATATATATATATATATATATATATATATATATATATATATATATATATATTGCTCTAGCAAACATTTCCTTCTGTCTCAGTTTTGCAAGAAACTAATCTCATCTTGATAAAAATAGCAGCAAATCGATTTTTTAAAATGAAATAACCTGTTGTCAAATGAACCGAAAACTCAAATAATTTATCGTTCATTATATTTGAGAACGATAAAAATATTAATTTCTTTATCATGCCTCACCCAGACTATTTTCCCCCTTCATTTCTCAGACTCTATTTCACTTCTGGATTATTTCATTTCTTCAAAAGTACATTTTTGGTGCCATTAGCTAGAATGCAATAACTCGTTTATCTATCCAATCGCATCTAATATAAAGTCACTACAAATTGCTTGAAGCGCAGGAAATAAGAACGATAAGTGAATTTACGGATATGAAAGTCGAGTAATAGAATGGCAAAAATTTCTTGATGGTATAAAGAATTCAATACAGTTGGTTGTTCCTGTATCTGGAAGGTATTTGAAGTTGACTTTGTCCCTTGGAGAAGCAAAAAAAAAAAAAAAAAAAAAAAAAGATTATGAACAGAATTTTCTTGAATTTTACAAGACATATTGTTGTGGTTTAAAAATACTTTTTTAATGTACCAGTGATAGATAAACTGGTGAGGCTACTTTTTTTCTACCGTAAGTTTCCTGGTAGTGTGTATGAAACATTATATTTCATGAGCATTCCCAAAATTTAGCTCATTGAAGTACGAAATATTACAATGACGTTTAGATTATTTATTTATTGAGTGACAAAGGGGGGGGGGGAAGTGCAGGGCCGTAAGTGTGCAATACGCTTGAATGCAGAAATTCAGTTGAAGTCCTCACAGGTAGATAGAAACTGAAAATGTTTACAGTGTGTTCAATAGGTCTCGAAGAGTCGACCGCAGTAAAATAGGCAATTCTGTTTATTTTATCATTCAAATTGTAACCAATGCTCACTTTTTAAAAGAAAACAGACCGTTTTTGAGTATAAAAACAGCTGTTTAGAAAAAGTGTGTCCCAAAGCGAAAATTTCACCGTAGTATAATTTTGAACATCTAATTGAAATGGGGTGAAAATTTAAAACTAATGTGTAAAGTAGTTTTCTAGAAAAGGAACGTGAGATTTTAAAACTGACGTTTTGAGAAAATAGTGTTTAAAGTAAACTTCTTCGTACATTTTGATACATTCCTGCCCAATTAATATTTAAATTGAGTTACTTTTAATATAAACAGATTCATAAATTTGTGTCGTCTAAAAGCTCTTGATTTGAATATTTTCAATATATAAAAACTGAAAAATATTATTTTTAACGTTTTACGTACCAACCAGGGATGCGTAGTCGGAGGAAAAATAACCGACTCTGATTCCAGAAATTTGAGAACCTCTGACTCCGACTCCTTTATCTCAAAATCAGTCAGACTGTGACTCCGACTCCGCAAGTACTGGCAGAGTTACGGACTTGGAGGAAAAATGACTAACTCCGGCTCTGACTCGGGGAAACTTTGCACCTTCGACTACTGACTCCGATTCCTTTATCTCAAAAGCAGTCAAACTCCGACTCCGCAAGCACTAGCAGAGTTACGGACTTGGAGGAAAAATGAATAACTCCGGCTCCGACGTGTAACTTTGCACCTTTGACTACGGACTCCAAAACTTTTACTGAAAAATCAGTCTGACTCCGACACTTTGACTCCGACTCCACAGCCCTGGTACCAATTCCCCTTTAAAAGCTTGTCCCACTAACCAACCGACCAATGACAGATTTAACATGATAAAGGCATTATAAATCGAATTAAAACACAAATTAAAATATTGTGAAACTTTATCTAATTACATAAATTTGCTAGACGCTTCTAACAAACTCGAGTATATTTTGTACATTTAGTTCCGACATAATATTCAATCTTCTACAAGTCGTAAAATCTTCTTGACTGTTTCTATACATATGATGTAAATTTTATTTTAATTTTAAACATTGCTGTCTGTAACATTGGAGAAAAGTATCACGGACTTTTCACATGCTCAGAGAAATGTTTCCCTAAAAGCCGTTAATATAGCGTGAAGCGTGTTTTATGTTTCAACGTTCAGTATGCGAATATTTACTCATTTGAAACACGTAGTAATTTGCTAATCTTTTAAGCATATTTGCAGGAGCATAATTAGGTACAAGACTTCATTAGCTTCATCTTTTGAAAAGAGTATAATAAATTGTGCCTCAAGACGGAAACGTGTTTCGAAAATTTAAGATATCTTTCTAGTCAAAATCTATTTATCAAAAACAAAAGGAGGTTGTTTTTCAGGATTTTAAGACATTTAATTCGCTATGAAATCTCTAGTTTTCAAAATTTGAAAGTAATTTTTGTACCACTGTCAGTTTTAGTGTAAAAATGATTATGTATAAATGAAGAACATATGAGTCGGGAAGTGCGTAAAGTGTTTAAAACTTAAATGTGTCGTGTTGCTATTTAGCAACTAACCCGATTTTATCTTCTAAAATACTATAAAAGCAAATTGAAACTCAGTAGTTACCAATACATACCCAAGAAAGTACTTACTGAAGATGCTATTCAATAAATTTTCAACTTGGAAATGGAAAATATATATATATATATATATATATATATATATATATATATATATATATATATATATATATATATATATATATATATATATATATATCATCTATACTCAAACTATTCATTCATTTATACTATTCATTTATACTCAAAATTTTATAACGAATAATATTTTACTACTACTAAAATAGTAAGATATTTTAATAATATTTATTGATGTTTTGTGACATTTGATGGTAAATTATTAGTTGTTTTATCAGTTAAAGCCCTTTGTTGCCTAGTGGTTATTTAACCACTAACCATACCCAAATTAAAATGATTTTCAAAAGAATTTTTTCATGATTTGAGTAGAAGTTCAAAGTCAACTAAAACCATTCAAAAATGTTTATAAAATCATTCATTTAAAAGTTAGTTGTCTTATTATGGTGCTCCTGAGTCTGTCAGTTATATCTATATCTATATTTTATAACGAATCGAATTTATTTTGAACCTATTACTTTTAATATATATAATTTTTTTTATTTAAGAGAAATTTCAAAACTCCTCATACACCACAAAATATCACATGAGGCTTACAAAAGTAAGTAAAAATCACAGAAAGCTTAAAATAGACAAAAAACGCATACAAGAATAACATAAGACGCAAAAAACAATTAAAGTTTAAAACACAAAACAAAACTCCAAAAAACACAAACAAGAAAAACATAATACACAAAAACAACTAAAGTACAAAGCACAAAACAAAACTCCGAAGAACAGCAAGTCTCTATGAACTTTTTACAAGATTTCGAAGGAACAGGAGGCCAACAACAGGACAAACTATTTAAACTTTTTCTAAAGGAACATCTGGCCTCATTATGCAGTTTACAGCTCAGTAGATTATGTTCTACATCACCCTTAGCTTCACCACAATAGCAAAGATCACTGTTCACCAATTTAAAGCGAAATAAATAGCTATTGAAGCTACAATGTCCAGTTAAAATCTGAGTTAACAGGGAAAAAACTTAAAGAAAATTTGTAGGAAGTGTAAAACGTGGTTAAATGTGTAATTACAAAATGAGCGGGCTGAGAAATCCCCTCTTGGCTTAGCCAGTTCTAAGAACACTGTATAAGCGCGTTGAGATGTGCTGTGACTGGTTGTTTAGAGCTCGTCATGGGCTTTACGAAAAACGCAGGAACATTAGGGATCCTCCCCAAATGATGTCACGTTTTGAGGTGGGGAGGGGGGTTTATGAAAATGTAATTTCACATATTTTGGGGTTATAAAAACATTTCAGTATAATTATGTGTTTATGTAGTATATTGAGACATGTGAGAAGGGGGAGGAGTAAAGGGAAGAGTGACGTTTCGCAAAAAAGAGGGAGAGATAGTCAAGTATGTCACAAAAATAACTACATTTACAGTCCGCTTCTTTTAGGTGCTAACGAATACGAACAAGGTCGTATTTCTGTCTGCACAAAAACTTACGTGTCACGTGAAATCTTTTAGTCATTTAGGGTAACTTAAAAACACGTGAGCATATTTTTCATCTTTTCACGTATAGACTTCGAAATAAACTGGAAAAAGAATAAACTTGGCAACTCAGCACAGCTTCTAGTCCATTAATGCTGAATATACAATGCAGGTGTTCATCGTATAACACTGTCTAATCGTACCGTGCTACATCGAAATCATGTTATACGAGACTTATTTATTTATTTAAATTATTATTTTATTAATTTTGTGTATTTTTATAATATAAATTAGGGAAATATTTACTGTGTTGCATCAAAACCGCTGTATGCGAAACTTTGAAATAATGTAAATCAAGGCAAAAGGTTTTGTGCTGTATCGAAAGTATTCAGGTGCAAGATTTGATGATAGCTGAAACTTTGTTCCAATAAAACATACAAACCACGCTGTTTACTTTCATAAAAATATAATGGGGCGAAAAAAACAAGAAATCTTGATCAATTTTATTTACAAAAAAAAAAAAAAAAAAAAGCGCATACTATTCGCAACTCCAACAAACTATAGGGGGCACTGCAGCCACCGTCTAATAGCGGATTAAAAAGGTAAAACAAACGCATGCCGTAGCGTATGAAATGCTAATGAGCCTAGTAATTTTTGTTTGTACGTTTGATTTTTTTTTTGTTTTATTCCTTTAAAATTAATTTTCAAAAGTTTTGTGGATATTCTGGCCCACGTAAAAATAAGTGAGAATTCAAGAAGCATTACTAAACGTCAGAAATTAATGCAAATTACGTAGTTCGTAGTTCTTAGCAGTCATTTCCACGATGTTGAATTCGATATTTATCAATTCTTAAGGGAACCACATTTTCACTGTGATCATAAGACTGACAAGAATAACATTTAATTCTAGATAATTTATATGACATTACGATTGATCATCAAAAGAGGAGGATGATACTTCTTTGTCTCGTTTGGTTAGCGCTAATTGCTTTAATTTGTAGCTGAGTTATTTCTCAAATTGCCGAATTGGTTAGTTTTAATTTTTCTCTTTCGTATGTTTCTAATTTCTGAATTATGATTCAATTCTGTCATGCTATTCAAGTCACCAATAAAATTTTCACGGACAAATGGAGGTAATTTTCTTTCTAATTGATCTTGCATTATTTCTTTAAACTTATCGAATACTGTAATCTTTTTACCATTTTAATAAAGTCATAAAAATGGTTTAACTAACAATCGAAATCTCGCCAAAGGTTCTTTGCTCGCGCAATACTAAAACTAGAACCCTAAACAAATTTTTGGTGAAACTTTTAAGCCGATAATGTAAGCAATAAAGTGAAGTTGGCACACTATTTGATGAGGAAAATTCTCAGGTTTTGTTTTTGCTAGTTCAAATTCTAAACATTCTTTCTCTGTTGAACAATTCTTATTTCGTTCTGTGATATTATTTTCAAGAAAATATTTTGCATACTGCCCATTCCAACTAAATTCTGCAGTAAAATAAGGTTAGTTCCATTAATTATTTTTAAACTAGGCGGAGATGAAAGGTCTGATTCTACTGCTAATGTTATCAAATCCTTTTTTCGAGCTTAAGATTAAAAAAAAAAGAATTAAAAAACCCATATCCTTATAAATTCACGCAAAACAATAATAATTTTTACCTGGTGTAACGTTATCCTCTTTCAAAAAAAAAAAAAAAAAATGCTTCAAACAGACGAGCATATTCGTTGTTTCATACAAATGCGAAGTTTGTTAATCCAGAGTTTTCTTCTGTTTACGCTTTCGCCATTTACGGCAATCAACTCACTTTTTAGAAGGAAATAATGAAAAGTAACATTATTTTGAGAAGCTCGAGAATACCATTAAGGAACGGAACAATTTCTGTTGCTGAAAGCAATCTAAGACGCATCGAATACGTTAATAAATACTCATAACAAACTGCCTATATTTACTAACAGAAACACGTGGAACGCAATGTTTTATCTTTTTCTTTAATTTCGTAAATCACCGCAAGGTAATGCATTAAAGCGCTGGAGTTAAAAAAGTCAGAACTTCTGCAGCAATCAACTTTGTCTCAGCAACAACGAAAATAAGTTAAATAAATTGAATGAGAATTATTCTATTGCTACATTTCTTTTATTTATCGTTAGCAAAATTCAGAGAACTGTTATTTTCCATGCTTTTTAACGGTTAGCTGAACCAAAAACGATAATCATTTTTTTTTTTTTTTAAATCGCGTTGTACTAAAACCGTGTAATATCAAACCAGTTTTATAATAATCGCAAATTTTGCTCCGTGTAATATCGAAATTGTGTAGCACCGTGTAATACGAGGGACGGATGTACTGTTTAGGAGCTACTCCTAAAAGCTGATTCAAAGTTGCTGAAATATCTCGTTCTGCGTTGTTGTATTTTATGCGTTGTGAGAAATTACAGAAACTGTGTGATGCTGTGAAAAAAAGAAGGAATTTTTCTATTTCAATATCTACATTGTTGTATTTTGTGCATAATGAGCAATTACAGAAACTGTGATGCTGTGAAAGAAAAAAGGAACTTTTCTATTTCAATATCTAGAAACCTTATTCTCCTGGTTCAAAATTTGTACCAATTTAATTTTATTTTGCATCACATTTTTCACGTGGTTCAATGTTATATTAACCAAGTGGCTGGATGACATTGATCTAAAATTAATAAATACGTAAATGGTTTGAAACAATTGTTTTGACTGATGCAAGGGTTTTTCTGAAATCATTTGGAGCCGAAGAATAATATGTTAGAAAATCAGTGTTGGAATATTGGAACGTAGGCTCAGTTAATTCTGATAGAACTACCCGCCAAAACATGGACTTAGCTACGAGAAAAGTGGAGTAGTATTTATGTGGGATTTACAATCTTCTTTTGCAAGGATTAAGATAATTAGCATTGCATAATCGGGTTTAAGATTCATGTTCGAATTCTAAAGCAAGGTAAGTCTTTTATTTTTGATTTTTTTAAATATCTTTTTTATGAACCTTTTTTTTCTTTTTTAATAAATATTATTTCTTTCATTGATATTTTTCTATTAAGATTAAACCGCATTAGAAGGGTATTCATTACTTTTAAAAGGGCTTAAGTGTAGTTGAAATTGCTATAATTACATATTAACGTTTCATTTCTTGCTCTGAACATGTACACTTATCTTTGTCTAAAATTTCTTAATAGTCTCAAAAATCGTTTGTACATATCGGGTTTGAAATAAAGATTACAAAAATTGCTATTTAGAAAGCGTAATGTAGAAGCCTTTTAAGAAATTATGGAAACTTCAAAAGAAATGTTTAGAAATCCAACTCTTTTCACATTACATTTTATTGGAAAAGAAGTTCTGGCTGTAATAGTTAAATGATTTCCAATATTTTAAACTGAATGCAAACCATTTACCGAGACTCTTTAACATACTATTCAACAATGTTATTTCTGAATTTTTTATTGGAGACTTTTTTAAATTTAATTAAAATTTTAAAGAATATTGATGATAGTAAGAATTATGAATGATATGTGTTGTCTCTATATAAGTTTTATTTTCTCAGACATCTCATTAATTTAAAATCAAAAATGCATAAGACTTTGATTAACAAACGATGCTAGATTTACTAGGCTAAACGTTATCTAATTATTGCAAAAATTTGAATCAAGATTTAAAAAAAAAATCTTCAAATCAAAATTTAAATCTATTAGTGGGAATTATGAATGATATGTGTACATTCTATATAACTTTTGTTTTCTTAGACATCTTATTAATTTATAACTAAAAAATGCTATATACTTTAATTAACAAGTGCATAAGTCCTTTATGTTGTTGAATTTTCTAGACTAAACGATACCTAGTGATTGCAAGAGTTTGAATAAGGATGAAAAAAAAAATACATAAAAGAACATATAACTGCAATTTTATTTCGTGCTATATATGAATAAAATTTTAAATTTTTGTAGCCTTTTACAAAAAAGATGGTGTTGTGAAACTAAAATAAATATTTTTAAGATTTAATTTAAGGTAATAATTTATAGCGCCTATTATCAGGAAGAATAAATGTCAGAAATAACCGTTGTGAGCAAAGTGATGGTAAAGTGTGTTATTTTTTTCTGAGACTTGATACGATTTTCACGTCTGAGGTCGGTAAAATTTTGCACACTTCAAGAGATTGTCTCATGCTACGTTAGGAAAGTACTTACAATTGTTAGTTATTACACAATTTAATTATTATTAGTTATACACTCAAATCTGTTTTTAAGCTGTCATTTTTTTGCGCGATTTTTTTGTGTGGTGCATGGAAATTTCAGCTACATTGAGACATAATTGATGAAGTTATCTAGAAAACGAGTGCGATGTAGTATTTTTAAGTGACGGTTTTGAACCAGTTTACAACAAGAAACTTTGCCATAAAAAGTTGCTGCTTTTAGGACATTCAGGCATGTGTTATCTACTATAGGTTTTCTAGTGAGGTGTTTTTCCGTTTGCCAAAAAAAAAAAAAAAAAAAACCACCAAAGGTTTTTTTTTGTACAATAGCGAAATGTTATCGTTTCTCCATTGATTTTCTAGAAATCAATAAACACTTGTGATTTCACGCTGTTAAAACCAATGGCTCACTTAGATTTATGTCACTGATATTGTCGGTTTATTATAGTCAAAATCAGTTAAAGGTTTTAAGTAGGAAGCATTGCATTTTTCTTCTGCAAGGAAGTGGAACAACAACAAAACAATCATATATAAAACATAATGTATCGTTAACATATATCATCAGAAACGAGACCAGAAAGGGCGAAAGAAAAACTAAGATCACCTTAGCTCCTATTTATAATAAAATAATATGCTTGTTTGTGACACGTATTGTGAAAACAGTAGGGCTTTAAAAAATGAAATTTGGTATACAGGTGAAGTTACGCAAAAGTTGTGCGCATCGGGCTTCCGTTACTAATAAAAATATTTTTTGAAAATCAAATTTTCTTTTTTTTTTCGGTAATTCTGATCATATTTTACCGCACAGATACCGAACTAGTTGTTTTAGAGAAATTCGTTTTCCAACCCGATTGCTGAAGATAAAATTTTAAACGTGACGAAGGAATATTGGAAATGGAATTAATTTTAATTCTTTGTGATTTTATTGTGGTGTGCGTATAAAGTCCAGGTTTTTCGAGTTAAGTGGATAATATATGTGAGAATATCTTTAAAAACCTGTTGTTATTTTGCATAAGAACACATTTAATTAAGAACACATTGCATTGAATTTTATGGAAAAAAAAGTTTTAAGTTTTATGACACTTTCATATTTATATGTAGTGGCTCTGACCAACATAACTCAAGGGTAAAATCGCCATAACACGGGATGAATGGGTAATGTTTAAACAATAGATGCAAATCCACTATAAAAATATGATATTTAAAAAATGCACAACGTAGCTAGTTTTTTGAAATAAATTAAATTACTTTTATTAAATTTTGAGCTTGTAATACCATTTTATGGGTCAAAAAATTACTCATTATGAATTTTAATAATATTTGACTGATCATTTTTATCAATATCATCAGGGAACTTTTAATTGTTTGATTTATTTCGGCAATTTATTGCTAGAAAACCTATCTAATAAATCTGTCCCATCTCTAGTAACAACTAATGCGTCATTTGTCTAGATTATCAGAAGAAAAAGTTGAAAAATACTTGTTTCCAACGAGACTTCTAAAAATATGTAACTTTATTAAAAAAACAAAACGTAAAAGAAAAATGAAACATCTTTTAGACCAAGCTCCATTTTATTCTTTAGAGTATACGAAACTCTTGTCGTTCTGAGCTTCTTCTTTTTATTTATATTTAACAGAATTTTTTGTGGGGAATTAATTATTTCCCAAACCAAACTGAAATAAACTGAAAACTGCGGTTGTGGAAAAAGCTCAAAAGAATTTATCAATTCTTAATTACAATCTTGAGCAAATTTAATCTATATATTGCATTTAAACTCAGCTGAAAGATGATAAGCATAATTCTATAACTCTTTATCTCATCTTACTTAAGTTGTTAAAAATTCATGCAAAATGAAGCCAGCTTTAATGTTAATGGTAAAATGTTTTTCAAAAGTGTGAAGCATTTTGCACGATCAGTATGTTAAATTCTAATATAAAATCCCGGATAAGTTTAAAAAGATATTCACATTTTAAAATGTAAGCTAACAAAACGACTACTCTCTCTAAATAAATTTTTACTAGCAATAAAAATTCGAATTCAAAATTTAATTCTTATTTGTTAAAACCCAAAATGAAATTTTTACTCTCGTTGCACTATTTCTTTAATGATACAGCATTTTATTCGATGTTTACCCATTTTAACCCATCTAATATTTTAAAATATAACTTCTATAAAGTTCTAAGACTGATTGGGTCAAATTTGATGAGATACGGTTAAGTTTCAGCCGAATAACCGCCAAATGCCAAACAGTTTTTATATTTTACTACACAGTAAAAAAAAAATGTATAAGGTTGCCAGGTATAACGTTACACAAATTCTGAAGTAAGTCGTATCATTTTCTTTTTAAACTGAAGGAACCTTGCACTATGGTTTGTGTTCAGTTCGTAGAATTCCAAACGCATGAGTAAAGATCAGCATCGTTGTAGAGCTCTTAAACACTTATTAGCGAAACGAAGATCGGCCTTCGTGGCCGAGTGGCTAAACACTCTTGCTTTACGAGCTGTCTGTGAGAGTGACGTTGTGGGTTCGATCCCACGCAGGTGTCCTGGGTGTTATTTCCTCTTTTAGTGCAATAAAAAGGTTCTATTTGTGCATTGAAATAAATTTTGAATTAGTGTAAAGTTGATTGGTGTATATTGGTTGTGAAACATCACGAAATTTATAAATATTATGTAAGGTTACATCAGAATGTTCTGCATGCTTACAGAGAAATTGATTGAAAGGTTACGCATTAGTAAAAAATAAGCTTTCATCTGACTTTCTTGAACGGGTTCTGGTTTTTAAGTGTAAGTTGACTTACTTTTACGGTAACTATTTAAGTAATAATGTCAAGTAATAATTTCTTCTTATACGTTCGGAATTGAAGGTATAAATATAACTTAGTGGTTACAATACTTGAAATTTCGTTATCAATATAAGAATAAGCCAATTTTCGTACAAGAAAAAATTTTTTTTGCCTTCTCTACAGGTTTTACTTTCAATAATTCTTTCATACAGGAATTTGTGAAACATTATGCTATAGTTCCATTACCGTGGTGTAATCTTCAACTAGTGACGTGTAACTTTGCACCAATCAGTTAAGTTACTCCAGACCAGCGGAGGCAGCTATGATGCAACCGATTTTATGGAGTAAGGATTCACAAAGTGTTTTATAGTGAAGTCTTTTGGGGCTATTTTTTATTGAAATCAGAGTGAAACTTATTTTAAAAACATTTTATGATAGCGGAAAAAAACATAGATATTTTAAGATTTTACTTCAACACCTTTTTACTCAAGGAACCAAACTGCACAGCGAAAAATAAAACCAAATTGCTGTATTTTCAACTTCATCTCTTCTTTTATGAGGAAAAGAGTCTGCTCTATAATCTAGATATGACGATGCCAAATCAACCTGTGGATAGTGTAACCATGGCAACTAGTGCTCTTTCCGTGACTTGGATTTTAGAATTGCGGCCGTAAATGTCAGGTTCAGAATGCAGATTAGTTTAGAATGTGAAATACTGATCGAGAATAAAAAATAAGCCGTTTTGTTATGCTTGCATGTTTAAAATATAACGATGCTAGAAGTGAGTGATTTCACGACGACAAATTCTCAGCTTAGTGAAAGATGTTTTATTTACTAATTAAAACATGATCCGTATTGATAATGCGTATTAATTCCGTAGCGTACATATAATTGTGTTACTAGTGTGAGCTACAGTGGCTGACGTGTATGTCTATCTTTTCTGTTGCAAAACTATATAGATATTTTAATTGCCTATAAACTTGTTGTTGCAATTCTTAAAAGTGTTTTTAAGGGATCTAAAGACCCTTAACCTTCAAAATGTTCGACTTTCTGGAAAAAATATATGTTACGCCTAATTTAATTCTGAAAAATTTGATACCTTATTTATTACCATACGCAAAAAACTTTTCAAGTTATCAAAAAAAAAAAAAAAAAAATGCGTGCACTTTCCCCATAGAGATTTTTGTTAACAGCAGCTGTTTAAGCCTCTTTTTCTCAGGTTGCGTTTTCTCAGGTTTCTCGTTCTGCGCGCATGATATCTCAGAAAGTTTCTTATATATTACCGTAAAACTTTTTGTGCATGCTTGTCTGGTTTAATTTTTATGATCTGAACCTAAATTTATTATTTTTTAAATTATTTTTTTTTTGAAATTTTATAAGTTAAAATCAAAATTTTCCAAAATTTTGGATGAAAATATTTTTTAAATAAATATATTAACTTTCATCTTTAGTTAAAATTTTGGTTCCGATCATACAAATAAAGCAGACAAACATACACAAAAAGTTTTACGGAAATACTGAAATATTTAAGAAACTTTCTGAGATATCATGCGCGCAAAACAAAAAACCTGAAAAAAAAAAAAAAAAACGCAACCTGAGAAAAAGACTTAAACAGCTGCTGTTAACATAAATCTCTACGGGGAAAGTATACGTATTTTTTCGATAACTTGAAAAGTTTTTTGCGTATGGTAATAAATAAGGTATAAAATTGTTCAGAATTAAATTATGGATAGCATATATTTTTTCCAGGCAAAACTATATAGACATTTTAATTGCCTATAAACTTGATGTTGCAATTCTTAAGGTGGTTTTAAACTTAAATTTTGTGTTTAGATTTCATTTTATAGCTGGATTAATTACCTTTAGAATTAGTTTTCGCTGAAACTGTATAGAAAAATACGGTTTTTATATGTAATAATGTGTTTCAAAAAATTTATGTAATTAAACTTTAAAAAGGCAATCTTGTACTGCTGGAATGGGATAAATTCATCTTTTAAAACTGTGTGAACTAATTATTTTGTTGCTGAAAGTTTATCCAAATTAATTAATTAAAAAATACATTTTGTTGCCACAAAGTCTGTTCTTCCTAATTTTAAGCGTTTTGATAGTCAGAACCTGTTCTGCACGTCTTTTGAACACTTATCGCATTTTATAAGCGATCTGTTCATATTTTTAGACGTTTGTTATAACTGTAATTAGTATTGTTCATACCTTGTGATATCTGTAGTAAAAATGTTTATAAACTAGTTGTAAAATGCTGAACACTTTTTCAATGCATGTATCATACACATAGTTTTAATTGAACTAATGGGGTCGTTTCCAAAATTTTAAAAGTATTTTTTGCTGAAAGAGCATGCTTAAAAACATAGGATATGACCATTTTTCGATAAATTTGATTACGTTTAATATTTAAAAAAATTACTTAAATCGAAGTGCTTTCATTGTTTACGGCTTCTGCCGATGACACCACAAATGATGAAATGCCATTAAGTGTTGCCATTTACAGTGCAAAATATTTAATTCGCATCTTTACTCACGTGTATTGGCAACGATATGGTTAGTAGCAAGCGTAGAGCGCAATTTTAATTCGCTGCTTGATTACCATAATGTGGAAACAGCATGCTGAATATGGAATGCTCCAAAACTGATTTTAGAGGACAAGTAGAGCTAAAGCAAAATTCCATTTGATAGACATGAAACAGTAGAAGTTAACACTTAAAATGCATCGTTGTCCCAAAATTATGCAACAGAGAAGAAACCAAAGCTGCGTAGTCGGAGAGTCAGAGTCAAAAGTTTAAAGTTACAACAGTCGGTGTCTGTCATTTTGCCTCCATGTCCGCAACTCTGTCAATGCTGTCGGAGTCGAAGTGATTTTGGGGTAAATGAGTCGGAGTCAGAAGTTCTAAAATTCCCAGAGTTGGAATAATGTGTCACGGTAACCGCGGATAAGCGAAAACCACGTATAATCCGAATAACAGGTAAGAAACGATAGTTGGTGTGAATCACACAAACATTTAAATTATAACTAAAAATATTGCTACATTGCATCGACTAACATTGCACATAAAAATTATGTGTGAAATCCAACAGCGCACAATTACACTATCAAAAGTTTAAAAATAAAATACTATTGTGAAAAGCCCCACGGATAATGCGACCGCGGATAATCGAAAGTTTACTCTATTTATGTGCTATTTATGCTGCCTGCAGATTTTGCCGAAGTCACTTTAGGTATTTTTTGAGTTCGCTTCTTTTTTCTGGCAATAAAATAACTTTTCCACTTGATTGATATACGTAATAAATAATGAAGTTGTATCTCAGTCATGATTAATAGGTTTAAGACAAATGGATGAAACAAACAGAATGAATACGCACAGAAACGATTCTTTTAATGATCAAAATGATCCAGTTAAATTTTTGTAATGTGAAATATAAACAAGACGATCGTTGCATAGTAGTTATGGACTGTATAGAAGTTTAAAAAATAACTAAATAAAATAAAAAAAAATGTTAACTAGATCAACTTTCTTTTCGAAAATTATTACAGCTTTGGACTCCGAATCACTGCCAATGCTGAAAACCCCTTATTTCAAAATGATTAATTTATACATACCGTTTGACCTCTTATATGATGGAAAAGTGAAGATTGGATTCACAGCAGGAAAGCGATACATATATTAGTTAACTGGGATGTCGGTTTGCCGTTAGATATGTGTGTTAAATTAATACACATATTGAAACGAACGATACACGCGCGTCTCATTTTTTCTTTCCTCCCTTATTTAGAGAGTATCGTCTTAACTAGTAGCTTTTCAATTACATGTTAAACTTGTTTCGACAGTAATAGTCATATCAATTGCTTGAATAATTAAAATATTTCCTAGTATCATTCAAGAAACGCAAGCTATTTCGAGCATTCAGTTAATTTCGACATTTCCTGCAAAGAAACAAAGTAACACTAACTATTTGCTTTGTACTTTCAACGTAACGTATCTTGATCGCACTTGAATTTTTACTGATTCAAAACCTTTAAGTGCAGAAATTTAAAGTTTTCCAATTGACTCGCATTAGCTGAAGGTACTCGGTACTTTAAAATAATATGTCTAAACTTCGGGGAAGAAACCGATTTGTAAAAGATTTAACCTTTTCCTTTTGTTTCCATCCAGATTCACCCATTCTGGGCTTTATTGATGGAACTCTTTACTGTTACTCGATAAAGCGTGAAATAATGACATCCTTAATCTATTTGCTTAAGAAAAGGCCTAAGATAATAGCTAGTGTGGTGCTTTTGAAAATAGGTCTTGTTCTCAGATCAGTTACGATATAAAGACTAATCTTTTAAGTGTTAATAAAAGGTGAGGAGGAATTTCAAAGCTTTAAAAGGGTCTGTGTTCTTTACAGTAAATGGGAAGTGCTTTCAAGGTTTAGAGTGTTCGATATTAGGGGAAAGAAATTTCAATGAAGCTGATGCGATGCAATGAAGAAGATTGGATTATATTTGAAGAAAAAATTAAAATGATTTAACGATGGAAAAATTTGTTTAAGCAGCCTAATGTAGGAAAAGTATCATTAAAACTTTGTTGCTTTTAGACATAAGTAATAGCAGAGTTAAATTAAATATAACGGGACGTATATTAAGCTATATCTGAATCAAATTTAATTAGGATAAAGGAATGATGACGAAGAGTTATTGAAATTGTAGTACAAATATCAGGCCATACTTTTAGAAAACATTATATTATTTAAACAAAGAAAACAGTTTTTAAGCTGCAGCATTATTTCGGTTAAATATTGCTAAAAAAAGTGCTTTTCTGATAAATAGCTGTTGTTAGAATTGCATACGTAAGAAGTATATGTACAAATTACCTAGTAAGAAATGACTTGTAAGAATAGACTTGAAATTGACCTGTATTTATAACTAAATACTTGGCTTTGACTTCGGGACTTAATGAAAAAATAAAATTGGCAGATATTCTTTTTTTAAGGAGCTACTGATAAACATTTTGGGTTTTAAAACGTGTTTATCAATAACTTTACATCATCAACCTGAACTAGCCAAACATGGTTTCCTACACTGTGAGTTCGGTTTTGAGAATATTTTACGTCAAAGAAAAAGCAGCTTACTATAGTCGCGTAATTCGTAACGCCAGAGTTCGAATACGCTACCTTGCGGTGATTAACAATACTACCGAAAAAGGGAAAATATTCCATTCCACGTGTTTTCTTTGAGGTAAATGACGAGCCACAGACAGTTTATGGTGTAATGTAATTTCAGAAGAATAGATGTGAAAGCTTCCCATAAACGCGATGAAAAATTACTGTCATTCACTAAGCGTCAAAGCAAGTTATATGTTACGGCATTTGTTTATTTTACCTTTTTCATCCACCATTAGACAGTGGCTGCAGCGCCCCCTATAGTTTCTTGGAGTTGCAAATTCTTTGTCTTGCGAACTCCGAAAATAACAAACAAACGTAGGAAATACACAATGTCTTGAAATCCTTGCTTGAATTTGGTTACTCAGAAGTTGAAGTATGTGTTGAAAAAGTTGCTTCTATTTGGGAATGCATACAAAAAATAGTTTGTATTCTTATTCGTTTTCCCGTCTTGCATTCCTTTAACCTACTTTTTGAAATTTTCAAATGGTGTGAGGAACAGTGTACATCAGACAAGAAGTCGTTTAAGACAATCTGTTCTTTTTAAATTAAAATTTTTATAATAGAATAATTTATGCTAATATAAATTTGTATTTACTGTAAAGCAAAATTCGATGGGAAATAGATTAAATAAATATGAAAAAAAATACGTTTAGAAGATAAATGAGGAAAAATGTGCCTATAAATTTGATTAAAATACGTAAGTATGTAAATGAGCAAGAATATTTCTTTCCTAAGCCTACATAATTCTATGACCTTAAGAATAAATTTATAACTTAGAAATGAAATTTTCGATTGTGGTGAAGTTAGTTTAAAAAAAAAAAAAAAAAAAAAAAAAAAAAAAAACAAAAAAAAACATATTTTTCAGTTTTTTAAATACAAGTTTCCATAATTACTTGAGATTATGCACTGGATGTTCCCAAAGGATAAATATTCAGTTGAAATATTATCTTTTTGTAATTCTTCGTTAATTATTTCGCATTAAAATGTGTGAATAAATTAAACATTTTAGCTCTTTCACATAATTACATTTAAAATATTAAAAGGTCTTTTTAGTTTTAGATCTGTCTTTCTTAGCTTTAATTTAAACCTTTTTCTTTGAGTGTGCTAATGCAAAAATCGTTTTTTACACTTTTATTGTTATTACTTTGCAGTGAAAAGAGAATAAATGGTTTCTTGGAAAATCTCACTTCTCTATAAATATATTTCTTAAAACCTCAACTGTAAAAATTACAACATTGTTTAACTGCTCACACTAAACAAATGTTATACACTTTTCTTTTTATTTCTGAAGTTTTATTTGGAAAATAAGAACCTTGACGGTTAGTCAAAAAAATGAATCATCATCAAATTTCTGTTCTTTGATATCAGCTCGTCCTGCCTGAATTGATTACATAGCGTTTCTCAACTTCAGTAATCCAATTACTAAGATTCGATATTTTTTTCCAAGTATTTTTAAGTTATTAGTTATTTATATGTCAGTGTTTGGGCTGTTTATGTTGTAAACCAGTATGTCTGTGAGTCTATAAATAATTATTTATTTATGGATGCGTTGATTATTTCTTTTTTTTCTTATCTTATTGAATACACCGTCTTATTCGAATAGAAGCTTCTCATTATATTAAGAAAACATTTTATTAGCATACATTTCATTTTTCGATGCACATAGAACAAATGCTTTATTGGTAAATTTTACTTCTCTGTAATTATGTTTCTATTAAGGCCTTAATTGTAGTCAATTTAGTCAAGCATAAGATGCAACAAGATAGTGGTTTTTAGTTGCCCCTCTTCAGTGTCAGACCCTAGAAATGGTTTGAACTTCAATTCCCCCATCCCCCAAATGCTTTTTAGGGTCAGACGAAAGGAAAAACGCAGTTATGCAGCTCTCTACCAGAATATTTTTGAAATTGAAGTCCTAAAATATTAATTTAAAATTATCTTTGGTAAAATTTGGGGGGAGGGTGGGAGGAGTAGTATATATAGTCGTATGTCGGGGATAAGAGGCTCTCTTTGAGGGAGAGTGCCCCCTGGATACACCCTCGGACTTAAGAATCATTTTTTGGCCAAAGATATACATTAATGCACTTTCCTTATTCGGGTCATTTATTTCTAAAATATGAACCTTTTTCGTTAGTAGGAAAGTATGAATCATTGTCAGAACTTCTAATCTTTGATTTTAACCAGGGCTGCAGAGTCGGAAGGAAAATAGCCGACCCCGACTCCGACTCCGGGGTTTCGAAACACCCGACTCCGACTCCGGCTTTTTTATTTATTTATTTTTCAATTCAACCGCTATCCCCCTCATGAGAAGGGAGGAAAACCTCTATACAAAGATTGAAATATTAATTTGTTTCTTATGAAATTTAAGCGCTGTATTTTTTTTTTTTGTAAAATTAAGAAGCATACAACGTCAGAAATTGAATTTGAAAATCAAATTGTTCCAATAATTACGATTTTAAAATTGAAATCACATAATCATCCTATTGTTAAAAAAAATTGAAAAGGTTTAACTTGCTCCCCATTAATGTTTAACGAATAGATGTTGATCAAATCGTGTGATTTTCAAAAACGCTTTTTTTGCTAAGTCAAAAAACCTTTCTAGAGTGAGGGCGGTCCGCTCCTGCCGAGATCCATCTGGTGGGTGACACCTCAAGTATATTTCAGAGTTTATAAAAACAATACACATACTTTAATTCTGAAAAAAAAATCCCCAATAAATTTGAAATTATATTTCATCTATAAAATTTCAACGAAAATAAGGCACTATACTTGTATTGAGGGAAAATATGGGGTACATGTACGCTTGGAGAAAATTTTACAGAAAATGCGGCAATATACAGCTTTGTACAAATAGCTTTTCTTTTTCCTATAATTATTCCCTCAATTTTTAATTTTAATTTTACTGGCTGCTTTAGAATTAATCTTGAAATGAAGATTTTAAGATTAACTGCAATTATTTGAGTGTTGTAACCAAGATATTTGTTCTATTTCATACTTTTGTTGAGAATCAAGCTTGTAGATGTTGTCCTTAAATTGAAAAGACAGATATATTTTATCATGTCTTTTAGATTTGCGCCTTTGCACGCCAACACTAAGTTGAATTACAGAACACCGTAAGATACCTCTCGAACTACGGGCTCCAACTTGCTCAAGGGGTACATTCCTTTTACAATTTTATAACTGAGGTCGAAGTAAAAAAAATGTTATTATTGTTGTTTTAAAGTGATTTTAAAAAATTTTATTATTGTTGTTTTAAAGTGATTAAAAAAATATAAAATGTTAGGTAAGAAAACCGTGCTCACAGTTGCTATTATTTCAAGAATGTTGAAAAACAAGCAAACTAGGGAACAGCGTAGGTAGCTATTACAGAAAATTCGATGAACAATCAAGCCAGCTGGTTATTAATGACAGTTGTTTTCTTATTAGTAGGCTTTTATACATGTAATCGAATCAACTGGTAGTCAGTTTTTCAAAAAATGCCAGGAGAGTCAGCGAAAATTAAAGAAAAAAAAGTAGACCGGAGTCGGAGTCGGCATATTTTCTACCGACTCCGACTCCAACTCCTTTACGCCAAAATCAGTCCGACTCCGACTCTTCGACTCCGACTCCACAGCCCTGATTTTAACGCATTCTGCTTGAATTGGTTGCATAACTTTTCCAATCCTTAGTAATCATATTACTAAAAGAGCCAATATTTTTTCCTTTTTGTATAAATTTTCTCATTTATTTGTCGTTGCTTCAGCTATTCATGTTTTTAATCGGTATGTCTCTGAGTCGAGAAATTCTTTTATTTACGGCTGTGTTTATTATTTTTACTTGTCTTGTTGAAGTAACCTTGCTTGACTAAAAATTCTCATTAGATTGGAAAAATATTTTTTAGGCATCAGTGTTATTTGTTGTAGTAGGTATTTTTTTTCGTAAGAAAGAAAGATGTTCTCATTGGAATATTAATCTTTTTTTTTCAAGTTCCTTTGGAAATACCATAATAAATATTTTATTGTGATTCCAATTTTTCTAGTCTGTAATTTTCTGCAAGGATTTTTGGTTAAAATATGGATAATTATCACGCCACATGAGTTCTTTTGTTTATCAGAGGTAGACAAAAGAACCCAGTAAGACTAAAATGCGAAGACAGCAATGTAAATATCGAATTTAAGAATATAGTTTCATGTTGAAAGCTCAACTTAAAAAAATATTTCATTTATCTTGACAATTAAGCTTATAATATGTATGTATTAGTCGCTTTGAAGTCATGAAAGTTATTTATGGGAAAATCCACGGGTGATTGACAGACATTTTCAAAACAAGAAAGATGTAATATGTTTTTTTAAAAAAATCCCCTTGTTTCTTGTTATTTTTAAGCTGAATTTAATGATGTACTGAGACTTCCAAAAATATATTTTGGTTAATTTAAAAAAAAAAAGTTAAAACCCTAGTAACTGGCTGACCTTAAAGCACTCGTTGGTCAGTTACCCAGTTTTTAATTACTTTTCAAAACTTAACCATAAATCATTTTGGAAATTCAGCTACTACAGTCGAACTGGTTTATAACGAGAGCGAAGGAACCGCGATATTCGCTCTTTCTAACCGAGTGCTCGTAAAAAGCGAGCTGTAGAAAAAAAAATCACAAAAGTTCATACCTGATTATTGTTATGATTATTATTATTTCTAATTCGATTGATTTGACTGCCTTATTGTGTTTTTCTTATGCTGTTTTGTTTGAATGTTTTCCCCCTTTTTTTCACCTGCATTATCTTCAATTTGAGCTATAATATTATCGGAAATATACTTCGAAAGTGATAACACTGGCGTCAGCAAATGTAGAATTTCCTAATGCTTCTCTTCTCCCCAAGTTAAAAAAAAAATGCTGACTTTCGTTTGTCATCAGAACATTGAAGGAAAGTTTCCAAAAAAAGATTTAAGGCCATAAAAATTTGATGAACCGCAACATATTGCTCGCTTTAAGTGGGGTTTGCTCGTCAAAAGAGATATACTCTCATATACTTATAATTGTACCATCCAAATGTTTCTGATTTCCTTACTAAATCTGGGTTCTTGTTAAATTAGGGCTCGTCATAAGAGTGTTCAATTGTACATCATTTAAGTTCAGCTTAAAAAGAACAGATAAGCTAGATGAAAAGATATTTTAACGAACGTAATTTTGTAAGGACTGTGAGAAAATGCTTACGGCTTTGCTTTGAAAACGTAAGTTATACCCGTGAAGCTGGTCTTATTCAAAAGTCTCTGAATTCAACCTTTTTTTGAGATGAATTAATGTTACGAAATACGATGGTCAAAAAGAAGATTTCGCAAAAAAATACAAAATGCATCTAGTAAAAGAAACTTAGCTAAAACCTTTAAAATCCTATACCATCTAAAAAACAAAATAACAAGCATTAAACGCACCATTTAATGTTGGAAAAATAACATAACAGCGCATTTTGTGTGGTATAATGTTTAAAGCTTAAGTTTCTTGATCGAGTACATTTTTCTCTTCTGTTCTGCAAAAAAAAGGCGATCTTATTACATAATTTAGTTCATGTTTTCATAGAGATTTTTCTTTCTATCTTGCTTAAAACAACACTCGTGTAAAAGGTTTATGGTTGCCAAAGAAAAACCATTAAAGTGTCTTTGAAAGTAAGACGTGTTTAGAATCTTTAAATTCCGATCAGGCTATTAGAAGTTACTTACAAAAGCTACTGTTTAACTCGCTGACGCTTTGTAGTTCGTAAATGGAAGTATTTTTTCCTGTTTGTCGCAACAAAGAGGCTATTAGATTAACTGAAATCGTAACACGAAAGTCTCCAGCGTGATCGGATGTTATAATGACTTATAAATAGAGATCTTTTTATTTATTTGTTGTTCAAAAACGAGTTTATCAGATATATTCCTTTAGTATCAAAATATCGACCGTATTCTCTTTACTGATATGTTTGTACATATATGACTATTTTTTTTCAGTCGTATTTCTCTTTGTATAATGAAAAAGTACTGGGAATGGTAATCTATATAAATAAAACAAAGAATATATGTGTATGTATGTATGTTCCTTATATAAATCCACAGTTTACATCGGATCTCAACCAAATTTGGTAGGGAGGTACTTGGGCACCCGAGAAGGAACGTAGGGGCATTTTCGAGCACCAAAAAGGAACTGAACCTTTTGAATTTTAATTTTAAAACCCGAAAATAGAACATCTAATATAAAATATTTTTAATATAGCAACTTACAATGCCGCTTCCTGGCTAGCACACAAAATAATGATATAGCAGAAAGGAAAAAAAAAGTATTTTAAATCTTTCTTGATTTTTTTGCAATCAGTGCAAATTGCATAAAAGTAGAGTACAATAGAAATAAAAAAGGCTTACTTTCATTAAAATTTGATTTCTAGGACATTTGAATGAAGGATAGACTAAAAAAATCATACTTTATGAAGGTTAGTGATATGGAAGACTGTAGAATTTATTAAACCAGCTTGAGAATGGACTGCATACTAGCGATTCCTTTGTCAGTTTTTGGCATGAAGAAGTAGAAGAAGGAAAACTGTAGTCATTGAGTAACTCCTGCTCTTAAATAATTGGCTTGTATTAATCATTGTAATTAGGATCTTGGGGGTGAAAAATCACAAAACCCGACTGTTTCAATTTATTTCATTTGAAAAACTTAATTGAAATAAACCCCTCTTTTTATTATAATTTTCTGTGACATCATTTTGAATCAGAGAAGACGATAACTCGAAATAAACATTTCCCAGGTCCAACTTCAATCATTGCCGCCTGCCTTGTCTAGTAGTCAGTGAAGTCTGACTGTGACAGGAAGGTCCGGGTTCAAATCCCGGCTCGGGCATGGACGTACTTTCTCTCTCCTGTCCTTGTCTTTTCTTTGTGTGAATGTGTTGTTATGCTGTGAATGGTTGCCTACCCTATAAACGGGCCCTTATGGCATGTGTGTACTGTAGAAGTCGGACTTCACACCAAATTGCGGTACAGTTGGAAAAGTGAAGCAGCGCACCCCCAATTGCCAGCATCGCTGGCACACGACAACAACAGCAACTTCAATCATTCAAACAGATTTTTTTGAAGCTCCTATTTGCTTTTAGCGAAGAGGATTCGGTTGAATAATCTTTGCGTGTTTGGAAATATAGGTCGACGTTTCGCGGCGTTTTTTCACGATTTCCCCATTTTTTTGCTGATAAATGTTTGAGGAATTTTGAGATCTGTACATTTTACATTTGTGTCACATTTGAGTGGATCAATGTTTTTGATTTTAATCAAGCATGGCTTACTGTTCACAAACTAAACACCTGCTTTTGCCAAAATTGTGAAGTTTGTAAGCAGATGGTTTGAATTAGTACTCTTGATTTTTTGAAAACCAATTACTACTTTAGAAATATATTATCTCATAAATATTTGTTTCGGTTTGATTTTTCTAGAGTCTACAGGAATTACGAGTTAGAATATTTTCAACGTTATGTTTTACTGTTTTCCAATATTTTACTGAAAAGTTTGGGAACTCCACTTTCATAGTTTTCTAATAATGTTATATTTTATGTTTGAACGGTATATTTTAAGCCTTCCAGTTCGTGGCGCATGCAAAAAAGAAATTGCAACGGCAATTTCCCATTCATATTGCATCAGTAAGAACAAGTATTCACCTAAAAATTATTTAAACACTCAATGAAGAAATTTTACTAACCAATAATGGAAATGCAAACATATGAAGACGTTAAAATCATTGGTGAAAAACAATCGAAAATAATTTTTCTAAAAGATCAAGTTCAGAATTTTGAAAAAAAAAACAAAAAAAAAACACAGCATTCTTGTTAATTCTTACATAAAGTGACTCCTTGAATCCAAATTATGACCACCGTTTTCACCATTCCCGTCCCATGTTTTAGAAATGGCACCCTATATTTTTATCCAATATGTTTGTTTTTAGGGGAAAAGGAAGAACTATATTCACCATAAACATTCTTCTGAGGGTCTAGAGAGATGCAAAGTTGAAGAGCATGAATTATTCTTGAGATTACTTCTGCAAAATTTACAACTGAATACATGTAATTATCTTTCGAAATTCTAAAAGTTTTCTTCCTCTTCACGTAATAAATCATTTTATATTTTTGGTACCATCTTTCAATTTCCTCCTCCCCTTTGAAAACTATTGTATGATGCAACATAGCTTAAAAAAGCTAATACGCCCTAAAACCTAATATACCAAACCTATCTCTTAACCGATTTCACTACTCTATTTAGTACACTTGAGGCATTGAAACATAGTTGAATACAGGGGTGCCCACCCGGGGGGGGGGGCACCCTGTGGCGCTGACTGTGCCATTAAAACTTTAAGGAAGAGGTGTTTTAAGGGTTTTTTCTCTTTTTTTCGGGTTGGGGAGTCTCGTTCTTGGGGGAGGGGGCACCAGTTTTGAATATTTTACTAACACCCATTTTTCATGACTATATTTATTAAATGCGTTTGAAATTACTGTTTTTCAATTTGATAAGCGTACACTTCCTTTAAATTCTATTCGTAAGGTATATATTTAAATAATTAGTTATTCATTAACTTTTCAGCATATCTCGTTATTTTCCTGCGACGTTATAGTAAATATTTGTAACATGCTAAACACTGAAATAGTAGTAAAATTCAGAAACTCAAATTGTGTATGCATTTTAGGAAAACAAAAAAATCCATTTTCGGTATACAACCTATTGTTTTAATGCGGCGTTACAAATTCTCTAAAAGAGAATAAGCTGTGGATAGAACGCTCTTTATTTTACAACGAGAAGAGTCATTGTTATAATGAATGTAAATATTTAGCCTTATGTATAAAATATTTAAAAGGAACTATTTTAGTTAATGTGGGATAAAGATTGTATTTCGCATTTAAATAGCTGGAAATTTTGCCGATACTTTGTCTCAGTTGCTGAATATGTCTCGAGTCGAGTTGTAATAGATTAGGCATTGTTCTTCCGGTGGAAAGAATGAACTGAAATAAATGAATACATTTGAATATAATATAATTCAAAGCATTATGTTTGTTAAGAGATACTTTTAACGTTAGAGAACTCTTCAAACTTAAAATTATGTTATCTTGAGATGAAATTTTACGCTTTGTAATGATTTATGTGATTCTTTGGAAAATATCTATAAGTAAGTCATGCTTCAGTTTTGCTGGCAGCTTGCAAATTAAAACTAAGAATAAAACTTGAATGTGTCAAATAGTTGATGTTTCTATTAAGTTCGAACTACAGAAGCAGTAAACAGATTTAATATTTATGAGTTCTATTGTAATCTAACTTTTAAAATAAAAACAAAACGGATGGTTATGGGAAGTTGGGGGGGGGGGGATGGTTGTCATATTTGGATTCAGGGAGTTCTCTTACGTAA
The DNA here is from genome assembly GCF_026930045.1 of Uloborus diversus. Lineage (NCBI taxonomy): Eukaryota > Metazoa > Arthropoda > Arachnida > Araneae > Uloboridae > Uloborus > Uloborus diversus. The sequence goes on along the minus strand of NC_072735.1, from coordinate 149,655,028 downwards.
TAATCAGCAAGAATGGATTTAGGACTCAGTATTCAGAAGTTTTTTTTCTTTTTATGTCGCGCAGCATTTTGTTAAACAAATGCACTGTTTCAAATATAAAGTGAAACACTCTATAGGTTTTTCCCATTAAAATTTCTGTTATAAAAAAGATACCTTAAAAACAAATCACTTTGAAACAAGAAATAAATAATACATTTGAACATAAAGCATGAAATGCAACTCTATGCACTAATTTGCAAAAAACAGCGGACACGTGTTTCAAGGTTACAAAGAACCCCTTTTTCAAAGTAAAGAAATGAGTGGATGAAGATCAGTAATTTAACAGGAACAAGTAAATAATTAACCAAACAACCAATGAGAAAAATATTAACTATCAATAAACCTATGCTCTCATTCCTCTTGGTTATTTGATGGTTTGTAATTTTTACTTCCTTGTACGAAGGAAAGGAAAGCACTGTACTCATGAAAAAATTTGACCCAAAAAAGGCCCTTAATTTCCATTTTGCTCGCCCCGAATGAATGTTGAGTTTTTGTTTTAAATTCGGCCTGACGTGGATATATGTCTAAGAACGTATACACACCCGAAATATCTATTTTGTCGACCCCCGAATTAATTACAACGGAGTTTTCTTGTGACGTCTTTATGTATGTATGTATATCGCATAACTTAAAAACGGTATGTCCTAGAAAGGTGAAATTTGGTACGTAGACTTCTAGTGGGGTCTAGTTGTGCACCTCCCCTTTTGGTTGCATTCGGGTGTTCCTAAGGGCGTCTTTCACACCTTTTAGGGGGGGGATCATTGGTAATATCAATGCAAACTCAAGTGGTGTTATAATTTGGCAAACAGTTGGCGACATATCGCCAAATTTTTTCGTCAACTTGGCGACAAAAAAATATGGCGGTTTTTTTTCTATTATGGTTTCATTTTGGCCACTATTGGCGATATTTAGAGAGTTAACTATTGAATCACATTAAAATGTCTTTGATTGGGAAAATTAATATCTATACAACGTTTTTTTTGCTTCAGTTCGCAACAAACTTGGGGCTAAATATATTTAAAGTGTTTCTTTGCTTACTTCAAGGCATTACTATTATCATTAAATTGGCGTAAAAAAGAAGTCATCTGATGCACACACCAGTTCGTTTATATTGGTTGTTTGGGTTAATCTTCTATCAACCAACAATCTGGTCTATTATTCCACCTTAATGCTTTTGTCCATCCATCGTCTCACTTTCCTAGTTTCGACAAATGGGTTCCTTGTAACCAAGAAACACATGTCTGCAACGTATTGAAAATTTTTGCATTTTAATGTAGTTTTTTTAATCCTTTTTCTAAATACTATAATTTTAGCACTAGAATTACGTACCTAATTCGTATACCTAAAATACGGCGGTGGTCATTTTGACCTTATGAGAAGAAATCTACCACAGTTCCCTGCATAATGTGATATATTTGTGAAAAGTAGTTAAAATTAAACATATTTATATTAAATACAGTTTATTTAAATAATATAGAGACTTTGTTTAAGTGTAATGAAATATTTGAAAAGAGTTGTAAATGCCGTTAAAATACCCAGCGTTGTTTCGGTTCATTTCAGAAACTAGTAGCTAAAGCTCTCTTTTGTGTGCAAAAACATTATGAATGCTTCAAATTTTTGTAGTGATATGTTCCAAGAGGCATTTTTTGAGTTTTTGCTCTGTAAATGTATTTGGATTTCTTTTTTTCTTAAAGGGGTCAAAATGACGCTCTCCCACGCTTCTAGGTATATAAAATACTATAGTTCGGGTTAAAAAAAATACGATTTTTTTAAAACCTTTCATTCAAAAACAATAATTTAGGAAAAGTCAGTAAAGGATTAAGCTTTTTATGAAAATACCGCGGAGCAGTTAGCAAAACCAGTCTGCTTGGGGTCAGAATGACATCTCCCGTAACCGCGAGATGACACTTTTTGATGCACCCATTGCAGCAACTACAGTGGTGACACTTTGACCTGCTTCCAGTCGTCCAACTGCTCATCCACTATCGTAGGCACTCAAATGATGTCTTGTTGATATTTTCCTCTTAAATGTTTCAAGAACCAAACAGAATTTCAGAGAAATTTTATTTTAAAAATCCAGCACTATTTTTGTTAAACACCAAACAGCTCAAATTTTCGTACGAAACTTCAGCTTGTATTACTTTTATACAGATAGCAAGTTTTGATCCACCATGCCATCTGACCGTGAATTTATTTACATTGGCCTGCTGTCTGAGGCACAAATTTGCATAAATCACTCGTTCCTTAGCAATTGTCAACCAGTGTACATGTGTATGGGTACATGTTAGGTATGGATATGTATCTGTGCATACATCGTAATTTTCTCTTCCGTTCTTTTCCCCCCTCCCCTATAACTGCCATTGTACCCTTCCCCTGGTTAAGCTAGAAACGGTAGGAACGAAGGTATCATTGGTTAAAATAAAATAAAATAAATTCTAGTGTTGAAACGTGTTTTAAACATATTCATTGGCAGCTCTCAACAATTTAGTAAAACTAAAATGCATTTATCGTGTTTTACATATACATTTATTCATTTTAATGATAACCTTAGTATGAAAAGCTTATTATATTTTACCAAACCAAATTGTATAACCACCGGTTTGGCATGAAATAATATGTAAAAGCTATAATCACACGGTTACAAAGTTTTAAGCATTTGATAATGCTCAGGAAAATTTTGAAACTTCTCTGAAATTTTAATTACCGTAATTAAGAACTTTGTTTCCCTTTTTGGAAGAGCATAAGCATCAATCTTCTATAATAAATGTATTTTCTATGGCACGAATCATATAATTAATCTAAAATGCCACATTAGAAAACTTCTCTTGTATTTTTACAACTGTTTTTAATACAATATAAGTTATGCATTTAAAACACAATTTTGTTGTTTGACTCCAGATAACAAGTGAAAGTTTTATGTTTGTGAGGTAATTAGTGTTGGTGGAGCTTAATCTTCTATTGGCCATGTTATTTTGTTTCATGAAGAGTTATTATATTTCACTCAAATAGAAAAGAAGTGTACAACAATGAAGTTTAATACCTTAATCTTGTTTACTAATGAAAAAGTAAGAGGTTTATCGCGCATATGTTTGTTTCAGTTGTAAATGTTCCGCACATTTAAATATTCTGAAAACGACCGAAAAAACATTTGCCCATTAAGTAACTGAAAATTTAGCTGGCGAAAATAGACGTCATAGTAAATCTACTTAGAAAGATATTATACAGCATTTTTGTGTTTATGTTAAGTTTTGTGTTTTAAGTTTTTTTAAAGTACATTTTCTCCCCCGCCCCCCGAAAATATTTTTGGTGTCATTAAATGCGTTTGAAGTATATAAATCAATGTTAGTTGTTAAATGAGCTGATGTGCATCACATGACTTCCTTTTACTCCACTTAAATGTCATTTCCCCATTACTGGCAATTTTAATGTGATTCAATAGTTTACTCTCTAAATATCACCAACAGTGGCTAAATTGAAAAAATTTTAAAAAACATCGCCAAATTTGTCGCCAAGTTGGCGACAAAACTTGGCGACCAAAAGACTGGCGATACATCGCCAAGTGTCCACCAAATTATAATACTACTTGAGTTTACATCGAAATTAACAATGATTTCCCCAAAAAGGGGCAAAAGACCTCTTTAGAAACACCCGAATGCAACCAAAAAGGGAGGTGCACAATTAGACCCCACTAGGAGTTTACGTACCAAATTTGAACTTTCTAGGACTTACTGTTCTTGAGTTATGCGACATACATCCGCACATACACACGCACGCATATACATACGTACATACAGACGTCACGAGAAAATTCGTTGTAATTTACTGGGGAATCATCATTATGGATATTTCGCGTATCTATACGTTCTTCGGCACTTATCCACGTGTGGTCGAGTCGGAAAAAAACTCAATATTCATTCGGAGGTGAGTAAAATGGAAATTAAGGTCGATTTATGAGTGAAAATGTTTTTGCGAATACAATACTTCTTTTTTTTGTAAAAGGAAGTAAAAAAAGGAAAACTATATCTGAAACTAAAGATACTTTTGTTAAACTGCTTGGCATCGTTCATACAAATCGTCCAATACAAGTTAGTAATAAAATTTTTAAGTCGACTTTCCTTTTTGAAATGAAGCTTAATGGTTTGTATTCAATTGTCGAAATCTTTGGTTTGAACCATTTGTAAGACAGCGAGGGATGTGATTTTTTAAAGAATAGTGTAGTCAGAGTAGTGACTGAACCGTTTATTTAAGGATTCAATAGTTTTTTTTTTTTTTGTAGATGAATCGGCAACAGTATGAATTTCTTTTCATTAAATTCCAAAAACTAGATGACTAGCAGATTTTATGTTTATTCACTACACTCTGCTCATGGATAAACTGGAAGTAAACGAAAAAGTTACCAGAAGGTTTGCCACTACGCCACTTTAGATGATTTTTTTCTGGAAAAAGAAAAACGTAAACCAATACTATTTGCATTTGCTATGTGCTTGGCACCAATTTGATCTTGCTCCAGCTAAATGGTGCATTTTTTTTGCTTATATCTAGTTTCAATGGTAGCTAAAATTATTAGGACGAAAGAAAAATCCTCAAATGTTTGATGCGTTCAGTAGGAAAGTTACTCAAATGGAAATTAATGGTAAATGAAACTATTTTTATTACTTTTATTGGAAACTAGCAGTACCCGCACAGCGATGCCCGTGCTAAAAATTTAATGGAAGTCCGTTGAATAAAAATAAACTGACGCCCCCTCCCCTTCTGATGTGAAATGATCGTTTTTCTTTATATAAAATGCGTACACACCTTTTCAAAAAAAGAAAACTATTTAAGTTTCTTTGGAATTTAAAACTTTTCGTCAAGTCATTAAATTAGATTTACAGTTGCTTTAAAACTCTATTTAGCGAGTGAAGCGGTTTTTACTGCAATTTAAAATATTTCGCCAAATAAACAAAAAAAAAAAAAGATATCAAATAATATCTTTCAAATGTAAAAATAATTCCGCAGCTCTATTGTTTATCGCCAAACTTGCCCAGCAACCACGCTATCATAATCCATCCGTCTAAAAAAAAAAAAAAAATTCCGTGCAACATTCAAAAATTATCGGGGAGAAGTAGATTTGTTTGTTTTAAAAAGAAAAATTTGCCTGTTTTTTTGTTCCGCACACTGCAATACATAATGAAATAAAATCTTAGTAATCTATTGGGGACGTCACATTCTGTTTTTAGTCATGCCATTTGGTACTAAACTTAAGAATTTGCGAAAAGGAAAGTGGTTGCTTAAAAAACTTTACGACTTACTGTATCTCAAATAGCAACAAATCTGAATAGATAGAGATCGGCCATTCAGAGCTTAAAATACCCGGCATATAAGCACCATAAGGACTAATAAATAGGGAATTTTCTGTTACTGTTTGTGTGAAACAAATGACAATAAGACGAGCTTGCTTCAAAAAACAAACATCAAGAGATATTAGATGGAAATTCAAGTTAAGATGCAGTTCTCGAACTATTCACCATGTTTTACAAAAAGAAAAAAGTTTTATGATGTGAAACTAATGTGGCATTAGTTTCCGACTCTTAAAAAGTTTCATAAGAGACCAAGGGTTAAGCGTGCTAAAAAGGCGTTGTTATGGGTATAAAGTGGGATGATGTAATGTTTTTCGATGAGAAAAAGTTTAACTAGAAGGGACTAGATGGCTTTTGCTACTTCTGGTACGATCTCTGTGAAAGAAAAAAAAAATTTGAAAGCGTACATTTGGAGGCAACTCAGTAATGGTCTGAGGAAATTTTGTAACGGATGGAAACTACTCCAATATTTTTACTGAAGCGCAATATATTTTTTACCGAAAGTACCGTTAAACACGCGTGTAGACAACTTGTTCCAGTAGGATAATGCCTAATTACATGGTTCTCAAACTTCAAAATCCTGTCTTGATGCTAGTTTAGTAAAATTACTTTACTGGCCGGACAAAAGACTCGATCTAAGAGTAAGAGAAGCTTTGTAAGACTTTTTAACACTCGAAGTATGAAAAAATGGTATTCACTATCGAAACGAAGAAGAATGTATTTTCTTCTTTGAAAAAGCCATGATAAAGATGTTCAAGAACGTTCTTCAACTTCCATGACATCAATACTGATAAAAATGATTGAAAAAAAGGGGAACTACTTACTAGGGTTTTTCATGGCAAAACGCTCGTTGTCCTTTCAGTTTTCTTCAATAACTATCTTTTTTAATCAAGACAAAACACTTATGTTTCATATTTTCAAATGTTCTGCATTCCACAATGATTTCTAGCATAAAAAGACATTTATGTATAAATTTCACGGAATTATTTCAGAAATATTTTTTACTGTGCAATTTTTCTGCCTTCCGTATAGTTCTGACCACCACTGTAGTTAGTCACTTTCATTAACGGGATTGCTAGAATCCCTGAAAAAACCAAAAAGAGAGCCCCAAAATTTCTGTCAAAGTTAAGCGGAGTGCACTTTCGTTACACTACGTCAATTTCACCCAATTGTAAAAAAAAAAATGTATTCTGGAAACATACTCCTCTGAAAAGAAATGGTAGGCGGGAAAGAGGAGCAAAGGTTTAATATTTTTAATGAATCTCTTTTATAACACAAATCACAGCAAGTATGTGTAAGCAAGTATGTATTAGTGCTTCTCTAAACAAAATTTGGGCTTGAATTCAACTACACAAACTTTATTCTAAAAATTAATATGTAGCAGCTGATCGGAACTGCAAACAAATTTATCTAGCGCTCCGTTTAGTTCCGTGTGACACAAAAGAAAAACGTAATGTATAAAAAAATGTGAATGTGAACAAAAGACTTTGCCAAAAAATTGAACAAAAAACGACTACCAACATTCTTTTAGATTTACTTTTCCGAAAAAAAAAATAAATAAATAAAAAGAAAAGCGATGTTTCTTGAATGCTTCAAAAACTTACAAATAATAGAAAAAGAAATGCCTAAAGAAAAGGGTAGGATATTGCGTCCGAAGAAAGTTTTATATCTTTGGTCCTAAAGCACAGTAAGAAATTGGCGTGACGGTGATATGACTTGGCGGAAACTGACCTCTGGGAATTTTGTATCCTTGGCAACTATCTACTTTTAAAATGACGTGTACGAGAAAGTGAATTCCATGTCAAAAGGAATGTGACAGCTCAATTTAGAAAGCTTAGCAGGAAGAGAGCTGCGGATCAGGCTGTTAATTAATTATTGGGAAGTCTTTGAGTTGAGACCGCTGTCGGAGATTATCGTTTAACTGCTAGCCAATGATTTTGTTTAAATATGGATGTACTTTTACCGTTTTTGTTTTTTGCTAAAAAATGAATGAAAACGATTTTTTTACTTATAATGTAAAACTTATTAAAAATATCAGGATTTTGGAAAAGGGTTAATTTTGATTTTAACTGTACAAACGCAGGCCCGTCATTTCAAACACTTCCAGAGGATGGGGGAGATCAAATAGTAGGGTCTGGTGGGGGAAAGTGGTCAATGGGGTAAAGTGGTCATACGTCAAATAAATGGCTATAGCTTGGAAATAAACGTTCGAATGAGTGTGAAACTTTTATTTTAGAGTAAAGCAGTTAGAAACTACATTTTGAATACAAAATTTTACAACTGAAAAAATTTTATTTGGTAAAAAAAAATATTTTGCGTGAACATAAATTTTTTAAATCGAAACACCTATTTTAACATCCTTGGGAAATTTTGTTTGTTAGAATTAGGAACAGATTGACTGTACAGGAAGTTTCCTACATTTCTCAAGAACTCTTACTCATTAGCAGTTAGCTGAATCTATTTTAGATAATTTTTTAGAGCAATTTAAGTAAGATGGGGTAAAGTGGTCATAATATCAGGCTTAACGAATATTGTTCTTCTAATGTCACTTAATCTTTAGGTATAAGGCAGATACAAATTAAATATTAATTTTACTCAATATGTATTGTTTTTACAGTAAACGGGGTTAAATATACGAGTATATGCGTTATACGCATATATACTCGTGTAGACATGTACATAGACGTATTCACATAAATGCGCCAATAAATGCATATATGGGTATCTGCAAGTATTTTTTATCCACACAGCTATACATTCTACTATACACGTATATGCTCGCTTATACTCGTATATATAAGAGCACTTATATACTCAGGAAGACACGTATATACGCGTACGTACTCGAGTACACACTTACATACAAGCATATGATATAAAAGTGTACAGGTTGAGTTTGCATTCTTGAGCAAATTAATAAAAGGTGTTAGAGGAGAGGAGAAGAAGTAAGAGTTAATAAGGAACATATGGTCACAAACACAATGCTGACGCGCTACATGCACGCAAAGTGAGAAACTGATGGATGCAAAAAAAGTCACAAATTTCTATATATATATATATATATATATATATATATATATATATATATATATATATATATATATATATATTACACAAATGCAATTTTACACAACATTTTAGGACTTAAGAAAGTTTTAAACCGATTGATGAAATTTTCGGCCTTTAGCTGAAAAACATCATGCGTCGCATTTACAGATCCCTCTCTGTTGCAATAACGAGACTTTTGAAAAACTTTCATCAGCCGCTGGGCCTTTGTTGCGATGCGTGTATTAGAGCTACTACGGACCGTAACTTTCAACAACTGCTCTAAATATTCCTTAAAAACTAAAATGTTAAGTAAAATCATCTGTGTGCAACAAATTTGTGCCCTGCTTTGCCTCCTGGCTTTGTGTGCATGTAGCCCGTCAGTGATTATAACTTCCTTATGATTCTTTGCTTCGTATCTTTCTTCCTCTTATCTTTCTATCCTCCCCTCTCACACTCCTTTGATTTTTGCCCAAGAGCTTAGATTCACTCTGTAGGCCGACATGTATATAAGCGTATATTCTCGTGTATACATACATGTACTGGTGTATACACGTTAGTGTACGTATATACGTCTATACAGGTATATAATCGTGTGTACATGTGTATATACTCGTGCTTCCATATTATATATACGTGAGTAGACACGTACAAAGACGCACTGGATGTATCTACGAATTAACTCGTGTACACCCGTATATGTATGCATGTACGCTTATATATGCGTATATACGTCTACTATACACATATATACTCAAGTATGCACTTATTTTCTCGAGATACAAGTGCATGCGCGCATATGATGTTCGTTTATACGCGTATATACTCGTATATACACGTGACACGTACATATACGTGACACGTATATACATGTGATACGTATGTACTCATGTAGACATGTATACTCCTATAGGTAATCAAGTATACATGCTTATATACTCGTATATACACGTATATACTTGAGTAGGCACGTGCATGCATGTATCTGATGTATACATGTATCAATTCATATAGGAACGTGTTTACTCGTGTATAACACGACACGTATATATTCCTGTACACACGCATGTACTCATGAATATACTTGTAATTATAAAAACAACTGAAATATACAAGTATTATGGTTTTTTTTAATGGTTTTGCTACTATTTTTAACTATGACCACTTTACCCCATGCTATGACCACTTTCCCCCACCCCATGGGGTAAAGTGGTCATAAAAATATAGGGAAAAGAAAGTTCTATAAAACTACTAAAATAAATATTTTTCTTCCTAAAATTTAATGTACCGTGTTCTTTAATAATGCAATGTAAAATAACAACAAAAAAAGTTGAAGTGTTTAAAGAATTTGTTGCATTTATTATCCACCTAAGTTGGAAACCTACGATTTTATGACCACTTTACCCCACCAGACCCTATATACTCAATGCATATCATATTGAAAAGCCGCAAAAACCAGGCCTATATATATAGAAATATAATAAATTTTCAAAGTCGGAGGGGGGGGGGAGATAACTGACCCCTCTAAATGATGAGCCTATATAAACTCACATACACGCTAAGTCTGAATTCCCCCCTTCAGTTGGTAGGTTTTCATAGTTTTCCCTCCTTCTTGTTGGTAGGGGCGGGGGGGGGGCAATTAACCAGTCTTTTCTTCTGGAGGAAGCTTACTCATTAAAGTATTACATGCATAGATACTAGTATTGACACTATGATTTCAAAAATCTATGGTTATGGGAGTTAACCCCCTAACATCTGCTGCTGGGACCCGTTAACGTGTGGAATGCGTACAGGATGTGGAAAAGTTTCCTGACTGAACGAGAAGAGTAATTGAGGTAGTGAGAAGCTAAGGGATGCAAGTAGCAAAATTAAAAATTTGGAGATAGCCACTACAAATGGTAGGTGAACCTCTCCTCTGTCTTGGGGCAAGAGATTGTACCAGTCGCCCTGGTAGGTGCTGCCCTACAGCATGATTTAGAAAAAAAATTCACTGAAAGCCTACCTAGGATCTGATCTTTAAACGCATTTTTCTCGAAACCTAAAATAGTCCACTTGCATAACTTTTCTTCTCACTGCCTCAATTTTGCACACAAAAACGAAGTGTATTTGCTGTGGACCAAGGTATCACACTACCCTCTCAGTGCAGCAGTCCTTTAATCATTGGTATGAACTATGAAACGCGGCACGGGTATTTCAACGGATCGCTATTTCAGTCGTCCATATTTGCTCCTTTTATGCAAATGACTTTGTAAAACTGAAGCTTTCTCATTTCTCTGCATGTTTAACTTTGACTTTCACGCTTACTTGTTTCAGTTTCTCAGAGCGGAATTGAGCCATAGGTTCAGTAAACAATGTTTTTTGCCTTGATGGGTACAATCACATTTCGTATTTTGTTTACACGTTTGTCTAATGCAGTGGTGCCCAATCTACGGCCCGCGGTCCACATGCGACCCGTGAAGTTGACCTATATGGCCTATCATTATGTTCAACATTACTAATCGAAAACCACATTCTGGAAATTTCCAAAGCAACCTATAATATTCATTAATTATTGGGAATACATTTTGCGTACTTGATCTCAAATATTTAGAAAATGGTTTCTAAAAAAGTATGCTAACTTTTTATTATTAAATAAGCATCAAATAATGCTAATAATTCTTTACTTGTATTTTTTTTCTCCTTTTCCGTGTTTTGCTGTAAAAATTTAAAACGCAGGTATATCTGCGAGATTATGTGCTTATTATGAAGTGTTGCCCTTTGGTGAAAAAAGGTTGGACACCATTGATCTAATCTTTCGTATAATCGTAGTTCCAACGTAAAACATTGGAAAAGTATGCGAGCATAAGTTCAAGTAGATATCTTAATTTGTTAGCTCTGTTATATTAGTGTACTACTGCAATTAATTGATATCCGTTCTGTCATTTGAAACATTCTTATGCATACCATTTCTAATACATACGCCCAATGGTACATTGCAATATTTTCAATTGCCCTCGTTTTTTGCCAGTCATTTTCTTAGTCTACCGTTGCTTAAATCTTTCTTAATAAAATTCATTTGTGCCAAATGCATAAGTGCCTTCAAATGTCAACGAAATAGACAACTATCTAGTTGTCTAATATCGTACAGTTGGAAGATTTTGCCAAAAACACCCACACACATCCTACAGGGATCACATGAGAAATCGAAGATTCTGTCTCACTCCTGGTTAAATTATAAAGCAGAGTTAAGCGGAATTAAACATCTTGAATGATATCCTTAGCAATGCTGGAGGGTGGGTTGGAGAATCCTTAATTATGATTTATTTTTTGTAAAAATGAGTGGAGAGATTTTATGGATAGGGGAACGATTAGTGGAAGAAGGAAAACAACTCTTTGAATACGACAATACGTACACTATATGCCCAAACCTGTTTTTATGCAGTCTTTTTTATGCGATTTCTTTTTGTGCGGTATATTAAAATTTCTATCAAGATTGGTAAGTAATTGACGAATTTTTTTAAAGCAAGTGCGAGTTAGTATCTTCAAGTGACGACATAGGCATCCCGATGGCAGGTTATTGTGACCTCTCAAAAATTTCCTTATTCGAGATATTTTGTCCGAGTGCTCGGCAAAACTTATTTGATTTCGTTGAAAGATTACAATTTTGTAAGTTTTTGGGTTATTTTGAATGCGAAACTTTTTTATGCGGTCCCTATCCCCCGCATAAAAAACTGTGCTGCAAAAATAACTCTTTAAAGCTACTCGTAAAGTTTCGAACAATGTTTTTTATGCGGTTTTTTATGCAGTTCCTATTTACCGCATAAAAACAGGTTTGGGTGTAAATATATTAACAACGTTGTGCCTAGCTTACACAATGTAGAAAAGATATGAATAAAAAGAAAATTTACTCATGTATTTTTTTTACCTTACTGTTAACCGTTACTTTAAACAGTTTCACTCTGAGAATGTTTAAAGTAACTCTCAAAAAACTAAAGTAACTTGAAGTAACTCTAACAAAAAGAATGGGATGAGCAAGCTTAATGCAAGGGGGTTGTGCATTTCGATGAAACTTGCTTACTCTACCACCTGCATTTGACCTACATCTTCAGTCCTATCCTCTTTAAGCCTGGTAAGGAATAGCTGTAAAATTCTACCTGAAATAAACCGCTTTTTTTACCTGAATTTGTACAGTTTTCTTATCACAGTTGGAAAATACAACCAATGAGTTGACTTTTTAGTCAGTCTTTCTGGTTTGATCTTAGGTTGCTTTTGATAGACCAGTTTACAACCAACGTTGATAAGTTCGTTCTTTAATTGTATGATTTAAAAAAAATAATGGATAAATAACGTTCTGCTTATTTATTGAGGAATCTCTTATTTATTTCTCTTCCTGGATCACACAACCACTTTTTATAGTTTCTGAACTTATTATACATAACTAAGTACTGAAAATAATTCAGTTTCCTAATTTTTTTGCGGACATCTTTATTGCCTGCTGAGCTACTCGGATAAATCTACTGCATTAAACGGCATGCAATAAAATAAATATGTTTGTGAAGAAAAAAAATAGAGATTTGAAACCGAAATCAAAAATTCTGTTTTTTAAATTGCAACAAACAATGTAAAACACATTTAATGTTTTACTTTTCTAGTAATATATCGTAGAAAAAAAAACACCTATTAGTAACCGAACAGTATTTTTTTTATGTTAGAGAGATACATTATGAAAACCATCATAAAAGAAATATAAGACATATTTTTTCCTCTGAAGTTGGAATCTTTTACATAATAATGAATGAATATAAGATCTCAGCCATACATGATTCTATTTATATAAGGAAAAGTTTTGTAGCACAGAACATGTTTGATTTGCTTCACAGTAGCGATGCATCATCAAAACAAAAACTGAATTCAAGTAGAATGGACCGAAAAAATAACTTAAATAAGGAAGAATGTATAAGGATTAGTAACCGAAAGGTTCTTTCTTTTTTGTTATAGAGATACATTATAAAAACCAACAGAAAAGACATATAAGACATATTTTTTTCTCTGCAGTTGGATTCTTTTATATAATAATGGAATGAATATAAGATCTCAGCCATAAATGATTCTATTTATATAATGAAAAGTTTTTTGGGACAGAACATGTTTGATTTGCTTCACAATAGCAATGTATCATCAAAACAAAAACTGGATTCAAGTAGAATGAACCGAAAAAGAAATGTAAATAAGAAAGGATGTATAAGGATTTTTTTATTTTTTGACTAGGGAGAAATAATTTAGCAGGATTTCGATGTGACAGGGCAAAAGCAGTTTTTGAAAATCCGGTTACCATGGTGACTGAGCCTTCCGGTGTTGCGTTTAAGAAAACAATGCCAAGAAAATGCCAAACAACAGGAGAAAGATTTAAGTTAAGACTTCTAACTAAATCCTAATCCGAATTTAATTATTACTTTTACTCTGTTAATTACTTTGATTGTTTTATATATAAAAAAGTCTCCTTTTGTCGCAAAATAAGAGAGCTTGATTTCTATTTTTAGTCATGTTGTTAAACCTTTTAAAAACTTTCGAATTAATACTTGAAAATTCGTTTGGTATAATGCATATCTGATACTGAGCATAATATGATGTATATGCTCATTCACGCAGTTTGACTACTGTAAAGTAATTCAAGTAAAATATTGTTGACTACTGTAAAGTAGTCAATCATACGAATCAGTAGAGACTGGAACCCATGCGGATTATCTGAAATTCGGATAATTGGATTCTTCTTAAAAAAAGGGGTTATTGTAATCAATGTATGTATGTTGAGAACGAGAGAAAAAAAATATTTAAGCAAAATAACTTTTAATTAATCAACTAGAATGGTTACACTTTTGATGCTAGTACTACAAATTAGAACAGCAGTAAGTACTATGAGTAAAAATATAAGAACGTATATACTAGGGTGGTTCAAAAATACATGTTAAAAAGTTTCTCCTAGGTACCTGGACACCCCTCAATATTTTTAGACTTGTGGATAGCAATATACTTTGAGAATTTTAGCTTCCTATTTCAACTGAAAGACGGTGCCCAACCCCCTTCCATAAACTTCATCAGTATGGGGAGGGGAGCTAAAAAATACATTGAACTTTGAAAACAATGCTGCATATTATAATGTACACGAGTAAAATGCATATACATTGCAATAAAATAATTATTTACAAAAAAAAAAAAACAGCTGGGGAAATTGAATGTTTCTAAATTTGTGACATTTTCTATGCTACGACTAATGTTAAATGGAGGGGTCATTGAGCACCGTTTTAAAATTTGAGTAAGAAGCTGAAACTTTCACAGCATAATACTATTAGTAAGTCTAACAAAAATTAGGGGGTGTCCTGAACTTCAGCTGAAAAGAAGTTTTTTCAAATCACCCTAGTGTATAAATAAAATATACTAAAAATGTAGTGTACAATAAATGTACAAATAAAATCAATTAAAAGGAGTTAAAAAACTCTGCAAACGGCTGTTTCGGGGTTATAAAACAAAACCCCTTCAACGGTTCATAATCCCGAAATAGCTGGAGATTTTTTTAACTCTCTTTAATTGATTTTATTTGTACATGTACGCACGTTGTCATATTTTTGCTCATTTTATTGTACAAAGTTTCCTACTGCTTCTTTTACATAGTATGTACTATGCTGCCGTGTGCAGGTAAAAGGCAGTAACTGCATATTTTTCAGTTTTCATTTTTTTTTGCATTTTTGTCATCTATTGTACGTTATCTTTATTGTACAAGCTCGTTTATTTGGTTTCCGCGGGAAAAAAAGGCGCGAAAAAGATGCCTATGTCCAACATTTAACTGTTGTTAGTACTGAATGCAAAATGCGTTTCTTCAAATATCTCGAAAACTGATTTCAGCAGATACTGCCGTTTACCTGCACACGGCAGTTTAATCAATCAATGTTTGTAAGTTTAGAATGAAAGAAAAGTTTTTTAAAAAGAAAAATAACTTTTAATTAATCAACTAGAAGGGTAACATTTTTGATGCTGGAGCTGTAAATTAGAGCAACAGTATGTACTATGGTACTGTAAATGAATGTCATCGCTTGTTGAACAACTCGGTCAAAGTAAGCTAGCTGTTTGACCAACTTCATGGAGCGAAGGATAATAGGGCGCGTAGACACGATTATTGGTTTGTGAATCGCAGTACGTTTTCACCTCAATGTTTTTTCCGTAAAATTCTAACAACAGTTCGGATAATCAGTGGTTTGGATGGTTGAAGTTCGGATTATTGGAGTTCTACTGTAAATATTTTCCCTAAACAATAGAGACATTAGTGTTGTGTTTTAAACGTTTTAAGTTTTGTCTTCTTTACTAATAATAAAGCTGAAAGTCTCTCTGTCTCGAGGATGTCTGGATCTCTGTGACGCGCATAGCGCCTAGACCGTTCGGCCGATTTTCATGAAATTTGGCGCAAAGTTAGTTTGTAGCATGGGGGTGTGCACCTCGAAGCGATTTTTTGAAAATTCGATGTGGTTCTTTTTCTATTAAAATTTTAAGAACGAAATTATCATAAGATGGACGAGTAAATTACGAAATTATCATAATATGGAACCGTAACATGGACACAAGCCAATTGACGAGATACGAAATTATCATAACGTGGAACCGTAACATGAGTACAAGCCAATTGGCGAGAAAAGTCACCATACATTATTTGTAAATACACAGGCGAACCAAAAGACCTTTTAATTTTTCTATCACGGGCAAAGCCGTGCGGGTACCACTAGTTACTAATAATAAAGTTGAAAGTCTCTCTGTTCAGATCTCTGTGACTCGCATAGCGCCTAGACCGTTCGCCCGATTTTCATGAAATCTGGTACAGAATTGGTTTGTAGCATGAGGGTGTGCACCTCGAAGCGATTTTTTAGAAGTTCGATTTTGTATTTTTTCAATTCCAATTTTAAGAAAATTTTACCGAGCAAATTATTATAACGTGGACGAACAAATTGCCATAACGAGGATGAGCAAACTATCATATGCGACCATGGGCGAGCTAATTAACATAGCAAATTGGCGTGAAATTCATCATCCATTCTTTGTAAATATACAGGCGAACCAAATGACCTTTTAATTTTCTACTACGGTCAACGCCGCGCGGGTTCCGCTAGTGGTTTCATAAAGTTGATGTGAGAAATATTATGAAAACTCCATCATCGAAAGATGGATCGGTAAATGAAGGTGGCGTTAATTACGGAAGAAGGAAAGAAAATGCTAACCTGTACGACTTTTTATAAGCCAAATTTGGCTCTCTGACGCCAAATTAATTTCGAACCCGTCGTACGAATTTTGCGTTATAAAAAATTTGCTAAAAATATTATCCTAAAATTAAGTCACTGATGGAGCGTTAGCTAAAGGGAAGGTAATAGCTACTGTAGAGGCAATTGTTAAGTTTTCTGGGGTTTTGATACGGCATGAAGTACTTTCAGAGATGCTTCACCGCTCTTCAAAAAGGCAATATGGTGCGTGAAAAAAACAACATGAATGGCACCTATAAGGTCTGGTCTCTACCCTTTCTTCCTTCACAAAAAAAAAAAAAAAAAAAAAAAAAACCCACTCGAATCATCCTGCATTTGCGTTATGCTTGTGTTATTTCTAATACATATATTTTCGGTATATTTGACTTTTATTTTTGGTTCTCTTCGACAGATAAAACAAACATTCGAAATAATCCCCTATTGTAGTTTTTATGTTGATCATAAATAAATTGCTATATTGGTATTATAGTTCCGATATCGAAAACAAGCAAATGCAGGCCAATTTTAAACTTCCATGAAAGACGTCGAAAACTATTTCAAATTCCGACTTTTCGAATATGCAAAACATATTGATTTGGGCCACATATTCGGGAAATATTTCTTGTTTCGAGAGAACCAATATTTATATTTTAAAAGGCAAAAATACTGAGACAGGAATTCAGAAAATTTTGTGCATTTGAAAACAAATGTCAAAAGTAGAAAACAGCGTTTTATTAAAATGCATTTTTGTCAGACATAGCAACATGAAAAATATTCAAAATGTCTCGTGTTATTCTTACTGCTGCGTAAGAATTCGTTTGCCGTTCTCAACTTGGACCTGTTTTGAATTTCAGAGTCTTAAAAATAGATAACCATTTTTAATGTTCAGCATGATTCACAAACAGGAAACCTAAATTTAATATTAAGAAACTAATTTAAATAAATTATGTTTAGAAAATGTCTTAACAATAAATTAAAAGAATGTTTGGAAATCAACTAAAATAATCTCGTTTACATAGTTTTATCTAAAAAATACTCTAAAATAACGCCCAGAAATTTAAGAAGTAAACTGTCGAATAATTATATGGTTGAACCAAAATGTTGCAGTCAATTATTTATTGGTCTTTTATTTACTACCTTAATGGTAAATATTTGTTACTTTGTTACGATTAATCATACACTGGCCGTGTTTTCTTTTCCAATTACTGCTTATGCACTTTTTTCTCTTGTACAGTAATTTGTACTGAACATAGTTGATTTACACACTTACAATAATTTCTAGATATTTAATTGTAAAATTTTTATAAAATCTCGTGTTGGTAACTCATTTAACTCAAACAAAGATTTTGTTCTCGTGTTTAAAAGTTTATATTAAAATTCAAAACTGAAAAGAAAGAATTTAGTTTTTAAGTCAATGCTTTCTTTAATACTTGCGTCAGACATTTTAGATAAAATTTGCGAACAGCCTCTCAAAGAGGGTCAAAACATTCTTAGATTGACCCCCGCCCATGAAAATTGCGATGGCACAAGGTACACAAAGAACCCTCCCCCTCGTGGGCGCCCCTGTTTAATATACATAGATTTCTCTTCAATATTCGAAAATTTGCTTAAATGGGCAATAAAATTTAGTCCAATTTGTCTTAAGCAAGTTGAATGACCTTCTCATTTTATAACATTTTTCTTCAGTAAGATTTTAAAATTTAATACCGGTCAAACTAAGCGAACTCTTAAAGCTGATTTGTGAGGTTTGGAAAAGTGTGTGAAGAAAAGTGTGCTCAGAATTCGAGCAGTGCTCATCACTTTTGGAGTCGCATCTTATAGATTTAGTTTAAACAAGGGTAAAATTATGTAGTGGTGCTAAATTTAAGATTTTTTACTTTACAGGTAAATTTTCCGGTTTTGAAAACTAAAAACACAAGATACTAATTTTGTACTCTTTCTTGCCTTAAGTTTGGCAGTCATTTTCGAAATTTGTGTATTTTTTTTATTTTTTATTTTGGTTTATAGTGTTAGTTTCCATTAAATGTTCATGATTTCTTAAAATACTAATCTATCATGTTCTTATATCAGTCAAAAAGTTTCTGTTATTACCACTTTCTCTTACTCTTTGCAGATAATTGAGGTATATTTATGCGTCAACGTTTTATTTGTTTTCTTCACGCATAAACTTTACCTTTGATACCTGGCTTGAGCCGTAGCTCCCTACCGTTCTCGAAGAAAGAGGGTTCAAATATATATACGTATACTTATTAAAATGATCATGTGACGTGTTATACACTAATCACAAAGCGAATAGAAGGAGCAAAAGCCAAGTCACGGCAGAGTGAAATAAAAAATAATCTTGATTGTTAAGAGAGTTTTTTTGAGGGACATAAATTCTTAGGTAGTGATCTTCAAAAATTTTTCTTGTATGATTAATAATAAAAATTGTCAAGATATTTCTGCTAAGTTTGTGCAATAATGGTTGAATCGCTTTCAAAGAATTTCCATTAGAATTTAATTTCCACAGGTTTAAAATTTGTTACTGTCATTAGGCGTCTGTTAAAACTTTGAAAGCTTTTGGTAGTAATATCATTGATAAAATCGTTTTCAAGAACCATTACACCTAATTTATTTTTCAAAACACAATCATATTTTTCCAGATTTTCCTCCTATACAAAAACATTAAATATATTTTTATTAACTCTACGTATTGCTAACATTTTTAGATAATTAGAATGCAGAAAAACACTTATAAGCTTACTCATACATTTCCCTTTTGCCACAGCCCATTAATAACAAACTTAAGGGTTGGAACTCAAAAGTTAATCTAATTTTCTGCAGAACAAGCCAGTTTCTTTTGGTACTTAGCGGTAATTTTACTTGCTTACAGCCTTATCCTAATGAGCAGTGACTTGGCCTTGCAAAAATAGTTTTATATGTAAAGTGCATAAGAACTCGTGGTACATTAAGCAGAGAAAATAATGTTAAATTGAGCTTAGAAAAAAACTTTTATCAGGTTACGCATATGATTTCTATGTACGCTACGAATTTTAAATAAAACTTGAAGGAATGTCTACATTTGAATCTGGTTACATTTGGGAAATCAAGATGAAAGCTTTGAAGTAAAAGTTTTAGTTAATCTTCGATGGGGGGAATGTTAAGTATGTGGCGAAGTAAGGGGTGGTGGTGCAATGAGGATGCAGCCTTCTTCAAACAAAAACAGGATTTTCAATATACTTAAATATATGAAAATATTTTTTAGTCTTTTTTTATTTTATTTTAAATGTAGCAATATTGCATTCTGGTTTGACTACTTCGTTTTTAGTGTCGGTTGGTACTACACGGTTTCTTGTAGTTGACTCGGTTGTAAATATTTTACAGATAGTTATTTCATTGTAATTTTACTAAAAAATCAGATTTCTTTTCTCTGGTCGATTGCGAATTTAAGTTAAGAAAAAAATCTTATTTGACTCTAGAAAAGTTTGAAAATGAGCATAATATGCAGGTTAAACTATCGTTTATTAATATCAAATATGAAGTTATTATTGTTATTTTTATGCGGAACATTTTTTTAAAAGGAGGGTTGAAAATCTTCTAGGACGGTCAAACTTTTTGATGAACCAATGCCAGTCCAACGAAGCAGTAGTACCATCTGGTGTAGACTGCAGGCAACTTATCACTCAATCGCTTTCCGAAATCATAAATTAGAATTTATATCGCAAACGCGCATCGTAGTCTTGATCAACTCATGGATTTAACGAACAGGAATGTAAAAAAAGAAAAAAATATATTAATTTGAATTTTTGGCATCTTGAATTCAAATTATGTTTTTCGCAATCACGAGCGTGTGTATGCGCGTGTGTGTTTGTGTAGGCGCATGTGTGTGGGTGCGTGTGTGTGAGTGTATGTATGCATGCATGCATGCATGCATGTGTGTGAGTGAGTGTTGTGTACGCGCGGTGCGTGTAAGCGTTCGTGTGTGTGTGTATGTAGGCATGTGTGTTTGTGTCTGTGTGCAGGCATGAGTGTGTGTATGTGTGCGTGTGTAGGTGTGTGTATGCGTGTGTATGTATGTATGCGTGTGTGTGTATAGGATATGGACGCAACCTGGAGACGGTTTTCGCAAGAGGAGCAGCATTGTGAGGATCCGGTCGACGGTGATGCTGCAGAGGGTGCTGGCGGGAAAATAAAATCAGCGTAACATCAAAAATAGTCAAATGAGAACAATAAGCAATCGTGATTGCTCAAAAAAAAAAAAAAAAAAAAATAGATCACGCTATTTGTCGCAAATTGAAATTGGATTATTAGTCATAGATAATTACGAAAAGTGTCGTCCATTTGCGAACCTAAATAAAATAATAAATACATAAAAAATAAATGAAAAAATAAAATAAAAAAGTAATTAAAAAATATTTTGATAACATAAAATATAATTTTAAATTCTCTTTAGGAATTATCATGAAAAATTAGAGAAGTATGCATGATGTGTAATTGTATAATGTAACATAATTCGTGATTGCGTTTTATTAAACTTTGTGCTGTTGCGCAACAGTCACTGCTTCTGTAGTTTTCTTTATAAAAAATATAAAGAAATTGAAAATTATTTTTTTTTTTAATTTTTATGAAGACAAAAATTAAAAATTATTTTTTTAGAAAAATACAAAGTAAAATAAAATTAAAAAAAAATGAAATAAACATAAAAATTCTCATTCTTTTGCAATTATCTCAATTCCCAAAATATCTGATAAAGCGAAGTTTCTGAGTGTCAGAGGGTAAAATTTCTTACTTTCAAAGCAAAGCTCAAGCGGCAAAATTAAAGTAACCCAGTACTCCCTAGGGCACGTGTGTACAAATACCCTCGGTCACCCGTAATTCCGGATGAGGAGCCTTTGTTTTCGAAAACCGAACAGCCGGAGGGTGCTCGGATTTCCACGCTCGAAACTTCCGGATAACGGGATCGTTCTTTTTCATGCTTCCCTTTGTTCCGATTTCCTTTTATCTTTAAATGTTTCGTAAATCAGGAAGCTCTCATTCTAATTAAACCGATTCGGTTTTTGTATTTGGCAAGGATTAAAAGAAGAGCGAAAGCGTTAGATTTTTATTGCAGCTCAAATAATTAAATGAAATCGCCGGAAATTTTTCTCTGCCCCAATTTTTTTTGGCATCGTTTTGCTAGGATGTAATTTTATAATTGTTTCCCTCGGTTAGTTTCTAATTTTCTATTGGTTTTCACGTGTATGTTCTTTTGAAGTATTGTTTATTTCACACCGATTGAACAATTGAGTTTGTGTACGGAAAAATTTACAAAATGTTAAACGAAATAAGCGTGAGATACTTTTTGTCTATGTGTACTAATAAGTTGCTGTTCCAAACAAGAAATGTAAGGAAAATAAATGAAATGTTATTACAAAAATAAACAATTTTTAAGTTTTTGTGACCACAACTCAGGTGACAATGAAAAGTTATTGCAATTTGGAAAAAAAAAAAAAAAAACCGTGAATCGTGTTATAATTAGTTTTAGTCTCGCAAACTTCAGAAAAGTGTAAAATATATTTTAAAGGAGCAGTATTTAAAACTGCTCGAACTCTTTAATTGTAATAACTATTACTTTCAAAGAACGCGTACAAAAGATAAAAGAAATATGGAAAATTAATAGTTCTTTCACAGAATTGGGACAATATTCTTGAGCATATTTGTAGCATATAACAATTATTTTGTAAGTGCAATTGAACATTTTAGCAACTAAGCATGCAAATAAAGTTATACAAAATCTAAATGTTACCGATATTTAGTAAGCATGCATATAAAAGTATACAAATACTAAATGCTATCGATATTAAGCATAGGGATACAATTACACAAATGCGAAATACTATCGATATAAAACATGCAGAGAAAATTATACAAATGCTAAATACTATCTATACTAAGCATACACATATATTTTTACAAAAACTAAATGTATGAAACAACGAGTATAAATCACCTATAGACTCAGGTTCGGACCTGGGGAGGGTCAGTCGGTGATTTTTCGAAATGCAGAAAATCATCATCGCCCATGTCGTATAATTATACGGCATGTAAAAGATCCCTTGAGTATCCGTTTGGCTTAGAATTCCCTCGGCAAAATTAAATTCCTAGTGTGATTTCGCATCAAAAGAGAGCCCAAGTGCCTCCATCTGGTGGAAACTGGGCGTCCAAATTATCCGTGCCATTGATCTCCCCGCTTTATTGATTGCATTTGAAAGACTGGATGCCGTATCGGGGGATCACACTAGATCTGCTAAAAGGCTTAATACCCTTAATAATAATAATAATAATGATAAAAACAGCAGCCCCTATTAGGCGCAAAAAAAAAAAAAAAAAAAAAAAAAAAGTAGGAAACATAAATATTTAATTTGAGAAACTGCGTCAGTACAGCACTTAAATTTGTTATCGGAATTCACTTTGTCCTATCACTGTGGAGAATTTATTTAAAATGTTTAAAGTCTACCGGTTTAGTTATAAAAAAAAAATAAATAAATAAATAAAAACAGCAGTGCCACTCTCTCAGCACATGTCCTGCAAGCAGACCCAATGGCATTTAGCATGTGTAAGAAAATACTTCTACATCAATCCATCCTCGTAGTTAAAAGTTACACATTTCTATTAGTTCTCTTTTAATTTTAACTACGTATGTGTGCATAATTTATCTTAAATGTCCAGCAATGACATGTGAAAAAATGTTTCCTGGTTGAAAAAAAAAAAAAAAAAAAAAAAAAAAAACAGCTACAGATTCATTTATACCAAAACAGATAAAATAAACGAATTTAAAGGTTTTGTATCTTAGTGATAACTTCGGAATACGCATGAAAAATCTTAAATTCACCATTTAATCTATCACTGTTATTCTTAATAAAAATATTTTTGTAGTTTCATTTTAAGATTCTTGTAATTTACTATAATCCAAAAAGGATTAGGAGTACAAAATTTATCTGAAACCATGTTTACTCATTGTTATTAAACATTTATTGCCGCCTTTGATGCAAAATAAAGGAAATTCATTAAGGATGGTTCTTTAATGTATACGTATTCTTTTTACTTCGCATTTGATTCCTTTCTTCGCTAAAGTAATCCAAAAACACACAATTCTTTTTTAGAATGTATTGTAAAGAGAAGTGTAATCTAACGAAGAATAAAAGGGCGCTTCTAAACACGTAGCAAAATATTTTCTTAATCACAGCGAAACTATGTGATAGAAAAAAAATCTTTCGTCTGCGTTTTTAATTACATTTTTCTCCCCTAATCCCGAGAAAATATTCGCAAAGATTATATTCTCATTAAGAACAACAGATACATCTAGCTTTTTTAAAAAAAGATTTTTGCTTTACATTATTTCTCCTTTTAACCCGTAAGGAAGGAGTAATTGGCACAATAATAATTTCCGTAATTATTATGTGGCGCTTTTGATGTGCGAAATTTGATTGTCTTTTTCTTCTTTTTGATTTTTCCGGCTTTTATAGAAAACTGCAAATATATTCTTTTTAAATATACAATACATTTTTAAAAAGTATTCTTTTGCTAATATTCGCTAACATGAATCCTAATTGCCTTCGTAAATATGCTTTTTTATTTTTTTAAATTAAAATGAATAGAAAAGTTTTTACGAAAGCAATGAATTTATTTTGGTGATCAAATTAAATCAGAGGTTAGAATCGGATTTTGTCAAGTCTATAATTTAAAGTTTCTATCTGATTATACAATTTTTTTTAACTTGAAATCTAAAAAACTAAGTGTTTAAAAAAGATTAGCTAAAGCTTCTTTTTATTTTTTATTATATTAAGAGCATTTTATTTTAAGAAAGTTAAATGCAAAAAAGTTAATAACTCGAATGAAATATATTGACTACTTAAATTAGAATATATATTTTTGTTCATTACGTTGGCAGAAAATAAGGCGTTTGGCTGCCATTATTAAAATTAAATCTACTTTTGTTTGACGGGGGATGGGGGGCTAACAACTTTTTAACGCTAGAATTACGGCGGTCTTTGTATACCTAGAAACAGCGGGGATCATTTTGACCCCTGAGAAGAAAACTGCATAGTTCCTTACATAATGTTATATATTTGTAAAAATAAGTTAAATATAAACATATTTATAAGAAATGTAGTTTATTTAAAGGCAGCATAAATTTTAAGGTTATATAATGAATCATTCAAATAAAGTTTAAAATACATATAAAATAACCATCGCTGTTTCAGTTGCATTTCAGAAACTAGTGGCTAATGCTTCCTTTTACGTACAAAGGTATTATAAATTCTTCATGTTCTTGCAATGATATGTCTTAAGAAGCATTTTTCAGTTTTGCTCTGTTTCAGCATCAGTAAATGTATTTGCATTTCTTTTTTTTTTCTCAAAAAGTTCACAATGACGCCTTTGCACACTCTTTGGTATAACCCTTTGTTGTTGCTTTTGTTTTGTGCCAGCTAGGCTGGCAACTTTGGGGGGCGTTGCTTCACTTTTCCGACTGTACCGTAATTTGATGTGAAGTCCGACTTCCACAATACACACATGCCATAAGGACCCGTTTATAGGGTAGGTAACCATTCACAGCAAACAACACATTCACACAAAGAAAGGACAAGGACAGGAGATAGAAAGTACATCCAAGTCCGAGCCTGATTCGAAACCAGGTGGGCGCCCCATCGCAGTCAGACTCCTCTGACTACTTTACAGGGCGCGCGGCGGTATAACGCTTTAGTTTGTTGCTTGACATTGTTAAGCAGCTAGATAATTTAGGAAAAGTTAGGGAAAGATTCAGCTTTTATCTTAAGTACAGAGGATCAGTTAGCAAAATAAGTTGCCTTGGTGCCGAAATGACTCGTCCGGTAACTCTAGTGATTAGAGATCATATTTCAGGATGGTTCAAAAAGAATGGTGGAATTTCAAGCAAGCATGCTTCTAAACGTAAAATTGGTACAAAAACGAATTTTTTTGCTTAATTAAGTCATTCTAAAGATGTTCTCTGTTCCCTCCTAATGGAGCTTGAATGACTCCATACTCTTACTGTACACGTTGTAGCATGCGCATTGACTACTGTCACAAAAGCAACTGCCGCAGCGCTCTGATTTTTGTTTTCGTTAAGTGGCGCGTTAACATTCTTTAATACACTTTACGTATCCCCATAGGGAAAAAAAACCACATTTGTTCACCTAGAGAGCCAATTATTAAGTTCTAAATCACCTTCACCATTATCGCTATTTTGACGAGTTGAATAATTATAATAAAAAACTCTTGGGAGACATTCCACGGAAAACAAGTTTGGTTAATAAAAGGTTTCTTAGTAGTTTTCCACTGTGGGGTTAAACTTACAAGGAGGTTTAGTTATGCTGCTATTTTATTTTGTAGGTAAAATGCTGATCTGGCATCAAAAATATTCTTGGAAAGCTATAAAAAAAATAATAATAAAATAAAATAGTTTGCTAATTTAAGTTTTAAAAAATAAACCAAGTGGTCAACTTACAAAGGGTTTTTTACAATACTCCAAACCAAATTTGGGGTACATTAGTGGTCAAGATAGACAGGTGGTCAAGATAGAAAGGTGGTCAACTTACAAAGGGTTTTTTACAATACTCCAAAAAAAATTTGGGGTACATTAGTGGTCAAGATAGACAGGTGGTCAAGATAGAAAGGTGGTCAAGTTACAGAGGTTTTCCTTCATTATACAAGATAGGACTAATTCCGTTCCTGACAAAAGTGGTCAATATAGACAGGTGGTCAACTTCACAGGTTTTACTGTAGTTTGAAAAATATTATTTTTTAAAATCGGGTCAATCATATGTATTTACTCTGTATGTTGAACAGTCGGGGCAAGTTGTTTCTTTTCGACTTTTAGGTACTGTAAAATTTAAAAATTCTTAGGAAATACAATTGAAACGAGGTGATGTGTGCATCACATGACTTCATTTTACTCCATTTTAATGTAATTTCCCCATTATTGGCATTTTTAATGTGATTCAATTGTTTACTCTCTAAATATCACCAACAGTTGCCAAATTGAAAACAAATTAAAAA
The DNA here is from genome assembly GCF_026930045.1 of Uloborus diversus. Lineage (NCBI taxonomy): Eukaryota > Metazoa > Arthropoda > Arachnida > Araneae > Uloboridae > Uloborus > Uloborus diversus. Next base: position 149,628,312 of record NC_072735.1, on the reverse strand, counting down.
AAAAATCGCCGAATTTGTGGCGGTCAAAAGACTGACGACATATTGCCAAGTGTCAGAAAAATTATAACACCACTTGAATTTACATCGAAATTAACAATGATTCCTCCCCCCCCCAAAAAGAGATCAAAAGACCCCTTTAGAAGCACCAGAATGCAACCAAAAGCGGAGGTGCACAACCAGACCCCCAATAGGAGTCTACGTACCAAATTTCAATTTTCTAGGACATACCGTTCTTGAGTTATTCGACATACAAAGGCACATACAGACGTCACGAAAAAACTCGTAACTAACTCGGGAATCGTCAAAATGGATATTTCGCGTGTCTATACGTTCTTAGGCACTTATCCACGTGTGGTCCAGTCGAAAAAAAAAAAAAAAAACTCAACATTCAATCGAGGGTGAGCAAAATGGAAATTAAAGCCGATTTTGGGGTGAATTTTTTTTTTCGCGAATACAATGCTTCCTTTATTGTAAAAGGAAGTAAAAAGTCCGAACATCAAAGGAACAGATCATACTCAATTTTAATCTCAGAGTAAGAATTCTAGAACTAAGTTTCCATAACAAATTTAAGCTTGTTTGAAAAATGGAACCCCGCTTTCCTCTACTTAAACTACGTACTTGTTGACATCTCTTTTTCTGCACAAAAAAACAAAATTTCCCCAATGACATTGAAACAACAACACACTACGAAATAACGCATGTAGGGGTGCATTTGTTGATTTACTTGTACCTCACTAATAGGCTCATTAAAGATTTCCTCTGTTTCGTTCATTAGGGACTCTTTGCATCGACTATTGCAACTCTTTCAGTTGTTCATTAGAGATTCTCTGACTTGTTCAATGAAGGTTGAACAAATTTTTGTTTATCCTTTGAGTTGTTTACTAAACTTTCTCTGAGTTATTCCCCAGGGAATCATCTTTTTCCCATAGGAACTTTCTAAATCTTATGGAACTGCTTGTTAAAGAATATCAGAGTGGTTGAGTAAAGACTGTGTGGTTTGATTATCATCTGTTAGAAATTGCTTAATAATTACTGCTGCCGAGGAACATACTGAGTTTTACTTTTTAGGAATTCTCTGCTGTTTTTTTTAAAATTAGATGCAGTAGGAGTTGACATTTAAAATTTTTGGTTTCTTCTTGACTTGCCTCTGAGTTATTTATTATGGAATCACTAAGTCATTTATAGGAGATTAGAACTATATTTTGAAAATTATAATTTATTAGTTAGGAATTATAAATTATTTAATGGGAATACAACATGCAAAAATCATGAAAGTTTTTCATTTGAGATTATCCGAAATATGTAAAAGTGGATTATTAGAAAGTTCATTTACTAATCTGAGTGGATCCTTAGGAAATCTCTAAGTTGTTTATCATTGACGTTTTGGCTTATGTCTGAATGTCAAACACTAAATAGTGTGGAGCTTAAAGTCGATAAAAATACGAAAATTTGTGTTTGTCTGTCCATCCGTTCGTATGTCTGCCCGCCTTTAAAAACTTGTTTGGGCTCATTAGTCTGGAATAAGAAATATTCAAGCTTGAGGCAGATGTAATCACATTGAATCTGAGAATGCAAACTCACTGGTAGACTACTGCACTTGAAGGCGGATTTTCGTCAGGCAAACTTTGTTGCAAAAGGCTCTTAATGAAGGACATGTATAGAGCAAATTTTTTTCATTTAGCTTTTTTAAGGGTCATTTTTGAACAATTCAAAAATTTTAAACACTAACGACAACGCGAAAAATAACTTTGACACCAAAACTAAAAAAAAAAAAAATACATTCTGAGTTTTTGATCTGAACAAGTAGAAAAAGCTTTTTAATAAAAATCAAAACAAGTAAAATGTTAAATAGATATGTTTGACATAATTTGCAGTCTCTGCTAATTAAGAAAACTGGATTCGATACTAAAACGTTAATGTTGGTATACGGGAAAGTTGGCTCGTTTAGTTTTGGACGGAAAATCTTTTTTTAGCTCACTTTCCCGTAAAAGAAAAAGAAACAAGAAAAAAGCACGAAGAAAGCTTAATGCATCTTAAAAATATCACTAAAAAAACCAGTCAACATATCGAAAATTTAAACTTAGAAAATATGGTTTTGAGATGGGGGAAAATGTTCCTGTCGTTCTGACTGTCTGCCTCCTCCCTCTCCTAATATTTTTTGAGCGAATAAGTAGTTCGATTCGAACAAACTTTTCCCCTGATCTTGGCGAGGTCACCTGATTCTTACATTTCACTTTTTGATCTGAACACTATTTCGCTTAATTTTGAACAGTTAAAAAAACTTAACATTAGAACCTACGGGGAAATTTAAGTCAAATATAAATCCCAAATTTAAAAGCTAATTTGCTGCAAACATATTTTGTTGGAAAAAGCTCTGGATGGAGAACAGTATAGAAAATATTTTTTCATTCAGCTATCTAAGGGCAATTTTTATAGCGATTATTTTTTTTATTACGACAGAACGAAAAAAATCTAAAGACCAAGAAATATAAAAAATTGTGCAGATTCTGGGTACATTCCCAAATTTTTGTTTCAAGAAACAGAAAAAAAAAATCAGTTAAAATAAAAATACCATATTTCGTAGACTTAACATTGACACAAGTAAGACATAAATATGACAACAAAATGAAAAATATTTAAAGCGCAAATGTTTTTAGCTAGGCTATGTAGTCGGTGGTAAAAAGACGAATTGCCGATTGCGACTCCTAGAATTATAGGGCCTCCGACTTCAACATCAATACCCCAAAATCAGTCCTACTCCGCAGCCTTGGCATAGATACAGACTCGGAGGGAAAAGAGACTCCGACTGAGGAAATTTAAAACCTTCTACTGCCGACTCCAACTGAGATTTAGTAGCCATTGTTTTTACCGTGAATTAATGATTGTTGTGTTGATTAGTTTTAGTTTCCATTCTTGAGTTTTAATTAATTATTTATATTTTTGGCAACGGGAATAAAAAGAAAATTCGGACCTGTTTTTACTAGCACTCTGAAAAGCGAGACCTCAATTACTTCACGTCCGTAACAAGCGATTTTGAGTGTACCTATTAGAAGCTTGAGAATATTGGTTATACAGTAGAAGATTAAACAGTAGAATGTCGAAAATCTGATCATCAAAAATCCAAAACGTCGAATCACTCCCAAGAAGCTTTAATAAATTTCCGTTGTGTTCTGTAAACTATAAAAGGTAATTTTTGTCAAACTTCGTTAAAAAAATGTCACTACATATTGCAGCGTTATGTACTGTATTCTATGTCATGTATTTATAAAATCACTTTATTTGACTAAATGTCATACTATTTTCGTTTACGTTATGCTTTTAGTTATTTTTGAAAATCCGTTCCCAATGAGTTCAGATTTTTGACGTTCTAACGTAAATACTAATTAGAAATCTAATAATGACTCTGACCTCATGCTTAGACCTTTATCAAGCTACTACACAAAACAGATTACATATAATACTTTAACCGCATAATTGAGAGGGAAAATAACTTCGCATATTATTTTCCCAAATATTTTTCTTCCGCTTTAATAGACTAGTCGATAGTGACAGGTAAACGCGAAATTTGATTAATGAGCATTTTAGCCGAACTTTTGCAGTTTCTTTTAAAGTTATGGTAAAAGTTTGAGTGATGAAGACTAGACAAAGATGTTTTTCCTGTTTTCTTGTCTAAGTATTCAAAAGATAAATGAAAGACGATTTGTATTCTTCTGCTCGTCCTAAAAATGTTCGGGAATGAAAGACTGCATCTCAATATTTTATAATTGACTATCCTTTTTATTTTAATTTATGTGTGAGGTATCTTATGTAGTGCTTTCATAGATCCAAATGCAGCTATGAATGGGCATTAAAAAATAAGATAAATACATTACTGGTTTCAAATTGCCTTCAAAATTTTTCCCCCAGATCAATATTGTTTTCGAATTATCCCCCCTTTTTTTACAAACAAAAAAAAGTCTTTTTTTGAATAATTTGATTAGATAATAGATTTGAATTGGCTTTGGTGTGTTGCTCCATGTGTCAAGTAGACCTGTCTGTCACTTCAGGTAGCAGTTATCAATTACAAGCTTTTAGTAAGTCACCGAACATACTTTGAACAATGGATCTCCGGTGGAATGTGAATATCATGCTGCATGCTGTCATTCGACTTTTGCATACTTAAGGATGCAATTCAACACAAATTCACCGACAAATGAGACATCGATGCTTGAAAGCTTCCATCAGTCCCAAATAACTTGTAAAAATAGGGTTAAAAACTTGAAGAAAAACGCACAGGGGGTATGATGTACTCTGTCAGACCATCATAGTCCGGACTTTACTTCTGCCGATTCCACAGGCTCTGGTATTTTAATCTCCTGTGTTACAAGTCACACTCCACTGTCTGTCGTCAATATTTGTGGCTTTACCCGAAGAAAGGGGCCCTGAAGAAAGCTATTTTTTATATCCAGACCAGAAGTTGAGCAATCCCTGGGCCAGCACCCTCTGAGATATTCCTCCTCTTTTCCCAAAGGCTCTCTGATCAGACCACCACTCCCTATGGGAAATATACGAGTTGTAATAGGGATACGATGATGGAAGTGGTATCGATAGATAACGATATACGTGCCTGTTGTAGTAGTATGATGCAGTGAGCATTATCATTTGTTGTGAAGTTGTGTATTCGTAATGGTAATTTTTTGATTACTACTAAACAAAAATTTCGCATACGGTTCATATCTTGGTCGCCATGATCCTGTTCGAGCCTTTCCCGTTACTCTCCTATCTTTATGCAGATTATTTCTTACATTCTTGTCAGAACATCTCCGGGCAGCTGCATGTATTTCTTAAACGCTTTGGAGATTCCGGGATTGGCGTTCTCACATGTTCCACATTTGTAGCGTTGTAACTGCTGAGGTAGGCCATGTGCGATATCTCGCGGTTGATAGAACCTTAAGAAAAATTCCATACGTTAATGTTTAAAGCAAGCGAGATACAGAGAGACCACTAATCGAGTACAGAGAATGTATTTGCATGCGAATGTATGTATGCATATTCCTTTTACAAATCGACAGTTTAAGTCGGATCTCGACCAAATTTTGCAGGGAAGTACTTCGGCGCCCTGGAAACTGAGGGGGAGGGGGAATAGTAATTGACCGTTTGAATTTTAAGACTGGCATTTTTCTAATATGAAGGCGAAAAAATACTTGCAAAAAATTAGAACAAAAAATCCACAAAAACGCCTGATTTTCTGCATCAGATAAAATTTGTTCCAAAGTAACTAGAATATGAATTCCAACTGTTTTTTTACTAATTTCATGCTAAAATGTAGGTAAGCCTTCAAGTAGAAATTCGTTGTTGATCCCGATCATTGTTGAACAATGCTTTTATTAAAATTTGTAGCATTAAGAAAATCATTGAGAAGAAATAACAGTTGCCATTTTTTTTCCTCGAATATAAACAAATAAAATTCTGTTTTTTGTAGTAAGTTACCGCCCTAAAGTCAGGGCTAAGGCAGGAATACTTAAAATACACCGTCAGCTCATAGATCTGAGGTGGCGGTGTATTTTAAGTTAATAGAATTCTGGTTTTTGTTTTGTGGCTTTTCCTGTAATAGGGGAATTGTAAATGTTTCCTTTTTGATTATTTTTCCGCATAGTATTGCAAAATATTGCTGTTTTTTTTTTTTGGTTCAAGCCTGATTGTAGAACACGCGTCACTTGACATAACTTTTATTTTCAAGGTAGATCGTGCAAAGTCGGGCGTCGCAGCTAGTATGAGGATTGAAAATTGATATTTCGGCAGTTTCATTTGTTTTTAGCTACTTATACATGTGCGAAAAGGACTAAAGAATATTTAATTTCCTTCGAGTTTGAGCAAAATGTAAATTTAGGCCGAAATTTGAGTGAAAAGTTTTTCGCAATAAAGATGCTTCCTTTTCTATGTAAAAGAAAGTAAAGAAAAGAAAAATGTCATCCAACTAAGCAATTTCCTCGAAAGTGCATCTTTTCCCAAACATGCACAAGCATTGACGAAAGGATAAAAATATGGGTAATTAATGAAAAGTAAAAAGTTAAAAATTAACAACCTTTCTGGCCACGAGGCTAGCATTAGTGTATCTTTTCCTAGCCCCAAAAGATGAAAAATTAGTTGTTCTAGCTTTGCAAATCAATCTTCCCTTTTCTTAAAAAGTAAATATAGTTATTGTCTCTAGGAGATAATTAGCTTTTGCGCGGTCTTATGTTTGTATTTACTGTGTAAACCTTCTGCATAATTAAGCTTTGAAAGGTTTTGGCATTTTTTCCCAACAACCGCCAATACCCAGAGGGAAAAGATGTTGATGTGTTGGTATATTTTTTTCTTCTTGTAGACCCTTAATGAGTTTTTTGAGAAACAAAATGCAAATGTTGCATTTAGTTATGTGTTATTAGAGGTAAAATTTTGCGTGGTAAAATATTTTTCGCGAAGCAATTTTCGACAAAGCAAATGTTTAACTACCACTCATGTTCTGGAACTCGTAGAGAAATCAGTATTTTTAAAACGTGTTATTCTTCGAGAATTATTCCCCTTTAGTGACTCCGCTGCTAGTTCTTTAATGAGTGAAGAAGCATTATTATCCAGGAGCATTGTTTGGGATTGAGTGAAGTATTTATATAAAGACGTAATGGGAATTCTCTTGGTGACTTTTTAGGTACTTTTTTTTAGAGTTGCTAAGTGATTAAGTCATTCAGAAAATTATATCTTTGAGCTATTCCGGGATAACCTTATTCCACCTCCTATTCCTTAGTTTATTTGACTTAGGCCCGCCTTGTCGAGTGGTTAGAGAAGTCTGACTGCGATGAGTTAATGAGTGAAGAAGCATTATTATCCAGGAGCATTGTTTGGGATTGAGTGAGCATTTATATGTAGACGTAATGGGAATTTTCTCGGTGACTTTTTAGGTCCTTTTTTTAGAGTTGCTAAGTGATTAAGTCATTCAGAAAAGAATATCTTTGAGCTGTTAAGGGATAACCTTACTCCACTTCCTATTTCTTAGTTTATTTGACTTAGGCCCGCCTTGTCGAGTGGTTAGAGAAATCTGACTGCGATGGGGAGGTTCCGGGTTCGAATCCCAGCTTGGGCGTGGATGTACTCTCCTTGTTCTTTCTGAATGTGGTTTTGTGCTGTGAATGGTTCCCTACCCTAAAAAAGGGTTCCTTATGGCATGTGGAAGTCGGACTTCACACCCAAGTATGGTACAGTTGGAAAAGTGAAGCAGCGCACCCCAAATTGCCTGACTAGTTGGCACGAGACAAGAACAACAACAACGACATGTGCTGGCGAGGTTATAAAATAAGATTTCTACTCTTTATGGTTTTAAAATATATTATATGAAAAATATGCGGTGACGCAAAATTATCTGGATTGACTCAAACTTAAAATGAAGTGGTAGTAGTAACTCTGATGGGTAGCAGTAGGATTCAGAAACACTTGTCAAATTTAACCACATACGATTTGAACTTTGCTGGCGTTTAATTCAAAACATAAAAAACTTCACTTACTGTTTTGACCACGGATTGTATGAAATTCGCAATCGTTCAGTTAAGACGAGTCTATCAGAATGAGGGGGAAAAATAAAAATTTGATGCACGTGTTCCGCACATTTGAATGGGATTATGCTTAGTTTAGAGGCAAACATACATCTGCAGAAGCTGTCATCCCTAAAAACAAATAGATACATCCATTTCCGCCTGTAAACCGGATGTTTGTCCTTCCATACAATCCGTGGTCAGAATGTACAACCCCTTTTCTGCACATTGTCTCAATTGATCACTGTGGCATAAGGGTAAGGCACTTTTAGTTTTGAAAATGTAACTTAAAGTTCATTATTTTGCTTTCGCTACGAACTGTATTGAAACGAGCTGATGTGTGCATCACATGACTTCCTTTTACTGCAATTTATTGTCATTTCCCCATTATTGGCAATTTTAATGTCATTCAATAGTTTACTCTCTAAATATTACCAACAGTGGCCAAATTAAAACCAAATTAAAAGAAAAAAATTGTTGCCAAGTTGGCGACAAAACTTGACGACCAAAAGACTGAGGATATATCGCCAAGTGTCCGCCTAATTATAACACCACTTGAGTTTACATCGAATTCAACAATGATTTCCCCCTAAAAAAGGGCAGAAGACCATTTTAGAAACACCCAAATGCAACCAAAAGGGGAGGTGCACAACGAGATGCCACTAGGAGTCTACGTATCGAATTTCAACTTTCTAGGACATATCGTTCATAAATTATGCGACATACATACGCACATACATACGTACATTCAGACGTCACGAGGAAACTCGTTGCAATTAACTCGGGAATCGTCAAAATGGATATTTCGTGTGTCTATACGTTTTTAGGCACTTATCTACGTGTGGTCGAGTTAAAAAAAACATTAATTCGGGGCTGAGCAAAACCGAAATTTATGCCGATTTTTGAATGAATTTTTTTTTTTTTTTGCGAATAACAAACTTCCTTTTTTGTAAAAGGAAGTAAAAATAACCATACAACTAGTAAAAAAACATATAAGGGTTTTTGAAGTTTTGGGTCACTTTTTAAAAATTTCGAGCTTTAATATTTCATGTTAAGGAAATTTAATTCCTTATCAAACGTTCCAACGAGAGTTTATTTCTGTAGAAAATTTGCGCCGCTTTTGAAGATTCAAGAACGGAATATTTATCGATTTGTTGTACTGTAATCAAGTTCATCAGTTACTTCATTTATGTGTGAAAAGCGTGGTTTAGCATAATCTGCTCTTTGACGTCAGAAGATTCTGGAAGATTCATGAATACCATTGAGGGTGAAATCGAATGGAATTCTGAAAATCGGTCTGGGAATTTACTCAACTATTTCCGGGCATGGAATTTTGTAAAAAGGGCACGGACCGAATTTCCGAGATATAATATAAAAACTTGACGGGAGAAAAGAGTGGATTTCATAAATATTTCATTTCACGGCCGTTTCTTTGTTTTTCAAGAAGAAAATTCATTTACTACAAGTGAGGGTGTGTAAAGAAGATTTTTGCTGATTTATTTTTAATTTGTTTTCGGTTCTCTTTACTTTTTAAATAGAAACATTTAGCAGACGATAGTTGAAAGCAGAATGTTTGTGCTTTAATTGCATATTTACATGAAAAGAATTTGATAAAGACTTACGTTTTCAGTGAGCATTTGACCCAATCTTTTAGAAATATGCTACCGATACTTCATTATACCAGAACACGTCACTAGTAAACAATAGCGATATCTATTAATAACACATTATCAAGTAGCGCACCTTATCCAGTGATAAAGAATCTTCAACAAAAGTTTACGGGCCGTATCAAATATTTACTTATATTTTTTCGCTTTTACTAAGATGATCTTCCGACCCTTCATTTCTTATATATTTTGATTGTATAGTACAAGGGTTAATTTTTTCTTATTTTAGTGTTTTGCATTTGATGTCATTGAATTTTTATTATGGATTAATTTTTTAGGGAAAGTATAATTTTACTGAAAAGCAGAAAAATCGCACTGAATATACTAAATTAGTTTGAATTTTCCTTTACTTTTATAGTTTGTCATAGCCTCTAAGGTCATAATTTATTATTTCCTTTGTAAAATTTTCTTCACTCTTAAAGCAAGTCGTAAATTGTTAAAATTAGATTTTTTTTCTACTTAAAATGGTTGGTTTTAAACTTTAGATAACTTTAATATTAGGGTCGCGACGGCCTGCGATACTTTTGACGATGACTCATGAAAGTACTAATGGTAGATATTTGGGCAAAGCTTGTGTATTATATAGCGATTTATTAGATAAAAAAACAATATATGAATCATGAACGTGTCCCAGGATTTTCAAGTTTTTGACCGCCTTTGCTCAAATGATGATTTATCCGGTTTAAGCCGCGGTTTTTATCGTCATGTCAAAAATTACTTTTTTGACATATTTTTGAACATTATTCTAAAAAAACCAAAATTTAGCCCAAAATCTAACTAAAATTTATATTGACGATAAAGCTAACCTAGCAAAAGATTTTCAGTTTTATAAGTTTTGATTTCAAACACTAAAGGAAACATTTTGACTGTTAGATTGTTTTTTAAAAATCGCTCAATGAAAAAATCCCAAACATGATGCTGATTTAACAAGCAGCTGGTCTATGAAATGAAAGAACTAATAATATAGAATGAAAAGTATTAAAAATAGAAATAGCAGTGTATTAAATAATAATAATCACTGTTCATTCCTAAACTTTTTCAACGCTGACAGTGCAAGGCATGCATTTGTGTGAATTAATTAGCAAACTTACACGCTTTTCTGAAACATACAATCTTTAAATAGCATCTACAGTTTGGGCCAAATTATTAGATTAAAGAGTTTCTTTTTGTTTTATTTTGTACACTATTTGTACTAAAATACTATTTATTTTACTGTTAAAGTACAGTACATACTGTACACTGATTATTACGTTATTTTGGCATAATTTAATGTTTGCAGGTGGCAGCACTGTCTGCTTTGTTTATCTACCTACCAGGAACATAACCTCAATCAGCTTAAACAGTTCACTAGTTCTTTTCATTAGTGTGTTCTGTTATATTTAAAGTTAGTTTTAGGTAATTAGTGCGTATGTGTGTTTGAGTATATATAACAGTGAGTATAAACAATTTTTTACCTCCTTTTTTAAAAAGTTTAGAAATGGTGTAAACCTTGTGAAAAGTATGACAAAAAGACTTAAAATGCTCATCAAGAACAAGGAATTGCATACTAAATATTAGATAATTATTTCACTGTTCGTTAATGTGTCTGTAGTTATGCAATCAATAAAGACTTTGCTTTTAAAACAGTCTTAGTCCAATAAATTGGCCAACACTGTACATATTGTTATATTTACTTCCACTCTAAACCTTTTTTCCCTCCAAGTATACGGTAAAAAAACACAAATGTTAAAGCCTTTTGCCCACCAAGTTCCTTGGCATTTGACTCATACCAGGCTTTATTGATTATCTTGCAATGAAATAGGACATTTTTTTGCGCCAGTTGCATGATTTTGCTACCATATATCCCTTTTTTGCTAGCAAGTAAGCTTCTTCAAAGCTACCTATTTCAAAAATTTGAATGAACAATTTTCAAGACTGGAGGCCAATTTATCAAGTGAATTCTTTATTGAATGCGTTGTTTACAACACGGAAAAAAATATGCCGAATAGAAAGCAAAATTAAAAATCAAAGAAAAGGAGCACATAAAAACAAGTTATATTAGTAAAATTATGGGTAACTTTTTTTTAGCATTTTAGTTATTTTTATTATTTAGCGATACAAGCAATAAAAAAAATACTCTTACTCCTTAATACCTGAAATATTTAAATGTTACGGCACAAATTTATAAATAATACCCATATCATCTGAAGTGGTAGTTAACATATTCTTTAAATTAACTTAAAGATCTCTTGGACCATTTTGCAATGTTGAACTACCGAAATCAAATTAATATTAATTCTATACATGGTACCTAATTTAATACGTGTTTAAATATCATACATTCTATGTTACTGAAATTCTGGGCTTCTATGTCCTTTTTTGAAAGTTTCCCTAAAGAATACTTGATGTCCATTAAGCTAAACTTGTTTTGAACATCCATTAAGTTGAAAATATTGATAGTGGCATTTTAAACTTTTTAGCAGCTCCATTATAATTCAATTTTTCATGTACATTAGCTATAAAATTCGATTAGTCACTTAGACAGGTATAGTAAAAGTTAAAAATTATGGTGTACCTTTATTTTGTAAAATGTTTACGGTAATTAAGTTAGGAATAATATGTCTACGTTACTAGAGTGACATCTTGTTAAAGAAAACTGAAAGTTTTGTATCAAAGTAGCATTTGTTGTGTAGGAATTTAATTAGCTTTTGCTTCCGCACTCGGCGATGTCAGCAGTTTGTTTCGGTATAAGTTCAGGAAATGTTTTTTGTGAGAAGATATTTTGGTTAATCTTTATTATAATGATGAAGGAGGCCACGCTTGCATTCGTTGAAGAAGAAACTTTATGAAATTCTGTTATGGGTGAGGATTTTCGAATTTACTTTTAATATGCAATGTGTGAAAACGTAGTTTTTTTTGTGCGCTTGTTATGGGTTGGTTTATTTAGTTACTACATGAAGCAAGATCATAAGCTTAGCCATAGGGGGCAACTACCCGCCCTAGAAGAGAGTCGCTTATCCTCACGTTCTTTCCTAATGTCACAAACGATATTTAAAAAAAATAAAAAAATTTAGGACTTCAATTTCAAAAAAATGTTGGTGGAGCTGTATTTTCCCTCTCATCTGACCATTAATATCATATAGCATAAAATGGTTTCTTGGGTGGGGGGGGGGGGAGGAGAAGGAGGGAAACTTTAATTTCAAGTCATTTCTACGGTTCATTACTTTGGTTGGGGGTGAACTAAAAACACCTGTCTTGTTGTGTTTATGGTTTCCCCTTCCTCACGGGAATCCTGGCTACGCCCATGGGAAAGGCTTTAAGATAATTAACAAACGTCACCCAAAATAAATGAACGTACCTACATGTCCAGCTCTGTTTAGCATAAACGTCCAATGGAAATTCCAGGCAAACGTTTCGGAATCAAAATTACACGGAAAAATAGTGAAGAAAAACAAAATGTTGTAAAACTTGAAGTTCTTAACAAAACTGTCTCAACTATAGAAATGCATCTGATCATTTTCTTGTTCTTTTAAGAAAATACGCTTCTCTGTACCATACACTTAACGAATTAATGCGAATATTTAATAATTAATCATTTTATAAAAAATTGCAACTTTTAACCGACACTTTCAGCTGAAAGAGATGATTTGGAATCACTAAGTATCAGTTCCCGTCTAATATTTTGAAAGTCAAACAGCATTCGTACACGGTAATACATAGCAAGCCCCATTTGTGATAATAAAGCCCATTGGAAATAATTAATTCCGAAAATATTTGGTTTTATTATTTCCGTTAAAAATTAAAACACCCATAAAATGGAATGTTAAGTTAACCGATTTTCCTGGTAATCAATTTCACCAGTCAGAAGTTTGGGTAAATTTTACGAAATGCTTTAATGTCCAAAGTAGTTCAATATAGTTGAGCTGCATAAAACTTAAAAGTGTTTGCATTTTACGTTAAAGGTTGTCTGAAATATCTGTGTACTTCATTGGCAACTAGAAAAGTTTTAAACGAATTTTTTTTTTCTTTTCATAATTTAAAAAATTGGCGAAATAACCATTAGCGGCCACACGAACCTTATTTTCTCTTTTCTATTTTGACAAGTGAAATATGTAAGATTCAACTGATGTGACCTCTACTTATTACAATCAGAACATATTTTATTCGTTTTTCAGCCTTTTCCCCCGTCAAGGCTCTTTACGAAAAACATGCTCGTAACAGAACGTTCAAATGAATTGTTTAAAAAAACTTTACAGCAAAAAGATGAAGAACATTATTTACATTAATAGCAAAAACAAAAATTGCGGTACTTATTGTGTTAATCGTGTTCAGCGCAGCAGTAGTTTCATGCCGATGCTCACCGAACGCTGTTTAGGTGCTACTACATTTCAAGAAAAATAAATACCCCATTCATCCAAAATTAGTCACGATTCAGAATTCAATAATTTTTCACTGACATTCCGTCTCTAAAAAATTGAAAAATTCACCCACCGTTCTGTGATTGCGGGCATATCGAAACTGTTATACGCAAATGCAGAGTCTGAGCATTTTTTCTTTTACTTTTTCTCTCAATCTGCTGCCAACTTCATTTTCGTAAATGTCAATTGTTGTTTTCAATTTCAAAGTAAATCCTGGCTTAGTTCAAACTTTTTTCTGCTTTTTGCAAAGAAAATTCATTTATTTCACATTTGAAGGCTTGAATCAGATGTAGCCACATCACACACAGTTAAAACTTCAATCAAAAAGTATGCCTTTTAGGGTCATTCCGTGTCAAATCAACACAGTGACCAGACCTCACCCTCTCAGATTTTGATGAAATTTGGTACAGAGTTTGTCTTTATGTAGACATAATAAAATATAAAATTTTTTTTGAAAAATATGAAACGGTTTTGAAAATATAGCGCTGTAAATCTACCAAAAAGGGGTCGAAAAACGTGAAAGAACCAACTTTCAAAATGACCTAGAATCTTTTCTAATTAAGATAGAGAGTTGAAACAAGTTTCATTTGAGAGCATTTTTAATGACCTTTTTAATGATATGCAACATGATTAGGTCTAAGAACAAAATATTTTAGTTAAATTTGAATTAAATTTTAAAATTTAAATTTCTCAAAATGCGCGTCTTTAATTTTTTTTAAAATTTTTTTAAAAAATGCTTATACACTACTCAAATGGCTGTAGAAGTTTCAAGATGGGCTTATAATGGGTTCATGTTTAAAAAAATCATTGAATAAACAACTGTTGGATCTACAACACAATTATAACATAATATAACATGGTTTTAGTGTTAATGAAATATTTATGCATAAAAATAAATAAAAAGAAGGAAAAAATTAATAAAGCCTATTGTAATTATTTTTCTAGCAAATAATTTATTTTGTATTAATTTTAAATATAATTATTACCAGAGCATACCTTTACTTGAAAGTTTTGAATATTTCAATAACTTGTAGAGTTTCAATTTCTGGCAGTGTGTATGCTCTACCTGTTGGAGTCATTGGGTTTACTTTACATAATATTTGAGTGACTGATACCCATAGTGTATCTCACTATGTTGGAAAAGAAAAAGAAGATGAAGGTCCTGCTGGATGAAGGAAAGTTACTTTGACTTCATCAGTATCTTCATTTTTCTCAAGCACATATGCAAGCCACCAGTTATGTTCATATATTACACATACATAACCTTGTATTTCTGAAAGTTTGAGCCTATCTTCTGAAGAACTTACTCTCTCAATAACAAATTCTGCTGAATGAGAAAATGTTTTGACTTTGACTTTTGATGTACTAGACGCTACGGGAATAAATCCATGTAACTTCTGTGTTCCTTTAATGGTTATTGACTTATTGAAACGATTTGCAAGGAATTTTTCAGTGTTCATGTATTCATTTGGAGTGACATAAACGAAATTGACAGATGGAACATTTTGTACAGCCCATTCATACAATTGTACTGGTGTTGTAATTTGATTATCATAAGGTCTCTGTAGGCTTGCTTTTGCTGCTAACCTCTTTACTGTACCACCAATACCATCACATGGTCCCTTACCATGTGCAGTGGCTGAAAAGTGCCACTCAGCTTCTATATTAAAATCCACTTTGTGGAAACACAGGTTGGTAAAGTTCTTCTTGTTTTTGTACTGAGCTGCTGAACCGTCTGAAAAGTAAAAAATCTTCCTAATCTTGTCATCAAATTTTCCTTTTAGAAAATCAATCAGCTTTTTCTGAAAGCAATACACTGCCACTGTATTATGTTCTAAACATTCAGTTATAACAACTAAACTCATGTGTTCAAGTTTTCCTGCACTAATATAATAAATTATGAATGGGTGAATTGTGGTTTGTTCACTTGCCCAGTGGTAACTTTGAGCTTCATCTTGTAGGACAAATTTATAGTTTTCAGAAAAGTCGCACATTACTATAAATTCTGCATCTACTAATTTACTCTTAATTTCATTCAAAAATGAACTTTGCTGCTTTGCAATAAAATCATGCCGAGCAAGAGCAAAAAGCTTTTCACAAAATAAATCTGTGAAGTCTGTTGCAGATTTCTCTATAGCTTCCAGGTTGCAACGATCAACTGATATCCATTGACGAAAAGTTATTTTTTCTATCATGTTTTCATCAAACGAATATTCCAGCATGTCTTTGATTTCTTTAGTTCCTGGACAAAAAGAGCATTTTCCCAAATAACATTCTATCGATGCAGGATTACATATAATTTTAGCTATGCAATGTTTATAAGTCTTCAGCTTACCATCAGTTAACAAATCAAGTTTTGCATTCTCAATCATCAGCTTTACGTTTTGATGGGTGGTGCATACACAAACCGTATGAGTTCCACTCTGGCCAGCAAGTACACAATTTTTCGGCCTTAGTTCAGCAAATTTGGAGAAACTTATTTTAAAGTTCGGATATTTATCTTCATAAGATCTATACGCCTCCATCAAATTACAGAGAATCAACCGTTTGGATATTTTTACTTTATCCCCATTTTCGGTGCGAATAGATATACAGTCTTTCATTCCTGGTAATATTCTACTAATTTCATCACTTTCATAGAAAGCTCTTATATTATCTGCAATTTTAGGAGGAAGACTTTTCCCTGGTTTTTGATTCGGGCTGGCCAGGATACCTTTATCTTGTAAGAGTTTTTTTGATTTTCTTACCATGTAATTAGGAGCATTGAATTCCTGCATAATTTTTCGTATACTCCATGACTCAGGCAGGCAGGTAAGTATCATCAATTTATTAACATTAGAAGAAGAATTTGTGAATTTAGTTTTCAAATTATTTAAAAGTGTTTCTTCAGCTGTTTCAGGCTCACTCTCAGAAGATGTTTCAATATTAGTAAACAGTTTGCATTTTAATGCAGTACTAATCTTTTTCATCTTATTTGCTGAATAACCTTTGTTTTCTGATTTCCTTTTATCAATCGGAGACTCTCCCAATTCTTGTAAAGACACATTTAAGGTTTCAACAATTTCTGACTTAGGGGCAAAATTTGGATCACAACTTTCAGAACATCCACTGTCTTCAATATGCTGGCCTGAGTCTTCATTTTTCCTTAAAAGAGACAATTCTTTCCTGCAAGTATGGCAAATTTTAGCATTTTCTGGAACTCCACTCAAGTATTCTGTCATCCAGCCTGCAACTTCACGTAATTTCTTTTTGTCTCTAACGCAGTGATTATCCTTTTTAAATGGATTAAAACACTGTGCAGTCAAGTATCTTTGATCAGCCATATCTTAAATTTTACATAATAATTTACATTTTACCGTTTACCCTATATTTACAAAAACTTAATACTTAAACAACTTTTGTGATTACTAAATACATTAAATTTGGTATGTACAAAATAATAAGAATTTAAAAATAATAAGAATTTTAAATTAAAATTTCCTTGTATTCACTATAATACTGCAGTCAACAAAAACTCAATATATTCCCTATCTCTTTAACACACTCCAATAAAACACACATCTGACTTGGGGCTGATCAGAATTGACACTGAGCTTAAAACAAGGAACTGTGGTGATATACAAAATCTATCCAGACATGCACATTATAATGAAGCCCATATGTCAGACCTATATATGCCAGATGTAGCTTAATATAAACAAAGTTATATTCCTTCTTGCTTGGTTATGCCTAATAAAACCTTATGGAGATCTGGTAACTAAATTTATTACTTTTTTCATCTTTCTTTCTCAACTATGTGAGGTCATCTTAATGACTACCAAATAGCTCACACACTCCCGCCCCCCCCCCCCTTTTTAAATCTAGCAAGTTAACCATTCAAATAATTGATAACTTGGTTTTAATCAGTTGTATATATATTTTTTTAAATAATAAGCAAGCATGCCTCAAAATTAATTCCCTTACATTTCATAAGGTTTATTTATATTTAAAAAAATTTAAAAGCATAAAAAATAATTAGAACAAAATATTTATTGTCTAAATTTCTTACATTAATTTATTTTAAAAAATGAAGTAATGATAGATTTAAAATTTGAGGTTATGCGACTGTCAAACTTTTACCCACATTTACCAGTTCAAGTATGTTTCAACAGGCAGTCCTGCCATTTAAGGAAGGTCGGAGTGGGGTGATATTCCTGAAATAGGAAGATTAACCAACTTACATAAAAATGGATGTGGTTTTTGCTGTTTCTTGGTGTAATTTACATTGAGTATCAAAATGAAGAACCTGACAAGTAACTAAATAAAAAAATACAATTAAATGGACTGCAAAAACTCTTAGAATCAGCTACTTGGCATTTAACTAGCAAGTAAAACCGAATTAGTTTCATCCCTTTAATAAATATTTTCTGGTACTAAAACCATGCTATATTATACGGTGTAATTGTGATGTAGATCCAGCAGCGGTTTATTCAAATATATTTTTCAACATAACCCATTGTAAGCCCATCTTGAAACTTCTACAGCCATTTGAGTAGTGTATAAGCATTTTTTAAAAAAAATTTGAAAGAAATTGAGGACGCGCATTTTGAGAAATTTAAATTTTAAATTTTAATTCAAATTTAATTAAAATAATTTTTTTTTAAACCTAACCATGTTGTATATCATTGAAAAGGTCATTAAAAGTGCTGTCGGATGAAACTCACCACAACTCTTTATCTTAATTAGAAAAGATTCTAGGTCATTTTGAAAATTGGGTCTTTCACGTTTTTTGACCCCTTTTTGGTAGCTTTACAGCGCTGTATCTTCAAAACCGTTTAATATTTTTCAAAAAAAAAATTATATTTTATTATGTCTACATTAACACTACCTCTGTACCAAATTTCATCAAAATCTGAGAGGGTGAGGTAAAATTTTGTAAAAAAATTGTGTTGATTTGATGTGGAATGACCCTTTACTGATTTTTTTCAGAATTTGAAGGATGTCCTTACCTATTTGATGTCCTCACACTCTCTTATTCATACGTTAGTAAATTTTCCACTACTGGTATTATATTAAAATGTACCATTAACCATTATTTTTTCAAGTATAAGGTAAACACATCAGTAGTGGCCAGCGTTTCAGAAGTGGCCATTTCAAGGTTTAAAACGTATTAGTAGTGGCCACAGTGGAGTATATTTTAAAACTGTGGGTCTGCAATATTAATTACCTCTCTTGAAACTCAATGAGCGTATTTCAGCCCAACTCTTCCTTAATTTTCTCTTTTTCTAAAAATGTCAGAATTTCATTTTTTCAATTTTTTATCCATTTTTTCCCTAACCTCAAATTTGATCCAGTAGCAGCCACTATCAAATCTGAAAATTTCAGTAGTGGCCATTTGACATTCTCTCATTTGAAGAATTTACAATACTTATTTTAAATTAAAATAACTGTTGAATAAAATGGATTCAATATGATAGTTACATGAAGTTCCAACAAAAAATCACATTATTATTTATTATTGTTCATTTCTTTTTTCAAAGTACAAAAGTAAACTTGAAGTGGCCACTACTGAAGCACTGGCTACTACTGGTGTGTTTACCTTACATTGATAATTACGTTTTTAAGTAATATCTAATTATTTCGGATTAATTAGCTCAAACATTTGCTTATACTCTGTATTTGAAAATAGTTATTTTACTATACATGAATAAATGAGTTTTGTAAAGTTGATGCTAAAACATAAATTGACTTTTTAAACTTTAATTCTGATTGAAGTATTTTGCTATTAATTAATATGACTTTCTACAGCAAAATAATCTTAAATGCCATTTTCATTTAAAAGGAAATATAATTACACTAAAAATTCTATTAAATGTATGTGAATTTCTAACACCTTATGGCTTGTTTCCATTTGTGTATGCAAAAAGACTTTGAGACTTAACTTTGCTATTAATTTACACTGTCACTTCTGATCAAACAGTCGTTTCCCATTCATTTTATCCTTCGTGAATATCTGAATCAATTTGCATTCATTTTCCAAACCTCTAATTAAAATTAATTGCAAGTACAGAAGCAAGGGCAAATTTGTTTTGAAAGTTAAGACGCTTGCAGAAAACAAATCTTTTACGGTAATTAACAAACAACTTAATGTGACCTTATCATGACGTACCAATGCAAAAGGACCAAAAGTATAAATAAGAAATAGAAAAGCATATGAAAACTTAATTAACTTTCTGTGATGTGTCTTCTAAACCGATCGGAGTGCTTCGAGAGGTATTAGAGCCTATTATAAAGCCAATTTGATTACTTTCTGTAACGGATTACTTGTCGTTCTCATTATGTTTGGGGGCAAACATCGGGCGATGCGCTAAAAGTTGATTCATCTGAAGATATCTTTTTAATTGAATGTTAGTAGCTGTGGCAAGGAAAGCTGTTGGGTGAAACAAATTGGCTGCTTTGTAATCGGAGCTTATATTTTATTAGGATGAAAATTAAAAGGACTGTTTGGCGACACATTAATGTGTCAAGCAAATAAGGAAAATTCTGACCCTGACTTGTACATTCAGTCTCGTATTAATTTATTATAACTATTGATTTCATTCAAATTTACGTCTTAAATAAATTCAAATTTGACTCTATTGCCTAATGAATTTTGATTTTTAAGTAATTGTGATTGTATCTATTTAAGATTGAGCGCATGTTTTCACTGGATGAAAATTTAAATAACAGTTAAAAGACACTTTAACACCAAAAAGTGGGGATTTTTTTTTTTACATTGATCCTTACATTTTTTCAGTTCGAATGTATGAATAAATTATTCTTTTGAGGAATAGGGATTAAAAAGGATGAAGGTACCAGTCTTGTTCGCAATTACTTTCGATGTTTTATGATTAACTTTCATAGTATTCAGGACCATTAACACCATCAAAGACGTAAACCTAATGGAAAATTACTTTAATATTTTATTGGAACAAAGAAAAGTTTTTTATGGGACGACGAACGAAACAAATATTGTCTGCATATTAATGGGAAATTTTGAAAAGTTTTTAAATATTTCTCAGTATTGAAACTAAAATCGTTATTTTATTGCACAGTGCATCTGAAATAAATGATCATTGAAATCTAACAATGGATAAGTTTAGTGTTGCTATAGATTAATTTAGATACACTATCACTAGAAAATGACTTTAAAATTGGCTTAGTGCAAAGGATGATGAAGGGAATACGCATTTCTTACAATGAATTAAAGCTTCAAACGCAGAGGGGCCATTTCACAGTATTTTGTCCAAATGTAGAGTCCACAACATGACACATTTTATACCATAGCTATTTAACTTACAGTTTGATTAGCACAAAATTTTATTCTGAGTTAATCCTACCAACATATAAACTCAAAATAAAACAATGTGATAAACAAACTGTAAATTAAATAGTTATGGCAAAGTATCATGTTGCGGACTCTTCATTTGGACAAAATACCGTGAAGTGGCTCAGAAATGAACCTTTAAAAATAGAAACAATCTACTGTTTTAGAGTTTGTCATACAAAATAAAAATACTAATATGTAATATATTTTGTACTGTATAGATACTAAGAGTTTGCAATGCATGATGAAGTTTAAATATGAATGTAAACGAACTTGTCAGAATTAATAGAAACTGGGAGTTGGAAAATGCTTTAAAATTTATTTTAAAAGTATTTTGTAATAGGAAAAGAAATACATTGTTGATGTTGTTTAACAATACGTCATCCTCTTAAATTGTCGAATAATGTTTATTCAACAGTAGAGGTTTATTTCGATCTGTCTGGAGCTCATAACAAAAATACCATCAAAAATCGTAACACAACAAATTTGCCAAACTTCTTAGGATGAAAAATACAATAAGCATTTAAATAGGAGAGAAAGTTTGAATTTAACTATGAATAGATTTTGTTCGCTTTTATGATGTAAGGAATGTTACAGATATTATTTTGAGCAGTTAGCCATGGTGACGGATGAAATAAGAACCGCAACGTGATTTGCTATTTTTACATCTTTTGCGTTTTTATAATTTTATTACTTTAAGGAAATTTCAATCTCGAATTCTGATTTTATTACCAGTTGCAACTAAAAAAGATCCTTGCCAACTAGTTCTTTCAGAATAAGAGAGAAAAAATACAACGTGAATTTAATTCTTAATCTGCTGAATTATCACTTTCTTTTGCTTTAAAATTTCAAAGTAGCTTATAAGACAAATAAATACCTTTGTGCTGAAAAGTAAAGTAAGAAATAACAACGTCAAATAAGCACAAATTGCAGATTACTGCAGACACGTGTTTTGGCGTTACAGGGAACACCTTTTTCAATGAGTTGTTATTTCTTACTTTAAGTGGCATATAGTTTACAAGTTACAATAGCGACACTTACCAAACTTTATATTTTTTGGTCATCAACATTTTCTAATTTTTTTCTGGATCTTTTTCCATTTACAGCGATTGGATATACATGTATAAACTGATGTAAGAAGCAAAATTTGATTTAGACTTGAAGAATTAGTTATTTAGTCACCATATTAAGTTCAGAAAGGTTTTGATTTACAAGAAAACACAATGGTTTTTGTACGTATTCTTGTAGTATATTTATATCTTTTAAAATATTCTTAATTAAACTGGCACATTTTCGTCGAAGTTTTAAATTATTCTTGATGGGTTTTTTTTTTCAATAATGGAAGTTTTATAAGAAATATGTCTTTCGAATAGTTCATTTCAAAGGTTTTTTCTGCTTCCGTTTTTAATTTGACTCACGTTTAAAATTTTTCCAGGCAACAAAGCTTTTAACGTTTTCATCGGACACTGAGCACGAAAGGATTTATTTTCGAACTAGATGCATTGCCCAGCTTTGCATGATCTGCCTCGAAAAGAAACGTGTGTCAAATGACGCGTGTTCAACAATCGGGCTTCAACTAGAGAAAAAAATTTCTCGTCAAAATAATCATTCTTTAAGAAAGAAAACGGCAAATCGAAAATTGCCGAATAAATTAACAATAAAAATAAACCTTTTTGATTATCTTCTGCTGGCAGCACAAAAAACGGAAAAGAAAAAGCAGAAAAAAAGAAGATAATTCGCCAAATAATAATCAAAAAGGGATACTTTTACCTCAAAACAGAAACAAAATTTTATTTAGTCACAGTCGAGGGAAAAATAAAAAAAGGGGTAACCTTATGAATGGTTTTCAAGCGAATTTAAAATGAAATTACGCAAACGATAATTTTCCGAAATAAAATATTTTTTTTTTTGAAAACCGAAGGAATTATATCAATTTGAGGGATATTTTTTCACGGGCTTTCGAATGGCACTAAATTACAACTGATCGGATAATTGTTTCGGGTAGAAAGAGGCATTTAATACCATTTTCTGTCCCAAAAATTAAAATTCGAACAGTTCAGTATTTTTTTGGTTTTCGAAACCCCCTCCTCCCCTACGTTCCTTCTCGGATGCGAAATACCTCCCTGCCAAATGTGGTCGAGATCCGACTTAAGTTTTGTATTTGCATAGGGAACATACACGCACACATACATATACATATTCTCTGTTTTATTTATATTGATATAAATTTGATTATTGTTAAATACATTTACTGTTTTAAATAACATAATAAATCCAATCCGGAAATTAAATAGAATACGTAACAGCAGCCCTAAACTGAGCTCGACAAGGGGTACTGAATTGCTACTCATTCAAAATCAGAAAGACAATTTCGAAAATATATTAATCAGTTCACAGCAAAAAAACAACTTTGGCAATGCCTCTTCATTTTTTGTCTGAAGGTACCGAGAATCGACGGGGTCACTGGGAACGCACTTGGCTCAAAACCAGAAGATGCCGTTTTATCTCTCAACTCCATCCTTACTTAGAGGAACGAGAAGATGAAGTGGTTGTAGTGACGCGTTCTCTACTGTCAGAGAAATTTCCAAGAGCAGTTAAGATAGCTTTCTTTTAAGCGAATATTTGAATACGAGAGAACACAACTGAGGTCCCTATTAATATATGGTGACCTAGTAGACAGTTTGGTTTTGATGCCGTCAGTCAGAGGCGTCCAGAACCTAAATTTTTGGGAGGGCGGAAATTCGTAACTTTAAGAATAGAGCTCCAAATTTTGTCGAATGATGATAATTTTTGCGGAATAGATCTCCAAATTTCGCCGAATGATGAAAATTTTACCGAATGGAAAAAGTTTTGTCGAATGGTGATAGTTTTGCTGAATGGAACTGCAAATTTTGTCGAATGGAGCTCCAAATTTCGCCAAATGATGATAACTTTGCTAAATGGACCTCCGAATTTCGTCGATTGATGATAGTTTTGCGGAATGGAACTACAAGTTTTTTCGATTGGGATGCAAATTTCACCGAATGATGATAATTTTGACGAATGGAGCTCCGACTTTCGCAGAATGATGATACTTTCGCAGAACGGAGCTCCAGATTTCGCTGAATGATAATGATTTTTCCAAATAAACACTCGAAATTTACCGAATAGAACTTAAATTTTTTCGAATGATTATAATTTTGCCGAATTGTCGGACAAAATTTTCAAAATAAAGAGATTATTTTAGATCGCGGTGACCTTTCGTGATGTCCCATCGTGGCACCCCTGACGTCAGTGTTAGTCAGAACAAAAAATAAAAGAAAAAGCAATAACTGTGCCGATATAGTCGCTCCCTCCCCATATATATTTTTAGCAATTGCAATAAATTGGTCTAACTAGTTATAATCTCACACGTTTAGCTATGTTCGCATTGAAAACTAGTAATGGTTAACCCCCAAATGTGCCACTACTAATAAACTCTTCCCATAATGTGAATAATGACTGACCAAAAACTAGTTATGATCCATCGTTTTTTAAAAAGTAGGCACCCAATCTAGGCAAATTTCATTGTTAATGTGACAGATTTAAACAGAAACATTCTCTATTTTTCAATTAAGAAGCAATAAAATTGACAAAATATTAACTATGGTCATATGTGTCCAGAACTAATATATTTGTTTTTAATTGACCATTTATATGAACATTAGCTTAAAAATCTGTTAATGTTTTGGTGAGTGCCATAAATATACTTACATTATAGAAAATAAAGCTAAGAACCGAGTTAGTACCAATAAAAGTGAGATCTAATAAAAAACAGCAATGTCAGTTCCTTAAGAAAGAAACACTTCAAAAACTTAAAAGCAAAGAAAATTTATTATTGGTCACTGAGAGGAATTAGCATAATAAGTCAAATGGTAGATAAAAGCTTCATTATTAGAAGAAAATGCAGTGGGGAGTTTTCTTGAAAGAGTCCATATTTAGAATCCACTGATGCTGTTCCTTTAATATTGATGATACATTTATTATGATAAACCAACAATTGATTATTAATTACAAGATAAACCTGCCCATTACTGGTTGACTGACCAAAACGAGTTATTTATCCAAGGCTGACCAAAACAAATCAGTTTCGCTAATATGTTGAATTGTAATGAAACATGAACATAATGGGGTGGTTTCCTTTAGTCAAAAGTACTACTTATAGTTATTAAAATGAATAGCATGAGCAAAAAAAAAAAAAAAAAAAAAATAACATGGACCCAGAAAATACTTTATTTTCCCAACAGTTTTTTTTTAAATTAATTTTTTTAAATGTCCGATTTTTCAAACAAGGCGTGGTCTTTATGACGTCACAAATGATGCACTTTGCCGCATCTTTCTACCACGTTTCCACGTTATGATAATCAAGAAACAATTGAATATTGCGCTCTACGCTTGCTATCAACCACACCGTTGCCAATACACGTGAGTAAAGATGCGAATTAAATATTTTGCACTGTGAATGGTAACATTGAATGGCATTTCATCATTTGCGATGTCATTGGCAGAAGCCGTAAACAGTGAAAGCGTTGATTTAAGTATTTTTTTAAATATTAAACTTCAACAAATTATTTAAAAAATGACCAGATTCCATGTTTTTAAGCATGCTGTACTTAAAATATTCATTTTTAAAGAATTGCAATGCTCTTCTTCTTATTTTCTCAAATTGTGCGATAAGTAAAGTCAAAGTATACGTTATGTGCTTTTTTTTATATGGAGTGATAATACTCTATTTGCCTTTAGATAAGTTTAATTTATGATTTTATTGATATCAAGCAATAAAGTTAGCTCAAAAACACACATTAATACAGTACTGCTGCCGTTTTTTTCCCTTACTGCCAACTAAATGTTATATCGTACAACTAATTCGAGTACAACTCC
Source organism: Uloborus diversus (assembly GCF_026930045.1). Lineage (NCBI taxonomy): Eukaryota > Metazoa > Arthropoda > Arachnida > Araneae > Uloboridae > Uloborus > Uloborus diversus. Next base: position 149,602,460 of record NC_072735.1, on the reverse strand, counting down.
GCCACAAGTCAGATTGTCGATTTTGAGTTTTATGCATGTCCTGGTGTATTTTTATTAGTTTGATTAAAATGCAAGACAGCCACAAATGAAACAAAATATTTTAACCTTATTTATGAGATGCGTGAGTGTGTTATCTTGGTAAGCATAGCGTGTAACTGCTCTTGCTTTTTATATATCAGGACACGAATCAATGCCCACACTTACACCATATATACTGAGGTAAATATGTGAACATATGAGGTAGTTATGAATAGGCACTGTAAGGTTACTGACTGCACATTAAATATAAAAGAAACTCTCAGAATGAAGTAGGGTAATGAAACATTCGTTTTTGGTGATTTTCCAGAATTTCTACATGGGTAAAAGATTTCTGGTAGCTGTTAGTATTTGAAATTAAGAAAATTTGTATATAATTGTACAAATTCATAACTACCCCAACTGACACTAAAGCTTTCGAGCGCAAATAAGTGATCTGTGACTATTTTCTAGAAGTATAAGTTCAAAAATGCAGTTTCAGGCAATATTAGGTTCCTTAAGGAGGGGGGGGGGTTAATGATTGCTATGACCCCCCTCCCCGTTTGGATCCGCGACTGAATTCACTACCTAGTATATCAAATGCATGAATCCCCCGAATTGCATGTAAGCGTTGTCTAAATTTGAGCGTTTCGTTAGCTTTTTAACTATGCCTCGTGTATCTTTCATTTTTCTCAAGTACTTTATGTTAAACTAGTGGTACTCGCACGGCTTTGCCCGTAATAAAAAATTAAAAGGTCCTTTGGTTCGCCTGTATATTTACAAATAATGCATGTTGAATTTCCTCGCCAATTGGCTTGTGTCCTTGTTACGGTTCCACGTTATGATAATTTCGTAATATTTACTCGTCCATCTTATTGTAATTTTGTCCTCAAAATTGGAATAGAAAAAGAACCACATCGAATTTTCGAAAAATCGCTTCAAGGTGCACACTTTCATGCTACAAACTAACTTTGTGCCAAATTTCATGAAAATCGGCCGAACGGTCTAGGCGTTATGCACGTCATAGAGATCCTTATAGACAGACAGAGATCCGGACAGACAGAGAGACTTTCAGCTTTATTATTAGTAAAGAAGATAAAGATGAATGATGTACCAACCTTGTGCTGCATAGAAATTGCAAATTGATCGTGTGTCAACGTTTTGATGCACAAAAAATTGCAACTTAAATGTGCACAATTGCAAAACGCTGGTACATCATTCATCTAATCAAGCACAAAGGTTACTTTTCGTTACTTCTGTTGTTTCGTTCAATTCCAATCCAAATACATTTCCATAAATGTCAGGTGCCACCTAGGTACTCATAATGATGGCTACTGCAAACCCAAAGTAAATTGAAATGACCGTGGAAAAAAAAAAAACTTCTTAAAATTCAAAGATTATTCCTCAAACTTGAAAATAAACCTCCTCGTGCATGCGACTTTTCATTACCGCCATTTCTTTAATTCTTTCCGTACATAATTAGAATGCATTTCATCAGCCCTAAGTGTGTTCGAAGCTTGAACACCTAAGAAGGTAATCAAAAGATTCTTTTTTAAGCTCTGAATGGCTTTTTCTTTTAAGAATAAGAATTTATCTGGCAGAAGAATATATGCAAGAACACAAAATTAATTAACTTTTCGGCACTTCACATAATTTCCTCTGTTCCTTCTTTTACGGAGAACTATAGCGTGACGGGACTGCATCTTATCAAGAGGATCGAACCAAATTAATTTTGAAGGAATCTCGGGATTTGGGAATCATTCCGGAAAAGGAAATTTGCTTAGCAGAAGTATAAATGACTTGTCATAAGTATAGCTTCTTTGCTTTTATTTTTCTGGCCTTTTTGAATATTAGTGATGAAGAAGAAATTCTGTCAGGAAAGAAACTTTTCTTAATAACGGATAAAAGTTTTATTAGACTTATTTTCAAATCCTTGTCTTTTTATAAGCTTCTAATTAAAACTCTTTTCAAAAAGCTCTTTTCGTTGTTGAATGTAAAAGTTTATATATTTAATTACATTTCTATGCACAAGATCCGCAATACGTATTTTAATTATAAAAAGGGTCCAAATAGTTTGATAGTATTAAAACGTGTTTAATTAGGTTTTAAATTTGGAAACAGGATTTTGATTTCTTAAGACCTTGCTTAAACGTTTACTCTCTCTCTCTCTTATGCAATTATATGTAAATAAATGAACCTTATTGTTTATATATTATTTGTTACTCTTAAATGCTTCTTATATATTGGCATAGGTCACAAGCAAAACCATGTTAACCAACACCATAATGATACTTTCCTCATTAAATTTTCCCACTTTGTACAATTCAAAATATATTTAAGAAATAAGCTTAACAGGATATTGAGAAGTTCGTATCACAGTTATCAGTCTTATAATTTGAGGATATTTTTCTGAAAATCGTTTGTTATTTGATAAATCAAGAAGATTGCCTAATGATCTTACTTTGACATCAGTTCGCAGAGAAAACTATTCTATTATTCGTGATTGGTCCAACAAATCACGTGACTATGAATCAACTAAATGCAATCAAATCTACGAATCATATATTAGTCACATGACGTTTTTCAAATTAATTGAATGTCTAATACACAAACAGTCGCATAAACTCGTTTTTGGAGCGAAAATTCATCAAAAAGGTAGCCCTATTTTTAAACATAAAAAGACTTGAAATTCTGTCACGATCTTAAGAAAAAAAATATATCACTTAAACTTTAACACAAGTAGAATACGTTATTTTTTCCACGCTATTTTCTCAAAGGTAAAATTTTTTTCGGTACTATCTTTTTAGCATAAAATCGTCCATGCTAATAATCCCATAACTCAAAAAATCTGCAAAATTTCAACTTCGATTCCGAGTCACAACTGACTACAACTGTATTTATGTCAAGGACTGCATACTAAGTGCCTTGCCTCCATTATTTTTTATACCGATAGATGGCAGCACCATCACCGGATCGAACAGTTAATGAGAATTTAGAACTAGACCAGGAGCTAATAGCTACCTGGTGCTAGCACCCCCAGAGGTATCGGTTCACTTGGAGGACATTGAGACCACGAGCATATTTAACGTCGCCCAGTCCCCTTTAATGACGACGGTGGGTCTTCGACCATCGAGGTTCGAACTCAGGACCCTCCGGCCCCGAATCCGACACTCTACCGATCGGGCTACCACGGCCCTAAAATTTCAACTTATTGAAACATGTTTAAGAAAATACCTGAATTTGTTCTGTAGTTATTTAGAATGAAAACACAAGTTTGTAACAAAAGTACTATGTTAATCAAAAATCATTTGTTTTCGAGTGTTTCTTTTTCCAAAAAATGTGGCTCACGCGAGCAAAAACGCTCTTGTTATAGTAACGTAACAAAGTGCTGCGAAAAATATACAAATAATTATGTCAATCCATGAACCCGTTACAGTGCTTAATCTAAGAACAATTAAAACATTTGGTAAAAGTAAACTAAAATTTATGCAAATTATAACTTTTAGTCAATTTAATTGTCAAAGCTTTAATTTGTAAGAAATGAATTCATGTTTTTCTTTCAATACCATCCTCTCATACATAATAGCCGATGATCGAATAACGCTCGTGTTTCAACAATGAAACCGCACCACGGTATGATAGTTTGATAATGTGTTTTAGTAATGTTTAACATGCAGGGAAAAGCTTTATTGTGACAAGGCTGAACTCGATCCGGTAACTTATCTGCTGTAATTCAGGGGAATGAAGAAACTAAAAGCAGTCAACTATGAACGCTATCTACTGGAGTTTTAACCCCTTCAGACCTGGTGTCCGGTATACCGGACAACCACTTTAAACAGCTGCTAATCATTTAATAATTGATTTGATTAGTTGCTTTTTTTGTAGTTGACTCTTTACATTCTGCTTATTATATTCTGCGAAATAATTTTTCGTTTTGGGATTGACAACACTGACATATAAGTATTGAGAGATAGAGAGTGACTCTGATTTTTTTAAAAATATATATCACCTTTAACTAATTGTTTTAAACGCTATTATGTTTTATAATTGTTTGCAGAATATTTTATAATGAAGTTTGTTTGGTATTTTATCGTTTTTGACTATGAAATATTGATTTCAAAAATATAAGTTTGGAATATTGGACGTGCCATAACTCTCTTAATTTTTCTCCTACAAACTCAAAATTTTGTCTATAAGATACCGTCCTTTACCATACTACACTGTGTACCAAATATCAGCAATTTTGGTCAAATATTTCATAATTCCGACTGAAGGGGTTAGGCTTAATCTCTGAACTCGGGATTAAAATTTCAACTATCAAAATATCGTCAAACAGGCAATTGCTTCGTTAAAATGTAGAAGAGAATCAATTTTCACCCGTCATACCTTGACGGGCGACTTTCTAGTTATGAAATAAGGAGTATTATGCAACCCAAAATCTTCCATATTTGCTTAAAATACACCACCAGCCCAGTTATTCCATACGAGGACTGCAGTTTCGTTCTTACTACAAAACTTACTTCAAAAATTTCCGTATTTGGTGTCAAATTCTTAATAAGGATCCAACTAATTAATTTAAATAAAAAAGCCGGATTTAGTTTGTCTTTGTAAGAAAATGATTTCAATTACTAAATTGATGCAACCAATATTCAGTATTTCACATAGCGTTTTTTTTTTAATTTCTAGGAAACTTCAAAACATAACGAGTTGATGGATGTAGTCCTAGAGCTGGTGTTACTAAGGGAGTGTGCTCCATTTTTCTGAAGCGGCAATGATACTATGTGATTTGCAACGGAATTTCCAGCTAACGGTAATTACAGTTACCTTACTTTCATTAGCTGATCTTTTAACGTTTGATCTGATGTAAAAGTGCAGTAAAAACCTCCATATAGCGCGAATGTTGGGGACAGCAAAAGAGCGCGATACAGTAAAACATCGCTACAACGCTATCCGATACAACGATAATCCCTCAACTAAGATAATATTTCGTGTACCCGGTGAACTCGCATAGGAATTAATATTATCTTCCTCTCAATATTGCGATATTCTCTACAGCAATAAACCCCTGTAAAACGATATTTTTTAAAAATTTTCAACCCCCCGTTTATGTCGATAGTTTGGTTTTCAAATAATGAAAAATATCCTATTTTATCAACTTTTGCACTTTTCTTCCGTTTTTTCTGACAAGAGAAGATTTACTGCTAATTGGGTACTTATTCCTTTTCACCACTGTATAATGTATTGAAAATGTTACGTACCCGTTTTTGAACTTCAAAGTTTTTGTAAAAACAGCAGACTAATCATATTAACAAAATGCTCAAAGAATCCAACAAAATGGTGATAATAAACAGGGCTGTAGTACAAATTCAAAATTCCTTGTTTAAATCTATTATAGTTGAACTCATTCCTAGGACAGGAGAATGACATGAAACCAGGGGACAAACTTTAAAATGGCGTACTTTGATTATTTAAATACTAATTAAATTTAGTTCAAGGATGTTATTTTAGACCTTTAAGTATGCTTAATTTAGTACTACAAATTTAATTTGTGAAATGTTGATGTAACGTTTTAAAATAATTTAAGTATATTTGAGAAATGAATGGGGACACACCAAAAGAATGACTTTCTGGTTTTTCAAAATTTTTTGTAGTTACTATTAAAAAAAAAAAAAGAAAAAAAAAATCTAGGTTAAACAGTCCTTGTGTTAAGGCTCCTGGATTATAATATTGTTAGGATTTTGGAGAACACACCCAAATACATTTATACCTAGGTAGTGCATATACTATAACATTAAAATAAAAAAATCCTATTGTATTCCCAAAGTATGTAGGCCCTCGAAATAACAATGTGTCTCTTTACAACAATATATATCTTTGGTCCCCAAAATATTGTTGTAGCGAGGTTTTACTGTATAACCGAAAGCTCGGCATATAAATGCTGTGCGGGCATGAAAAAAATTCAAATACCATATTAGGATGACTTTCCTAATACTACTAGGAGTAGAAAATTAACATACAAATAATGTTTAATGTTTAAAAATAACGAAGTAGAAACCTTTCCATTGTTTTTTGGTGAACTAGAAATCCAAAATTGGAGCTTAAACTGCTGTGGAACTAGATGAATGGAAATGCACCAGTTTTGTTCATTGATTAAAAAGTGAAGAACCGTTTCTGAGAAATTCAATATTTTTGGTTCAGGTATTTCAAACTTAAATCAAGGTTTTATTGAATTGTAATATTTTGGAAGATGACGAAAAAGCTTTTTACGTACGAACGAGTGGCAGAAACTATGGGAAATGTAATGAGGGATTGTTCTGTTTAACATTTTCCTCATCATTTTACTCAAGCTCAACTGAATATTTTTTTTCCAATCTGAAGTGTTTTGACACGAAATGTTTCTTTTATCGCCATTTTCTTTATTACTTTTATTTTTTGGAGATGTTTCTTTTTCTTGCCAACTATGACCACACAGCACATTACACAAAGCGAGATAAATTTCCAAAATTGTATCAGTAAAATTTTAGGAGTTTTACGTATTTAGTGCTAGTTGTGTTGAATCAGTAAATTAAAGAATATATTCCTAAAAATTACCGATTTCACTAAGAAAATATTTGCGTAATATTTTCATTTCATTTGTACTTAACTTATTCAGGCAACAAATCCTCGTATGAATTTCCTCTAATTAGTCGGCGTGTTTTGAAGTTTTGATGCCACTGTCGGCACTTCTTTCCGCATCGTGATAGATACATTATACTTAATTCAACAATGTATAAATTTGTTCACGTAAATGTCTAGTTCTTACTGAATAAATGTAATCCGAAGTTTTTGAAATTTCCTATTTTACTAAGTTTGTATTAACTACAAATGAGTCTATGAATCTTAAATGTATTACTACAGAAAAACAAATGATGAAGAAATCGCTATGGTCCGACAAAACCAAAGCACTTCATTAAACGTTAGCAAGTTTAAAGACTAAGTAATAAGAAGTTGAATAAATATCGTCGTATTTCAAAATTTAAATACATTAGAAAAACAACAACGTTTAATTGTACACAATTGCAGATTGCGGCAGATGCGTGTTACGGGGCTACAGGAAACGCCCTCTAAATGCAAAATAAGTGAGCTTATGGATGAAAATCTCCCTTTTTCCGGACATCTTTTTATCCATAAGCTCACTTATTTTGCATTGAAAAAGGGGTTCCTTGTAACCCCGAACCACGTGCCGTCAGTAATCTGCGATTTTGTTTAATTTAACGTTGTTTTCTTTTCTTATTTTACTTAGTAATGTAGTCCATAGTAATGCTATCGACTTTTTCAGTTTAATAGATGTTGAGTGCCATTTCACATAGTAGTTGAAATTTATATAGTACTTTTTAGTGCATTGAGTTGAGAACGGCCTTCCGGAATGGAATTTCAAATATGATGTCGAAGGCTATTTTTTGTGCTGAATATGAAAAATTGGTTAAAATTTCTGTCAACAAAAAAGTGAGAAAGGGAAAAAATCCAGTGGGTAATTGAGAACGTATCCGCAAAACTCTTCTGCCGTTTTTTATTTGAAAGTGACGATTGAAGCACAGGAACTAATACCCATGACCTCATAATTCTAAATAGTGTAAGTTACCGTTAGGTTGCAATTTAGACAGTAATACGTTACTGATTTCCAGAACGAATAGATCTTCGAGCATACGAAAAACCATAAATTCTGAGGACTGATTTAAGAAAATGACAGTAAGTTCTCTTATTGCCGTGTCCAGTCGACATAATACGAAACTGTTCATTTTATGGGTGGTTAAAAGAATTATCCCCTGAAAACTGCCACCCTCCATCGGCATGAGAGCTCATGGGGGGGGGGGCAAGTGGGGGCTCAAATCCCTCCTAAAAATTAGAACTTCCTTGCTTTCAGTAATATTTTCTTTGCAAAAATGTAAAAACATTTCTTCTCCAACCATTAATGAATAAGTTATTAAAAATGTCAAATTTTAATAGCTCCAATCTGTACTTAAATGTGTTTCAATAGGGAAAATATCTGAGCACCCCTCCACTTAAAGTTTTGCATGTGGGCGCCCATGGGCAACGCGATCCAAAAAATACTATATATGATTTGCTACGATAGAAATAATATAGTTATACCTTTTTGCTTTTTTATCTCGAATGTGCAGTCATTATTTCAATGATTTTTAAAATTAAATTCTTTTAAATGTAAGTAAGATTCACAAAAACGAATAATGGGATGATTTTTAAACTACACGAATATTCCGAATAAGCACATGGAATATTGGAAGTTTACTACAAGCCCGTTTTTTTGAAATAAAATAAATCAAATAATATTCCTTTATACTAAATATCCTGCCTAATGCTGCACTTTTTCCAACTCGTTTATCACTTCCTGAGAAAAATGAACAAAGGGTTATTGATATTTCACAAAGCACGTGACCAAATGTCGTTTTATTAAACTGCTCGGACTAATGTACCGTGTTTTTAAAAAGCTGAATAAAATACGTTCTTTAAAACATTTCATATCTAATGCTAATGATTTCTATTTTGCTGTTAAATTGGAGCATAAAAATGCTAAAACTTATAAAATTGCTAGAAAACGACGAAGTCGCCCAACTAAATCTTGGAGAACCATCTGCAGTAAATTGCCTCTGGCAAGAGCCCAGAAGCTTTTACTCGGCGTCTGTCTTTTATAATTTACTTATTTTTGGCACGAAACATTCAAACAAAGCATGTTTATGTTAGGAAAAAACCTTTCCCTCCTTTTCATTATTTTGAGGCCTTAAAATTTGGCTGTGGGGGACTTTCTGCATTGTGATTTTGTTTCAACTGCATGCACAGAAAGAAGGACGCGTGACCTAATCATTAGACATTATCCCTTTAACTAACGTGTGTAATTTTATCAAAAAAAAAAAGACTTTTTTTTCCTGACACATTCTTTTTTTCAATAAAGGAGAGCAGTGTGGTTTTTAAGCATTTTTATTTATTTATTTGTATATTTATTTTATTTTTTTTTTTCGTTTTCATTTTCTGCTCTCTATACTTGATCGCTCGATGTTTATAAAACTTAGAGGTTTTCATAAATATCTGCCGAATTTCAGAGTTTTTTACACTAAACAACATATAAGAAGAACAGTTCCAAAAATCTCAACATTTTAAAAAGTTGTACCGTAATACCTAAATCAATCATAGAAAATAAGTAATCTCTGCAATGAAAAAAAATGTGCGTAGTTGACAAGAGACGGATGTATCGAGAGAGCAAATATTGTGCCAAAGCATCAAATTCCATTGGACACGCCATTGCACTTCAAGAGTCCTGGAATTCAGTCCAGTCTAGGCGGCTCTACCTTAAGGGTCAAATCCTTAGTATTAGGTCAACTCTTACTAGATATGAGCCAAGGTAAAGCGGCTTGAGTGTATAGAACTTAGTTGGGCTACAACGATGTAAATTGGCTTCAGAACTGCAACAGCGTTTTATTTAGAATTTGAAGCTTTGGCACAATTGTTGCCCTCCCAAAACATTTGGCATTTTTTGTCAGTACAACGTAGAGGGTGAGGGATTAATTTTTCATTGTGAATTCATTAGGCATTCGATTTGCTCATATTGCAATGCATTTGCAAGGAAAGGGTAAAAAGCATTTGACTTCAAAAGAAAGACTATTGCGATTCTGGAACTTATCTAGCAATTTTGAACCCCTGTTTCAGTCAAACTAGGTAGGACCTATGCAACAAAAACCGCTTTATCTGGGTGCATATCTAGTAAGAATTCACCAAAATCCAGAAATTCGTTCGCACTCATGGTCCTCAAGATCATGTTGTTTGATAGTCAGTTATATTTTAATGAATTTTCACGAATGTATGTTTCCTATACAGATCCACAGTTTACATTGGATCTCGACCAGATATGTCAGAGGGGTACTTGGGCACCTGAGAGGGAACGTAGGGGGTTGGGGGGTTCAAACACCAAAGAAGAACCGAACCATTTGAATTTGAATTTTTAGGACCCAAAAATGGCATTAAATGGCTCTTTCGACCGGACGTAATTATCCGATCAGTCTCGTTCGGCCCGAGAAAAAAACACGATTTAGAGGATTTTTTTCCCTCTGGAAATGAAACCACTCGAAACTCCCAAAAATCACCAGCAGAAAAGTTATAAGCATTTTTAAGCATGCGAAAATAAACTTTGTATTGGAAATTTATCGTGTACGTTTGCGTGAATAAAATCATTGAGAAGTAAGATCTGTTGTCATTTTTTTCTCGACTGTGAACAAATAAAATTCTTGCTTTTGGTTCGATGCTTTTCCTGTAATCGGGGGATTTACAATTTTTATTTTTCCCCGATTGGTCAGAAAATTTTACAGATTATTTTTTCGGTTCAAACCTGATTGTTGAACACGCTTCACTTGACATAAGTTTTATTTTCAAGGAGCACCGTGCATCGCCGGGCGACGCAGCTAGTATTCAATTAAAAAAAAAAAACCTTCACTCCTGATTGCTTACCTCATATCAAGATGAATTTCACGGATCAGAATACTTTTAAAATTCAAAATCTTTTTTTTTCTTGATGACATGGAAAATAAGATAGAGGATAGATAATCACGACTAGTAAATTTTGCTAGTCGCAAAAGCAGAATCAATAGGGAAAATAGAAAATTCTTTAAAACCCTTTCTTTTATATTACTAGCAGTACCCGCACGGCGATGCCCGTGAAATAAATTTAAAGGAATCCCGTTGAAAAAAAAAAAAAAAAAAACCCGCGATCTCTTCCATCCCTTCTGATGTGAAATGATCATTTTTCTTCAACTAAAATGCGTACACACATTTTCAAAAACCTATTTGAGTCTCTTTGGAATTTAAAACTATTCGCCAAAACACATAAAAAGATTAACATTAGTTTTAAAACTCAAAATAATCCTTCAAGTATATAGTTCGTCGCTTAACGCGCCGAAAAACCACGCTACCGTAACCCTGCCCTTTAGCGAGTGAAGTGTTTTTTATTTTTTCTGCAATTCAAAATGTTTCGCCAAATAAACAACACTACAATAAAAACGTTTAAACGAACAATCACAATTAAAATAATACGACAAATGAAATTATTTACTTAGGTAAGTAACTATCTTCAACTATAAGAACAAAAACAAACGTTGTAGAAAAAAACAAAACAAAACCCAATAGAAAAATCCTAAAAAATCGAATTATGTACATGCATATCGAAAAAAAAAAGCATTAAAAAATCAGTTCGCTGACCACAACAGTCCCAAAATAGCGTAGCTATCGACACTGTCGGTCAGCTCCCTCTCGAGTTAACTTACCCCGTCATCTATTTAAATTCATAAAACTAAACTTACCCCGCCACCTATTAGGAATTAATAGAACTTAACAATTAATTAAACATTTAATTTTCAATTACAAATATTTCGGGAAGGCAGTCGAATGGGATAAAAAGCATCCTATGTCCGTCTCCTGGCTCTGAGCTACCTCCCCACCAATTTTCAGTCAAATTGGTTCAGCCGTTCTTGAGTTCTAAATAGTGTAACTAATACGACTTTCTTTTATATATAAAGAAAGATCTCCTCTCTTATATTAGAAATGAAAGGCAAATATTATAAACTGGAAAATCCATCCTTGTCGGTCATCAATGACATCGTTGCCAATAGCGTCAATGAAGGCTTTGTGTTTAAAATCTGCATAAAGAAAAGAGTTAATTCAAGTTCTATATAACTTAAAAGTTTGAAACAAATTCAATTAGTCGCAGACAATCAGTCACCCAATATCTCGTTCTTTTAATTGGCACTAATACTTTAAAAATGCAGTTATGTTTTCATCACCAAAGTTGAGAAGAAATGGGGATTTTCGAGGTTTTTAATTATTCTATCTTCGGTAATTTAAATCATCTAAAATACGAGGTCTAGTTAAGAACACTCTAGATCGAGTTTCTTTTCAACTAAAAAAAAAATAGGTGATGTATGCATCACATGACTTCTTTTTACCCCAATTTAATGTAATTTCCACATTACTGGCAATTTTAATGTGATTCAATAGTTAACTCTCTAAATATCACCAACAGTGACTAAATTAAAATCAGATTTATAAAAAAAATCCGCCAAATTCTTTGCCAAGTTGGCGACAAAACTTGGCCATCAAAAGACTGGCGATATATCGCCAAGTGTCCGCCAAATTATAAAACCACTTGAGTTTACATCGAAATTAAAAAATGATTTCCCCTCAGAAAGGGACAAAAGACCCCTTTAGTAACACCCAAATGCAGCCAAAAGGGGAGGTGCACAACTAGACCCCACTAGGAGTTTACGTACCAAATTTCAACTTTCTAGGACTTACTGTTCTTGTGTTATGCGACATACAGACGTCACGAGAAAGTTCGTTGTAATTAACTTGGGGATCGTCATTATGGATATTTCGCGTGTCTATGCGTTCTAAGGCACTTATCCACGTGTGCTCGAGTCGAAATAAAAGCTCAATATTCATTCGGGGGTGAGTAAAATGGAAATTAAGGTCGATTTTTGAGTGAAATTTTTTTTGCGAATGCAATACTTTCTTTTTTGTAAAAAGAAGTAAAAAAGGTTCATCTCATTAACAGCTACGTTTGTTGTTGTGTCAGGGGTTAAAACGACACTGAAGTGCTTACATGCAAAATATGAGAAATTTAACTTCAAAAATAGGTAATACAAGGTTCGGCTATTAATTTCTGGAACTCACGTAACTGCAGGAGAACGAAAAGCTGGAAGTTGGCGCTAATGGTTGCATATTAAAGTGTGTTTTCTTGCGCATGTGCAGTGCAATTGGCGCCATTCTGAAGTAAATTAATAGCCTCCTGGAAATTAATAGCCTGACCTTGTAAATAGTGGAAATTACTTTAAACATATAGAGGTTTTAAAAAAATTGATAATGTTTTATGTTTTATCATGAAACTTTTGGGTTGGAAAAATGCATATAACGGTAGTGAGAATGAAAAATATTGTTTAATCAAAGAAACGTTGATTGGTTCATTTGATCTTACCTGAGAGATCATGTGTTTATTAACCGTACAAGGAAAAGCTTTTATTAAATGATTGTTTCATCCGTTGAATGAAATTGAAATCTCGTGTATGTAGAAATTGTTGGCGTCTGACCAACTCTTGCTGTTAGTTTACTGTTGTAAGATATATTTTTGAGAATATTTTTCAGCAAAAAATATTTTTTATTATTCTTAAAAAATGTTTTGTGTAGTTAAAACAAATCACGTAGAAGATACATGCAAAAGGATAACAGTGCTGACATTTAAGTTGAATTGAACTACATTTAACGAATTCTCTCATTTACAGGAATAATTTCAGTTCTGATTAAAACTTATAAAAACTGGAATAAAAAACGCTAGATTTAATGATTTTTGTATAAAATTACTGATTGTTTACTATATTTTTTAATGATTATTTCCTATACTTAAGGGTAGGTAGTCTAAAGTGGGTTAAGTACCTGTATCATCTTAAAGTACTTGCTCGACAACCTAAATGATTTCGTGTAGGTTTTGTCACAATTTAATGTTGCATAAATTTTTGTAAAAACAAGTATTCAGAAGCATTTTGAGCAGTAAATAACGTTAGTAAATTGAAGTATTGAAAATGTGATTTTTTTTAAATCCTTGGTAATTTGATTACATATAAAGCATTTTGTGATGGTGTGAGATGAATTATCGTTATGATCGCCAAGGAATGAATTTAATGTATGAAACAGCTTTAACACGGGGTACGTCGTGTTCCGTCTGTCCCGAAATTGACGGGCAACGCTCCCAAATACTATTACACCTGAATCCAGAAAGGTGGATCTTTACTGCAATTCTTCGAAAGAAGCATAACATTTCTTTCATATGATTACATGTTGTTACTCATTCATGCTTGGACATATTTTAGCCTAAACTACCATAATAACGTGTCAAGAACTTTACTACACTCTGTATATTTTTTTTCTTCCAAAGAGGTGCTTAGTTCCGTATATCATTTTGCTGATCTGAAGCGTTCTTCTTATTTGGTGTCCGGTCTTTTTTGTGGAACCATTATGGCGCAGATATCAATGACCATAGAGAAGTTTGGCAGCCAGTTTCCCACCAGATGGAGGCACCTGCGCTCTCTTGATGCGAAGTACACCAGACATTTTATTTAGCCCAGAATGTCTGAACTTAATTGGTGTTCAAGGGACCTTTAATGCTTCGCATAATCCTACGACACTGGGAATGGCGGCTTTCAGCAGCACAATAAAAACATCGACTGAACATTTGGCTCGTGGGTTTAGAACCCGCGCTCAAAGGCAAACATGGCTAACGTCTAATCATCTAGCCATATAGCCGATCCTGTGTGCATATTGATGCATAGATTAGGACTTTAACTTGCAAAGCGTAGACGTTTTACAGGAAATAAAAACCAAAAATTTGATTATTTCATTTTTTAGGAAAATATTATTATTTTAATTGATTTCAGCGAACAATTCATTGTAAAGAGAACATTGCAGCAATAGTTGTTTTCGAAGGTAACGAATTATCACAGTTGTTCATTTTGCTAACAAACATTGAATGCAAAATTCTTTATCTATAGCATAGCTTTTACTTCGTTGAGTGTCGAAGCGCAAGTGCTAATGCAGAGTGGATTTTAATCTGATTTTCGAAGAAAGGAAAGTGTACTTTTCTAAACTTAATTAAATCTTTCGGCTGAATTCTTTTCTTGAACCTTTCCTTCAAAAATTAATGCAATTGTTTTAGCAAAGAGCCTGGACTATATATTCATTATTGGGTATTGAAAGCATTTGAAATACAAAATAACTTCATTCGAAATTTTTCAAAAGAGAGACTAAGACCTTGTTTCAAACTATCAATAGAACTTTACTGACGCTAAATATCTTCTGTTTTTCACACAAAGGAGACTTTTGAAAGTGGCAGGTTGAATGAATTTGGATTTATCTGACAAACTTTGTTCTTGTGCATAGTGCTGTTAAAATTAATACATATTTTTGTACTTTGCAATAACAACAATCGATGTCAAATTGTGACATTGGTTTCAAAATATTTGAAGGGATCGTTTTATTTCAGTCTCATATTTGTTGGGTTTAATCACGGAAAATGCTAATTTTAAATTCAGCTAATATTATTTTGCATATATGTAAAAGTTAAAACGTACACGCACAGTAAAACCGTAATATATATGTGGGTGCATATAATTCTCTGCGTAAGATATAATTCATTTAAATACTATACACATTTCCTGCTCATTTTTCATGAACATTTATTCTTCGTTTGAAATATTGTTCTGTGTGAAATATTTATTACTTGTGTAAAATTAATTTGTAAATATTACTGTTTAATACATATTTGTGTTTGTACTCCATATTAAACCAATTAAATAACACTGCGGACAGTGCCTTTGGCGCTCTTTAGTGTTGAATTCAGGGGTGCCCACAGGGGGGGATTATGGCGCAAGTTGCGCCATCAAAATTTTTGGGGGGGATTTTTTTCCAGAAGTTTTGAGTTTCTTTAGAACATGAAATTTTTGATTTTTGGAAGGAAAAATTTTTTAAACTTATTCAACAATAGTGCATAAGTAATACTTTTTTTTACGTTTTCTTTCCAAAATTTAATATCGGTGTCTCTTTTCAATAAAGGGAACATCAGAGACGGGATGGAGTTGATGCCCGTTTCAAAGCTTGATCAGACGATTTGATTTCTATTTAATTTATTATAAATCTTCCGGAAGTAGCACAATTCTGCATGATGAATACGTGTGACAGTGATGAGAGGGAGAGAGATCAAAAATGACTAAAATAAAAAGTTTTTCGCTCTCCTTAATTTGTTGTATGTAATAATTCTGACCACTATGCACTGGTCTTTCATTGATTCATTTGCACCTTGACAATCGTTAAGAACTAGTTTTGAAGTTTGTGAATAACATATTTTTAATCCCTCTAATCGACAATTACTATAGTTTTTTCATAAACTAGCTGAAGTTTATGTAGAATTTTTCTCATTTCACTTTACTATCATCTTCTCTACCATTTTTAAACTGATTGGTGCAATTTATCATTAGATGATTTTTATTAAAACTTTCAGTGATGTTGGTAATTCAAAAGAACAACTGAAATAATAGTGACAAAAAGTATTTTTCAGTAAAATTTGAATGGAAAATGCAATGTTACAATACAATTTAGGAATATGCATGATTCTCTTTTATTAAGATTATCAAAGTAAGGGCCGTGGAAATGTGCGCTTCAAACATTTTTAACGCAAAAAATAGTATTCAGTGCACAATTCACTAGGCCGTAGAGTGGCAATGTCTGCCTAATCGGAAACTATGGGCATGGCTCAAACTAAAGTATTGTGCATAGAGTAAAATTAGCATAATGGGAGGGAGGATCGGCGACAAAACTAACATGGTGCACGCCTTGTCTCTCGGCGGCCCTGGTTATACAAAACCATGCTTCATGGCTCTTCAGTTTGAAAAAAAAATAGATAAATAAACAGGATGGCTTCATAGTGGCTTCCGAAACATTCCCATATGTAATTTTTTTGATGAAAAAAATTGTTCCGAAAATCGTTGCTAAGTGGAGAAAAATGCATGGATTGCCGAAATATATTTGAAACAGAGAGAGAGAGAAAAGAAAAAAAAAACAGTTTAATGCTAAGAAAGATTTAAAGTATTGTGATGAATGATCATACCAGAAGTTTTGACGTAAAAATGTTTGAATGTAAAAATCGTAAGTAAATCAAAGTTTAATCGAGAGATGCAGGACGCCAGGAGGTAGCCCTCTGACACCCCCTATTTCTGATTGAATATTCTCCTTACAATTAAATTTATATTGCTAGTACTAAGGTCCAGTAAAATGACTGTCCCTGCTAAACCAGAAGCTAAATCTCTCTCTGCATATTGGAACATGCGTTTGAAACAATTAAGGGGCCACCAAATGCGTACATGCCCCCCCCCCCCCCGCCCCCCAGTTTTTTGACCTAGCGACGGCCCTGATCAAGATCCATTAAAACTGCGTTTTTACAAAAAGCTACAAGTTCGAAAATTTAAGTGGAGTGCCACTCTCCCTTCCCCCACTCTCGTCAACATTATTAAAGATCGTCTTACATTTCATTTTCAGGGCTTCAATTTCGAGAAAATTCCGGGAGAGCTTCCGAAAATTCTTTTTCTTAACGTCACAAAGGTCGGCTACAATTGTAATTTTAGAGGATCAATTTCAGAAAACTGCTTATCTCTTAACCATAGATAGCCTAAAATAGGGTTTTTAAGACTTTAATCGCGAAAATTTTCCGGGGGCGAGCTCCCGAATCTGTTTTTCCAACAACATTACCACAGGCAGTCAAAAACTGAGTTTTTAGAACTGCAATTTTAAAAACTTATCAGAGGAGAGCCCCCGAATCCGCCCCTCTCCCTAACACAACGGTATACTATCTACAATTGCGTTTTAAAAGTTTGAATATTGAAAAATTACCGGAAAGAGGCCATCGAACCTTTTATCCCCCAAACATGACCAGAGATCATCTAAAATTGATTTTGAAACTACAATTTCGAAAATTTTCCGGGGGAGACACCCCCGGACCCCTAGCTAAGTTACTATTATATTTCCGTTTCAAGGTTCATATTGCATACATCTAGTAATGACTCCATCCCTAAACAGAAAGTTGAATCCACTCTCCCTGTAATTATTCATACGTTTGGAAAAAGAAATGGTGCAGCAAAACTCAGGGGTCTCTAAAACTTGTTTATTTAAGGTCCACGTTGTAAATTTTGGGAAGGCTAGGCGGAACAATCCAACAATATTTAAGTTCAAATGGTATTTGTTAGCGCTACCCCCCCCCCTCTCGTGAATTCGACTGGAAATTCGACACTTTAAAAACTTACGTTTAACCTGATTCGAAAGCGAGAAATTTTTTGGGGGGGAATTTGCGCCATTGAGCTTGGGGGGGATGGGCACCCCTGGTTGAATTTACTACTAACTCATGTTGAACTATAATCAAGATTTTCTCAATGTTTTGTTATGACGTTCGTAATTTATGTTTTATAATTTGTATGTTTTAACTTTACTTTATTTTATTTTGCTTACTGTTATGTATGTGTGTTTTGTTAATAAATCTTATCTTATCTATCTTATCGTCATTCTATCAGAAAACATTATGCAGTGAAATCCAAGAGCATATATGAAACAACACTACTTTTGGCTTCTGAATTTTGTCTCTGTCAGCTTTACATCCATACTTTTAAAAAACACTGAAGTAGTGTGATTTCAGTTGAAGATTCAAATCGTATGTTTACTTCAGAAAACTGCACTATTTATCAACTCTATATTAAAATTCCATAAAGAAACAACTAGTTCGTGAAAAAAATTCTTATTAGGAGTCTCTCTGGAAAGATTTAAGTCTTAAAATTAAAAGCAGTGTTTGAATTAATTGCGCATCTCACATGCTAGAGTATGCTGCTTGCGCATCATGCATTCTAAAGTATACGCTTGCGCATCATGCATTTTAAAGTATACTGCTTGCGCATGGATATATTCTAAAGTAGACTGCTTGCACATAAATACTTTCTAAAGTATACTGCTTGCGCATGGATACATTCTAAAGTATACTGATTGCGCATCATACATTCTAAAGTATACTGCTTGCGCGTCATACATTCTAAATTATGCTGCTTGCGCAGCATACATTCTAAAATATACTGCTTGATTTTTATCCATTGTGTTCGAATTTTCAATGCCTTCAAAGACCAAGCTGTTGGAGTCGGAGGGAATAAATGACCGACTCAGACTCTTGGAGTTTTAGAGCCTTCGACTTTCGACCCTGACACTGAAACCCTAGTAGGGTTGCGCATGCGAGAAGAAAGTTACTAACTCCGTCTCCTGGAGTTTTAAAGCCTCGACGTCCGACCTCGACTCCTTTACCCCCAAATCACTCTGACTTCAACTCCGGAGTCCTGTCACAGACAACTGCATTCCGGCCCTCTTGTGTTTCTGATGAAATTTTAACAAAAGTAAATAATTTAGAAATTGAGATCGAGTGGCCAGAAACTGATAAACGCAAGCGATCAGGTTTTTTGCAGTAATCTCAACAAATATATTCCCGTTCCCAACGAATACAAAAGGTAACAGGTCTGTAACCTGTTTTTTTTTCCTATGAACTTTAGTTGTGATATGTCGTAGTCATCACTGGCTAAAAAAGTTCCACTATATGACTTAATATTCTTTATTAACTTATACCTGTCAAGAAATAATCTGTTTTTTTACTTTCTTCTATATCTAATATATAGAAGAAAGTATTGGATTCGTGCAAATTTTCGAATTTCGAATTGTGACGGATTCGAACGTTTTGAGTTGTGCTG
This sequence comes from Uloborus diversus, assembly GCF_026930045.1. NCBI lineage: Eukaryota > Metazoa > Arthropoda > Arachnida > Araneae > Uloboridae > Uloborus > Uloborus diversus. The sequence goes on along the minus strand of NC_072735.1, from coordinate 149,583,093 downwards.
AGTTCATTTCGACTATTTTTGGAAAATGTCTGTCTGTCTGTGTGTGTGTGTATGTATGTATGTATGTGTGTGTGTATGCATGTGTGTCACGTCTGTGTGTGACCAGTTTTTTGTGGCCGCTCTACAGCAAAAAACTACCGCATGAAATCGAACGAAATTTGGTACACATATGTGCCCGTATGTGAACTTGTGCCCATTGGTTTTTGGCGCGAATTCCTCCAAGGGGGGTGGAGCAATCGGACGTTTTTTGAGTTACGCGTGCTTGCTATTCCTCAGGAAGTAACTGGCGGAATCAAACAAAATTTGGTCCATATGTTGCCAATACTAGGAACAGGTGCTGATTCAATTTTGGTGTCAATAACTCAAACGGGGGTTGAGCTATAGAACGTTTTTTTGTCGTCAATTGTGACTGCTGTATCTCAAGAAATAATGAACGGAATGAAAGAAAAATTTATCGGCAAGTAGCCCTTAGTGGGTATAAGAGCTGATTTTATTTTGGTGTCAACAGCTAAAAAGGGGGTAGCGCAATCGCCCGTTCTTTTTTTACATTGTGAGTACCCTATCTCAAGAAGTAATGCTACGTTCTGGTTGAAATTTGGAATACATGTGAATCCATACGTAAACAGGCTTTGGTTCAATTTTGACGCCAATCGCTCCAAGAGGTGTTGATTTTTTTTTTTTTTTTGCGAATAAAAATAGCTTTATTAATGCAACAATAAGAAAGATAAATCGTAATAGATAGTCGTCTGCGTATTTCTCGTCATTTTAATTGTATGGAAATGATCATAAATATTATCTCAATGATTTAAAATTTTTAACTGTTGCCATCTTATGTTTGTTAACAAATAAAATATTTGTAATTAATTCAAGCAAGGCTTTTAAAATAACTTTCAATTTTCGCTCTTTGCTTTGCTTTTGCAATAATTCAGACATTGGGATGGTCGTCAAGTTTTTGCATGTGTAATTTTGTTTTTGTTGGGAATATTGCTTCCTCGTCAAGCATGGGGAGAGATCAGAAAAAAAAAAAAAGAAAAATATAGAAGAAAGTTTCGTGATGGCCACAACATACTAGTTTTCTGTTATCTTTAATGGAAAAATCCAGTCATTTATCCATATCTTACATGTTCTAGGAAAACAAAAACCCTTCTTTTAAAATTGCTGTAACTGTTGCTGGGTCAGAACAAACTGCATTATATAAAAGTATACGGTGGAAAAAGTTCTATTAAACCAGCAATACTTAAACAGCTTTAAAAGCTCAAATTTATTGTCTTGAAATTAATTTCTTAAATTTATTAATCTAATAAACATTATTATTACTATTATTAGTTTTATTTCTGGCAATTACTCAAAAATTTAACTCGCCAACCAAGAACAGAGCAAAAGAATGACCGAAAAGCAATAAAAAAATCTTCAGGCTCTCATCACAAAAACTAACGTATCAACACTCTGAGTAGATGAATTTTATGCTTAATTTGTTCACTTAATTTAATTTGATTCAAATTTACTATTTTTGTTTAATTTTTTTTTATTCACATTAATTCGTCATTCTTCAAAATTCTTGATCTACGAATCCCTTTGATTTCTCATGAGAATTTCAGTTTTTAGTCTAACCTTTCCTATTCACTATTTCCTAATTAGAATGTTAGGTCATGCATTTGAAAGTAGCTGTGAAAAAGAAAAAAAAGCAAAGAGAAAGAGAAAGATGGCTTCTTATTGCCATTTAATTCAGAAATTGAGTCATTGACCAGAGCCAGAAGAATTAAAACCAGATTTTTTTAAAACCATTTTATCTCAATATTAAATAAAAAAGTAGTAAAATTTTCGAAAGAAATTTTTGTTATTAATATGAAAAAAAAAATGATTTTAAGCTTTAATAAACTTCATTTTAGGGTTGCTCCGTTAAATCTTTCCCTTTGTGCTATGAAACGCTTTGAAAAATGTATCATTTATTTGTATGATATTGTGAAATTTCAGAATTTTTATCAGGAAAAAAAACTTGCATTCAGTTATTGCATGTGCATTTTTAAAATTAATTTCTTCCCTTTGTGCTATGAAACGCTTTGAAAAATGTATCATTTATTTGTATGATATTGTGAAATTTCCGAATTTTTATCAGGAAAAAAAACTTGCATTCAGTTATTGCATGTGCATTTTTAAAATTAATTTCTTGTCTTTTTTAGGTAAGTGCGCTATTTCCTTTGTTTGTGAAAACGACTATGATTAGTAAGTAAATAAAACTTTTTATTGTTTGTAATTTAAACAATAAACCTTGATTTTAAATATTTGTATGCTATATATCTCACAGATTTTCCTCTTTTTTCAAAGTAGAAATCAGACAATTATTCAGTTGATTAAACATTTTTAATAGTGTTTTCGTACATATAAATACTGAGAATAGTAGCTTTTCTCGAAAAAAATTCCTTTTCATTAATTAAAATCAGCGACTGCTTGTTAAACAAAATAAACATTCTTTTAATTCACAAAATGCGTAACATTCAATTTAATAACTGGTAGGATTACGAAGAAAATCTTCATTTTAATGTTTCATTAGAAACAAATGTGAAAAAAGTCAGTTACATTTTTAGGTTTAGGTTATCTGATGCTTGACAAGGAAATATGATATTATCAAATTAAATTAGAAATGCATAAATTTTTTTACTCGAGTTTTAAACTTTAGTCTGAATTAGTTGGAAATATTACTTTTTTTATATTATGCAAAGGAAACATGTAACACGATGGCTTTCAAAATGCATTATTTTTAAAAATATTTACTTAAATTTTATTTTCTGAAGTATTCATTAATGTTGTAAGTTTTGTATTAAACAATCATTATAAACTCGTCGGATTTTTGGGTTCTTCTTTAGTTCCTCTATTAAGTTTACTAGTTGCACAAAAATACACTAAAATATATTAGTCACTAGGAGTCACAAAATATTCCCACTAACCTGAATTGCTTTTAAAATGAGAGAGATAGTTGTGTAAGAAAGTTTCCATTCCATTGATTTGACCAGCAGACAGATTTTTCCGCTCAAAGATAGTTCATAACATTGCTTTTCAATAGCCTTCCATTTATATCAGTAAATCAATGTAAAATTTAAAATGACAGTGGTGTAAATCATCAAAAGTTACATTAAAACAAGTTACAAGTAATTTCTTATAAAAGTTGGGAAATGTGGAACAAGGTGAAACAGTTAGGATAACTAATATTTTTCAAAATGAACTAATTTGTAGTTTGTTTTGAAAACTGAAGAACATGAAGAAATAACAATATATGCATAAAATTTAACTTAAAAATTGAAGAATTTTTAGTTTTGGTAATAAATTAGCACTTCCAAAAAATAAAGGCAAAGTAACGAGCGAAGTAAAAAATGAAGTATTTTTATAATACATTTTTTTATTAAAAATGTTTTAAAATTAAAATAATGACAGTTTTAAACTTATATATAAATAATCAACAAAACAATAGGCGCATAAAAAAAACTTTACGGAAAACTAAATTAGTTAATAAAATAGTGACTGAGTAAAAATGTAAATGAGTGAAGGAATAAAATAAAGAATTTAAATGAACTAATTGACGAATGAATACTCAAGTGATTTAATAACTGAATGAATAAGTTCGCGAGCTACTAGATAAGGAGTGTTGTAATCTAGGTCAATATTTTACTACTAGAAAATCGCCCGTCAAGGTATGACGGGTGAAAATTGCTTCTATTCTTCTACATTTGAACGAACACTTGCCAGTTTAGTGATATTTTTATAGTTTGATTTTAACCCTAACTCTTGTGGATTAACCCTAAACTCCAGTAGATAGCATTAATGGTTGAACACTTTCGTTTATTCACACTCCTAAAACGACAGTCCTACCAGTAAAACAGTTAAGTTATCGGATCTGGTTCAGCCTTATCAAAAAGCATTTCCCTGCATGTCAAACATTACCAAAAGATATTATTGAATTATCATGCCGTGGCACGAGTTTCATTGTCGATGACGTCAGGAGTGCTACTCGATCATTCGCTATTATATATATATATATATATATGAGGATGTCACTTAGACTTGCTATTTCACTTTACTCCATATTCCCATAGGTGAAAAATAATAATAATACAATATTTTTCAAATATTTTTAAAATCATCAAATACTTGAAACTAAGTTATTATGACTCACACCATTCTCTTTCTAACCACGGCATATAAACTTTTACCAATGTGTTTAAGTTTGTGGCTATTTGTGTCACATTTCGAAAATTCCGAACGGCACTGGAATAAACACGAAGTATCAACTATGCTCACTTCACTAAATTCGTAATGTAATGTTATGCTACACTTAAATGCCGTCTTTTAATGTTTATCTACTAGGAACAGCGAGACACTGGGTAAATGTTATTCGATTGCGTTAGTCGGAAATTGCACGTGGCTTCAAAATTAAATTCATGATAACCACCTCCAAATCCTTGGCATCGCGTTAAGCATATTGACTAAGGTGGCATTGCTTCTAAGCAAAATAACCGCCATATTTCAAAAGAAACTTTCTTTCGCTTATTTGTTGAGATTTCGAGCGAATTGTTTTTACTTTCGGTTTTGAACTATATGAATGTACAGTCATATGGTCAATATGTATTATAGAAACATATAGTTATCATATAAATGTTAAGCCATGAAAAGGAACCAGGTGAAAGAACAAGGATCATAATGATCCAAATTTGAACTTTTTAAATTTCTTGCCAATAAAAAGGTAAATAGCAATCTACTTGAAAAAGTAACAAATAAATTTCTTTCTAGTCATGCGCTACTTTTTGCTACATTATTTGCTTGGTAAATAAAAAAAAAGAAAGAAATTGTGTGCACTTTAAAAATGGAACTCAGAATCCTATCTGAAGTTTTCTATCATTTACTTAATATCTAAACGGTGTCCTAAAAATTTCATTGTTTGACGGATAATCCATTTTCTCTCCAATTTATTTCTTCAATTTGCAAATCATGTGATTTTCTGGTTTAGGGAACCTTTTCTCGCATCTAAAAACACTTTTCCAGAATTTCATTGTATTTTGCGTCACCAAAAGAAAAAATAAAAATATCCCTGTTGCGGTGGGGATAGATTGGTTTAGCAAGCATATAGAGCATGAACAGAACTTCTTTAAAGTTTTTCTTTACGTTTCAAGAATAATTACATTCAAAAATCTACCACCCTTAAAAAAAAGGGATTAAAGGGGAAGAAATATTTAAAAGAAAAAAAGGTTTGGAAGAGAGTCTACTCCTAAATTTCTACGTAAGACTATTATCAGTGCCTTACCTCTTTTTATTTATCCAAAAAGTAAAATTCTGATCTATCCTGAGACCGACAAATGATAACACTTTACTAGACGCGAAAAAAAAAAATTAGGCAAGGGAATTTTTTTCCCTCTGAGTTTATAGGAAAATTTAAGGCTGCATGGCTCGTGAAAGAGTCTTGCTCCGAAAGAACTAGTCGCTAAGGTACTTTTTGAGACGTCCGGGGTGACCAGGCACTCATGATTTTTCGAACCCTACCTACATTAGTCAATCCAGTGTCCAGTCCTGACCAACCTAAATGGATGATGTTTGTGTTGCGCCGGCCTCATCACGAAAACGCACGCATTAATTACGGCTCCAAAGAATACAAAGGATTCAGGTTTTCGGTTACTGAAATTCAATTTTTTTTTTTTAAATCTTTAAGAAGTTCTTTAAAAACATTACTCAAAGTTTATGATCAGAAACGGGAACAGCAAAAAGACAACTGAAAAATAAAGTCATAAATAGTCTCGTTATGTTGTTGTTACTAATCCCAGATGGTATAGCTTAGCAGCACCATTTCCATGAAACCAAAAATCTCCAAAAAGTGGAGAGAAAAAAATGGATCTCTTAAAATCTCAAGAACTGAAATTTAAACACTTGTGTATATGACCAGGAGAATCACACTCCGGAACTTGTATCTCCCTCTGTTAGAAAGCAAGTGATTTGATGTGTCCGCTTCGAAAGCGTGAGAGAGCCATCTGCCGTCTCCTATGTATGTTAAACAGGTGAGACCATCTAGGTCTTTAACCAAAAATACCAAGGATAATCTAGAGGAGTGTGCCACATTGCGTTTAGCTCCATTCTTTTGTTTGTCTCTACTCTCCCATTGTAGTCCTCATAGTCAATAGCCAATCCCAACTATTTTTACTTTCTTTTTCATAGTAAAGAAGCATTGTATTCGCGAAAATTTGTTTACTGAAATATGGGCGCAAATTTCTATTTTGCTCATCACCGAATGAATGTTGAGGTGTTTTTTTTTTGGTCCGACCACACGTGCGTATGTACCTAAGAATTTATGGACGCCCGAATGCCGCAAAAAGTTGAAATTTGGTATGTAGACTTTCAGTGGGGGCTAGTTGTGCACCTCCTCTTTTGGTTGCATTCGGATGTTCCAAAAGGGATCTTTTACATTTTTTTTTGAGGAAACTCAGTGCTAATTTGAATGCAAACTCGCGTGATGTTATAATTTAGCGAACACATGGTGATACAAGGCTTTACAAGTTTTTGGTCGCCAATTTGGCGAAATATTGCCAAGTAGGCGAAAAATGTGGCGAAAAACTTATTATTTGAATCAGGTTTCAATTTGGCCCTATTGGCGATGTTTAGAGAGTTATCCATGGAATGACGTAAAATTTTTGATATTGGAAAAATTAATCTATGTAAAACACTTTTATGCATCGACAAACTTGGGGTAAAAATAAAGTGTTTCCTTGCTTACTTCAAGGCACTACTTGGGTTAAAGTAGCCATATTTCGTCTTTTCTCTTTCCTCTAATGGGCACGCACTCATTTTTTTTTTTTTTTTTGAGTAATTGAAAAATCATGGATTATTTTTATGTGAAAAGAAGTATAGTGTGAAGCTCACATAATATTTTTAATAAATACTGTTTGATATATTTTTCAATGATATTAAGAGAACTACAGAGAAAACGTGGTAAATATTATCTGAGAAAGCTGCCATTCAATGGCTAGACAGCCCGAAAGCTCTTGTTATCAATTAAATTATCCATTCTACTATACTTTAAGTTGCAAGATAATTTCGATTTTGGCGAGAAAAGACCCGTGTGTAGTGAAAGGCAGCAACTAAGTAACAAAAACCTGAATCTCTTAGCGCCTGAATTTTGAAATAATTAGGTGCAACTAAATATATTAATTTAATTTGTGCGCTGCTAAAACATAAAACAGTGAAGATCTTGACTTCAAATATGCAAGAGAGCATGAAAATTTAATTATCTCTCGTGTCATGTGCTTGCGTGTCACTTACGCATTGCTGAGCGATCAGTTCACCTTTAGGGGAGACTTCGTTGTGCTTTTATGTTTTACTCGTCAGTTGTCGCATTATGTAATGCTACGTACGAGGTGAAATTCTCTGAATATTTTCTTGTAAAGTGTTGGGGCAATTTAATTTTTAAAGGGTAAACAAAAGCTTGAGACTATATGCAAATAATATGGCAGTAAAACTAAATAAAACTAAATATAACTGATTTTAGTGCTTGCTGAGTAAAGTTTAGAAATAGCAACTTATAATTGCACAAAATTCCAGAATACTGCATACACGTGTTTTGGTGTTACAAGGAACCCCTTCTGCAATACAAAATAAGTGAGCTTTCTGATGAAAAGACATTCGACAAAAGCAAAGAGACGGATAAGTAAGCCGTTTTAAAAAGTCTTGATTGGTTAGTAATTTTCTTAATTTTACTTTTCTTAGTTTTAATATGGCAGTATTTCTAAAGTTGATTCAGATAATCTGAAGTCAATATTGGGAAAAAGATAGATTTTTAGCAATGCAGAACTAACATTTTCTGATTTAAAGTGAAATATAATTCTTTGAAGTATTTTTGCCTTTTGCGTTTATTCGTAATTTGTTAATGTTAAGTTGCTTTTGAGATGGAGTATGAAACTAATTTTTGGCGAGCAGCGTTGTGGAAGCTAAGAATTGAAAGACAAAGAATGTAAAAAAGAAAAACGGTATCAGAGTTCGTAATATTTTATATTTTTCTCTTCTAAGTATTAAAGTTTTAACTACTTATACTGAAATCTCTCTTATTTGCGGTAGAAACTTCTAACTAATAAGACCAGAAGTTATTACTTTTTTTATATTGTTAAAAATGAGGGTTCCTGTCGAGAACATTCTATCGAATGCATAACTCTGCTTGAAATTAATCATGCCTTACACAATGTATTATTTTTTTATATAATTATTAATAGAACCGCATAATTATAAAGTTGTTAACAGCTATTGATGACAGGAAATTTAAACCTTTAAAATGATTTTAAAAAACTTCAAAGTTTTAATATTCAGATAACAAAAAAAACAATCTAGATTTTGAAACAGTCTTTATGTAATAAACCTATTGAACCTTACTTCTTCATTATTTCGCTTTCACACGCGATTATTTCAAGTCTCACTCGTAAGTGACACAAACAAAAACAACAAGAAACATATAAGAATAATAACAATATAAATTGAAAAACTGCCCACGAAGTTGAACAATATGAACTATAGAATGTGAAAAATATGAACTTTAGAATGTGCAGTAACTGCTACGTTATCAAAGAGCTGGAGCAATTGGCAAAATATATTAATTTGCGGGTTTCTATAGAGCTCGGTAACGTACATGTCATAATGCATTTGCATTCTTATCATATTAACAAGTATTAACTTGCCAGATTGAACGTCCAGTAATAAATGAAACTGGATTTTGTTTAAATGGATGACTGATTTCTTGGAGTTTTTGTTCTTCTATCAGAATGGGTAAGTTGACTGCTTTCTCTTTTTTTGCAGGTCAGAGCTGGGGGGTTGGACTTGTACATGTCAGCATTTAAAAAAACTCGTCAGTTTTTATAAAAACTTTATCACGTTCAATCTGGCCAGTTAATTCTTGCTAATATGATAAGAATGCAAATGCACTATGACATGTACGTTACCGACCTCTATAGAAACCTGCAAATTAATATATTAGGCCAACTGCTCCAGCTCTTTGATAACGTAGCAGTTACTGCCCGTTCTAAAGTTCAGATTGTTCAACTTCGCACAGTTTTTCAATTTATATTGTTATTATTCTTATATGTTTCTTGTTATTTTTGTTTCATACACTTGCTAGTGTGCCACTTACGAGTGAGACTTTAAATAATATATATATATATATATATATATATATATATATATATATATATATATATATATATATATATATATATATATATATATATATATATATATATATATATATAATTATGTACAGGGTGTATCAGTACAGCGTTTACAGACTTTCAGTGCAGATAGAGTACACCTAGGCGACGGGAAATTACATAGCAATGTACGGTCGGAAACTCTTTTCAGACGCGATAGTGACGGGGCACAAAACACGAGAAAGAAAGGACAAATAAAAGGAGAAAACATGTTTATTATTTTTAATACAGAATAAATGTTGGTTAGTTTGTTTCTGATGTATGCGATAGATGTCGTTACGTAAACCGAAGCATCAGATGATGGTGCATGCGCATACGCGGTTTTTGTTGCCGCGCTTACTTTGACGTTAGAATTTCAATGCGCTGGAGATGCGTCGAGGCATGCATAAGGTCCTGGGCTCGTAATATCGAACACCTACTTTGATGACGATCGTTGATTCCTTCATGTTCGTTTTTTTAGTTTTTTTGCTGTACTAAGGATAATAAACATGTTTTTATCTTTTATTCGTGTCTTGTCTTTTTAGTGATTTATGTCGTCACTACCGCGCCGGGAAAGCGCTTGCGACCATGCACTGCTATGTGGTTTCCCATCGCCTAGGTGCACTCGATCTTCCCTGAAAGTATTTAAACGCTGTACTGATACACTCTGTATAAAGTAAAAAAAATATTTAGTTTTCTCTTGGTACGTTTTTTTTCCGTAACTTTGAATTCACTTTTAGTACATATTTTTTCTCTTTAACCAGTACCCCTAACGCAACCAGAAGTTTCCTTCTGGGATAATTTTTGGCTTCAAATAAATATCAACTGCCATATAAGGAGTGGAAATATGTGTTTAAACCAAACGTTTCAGTGTTTTGTATCTCAAAGCCGCCTTTTTTTTTTTTTTTTTTGCACAGAGGCATGTATAATAATTTGCTACCCCCCCGTTTTAGCTCACTATTAGGTTTAATTAAAGACCAGCAAAGGCATGCTCATTATTTTCATTTTTATTTCTTAGAAAAATAAGCTAAAAATAAGTTTTAATAAATTATGCAGAAAAAGTTACTTTTTATAACAATGCATAATTTCGAGAATTAAACTCCTATCCTGCGTTAACCATTACACCATAATTTAGCTAAAGAATTTCTTTAATAAGTGAAAAGTTAATTTATTATTTTTTGCTTTTTTATAATATCATATACTCAGTACGAATTCTAATAATTTCATTTTTCTAAGACCGGAAATCAAATGGAATGCTCTGAATTTTGTTCTGCGGAATGCGTAAAATTACTAGCGAGATTTTCCGAATTTTATGGGGTTAAAACATCGGATGTTATGTCACGACGCAGTGATAAAAGAACAGCCAAATGATTGCGCAAGCTATAATATTTTCATTATGCTGTAGCCTGACCTTTTTAATTTCTGGGAAAAGTTCCATTAAGTTTTCTGAATTCGATTTTTTATGATGCCGGAGAACAATTTTAGTGCATTTTTGCCGGATATTGAACTCTTGGCACCAATATTTTTGCACATTCCGCTGAAAATGATTGGATTTTGGAGTGACATGATTACATTCCTTAATTTCCGGGACACTTCTTAAAAAGGATGTAATGCTTGATCTTTGAAGAAAAAAAAAACTTTTATAGCTGTATAAATTAAAATGTTTTGCTTCGTCCTACCTATTTATATGGCGAAAGTAGAAAATGTTGTTGGGAAATATTTTATTATGTGTACCGCTCGGAAGTTTCGATTATGTTTTCTTTCGTCTTTCTGTTTCATCACTTTTGGACAGTTATTAAATTCTCTAAAAAAAATATCACAAATTAATAGGCAAAATTATTTTTAATAAAGTTTTACCAAAGTTCTGTTCTTACCATTTTATGATGACATAAATGTGCTATAAATGCATCTAATTTCGTAAAAATATATGTTATTACGAGAAGATTAAGCTACTTTTCTGAATTTTTTTCTGTTTATGTGAATATTTGTTTCCAAACTACAACCACTCAAACACACAAAAATCAAAATTTAATACTGAAGTACAACAAGATTCCTCTTAGCTTAAAATTGCAAAACTGAAAAGAAAAAAAAATGTAATGTCAGATATTTTATTCCAATACTTTGCAAATTCACTTTTTTTCCCCAAACAGAATATATTGAAATTACTGTGTCCCTCCAGTTTCACAGACAAGAAATTTCTTTTCCTTCTGTTTCTCAGTTTCAATCACAAAATTTAACCGTCGGCAAAAACTTAAAAAAATGAACCAAAGTTGCATGCGTTTATTGCAGTGTTTTAGCCTACTTTCCCAGTAAAAGTCAGAAAATGAAGAAAAATGCATGAAAGAAGGCTTAATGCATCTTAAAAATATCACGAAAAAAAAAGTCAAAAATAAATAAAATGATTAAATCGGTCTGTCTGTCTGTTCCCCTCTAATAGCTTTTGAATGAATAGTCCGATATGAACAAACTTTTTTTTGTTCAAAAGATTTTGCCGAGGACAGTTCAAAAAAACTTAACATTAGCGCCTACGGGGAAATTCAAGGCAATTCCGAACTGTGAGGCGAATTTGTTTCAAACAAACTTTGTAGGAAAAAGCTTTTGATGAAAAACTTGTATATAAAATATCTTTTTGATTTGAACAATTTTCCGTTCAATTTTGAACAGTTCAAATCCCTTAACATTAACGTCTACGGGGAAACTGAAAGTCAATGTAGATTCCGTACTTGAAGGCGGATTTTTTTTTAAATAAATTTTGTTGGAAATAGCTCTTGACGCCAGACTCCGACTCCGAGAATTAACGAGCACCTGACTGCCGATTCCTGTGCCCAACAATTAATCGAACTCTGACTTAATAGCTTTGGCAAAAATTTATACACAGAGGACAAATGACTGACTCCGATTCTTGGATATTCGTCTCCGACTCCTTTATCCCAAAATGAGATTGACTCCGACTCCGAAGCTATGGTTTTAACTGTGAAATAATTATTGTTGATGTGATTTGTTTTTATTTTCACGTTAAAGTTTTAAGTTAGGTATTCAGTTTTCGGCGAATAAGCTCGAAGTCATTTATGTTTCTACATAAAGATATGCGCAAACGATTTTTTTTTTGACAATGAAAAGTATTTCTTTAATTTGACATTTTATTCTTTTTATTTATTTTGGTAAGTGCATTAATTCATTTAAAAAAATATTTTTTCAACAGCGGAAAAAGAAACGTTTTTTTTTCTTTGATATGATGTATATATTTTAAGGAGCTTATTAATTTTAATTATTATTTTTTCGTTTTGAAAGCTGTTAAAGAATTTTTTTTGATGGAAAAAGTGTATTTATTTGCTGCTTTGTTAAAAAGGTGCTGCTATTTTATTTGTTCGTTTTTTCTTTTCTTTTCTTTTTTTTTAAGCATCTTTTTTTTTATAGATGAATGAGGAATATTTTATTCTTTGAAATTAGCTTAAAATATTGGAAAAATATGTTTGAAACAATTTTTCGATTCTAGCTATTTTTGAGAATATTGATCAGGTACTAGAAAGTAGTATTGGTTTACGGGAAAGTAGGCTCGTATAGTTCTAGACGGAACTTCTTGCTTAAATTGTTGTCGATCAAAAATAGAAATCTTCTGTATTCTAATTTCGTGCAGCTGGATTTAACCAAAGGTTGGATTCATCTGCTGGTCTTAGAAGGTGTCATTACTTAATTACGGAACCCATAAACCATTTTCTTAGACATTTTCAGTCAGGAATTTATATTCAAAAGACCTTAGCATGTTTCGAGAGTTCAAGAGCGTTGTAAGTTACATAAATTGCAATCTCGATTATTTGATTTGAGGTAAATTTCTGTTTCGATCAAGGGAATGATATCTCATGGAGGACACGTCAAACCTACCAGAGTTAAGGGATTAAGTGTCCTTAAATGAAGTTTTAGTTTTATTAATGTAAATTAAGGTGATCGTATTCAAACATTTTATTGATTTATGGAAAATATATTCGCAAAACTTTCTTTATTTAGTTAAACTAACGAAGAAAACGATATTTTGTATTTGCTTCATTCAGTGTTGCACTCAGTGTAACCTATAAGTAAGGTAGCTTTTGGATTTTGAGATTTTCCGTTCGTGACTATTTTCTATAGCTTAATATCATTAAATATCATAACAAGGAGCTCAAATGGAATCACCGTTAAGTTGTTCCAGTAGCGCAGACAGAAATGTCCTTCTGTATTTGGTTCTGGTCAACCCCGCTCTCATATGAATATAAACAGCCATATTCGGTTTATCAATTTAAGTTAAGACCAAGGGTTTTGGGTGAGGTTTAGATCCCAAAACCTCTTCCTGGCTGTGCCAATAAGTTTTTGAAAATATAATGAGTCAATTTGAGACAACCAATAAAATGTTTTTGTTTCGCAAAAAGAAAAAAAAATGTTTTTATTTTATCCATTGTTAAAGGTGGCAAAATACAAATGCATAATGTCGAAAAACTTAAGTCAGGTTTATCTTTAGTGGCTTTAGAGAAAAAATGGGTTACAATTGTGAAAGCCTGATTTATTTCCAGCATTTGTTTTTTGTAAATTATTTTTTCATTTAAAGCTTACCTTTTGCGAGAGTTCTACGCCAACTGCCCTGTATTCACGCAATGTTAAGCTAATTAGAAGCATCACTCGGTAAAATTAATGAGTGTCACTCAGACATTAAGTTACTTCAGTTGGTTTCACAGAGCAAAGATTAAAATCGGGATTAGAGCCCCGGATTTTCTTTTTTCGGGCTGAAAAAGTTGTCGCTGTATCACGAGTCTGATAATACAGAACTATTGCATCTCTTCGTTAAAAAAGTAGGGTCTGCACCTTTGCGGTTCGAGCGTGGAGCAGTTTTGTTTCGATCTCAAAATCTTACCCTTGAATTCGGAGCAGTATGTACAATATAAAGTGTGCCTAAATGTAAAGAAGCTGAAAATCATTAGCACAAATTCGTGTCAGTTAATGCGTAAGCCAACTGATTGCGGTGGTGGTAGTCCCAGTTGGACATGAATGCAGCGCTAAGCTATTTGCTATGAAATTTACGGGAGCTAGCTCCAATACTTCTTTGCAATTAGCAGTGAGTTTTATGTATTGAATAGCAGTCGTATATTTACGTATAAAAATTGGCTCTGAAGACTACATTGATTCCAAATTTTTTTGGCGGAAAATAAAACTAGGTTGTTTCGCATAAATATCCTCATTTTTAAATGGTGGTTTGTCGTTGCATGATGCATTTTTCAACATTAGTGCAAAGAGCTGTTACGCAGTTTTCAGAAACTTTCCAAAACTCAAACAGGTAAACATGGACAAGGAAAGGTGCACTTTTGCATGAAACCATGGAACATATACGGCGAAGACGAAATTAGAGCTGCTAGTGAAAATTTGACGAGCTATCGTGCACATCCATTTTACGTCCTTGATCCAGCTTCGTGTAACTCACATATATTTTGCATTCAAAAAATCTCCGAAAGATAGGAAGTTGACCTGTGACAGAAAAGTGCAAGACAATGTAAAAAAATATGTGTCCCATCAATTTCGGAATTTCTATGCTAAAGCTGTACCATAGTAAGGAAATTAACACAGATATGTCACGGCTAAACTAAAAAAATTGAAGCTGGAAGTTGAAGGAAGTTGAACTTATCTATCCGGAGAAGCTTGGCTTCGGGTTAAAAGTCTTACGATACATTGATTCTAAACATTAAACTATTTATTTTCAATAGGTATAGTTAATTTAAATTTGGGTGTTCTTGCAAGATTATCAAGCTCGTTTATGAAGTTATATTAAGACTAGAATTATAATATATGAAAATCAACCCGCCAGCTCCATTATTAATCACCATTGCAAAGCGACTGCGTAAGCATAACCCCCGCGATTTCTTGGAAATGTATCCCAAAACTGCGGTTTCAATTTTATCCCCTTTTTAACATAGGCGTTGCATATCTTTGAATTTCTCTACTTTATGAGCTATCCTTTCTTCCAGGATTAGTGTACCAATGTAAGGGCGGCTATTTTCAGTTTTCTCTCTATAGAAACTACAAGTAAAATATCGTTAATGAAATTTATTTACATCTGGCTGTTGCCTCCTTTTTTATTTGAGCACACCTTAACATCTTCTAGCCAAGTTTGTTTCCAAAAAGCATCGTTTTATCTTTTTCCTTCATATTAAATGTAGCAAACAAACTACAGCTGTCTACCACGAGCTTCGTTTCTTAATAAAACTAGATATCCAACAAATGCAAGATGACAACTTTCTTTCATAATTTCTAACACTTTTGTTTCCTCATTTCCGCAATATTACGTGCATTTTCATGTTAACCTGATACACAACGCTTGGAAAACAAATACCGCTTCGAGCTCAAGTTGGAATTTCGCGCAGATGCTTGGAAACATCACCAAACTAATTAAAATTTGGAGGTTTGCATAATGTGACGTATTTCTTAACGGTGAAGATTTTTGTTTCAGAAGTATTATGTTATTATATACCTAACTAAGAAAAGGAAAGGTAATTAATTTTATAGGAAGTTTTGTCTAGTTCAAATAGATAACAAAATCAAAATTTCAGTGGTTTTTTTTTTTTTTCACTATGATGTTAACATATTGTTTATTTCAAAAGTTTTTTTGTTAAATGAAAAAAAAATCAAGTAAATATAATTTTAACATATAGCATTTCTCAAATTTTATTTCTTTATTTTTTGAGTTTGGAAATAATTTTAAGATTAAATGAACGATTGTGTTATGGTGAAAAAACTAATCTTTCGTAATGAAATTTTTGTCTTAATAGCCTGCTGATGCTGATACTAAGAAAAACTTAAAGTGCTAGATAGCTAAACTTGCACCGCCACTGGATGCATCTTTACTTCTCTAAAAGGTTTTTTTTAGGTGCAAAACAATCGTTTTTTTCATTCAATATGTATATTAGGGTGGTTCAAAAATATATGTAAACAAGGAACGATAGATTTAAAATTTTAAAACCCCCGACTGAGTCGCAACTGTAGAATCAAAAGGGAAAGTTGAAAATCCTTTTAAAAGTCTTACATTATTAAACATCAAATTCAAGTATTTTATTTGCTATTAAATTGAAACTGACAACAGATAAAAATTTTAAATCATTGCTTTTAATTTCCTTGTTGGCCAACAATGAATTCGATAATCAATCGCGTGAATAAAGGCTTAGCCATTATTAAAATCTGCTTTAAAAACGTTATAATTAGAATTCTATAAAAGATGGAAGTTCCAAACACATTCTATCAGATGTGAAAAAAATTCTCTTTATTTTGTTATTAAATTTCAAAAATGTTAACTCTGTTTTCACTGCAAAAACCTCAAAAAACCTTTTAGAGGTTTTTAATTAGTATCTTCGTTAATTAATGCCATCCAAAGATGCAACCTAGCTAAGAACACTCTCGATCAACTCTCCTTTCGAATAGTTTTTTTTTTCAAAATCGGACCATCTGTTTAGGCCCTAGAGTGCCACAGACAGACACACAAATACACAGACACGTCAAACTTATAACCTCCTTCCTTTGTGTGTCAGGGGTTGAAACATTTTCTTCTAGATAACAAGACACCCTTCAATATTTTTAGACTTGTGGATAGTAATATAATGGAAGAATTTTAGCTTCCTATTTCAACAGGAAGAGGATGCTAACCCCCCCCCCCCCCAAATTCAATAAGTATGGGGGGCGGGTGAAATACATTGAAATGTAAAAACAATGCAACATATTACACTATACCCTAGTAATATGCATATTCATTGCAATAAAAACATTATTTACAAAAAAAAAAAAAAAAGAAATAGCTGAGGCAATTAAATATTTCTAAATTTGTGACGTTTTCTATGATGCGGCTAATGTTAAATTAAGGTGATATTTAGAACCCTCTTAAAATTTGAGTAAGGAGCCAAAACTTTTACAGCATAATACTATTAGTAAGTCAAAAAAAAAAAAAAAAAAAGTTGTGCCCTGGACTCTAGCTGAAAAAAAAATGTTTTTTTGAACCACCTTAATGTATATGTCAAGTGTGTATAAACATAACTGTGTGTGCAACTTAATCTAGTCAAATATCTCACAATTACAACAACGTTTTTAGTAAAAACGTTCTTAATGTTTACTTAGAGCTACATCGACAAGAAAGCACACTCACATAGGCACACACTGAGCGAATCATCATTTAGGTAGTTTTAGGCAGGTTAGATAGGTAGTTTGTTCTGTCCTTCTTCATTACCTTGCTCAGATATTAATTCTCAAGTTAAAGAGAAAAAAGGTATTCATTTAGTGGGGGAATAAAGCTTAATATTTTTCTTTATTATTCGACTACTTTTTTTAAAATTAAATAACTTAAAAATCGCAATGAAAACAGGAAAAAAATTCTAATCAATTTAGCAAAGCTTACTTAATCTCAAAGGTATAATTTCACTCACACAATCAACCGTTTTGTTGGAAATGAGTCTTTAAAGCAGTACGAAGAACTTTCAAATATAATTCAAAAATTTTCGTAGTCAGACTTGCTCCTTTTTCTTCAAGACATTTACTTTTCTGTTTTAATTTCATGTTTTCTTTATGTTTTTAGTTATTTGATAAAATTGTTCCTAATTATTGTAGCTCTAATTCCTTTGTGGCGTTTGTTTTTTCAGGACTGTAGCATGCCTAAGTTATTGTATGAGGAAAAAGTTTAAATTTCATTAGTGAATGCATTTCGATGGGTTTTGTGTTGCTTTGTCACATTTTTCAAGTGTTGTAGGAAATGAATCTAGGAGAAAACCCGTTTTGTTTAAAATAACTGACAACAAATATTTGCGTAAAACCCATGAATTAAAACTAACTGACCAAAATTAACAAAATTAATTTTGACCTTTACAGCGACCCGGTGTGCAGGTTTTAAGGTAAGTACGCCGAATTATGTACGCTAAGTTTATTGGAATAGTTTCTCGTTCATTTATGATTTGACTCTACATGACTCGTAAAAATAATTTTAAAAAATTATATGTAAACATTTAAGTTTCAATTATGGTTTCAGTGGTTTGGCCTTATTAGGAACACGGGTTCCTAATATTAGCAACCATGAAAAAGTGAAAAGACACCATACTTATAAGGATGCAAAATACGATGACAACAGTTTGAATCAATGTAGCCTTTTAACTGTTATGGGTAGAAACGCCGATTGAAACTTATAAGTGAGAGGGGGGGTGGCAAAAAAAATAAGACAACTAAGAGCCATAAGACTTGCAACGGCAAAAAAAAAAAAAAAAAAAAAATTCGAAGTTGGTTTTGAGAGCAGATAAGTGTAAATTGATGTAAATCTAACAACTTAACTCACGTTTTTCTTACGACTTTGATGCATTATGTACACAATAACTTTCCCCGAAGAAACACTTTGACGTGAATTAGACTTACATTATTTACCCCATAGTATTTTAAGATGTCACAAACACTTGATAATATTTTCATGAAAGAAGTTTGGCTTCTTTAAATAAACACTCGATTTATTAATATCTAAACAATAAATATACAGTGTGTTCGAAAAGTCCTTGACACATTAAAAAAAATCATAGAAAACCAACAAATTGTTGTATGAATTTGCGGTTTACACCGTAATACTTCACAGGCTCAAAAGTTTTTATGATATTGGAAAAAAAAAAAATGAAAAGGGGGGAAAAAAAAGAAAAAAAGGCATTTCGCAGCCAGGCTGTCAGTATATGCTATTTTTTATTCCGTTTTGCGTTTTCCCATGTAAACAAAAATGATTTAAAAGTATGGCTTTTTTCTTCTTTTTTTCCCCTATTCATTTTTTTTTCGATGTCATAAAATCTCTTGAACCTGAGAAGTATTATGGTGCAAACCGCAAACTCATACGACAATTTGTTGGTTTTCTATGATTTTTTTTAAAATGTGTCAAGGACTTTTCGGAAAATCTGTATAAGCTAAAAGTTACTGCTTGTGCTAAATAATGTTTTGCAAACAGATATACAAAATAAAACAAATAATTATGTTCTGAAAATTTGACATTTCTGCTTTTTTTTTCTATAATTTCCAGTTTTGGTACCTAGATTGAAAAATAAAATAAATAAATTAACCCTAAAGTGTGGGTGTTCACCAGAATCGCCGGTACTAGTTATGTGTATCTGTTTGCGATGAAGAATAATATTCTCTCATACAATATGTATTTCCTACAAAATTTATTGTACTTTAAGTAAGAGTCTTACCCGTTTTTTCTGCAAACATTTAATAATAAGTAAACGCAAAGACGACGTATTATTTTCACATTTGGCAGTGTTTCATCACTCGCGTAACACTTGATTTTCTACCGAAAAATATTAGCAACTTACTAGTCTTCATGGATACTACACATTTGAAGAAAATTTTCTTGGCTTTATTCCAGGAGCGTCTGAACTACTGCCGCCTTTAGTATATTTAGTCTTGGCACGAACTTAGCAAAGAAAAACACTTATATGAAACTCGAAATTTGTTGCATAAAAGTTTTATCAACTAACATGTGTACAAATGGAAATTTATAAATACCTTTAGAGCTTAAAACTTCTACGTTAAAATGTAGTTGTTGGTAAAGAAGTGTTTTGTAGTTTTGTACTCTAGTTAGATATTTGTAACAGCACATTTATTACTATAAATCTGGTTTTATATTGATTGTCTTTTGATAAGCCTAAGTGTTTTGCTATTTTCCCTGATTATAGAAGCAATATTGCAAAAACTGTAACCGAAACAATGCTACTTTCTGAGTCATTCCACAGTGACTGTCATTACAATTTTACTACAAATTTTTAACTTTCAAAATCAGTTCTGTCAAGAAATTAAATCTTATTTCTTCTTAAGTTGATTTAAAATATCATGGTATGGTACACACACTTGATTTTAGGCTTGAGGAATTTTTTATAAGAAATAAAAGGAAATATTTAACTGCTGTTAAACCCGTGTAACATCAGTCACATTTTTTATTCCCCTTTAATTCGCACAAAAAAACCCCTTCAAGTCTCAAAACAAGTGTGTGGGCATTACGTATCATATTGGAATATTTAAGATTTATTTCAGAAGAAATAAAATTTAATTTCTAGACAGTACTGAATTTGAAAGTAAAAAATAGATAGTAAAATCGTTATATCAGTCACCGAGGAATGACCCTCCTGCGTAACCTGTTCCCCTCCGTAAAATTTAATCAGTACTCCAATTCTTTTACTGACGTGACATCTGCCTCCAAGCTCGGTTATTCCCTACGCCAGATAAGGGCCTGTTCACATATCGGCCATCCGTTCCGTCCGTCACGTTTTTCTCCTCCCGAAACAGGTTTTCTTTGCTGGTTGCCATGACAGCAAGCCATCTTGGACGGAACCGGTTTCGATCAGAAGAACCTTGATATCTGACGGCCGTCAAAGGTCGGACAGCATTTCATTGGTTCCCGCCAAGCAGCGCGCTCTTTTGTCTGGTGGGTGAGTTAAGTCACGTGATTGATGTGCGGCGATCGTATTTGTCTGCTACTGTGTTTTTGTCGGCAGTCCGTCACGTCAAAAAACTGGATGGACGGGACGGATGTCCGATAAGTAAACTGCCCTTAACAAGGACGAAATTGCAGTCTCTGGATGATGACCGGGCTGTCGGTAAATTGCATTATAGTTCTTCCTTAACCTTGGTTTAGGGGCTGGTAACTTAGTGCTTAAAACCCTTTTATCTGCGTTATGATACTTTTCTCCACAACACTCCATCTCTTAGCTTTTAATCTTAGGTTTCTGCTTTATAATACAGCAAGTAAGGGGAAAGATAGCGGACATAATAAGTGTTTTAATGTATAGTTCAGTTAATCAAAATATTTTTATAAATATTGGTAACATTTTATTTCAAACTAGAAAACCGCCCGTCAAGGTATGACGGGTGAAAATCGATTCTGCATTTGAACGAAGCCATTGCCTTTTTGGTGATAGTTTGATAGTTGAAATTTTAGCTCTAACGTCAGCGGATGAACCCTAAACTTCAGTTGATAGATTTCGTTGTTGACCACGTTTTCGTTTCTTTATTCTCTTAAAATTACAGTCTTACCAGTAAAACAGTTAAGTTACCGGATCCAGATCAGCCTTGTCAAAAAAAAAACGCAATTCCCTGCATTTCAAACATTACCAAAAAATATTATCAAATTATCATGTTATGGCGCAAGTTTTATTGTTGGTGACGTCAGGAGAGTTACTCGATCAGTAAATTCGCTATTATATATTTGAGGATTAGTTTAAAATCCAATCGCATTTTCTCTGGATAGAAAAAGAATACAGGGCAAAAATAACACGCAAAAATGTATAATTGAATGATCTTGAACTACGATTCTTCCAATGACATACCCGAAATTTTGAAAAATTGTTTAACTAAGAAAATTCAGGAATTATAGACACGTTTTTTTTACTACTTGATATTGGCAATTGTTAATTTATATCCGATTATTTCCTTAACAAGACGTTTTTAATACAAAACTTGAACTAGTTTCACTCTAACTCCAAAAATTAATTTAATTGGTTGTTATGAGTAAATTCCTAACATTTAAAATAAATAATTGAAAAAAGTACCACACTTTATGCAGCGATAAAACTTCCAAAACGTTCATTTTATGATAAATGTCTGTAAAGGTTTAACTAATTAGTTTGTTCCGACATCAAGCAATCGACTAATGACTTAAAATTTGTTCTCATTCATTTCGTTTTCATAGGAAAACAAAATAATTAAAATGGAGCATTTGTTTCTCCAATTATGAGTTCAGAAAATATGTCGAATTCATGCAAAAACAAAATTTCGTCGTTCTTTATCTAGAAATATTTACTTATCTTCATGTTTGATTATAGGAATTATTTGATTGCTCAAATCCTAATCGCATTGTAAAATAATGATCCCTAAAAAACAAATGTAACTTTTGTGTAATGTTAGACTAATGACTTAAAATTGCTTTTGAATCATTCTGTTTTCATGGGAAAACAAAATGAATAAAACAAAGCATTTGTTTCTCGAATTAGGAGTTCAGAAGTTTTCTTGAACTCATCCAAGAACAAAATGGCGTATTTCTTTATAGATTTAACGTCGATACAGATATAATTAATTAAGTAGTAAAATTAAATTCACTATTTCACGATACGAATTATTTGCTTGCTCAAATCCTAATCGCATTGCAAAATAATGATCCCTGGAAGTCAAATGAAACCTTTGTAAAATGTTAGACTAAATTACTTAAAATTTGTTTTGAATCATTTCATTTTCATGGGAAAACAAAATAAATAAAACAAAGCATTTGTTTCTCCCATTATGAGTTCATAAACTATGTTGAATTCATGCAAGAACAAAATGGCGTTGCTCTTTATAGATTTAACATCGATACATTTATAATTAACTAGCAAAAATAACTTCCCTACTTCATGAGACGAATTACTTGATTGCTCAAATCCTAATCGCATTGTAAAATAATGATCCCTGAAAGCCAAATGTAACTTTTGTAAAATGTTATTCTGAAATACAAAACTGTGCTTTCCTAACGGGACGAAAACAATATAAAAACAATCTCCAGTATTTTCTGATTTTCCATTTGCGAATGCGAAATTCCTTTGCTTTAGCCCCTGGAGTGTAACAGCAATTAATTTTAATGAGATTTTTGAACTCTTTCCCCAGAACTTAATTCTCTTTTTCAATCTCCCGATCTCGTTTGTGCTTCGGAGGTTAGTTTCCCATGCTGTTGAACGTCGCTTTTGTAAATGAAAACTTCGAAATTATATTTTTATTTTCCTCAAAGACTTAACTTTGGGGTATTAGTTTGCTGTTTCTCATTGGGAAAGGGAGATTAATTAGAAAGCTTTAAATTCGATCTACACACACAAAACATTCCACCATTCAAGCATTTTAGAGTTTCCTACGCTTTTATTCTTTAAAAATGCTATTACTGAAGTTGAGATAAAATAAATGGTTATGGAATAGCTTATTGGGATACTCATTCCCCTAGCAGCCGCCACACAATGTTTCGACTAATACGAGCTAGATGGGCAAAAGTCAAGTCCAGAATTGATCATTTCATCACACAAAATTAAAGTGTTCCTAAATTCACATGATTTAATTGTTCAAGTTGGATATTATTTTATACTAGTGAGTGCTTTTTTTCACAATTTAATTACTCTATCTGATAATAAAACAATATTAAATTTTTTTAAGATACACGAAGGAACTTTTGCTCGTGTAAAACCTTTCAAGTGATGGTAGTGTTTTACCCGTTTGTACACGGGGGGCTAAATTTTCTTTATATAATCACTGCACTTTTCCCAGTATTACTAAGGCGTGTGATAGTCAGCACACTCGAATACAACATATTTTTTTTTCTCTAGAGTACTTTCTTTCCAGTAGGGATTTCTTTGAAAAATGATTGAACACCCAAAACTTTGGGAAAAAAAATATGTTGTACTCGTGTGTGCTGACTAGAATACGTCTTATTAATAATGGGAAGGATGCAGCTACTATATACAAAAAATTTAGCCCGGGTACAAATGGGTACAATTCATTCCTATCAAATGAAAGTTTTGAAACGGGCAAATATTCTTCGTTCATCTTTAAAAATTTTTTTAAACATTGTTTAACTATCAGATAAATGAATATAAAATAGGAAAAAAAAGCACTTACTAGTGTAAATAATACCGATCTTGAATAATAAGATCACATGAAACTAGGAACACTTTATTTTTGTGTGATGAAATGATGTCTGGAACTCAACTGCTTTATTCTATTACAAACCGATACGTACCTTTTAACCTTAATACTCACGTGACGGAAGGGAGTTAGACATAAACAAATAACTAAGTATCATGTTTTGGTTTATTGTTTGCATTATCCCAACGCCAAAGTTTAGAATTTTGAACATTACTTTTGTCCACCTATCTTGCACTAATCGAAACACTGCACCATGAGCAACATATTACAAAATATGGGCTTGGCTGTAAAACATTTATGTAAGGTTATCGGGATTAATGGGTGTAACGCAACACAAATTCTGGAGTAAGTCACATCACTTTATTAAAAACTCAAACGGTAGGCGAAACCTTGAACTATGGTTTGTGCAACATCCCACCTGCAATCAGAATTACTTTAAAAAATAATATAGAATTCAATGCGCATGCGTAGAGATTAGCATTGTTACAGAGTTCGTCAACTCTTATTAGCGAAACGGAGATGGGCCTTCGTTGCCGAGCGGTAAAAAAAAATCTTGCTTTGCGAGCTGTCTGTGAGACTGGCGTTGTGAGTTCGATCCCACTCAGGTGTCCTGGATGTTATTTCCAACCTTAGTGCTATAAAAATGTCTTATTTGTGTATTAAAAAATCAAATTGGTGTGAAGTTGATTGTTGTACATTGGATGTGAAAAAGCGTGAACTTGATAAATATTTAATAAACGAATGATTAAAAGAAAAAACTAAAACAGACAAATATAAGGAGTGTCTAGCATGAAATTGCTCTTTTTTATACTGTTATAACGAAATTTCAAGTATTGTAACCTACGGATTTATTTTTATACTTTCAATTTAGAAAGTATAGAAAGGATTTATTACTTGATCATTTAATATATCTGGATAATTTAAACCATTGAATAGTGAACTTCAGCCTACACTTAAGAAGTACTATGTAAATCAAATTTTTTAAAGTCAATTCTTACTTAGGCCAAGTTTATCCCCAGTGTGTGGAAACCATATTTATTTATATTGCTTTAAAATCTAGAGATAATGCTAATCTGAAAGCTTTTATGCAAATTTTAATAAAAGCTTTATTCAACAATGACCGTGATTAACAATGAATTTCCAATTGAAGGCTTACTTACATTTTAGCATAAACGTAGTTAAAAACAATCCACGGTATACCAATATTCAACTTTTTTTTTGCTTATTTCATTAGAGCTCAATAATATACATTTCAGTAAAGTTTCGTCTTCTAATACGGATAAAGGCAACAGTTTGACACAACAATGGTTAAGGACTCGATAACAGTTACTTCGTTTTTAAACAAAGGTCAAATAGCAAGTGAACAATCAGACACATTGAAACAATTTAACATCAGAAATGTAATACAGTGAAACCTGTGTAAGTTGACCACTTGCGGTGCACTACTTTAGTGGTCAACTTAAACAGGTGGTCAACTTACAAAGGTTGATTTATATGATAAAGGCTAATTCCGTGCCTGAAAAAAGCGGTCAACTTACAAGGGTGGTCAACTTCACAGGTTTTACTGTAACGTCATAAAATTTATTGAAAACAATAAGCAATAAGATGTTGCCTTAAAAGTTAATATCGCTCACAACGTGAACGATATATTCAAGGAGAAAAATATTTTAGCTTGTTTTAACAAGTTTTATACACGCCCACCTTCTCAAAGTAATGATGTTTCTATTTTCTTCTCTCAAATCACTCCTTTGCACTCTTCTTTCGAGCGACTTGGCTTCTGTGCTCTTTTCTGATTGTTTACACTTTTTTTCACAAAGTGCATTTAGCCCCAGTGTTATTTCGGTTCAGTCTAATAATGGCTTCTATTATTAGCTTCGCACAAAATTTATGTTGTAATTTATTTGTTCTAAAGTTTCTACGCAACCATGAACTTTTTTTTTTATACAAATCATTAGCTTTTACTTAAAAAGAGGGAAAAAAGATACAACAGCATTTTATTTTCATTTATTGGATAGAAGGCGATATAGCAAAAATGTGCAAGAATTTTTTATTTTTCTGTTCTTTGTATTACAGTAATCTAAGTCAAAAAAAAAGTGGTTTCTTTTCTTCTATATTTTATGTCTAGAAGAAAGTTTTGGTGTCAAGGTAATTTTCTTATTTCGAATTTCGATGAATTTGCATGTATTACGTTGTTCTGAATCCGTTTTGACCATTTTTGGAAAATGTCTGAACGTTTGTTTGTTTGTTCGTCTGTCTGTGTGGTCAGTTTTTAGAGGCCGCTTAAGCTCAAAAATGACCCCTTGAAATCGAATGAAATTTGGTTCACATATGTGCCCTCCCACCCTGTGAATTGGTGCCCTTTATTCTTTGGAGACAATTCCTCAAAGAGGAGTGGAACAATCGAATGGTTTATCCGTTGTGCGCGACTGCTTTGTCTCAGAAGGTAACAGGTTGAATGAAACAAAAATTGGTCCGTAAGTAGACCCAAAGTGGGTGCTGGAGCTGATTCGATTTTGGTGCTTTTATCCGCAAGAGGTTTGAACATTTAAACGTTTTTCTGGTTAATTGTTATTATTTTATCTCAAAAAGTAATGAACGAATAAACGGGTAGAAATCAGAGGGTACAAAAAATGATTTGATCTTAGTGCCAATAGCTCCAAAGGAGCTGATGCAACCGAACGCTTCTTTCTTGGTTCCTGCGACTGCAATATCTCAAGAAGTAGTACTACGATTTAGATGAAATTTGGAAGAAAAGTGAAGCAACACGGAAACAGGTGCTGATTCAATTTTGGCGTTAATAGCTCTAAGGGGAGCTGTTTTGGTCATCTTTTGCACAATATCTAGGTTCTAATTACTTAAAAGTTTCGGAAGCTTGAGCTTACTCTCAGAATTTTTAGGGGGCCCAAATATCACTGTAAAACTGCTTAACAATTCCAGTTTCGGCTTTTTAACTGCATTTTTTTTTTATAGAGATTACAAACATTTGAACTTGCGAAACAAAAATGTTTGAAAGAAATAATTATCGAAACTGAGAACATATTTGATAAAATGTAGCTACAAGCTAAATTTCCAAATGCGGGATTTGATTCAACTCTGCTACAATGCACTTTTATGACATTTAATTTCCCTTTTGAAGCGTCAATTATGATTCACAATGTTACTACTCAAATTTGCTGAGAATTCAAGGGCAACATATGTAATAAACAAAATTTCTGTCAGTTGATAAGGTGGAATAAACTTAACTCTGAATTCTGCTGGGTCACTTAGCATTCAGTGTCGCATCAATGTGCATAAAATGCTAATAAAAATTTCCCCAAACGAAAATAAACCCCAAAATGAGGTCGAACTTCCCTAAATTTCAGAGGTTAATTGAACCCTGGTGTTAGAGCTTAATTGAATAAGCATTGTATATAAGATAAATCTCATTAAAATATTTTCACGTACGCCAGCCTCGAGAAAGCCCTTCACGCAATTTACTTGTTAGCAAATGACCAGAAAAATCTCAATGACTTAAGCTTTTTTGTGCTGTCATATTCTGTTTGTTTACAAATAAAATATTTGTTTGTAGGTAATTAAAGCAAGGATTTTTTAAAATTATTTTCATTTTTTGCATTATGATTCGGCTCTTGCGAATAGCAAAATTTAGTTGAAGCGGTTATACGTAAGAGCGAAAAATTCCTAAGAAAAATATAGGAGAGGGTTCGTGAGGGTCACAACATGATAGTTTTATTTTTGATTTTTTTTTTTTTTCACAACTGAACCCAGATAAATTTTGGTCACTTTAAGAGATTATTGCCTCATTTCACAATAATGAAGCGCTCAAAATCGATAATTATTTTAATTCTACTTGAATTGCAAGTGATATTGGGTATTTTAGATCTAAATAAAAATACCGATAGTTAAAAAAAACAACAACAACAAAGATTGGATTTTAGGTAAATTTATTGCTGTAATTCTAACTAAGGGCGGTGCTTCACATTGGCTGTTGTAATGCAAAAACGTTCCATATTTCACTAACAGATTTCTACAATAAATTGAATTTGGTCAAAATCTAATAATGATTGTTATTGCTGCAAGGTACGGACATATATTAATCATTCTCTGCTTGAACAATTAATGTGAAATTAATTTATCATGCCTTAATCAAAGCGAAGATTGCGGAAAACATAACCATATGCGAGAAACCTCCTTATTCTATTAACATGTCTTGCATGAGTTGAACGTGATTTTGAGCTTGATTTATTGCAAAATTTATGCTTAGGCTAAGGCATATTTTCAGCTTCATGCGCTTCATCTATAGATTTGGCTGCAATTGAAGCAAAATATTGGGAGGGTTAACAAACATTTATAGCAAGTTGCGAAGACTAAGGAATTTTGATTGATTGAAATTTCACAACTAAGGTACTAGTGTATAGAATGTATTTCGCAATACGTACTAGCTGCGTTTTTAAGCATTGCCTTTCTACCCAGAAAAGAAAAAAAAATTCCATCAATGTGTAGGAGAAAGCAATTTTGGGATCCAAATTTAAATTTAGATCTCGTTGTTTTTTACTTCCTTTTACAAAAAAGGAAGTATTGTATTCGCGAAAAAATTTTCACTCAAAAAACGGTCTTAATTTCCATTTTTCTCATCCCCGAATGAATGTCGAGTTTTTTTTTCCGACCACACGTGGATATATATACCTATGAACCTACAGACACCCGAAATATCCATTTTGACGACCCCCGAGTTAATTACAACGAATTTTCTCGTGACGGCCGTGTAGGTATGTATGTGCGTTTGTGCGTATGTGTGTATGTATCTCGCATAACTCAAAAACGGTATGTCCTAGAAAGTTGAAATTTGGTACGTAGACTCCTAGTGGAGCCTAGTTGTGCACCTTCACTTTTGGTTGCATTCGGATGTTCCTAAGGGGGTCTTTTGCCCTTTTTTGGGGAGAAATCATTGTTAATTTCGATGTAAACTCAAGTGGTGTTATAATTTGTCGGACACTTGGCGATATATCGCTCGTCTATTGTTCGCCAAGTTTTGTCGTTAACTTGACAACAAATTTGGCGATTTTTTTTTAAATTTTAAATTTGCTTTCAATTTGGCCACTGTTGGTGATACTTAGAGAGTAAACAATATAATCACATTAAAATTGCCAATAATGGAAAAATGACATTAAATTGGAGTAAAAGGAAGTAATGTGATGCACACATTTGCTCGTTTTTTTTTAGTTCCAAAAATTCAGTCATTGTTTTCATAGGTAAAAATATTCCGTTTCTTGGATTTCTTGTGAGCTCCCCCCCCCCTCTCCAAGGTTTTTTGCCCCCATTGGGATGCAAAAAAAAAAAAAAAATCCCCTTGTATTAACGACTGAATAACCTAGAATTAAACGCCAAGTTTGGCAAAGATGTAACGTAAACTGTGAATTTAGCTAAGGAACTAACTCACCCTACATCTGTTCGTTTCTATATACATAGATTGCAGTGTTATTTTAAACGCTAAGTAATGTAAAAGGAATTTCTACTATTTTGTTAAAAATCATTCCGTTGGATATTTGAGATCTTAATAGCAGTTAATAGCAAAGTTTGAGCATTTGGACACGTTGTGGCACATGGAAGCTATTTGTTTCATTAAAGTATCTTAAAAATTACCATGTTCATTTGATTGGGTTTTAAAATTGGATTTTGGTTGAAATAAATGCGTTTTATTACCATAACAATATGTTTGTGTAATATAAATGTGACATGAGACAATGTTTAAAAAACGATTGAATTAAAGAAATAGATTTGTTATGCATATCGATTGCTAAGTTCTACTCGAATAATATAAATTTAATTACTCCTTTTCTGTTATTGTTTATACTGAGGAAAAAGAATGTAAAGGCTTTCCTTGTTTTCGTATTAATGTAAAGATACATGTACTCGCTACATGTAACAGATTTGAAATATCTATACTTCGTGAAAGATCTATAACATGTGTAATAGTAAATATGTTAACTAAAAATAGTTTGTAAAAGAAGTTTGTAACTTAAAAGTTTGTAATGTAAGTGCAATATACACAGTAAACTTATAGTAAAGAATTTATTACACTTAGAACGTGCATTCCTTTTCTAAATACATTTTCAAGTCTGAAACGTCAAATGTTTTTTCAAAATCATGTTCTTTTATTCACCATGTCTCTGAAACAGAAGCGATCTTTTGAAATCTGTGATCTATTATATTTTGTTTTCAAATAACTGTATATGAATCCACTCATAAATTAATTATCACTCTTCGCTTTATTCAGTATTCCTGACTATGACTTTAAAATGTATCACGAATATATAATTATTTTTTCCTGTCACGGGATTTGATGTTAATTATGCGTGGATAAATGTGCTTTTCATTTTAATCGATAAGTTTATATACTCATTTCCTATCAACTTGTTACGTTTAATGCTAAATAAATGGCAAAAAGTAGTTTTTAATTACGGGGTTATGTTTTGAAATAGTGCTAATTGAACATTCTTCACAAACATGACAAGTTTATTAAATCTGAAAAGAAGTGGTTTAAATTGCTTGGACATGCTTTTGACCAGACACATTTTAGGTTTTAAAAAAAATTGAAAGTTCACAAACTCTATTTTTGATTTAAGTGTACGGGGGTACTGATTATTTTTTTTAAATAAAATATTTCGCATATAAATAATTTTGCCTGTTAATAAATAACTTATTAATGTTCCTAGTACTCCTAAAATATTTTAAATCGTTTCTCAAATTACTCAAATGAATTGAAAATCTCTTTCTATCTTTATATGACAATGATTTTTACTATAAGTTAATAACAGTAATGAGACACTCGGAGCATAGCTGAATTTATACAGTGTTTTACATTTTATCAATGACATTATTTTTATTAACGGTTTCTAATTCATCAAAACCTTTTTAATTGCCTTTTCGTCAAAATATATTTATATTTGAAAGGGCGAAATAAAAGGAATGATTAAAAATGAAACGAGTCAGTTTCTTTTCTGCTTTGTGGTCTAATAACTAAAGACGCTATATGATCATAATTTTTTTTTTAAAACTTTTCCACGTAGTATAATTATAAGATTTTGTGCTCGACAAAGTTCATCTGATAATAAATTTTATTTTTTGAAGCACTAAATGAATCAAGTCCAGCCACGGTTTCATAATACCTTTTTGAAGTTGTACAGTTTACAAAAACAAATTAATACTTATTATTAAAATTCTGAGTATACCGTTTGATAAATTAAACGAAATGAATGATTTGTTTTTGCTGTTAAAACGCTCTATAAACAAATAAAAAGCTGAGATCGTATCAATAAGGATTTTGTTAAGAAAAAGTAAATAAATGGCTATTAATATAAAAGATAGTTATTGAACTTGAAAACTTTATGAAGAATAAATGCCTTTTCAAATTAGTACCCTACACTATTCTGGATAATTATTTTCGAAAGTTTAAAAGACTAAGAAGTGTTTATTATTATTGCAAAATGTACCCACACTATGTACAACACAATATGTTGGTAAAACTTTATTTTTCGCTTTCAGATAACAGGGGGAATGTATTCCATTTTCATTCCATTAAAGAAAATTTGTATTGTAGGCGTTCAGTTTTAACTTTTATTGCATAAATTTTCAAAATCAATAATTTAGATTTGAGATAAATTCGCTATTGCTGAACTTTTAGGCACGTTTTTCACAATTGATAAAGATTGGACAAATACAGATGCCAAGTACTTTCAAAATCGTTTTTACATTGTCAATTGCTCCTTAAACCGGTTCACTATGATTGTATCAACTATTTGATACCAACAGCTTCCATATGTGTTGGATTAAAACCATTTGATTTTGTTTAAAACGTGGGCTTGCAAAATATGAGTGAACATAAAATTTTAGATAATATATCATGGAAAAGAGAGAGAGAGAGAAACAGAAATGTGTATACCATGGTTTAAGCAGTCTGTCGAACCATCCTTCGAAAATAACAGCTTACTTACATTTTTTTCCCTTTACATGCATTATTTGCAGGTATGCACGTATAAAGGATGTTTGCCTACAAATGAGTCCCCGTGGGGTCATTTGGTTGGATTGCAATGTTGCTTTTCTACTGTCTCGATATAAAAGCTGCTAAAAGACACTTGGTTTTATCGTTGGTGTCATAGCATAGACAATAAGAACGCAGAAAAAAATGGTTCACATTATTATGTAGAGGAATGTGGGGCAAAGTGAAATGGTCAAATATTTACACTGCTTTTAGCGTCACCTATATAGTAATATTTTAACTATGTAGTAACATATGTAGCTTATTCCAGTCAAGAAAATATTACCCCTGAAAAATAAAGAATATGATAATCAGAAGCAATTTTCAAAAATTGACATGTAATAATTGGTTGTAAGTCAGAAATTATTTTTGCTATTATTAAATGGTAAAGTACTTGCTATGAACTTTTTAAATATTAATTGAGACCTACAAATATTCAGTGCAGTATTTATTTGTTTAATATTAATCTTATTTTGATTTTAAATAATTTGTACAATTAGTCAAGTGCACGTGGGACAAAGGGAAATATTTCTTTTATCTTCTTATTCATTCTTTTACCAAATCACTTATGTAGACATTTATTAATTATTTCATTTATATTTGTTCATTTAACGTATGTATTCATTCATTCACTTATCTTGTCATTCATTCACTGTTTTGTTAACTGGTTTATTTTTCCTTATTTATTATCTTATTTATTTATTCGTTAACTTTCATTTCATTTCCTTTTCATTTAATCATTCATTCTTTATTTTACGCATTTATTTGATGAAAAATATCTTTAATAATCGAATAGAAAATATTTCATAAGAAACATATTTTATTTTTCACTTTGCCCCATGAAAAAGATAAGACACCTTTTTTTTGGAGGTACAAAACTGCCAAAAATTAAAAATAATGCAAGTTGTATTCCAAAAAATACTGTCCTTTCTTTATGTACCTTAATTTTTAGAAAAAAATTCTCACTTTTTCATTTAAAAAAAAGTAAGTTCTCCTAACTAGTTCACTTTGCCCCACGTTCCCCTATTTAAAATATCGAGCGCTATTTTCATTTTCTAGTACTCTTCTAACTATCGTTTAGTTTTTACAGTCCCTCTAACAGAGACTACAAATATATAGAGTACTACATGCTAATCTGAGAAGGAGCATGTGATAAGGAATTTCTGTTATTGTTGTCTGTTTGAAAAGCTATATTATATTGATTTACCATGTTTTAGTTTTCCATGTCATACGTTTGAACTACTCCCAACAATGTACATTAAATTTGAATTCAAAATTTTAACGAAATTATTAAAGGTTTGCCTTTATTTTTTGACTCTAAAAATTACGGCGGGAGTACTTGAAATTTTTTATACTTTTGGCAAT
Organism: Uloborus diversus; assembly: GCF_026930045.1. Classification (NCBI taxonomy): domain Eukaryota; kingdom Metazoa; phylum Arthropoda; class Arachnida; order Araneae; family Uloboridae; genus Uloborus; species Uloborus diversus. Next base: position 149,549,817 of record NC_072735.1, on the reverse strand, counting down.
TATTTCAACTGGTAATAGCAATTGATTTTTGATTTGTAAATTTTTACAGAGACGTATATATTTTTTTTGTAACCTATACTCTTTTTCTCCTTATCTTCCAAAAGGCTCTAATTCACACGAACATTTCTTCTTTAAGAATACTTTTTCCTTTAAGTTCTAAAGCCATATTACTGCTCGTTTCTTTATATCTTAAATCGAGTTCAAGTTCACTTAATCTGCATGGTCATCAAATAGAAAATTTTTCTGCTTTTCCAAAAATTCTCAAAATAAATTAATTTTGCTAACTTTAATTATTTTTTAGATTTTTATAATAGTTTTAAAAATTAAAAATAAATTCAAATGTAAATACGCTGTAAAAAAACATTACATAAAAGCTTAAGTCAAAAATAAAACTACGAAATGGTTTCGTGTTATTAAAAATAGAAAATATTATCCAAAAACGATAAGGAAAAAAACTTTAACATTTATTTGTAACTTAAGAACAATAAATGCTATGGAAATCTGAGTTCAAAAGAAATAACGCTTTACTGCACCAAACTGAAATTTCTAAAGCTTTTGAAAAATTACTTCAACAATGATGTATTAATTTTTCTGTTCTTTTCCAACGTCTAACAAAATTTTAAAAACGCAAAAGTCTCGATTTACTTGAAGAAAAATATTTAATTGAATTTTAGATACTTATTTAATAATTAAAATTTAATAAAGAAATGTGTGATATACATAACCAAAGAAAGAAGAGGAAAGAGTTTATAGAAAATCATTATTTAAAACATTCCGCATTTAGTTTTTAAAAGATTGTTATTCCAATTAGATTTTATTGTAAAAGAATTAAAACAAACGTGCTTTTTTAATAATTTTAAATTACACGAAGCAGAATTTATTTATTTTTATTAATTAAGAATAAACTCTCATCATTGAGTAAATCAAATTTCAACTGCTTATTATTATTTGTTCTTTAATTATTCATGTTCAAAATGTTTAGTTCAGAAATTGTCTAAAGGCAAAATAAATGTATTAAAATTCCAAATTATTTATTTAAAAGAAGCATTTAAGCTATACTTCAAATCGATTTTGGGACGGTAAACAGTGTTAACGAATAATTAAATGTAATTTTCTTTTACCTTTTGTGCATTAAAATGTATTTCATATATCTTAAGTACGAATGTTCACTTTTTTTCCTATTATTAGTTTAATTTTTTTACGATGCATGACGCAAAAGTTTGTTTAATCATCAGCAACCAAAATAATTAGGTGATAACTGATCTGAAGGAATTTATTATTGAAAACAAACTAATGTTTTTGAAAATGTTAATATTGGGGTGAGGGGAGGGGGATATATAACCCAAAAAAACAATGATACCTCAAAAATTACAATGAGATGTCTTGTCAGATGCAGTTTTTTAATTCGAGCCAAATCTATCATTTCTGAACGAAACTCACTAAATTTGGGGATTTAAAGTTTCGGCAAACTTTAAGACTTCATATTTCGATATCGGGGCCACAAGGGCACATAATTTATATGCCATAAACATGCTTTAAGATGCTCCTCCAAATTCTACCAATGTGGATTTTTTTCGAATTTAATTAGGTGGTTTCTTAGTAAGAAGAACTTATTTAAAATCAATATTTTGTTCATTTTTAAAGGAAAGAGTTAACCTTACCATTATGAAAGCTAATGAATCATTTTTAAGGAAGAAAAAACGAGATAGACCGAAGCCGCGATGTTCGAAGCACGAAGTAGCGAGGCACTACTATATCTTCTTTCTCTTGAATCTTTTAGCTAATTCTTTAAACTTTTTTTTATAGAATCGATCGATATTATAGTCTTTATTATTTTCGATTATGTCCCCCCCCCCTCCAAAATGCATTTTACTGCTCTAAAAATGTCAAGGATCTAGGATTTTTTCACTCTGAAAAAATCCTAACAATATCTCAGCCCAAAGAACTTTGCAACAAAGAGTCGCTCCCCTTTACCGTATAATTTTCAGCTCGTATTTGCTTGTTGCATCAATGGCATAAAACTGGGAAATGCGAACCTTTTATCAGTAAAGCCAGGGAGTGATAATGGAACCACACGGAAAAGCAATTGTTCCATTCGGAGCGCTTTCCCTGGCACAGATAAGGAATCCAAAGCGCTTTACCAATCAACAGTACTGCCTTATCGTCTTGAGTACAGTGTTGCGCGGACTTCTTAACGGGGCAAATGCTAGAAAAGAATTCTTTCCCGAACTTCATTAAGTGCACGCTGGGGCTGCTTTATGGTGGATTTCACGTTTATTGGGAATAGAAGTTGTCTGGGTAAGAATCTTTTATTATGCATATAAGGAATGAATTGTGTGATGTATAAATATTTGAATACAACAAAAGGTATTGAATTTCGTTATGTTCTTCGGCTGGAGGGCTTCATTTGGAGTTATGATTAAAGTGTTGTTTTGGATCTTAGTTTTAATGAATCTAAGAAAAGCTTGTTTTGCGTACATCAAGTGAAATATTTATATATTTATACTAACTGGAATATATATTTTACGAAAATCATAAATGTTGTGGAATTGCATAACAAAAAGCGAAGTCAAAATATAAAACTTATTACAGCGGTCGTTTGGAACCAAAAATACATTTTGCAACAACATTTTTAACTTGCCAGTTTAAGTCTTAACGGTTGGTCTCAAAAACTTTTCATTCATCGCACTTCAGCCATCGGTAGAGTTGAGACTCATGTGCATCTTAAATTTAATTGATTTTCAATTTTTACTCAATGCTTTATTCCCTCCTTTCCACCCCCCACTGTTTATTGTGTTTTAAACCATGTGATCTATCTATTTTGTTACGTAGGGTAGACCACACACACAGTATTTGAACCGCCCCCCCCCCCAGTGAATGAAATGTTTGTAATTCTTTTAGGGAAAAAATAGGTTTTAAAACATTTTTCTAAGATAAATGGACAACAGTAACTCCCGTCTATAGATATCTAAAAAGAAAAAGACTAACAAATGTTGCGTTTTGATTGGAATTTTCACTCACTGGGTTAGGGCACATTTTCCATTTGAATTTTCCAAAGGAAAAAAAAACACACAGAACTATAAAAGTTTCCCTAAATTTGTAATAATACTTACATATATTATCTAAAATGTTTTTACTGTTATTTACCAAACAGTAGAAAATTTAACGACGCTGTAAACTTCTGAAAATGAAATTACTCTTAGGTGTTCATTTACTGGTCGATCCGCATTATATCTACATTAAATGTAATTTCAAGGTTTCCGCCTTTTCCATTAATATCATGTTTTTGCTATCTTCCATATCCAATACATAGAAAAAAGTATTGATTCAGGAAAATTTTGAATTTCGAAAGATTTGAATGTTTTCAGGTGTGCTTAATCCATTTTGACCATTTTTGGAAAATGTCTGTCTGTCGGTGTGTTTTTACGTGTTGACCGGCTTTTCGGGGTCGCTTTGGCTAAAATTTTACTGTATGAAATTGAGCGAAACTTGGCACGAACATTATGTATCCCTATGTTAATTGACTCCAATAAGATTTTAGCGCCAATTTCTCCAAAGGGTGGAGAGCAATCAAGCTTTTTTTTCTGTGTGCGTATCTGCTATATCTCAGAAAATATTATATGGATTCAGACCAAAATTGGTGTTTGGATCCGAAGACATAGTTTAGTTTTGGCGATAAAAGCTCCAAGGGGAGACGGGAGTAATCTAGCATATATTTTGTTCGCTATTTGCGATTGCTATATCTCCAGAAATAAAACTGAACTGTAGACAAAATTTAATATTTAGCTAAGTTTCTGGTGGGAGTAGAGGATTAGTATGCTTCCTTGATTTGGATGCTAATTAATTTTTGTCACCAATGTGTGTTCCAACCAAAATCTTTTTCTACAGTGCTGGTAAAAAAAAAAAAAAAAAAAAAAGCATCACCCTAGTATTTTTGCAACAATGGGATTATGTGAGAAGTTTTGGTCGACCGATTAACGATGAATGTATGTGAAATTCTGCAGAACTTATGAAATAAACTTTTAACAGCAGGAATCCGATAATTGTTTACGTAGATCAGGGCTGTTTCCGGGCCAAGGAAAACTGCTGACCCCATGCTCATTTTTCCATTTCTGAACCTGCGTGTGAGTTTAGAGAAAAAAAAATACTTAACCCCATGTCAATTTAGGTCTAGCTTTTATCCCTTCAATTTAAAAGACAATGTGAAACCTGAAATATTTTTTTAATGTTTTCACTGATGCTTGCCTAAAAAATGGTTAAGAACTAGGTTTCGAATAATAGGTCAAAAAAATTAAGATGTGCCTAGGATTCCACTCAGAGTGATTTCATCTTTGTAGGACTTTAATCACTGTAGTTATTAATAAAACATCGCATTAGCGTTCTGTTATAATGTCAGACTTTGTTGAACAATAAATGGTTTGACAAGTGACATAGGGGAATAATTCAGTACTTCATTATTCCTAGTCATGTTGCAGAAAGCAGAAGAATTTCGTCATATTTTTGAGTTCGTTGTTACGTTGATTAAGGAAAAACGATTTAAAAAATAATAATTTGAAAGCGGCTTTCTAACAGTTTAACGTATCTAAAAGCGTCTAATGACAAAACACACGGCATTTTATGTAAAATACCCATATTCCTTTAAAAAATCAGATTTACCGAACATTTTATAAGTTTTTTTTGATCCAAGAAATCAAAAAAGTATTATAAATATGCAAATTATTTATTATTTACTGTAAAATGCTTTGTTAATTGACTTAATTAGTGTAACTATTCCTGCTTAAAAGAATTCTGAATAATCATTTAAAATTGTAATGCCAATCGGAAAAAAATAAATAGGTAAATAAAATGTCCACCAAAATGGTTATTTTGACTTTTTTTCATGGCTTATGAGACATCGAATATTCTAACGTTTCTTTTATCACTGAAATGAGAATAAAACTGTTTATTTTACTTCTGGATCTGAATGATAACAAAATGTTATCTTTTATTGCCGCGTTTTATTATTTTTTTAAATTAAAAGTTATTGTCCTGAAGTGCTTGCAAAAAGTATTTGATTAAATTTGTCTTCAGTTATTATTTTTTTTTTCACTGACTGTATTTTTGAAGTATCTAAATATTTTTTAAATTGTTTTCCTTTTGTTTATACGTTTATTTATTTCTACGTGTTGTACCATCTGTCAAATATCTTTAAATTTCGATTTTCGCAGAAATAAAATTGCAAAATATTTAAATAACAAAACTTACGGAAATACGATGCTGTTTCAATTTTGAAATGTGTTTGACATTTCTATGGTAGAAAAATAGCTTTTATTTCAAAAGTTTTATCATGGGCAAAAGAAAAAGAACAGTGCGGAAAAAGTAATTTTAAGAACTTAGATAGAAGATTTGCGCTAGAAAATACATATTGGTAAATAAGAAAATACTGATTTTTCCCCGATACATTAATGGCCAGTTCCAATAAGGAACCGGGTCCTACCACTACCAGGCATTTTCATTTAGACCACGGCCAATAAGCCAGGAACTGTCCTCTCTTCATATTGACGCCGGCCGCGAAAGTCTTAAGCAGTTTTTATGACTGTCTGTTACTGGTGCCGTTACTCTACAACGAGCATGGCATAAAACTGTTCTGTATGTCCTCCTTAGAGGACGCTTTCCGCACTTGTTTCTAGGCTTTTTGAATGATTTTTGTGTTTTGGACTAGATCTATCTTGACTGGAGTAGGTTAGATACCACCACAAAATACGTTTGTTGCAGAAGACAGTATCTGCATGCCAACAAGAAAGATTAATTACATCAACAAATCAAGATCCTCTGAGAGAGATTAATTGTTGACGATGGAATAAATGCTATCCAATGAGTAAGCGACAAGGACGGATACAAGGGAGGGGTGATGGGGGCGATCGCCCCCTCCTTGGGCCGAGATACAGAAACTTTTTTGAGGTATATTTTCGATATTAAAGTTCTTAAAACGCAATTTTAATAATATTCGGCGGTGTTACAAGAAAGGGAGCTCTTCCCAGAATTTTTCCAGAATTGAAGTCTTGAAAACGAAATCGTAGCCCTTCTCTTATTACTTAGGGGATAGGTACAAGAACATTCTATATGATTTTTTGTTCCAAAATCTCGATTTCAGACGATCTTAGATGATATTAGAGACAGGTTCAAAGGATTACCCTGAATATTTTTAAAAAACACATCTGTAGAACACTTTTGAATGCATTAGGGTAAGCGATGGGGTTCAGTACACTCCTTCGAAAGTTTTTAGAAATTGAAGTTCCAAAGAGTAAAAAACAACCGCCCCCTCCTTGAACATTTTCTGGATTCGTCCTTGGTAAGCGATTGTCAACAAGTGTGTTCAAGTTATGTAGAACCAACCACTGGAAATAATTCTGCTGCTGTTGCTGTCGATGTGAATTTTGTATTGCATAAATAAGTTACTTATTTCTGTTCTCGTATGAACTATTAAAAATATTAATGTGTACTAGTGATGCATTATGTTGCTTTAATTAGTTATTCTTTCTTTTGTTTTAGGTAAGTGCTCATGGTTTTTCCTCTCAAGTTATGTCTCTTTTTGGTGAGTCAGATACAAAAATATCAAATCTTTTAAGTAGGGCTAATTTATTGTTAAATTAAGTTCCGAATCGGGTTATAGAAATCCTTTCTAAACAAACTGCTTCTAAACGTCAATAAGTTTAATTCGTACTTAAAGTATCGCTTGTCTTTATTGAATATTAGTGCGCTTTTTGAACCCAATGCATGTTGAAATTTCGATTAACATTTACCGGTTTCAATTGGTAAAAGATATCTAAAAATGTACGAATAAAATGCGTTAAGAAAAAATTGTATTCACTGAAACTTCCCCACTTAAATTTTACCCGAATTTCCATTTCAATCGCCCTCCTTTAATCAATTTAGAATTTTTTTTTTTGTCATGTCCATGCAAACGTATTTGTAACTGCCAAAACATGGAGAAACACCGTTACCTGAAATACTTATGGTAAAAATAATACGCAGTTGTATCATATCCCACAATCGTTTTTCACAAAAATAAATGTCCGGTTTTGAATTAAAGCAGACTTAAGTAATCTAAGCTTATTTTTTCGGCCTAACAAAAATTTGTTAACTATCACATCAACCTTATAAATAGGTACGTTTACCAATTTTTTTTTATAACTACAGCACTAATTTTTAGTTTATATAAAAAACAAGTTATAACAAAGGGTTTTTTGTTAATTTCAAACACCGCTGTTTGCATCGAGAGTAAAAACTGAGTTGCTTGCTATTTAAAAAAAATGTGTTTTTTTTTATGTGTTTATTTTAAATGCTGTTGTTCTTGAAAATAATAAGGATAGTAATTATTTTCATGGATGACACAAATATTAAAATTTAAGAAATGCACCTATTGTGGGGGAAAAAAAAACTACAACTCGTTGTATTTTAAACCTGTTAAAAATAGCTCTCAGGGAAAGTAGATGAATGTGGGGCAAAGTGAAATTGTGCAATATTTACTCTGCTTTGAACGCCACCTATCTGGTAATATTTTAACTATGTAGTATATTCCAGTCAGGAAGAAATTACCTCTGAAGATAAAAGCACATGATAATACAGGAAAAATTTCCAAAATTGATGCTCAATTTGTGATATTTTGTCAAAAAATATTTTTGTTATTATAAATTAATAAAATTCTGAAAATTGACATTTTAAGTATTAATTGAGACCTTCAAATATTAGATGAGGTATTTATTTAGTTAATATTAGGATTATTTGTAATTTACATATCTAGCAAAATTAGTCAAGTACATGCGGGGCAAAGTGAAGAAGTTCATTTTCTTTACTTACTTAATCATTTACTAAATCTCTTACGCATTCATTTATCATTTAATTCATTAACTTTATTTAGGAATTCACTTATGTGCTCATTCATTCACTATTTTCTTATTAATTTACTATTTTGTTCACTCATTTATGTTTCTTCATACATTAATTAATTTATTATTTTTTCGTTGATTATTTAATTATATTTTCATTTATTCGTTCAACTTTTTATTTATTCAATCATTTGACCAAAAATAAATCGCATATAAAATATTTCAGTAGGAAAACATTGTATTTTTTGCTTTGCCCTATGAAACAAAAGAGTGAAAATTTTCCACTTTTTTGAAGGTTACAGATTTACTGCCAACACTATTGTTTCAATGCAAAATTTATTCTAAAAGTTAATGTTCCTCCTTTATGTTCTGTATTTTTCAAAACAAATTTCCCATGTGTTCCTTTTGAAAAACTTGAGTTATCTTAACTAGTTCACTTTGCCCGGCATTCCTCTACTTCTACTCTATTGCTAGCCACTCAAATTTAAAATAGCGTGCAATATTAAAGAATCATGTTTTATGATATAAAAATACGATCAAAACCCAAGGAAATAAAGTTAAGAGTAAAACGGCTGCAGTACTTCATTTAATATTAATATTATGTTAAAATTGAGCGCAAAAGTCTTGGAAGCGTCTTACTCTTCTAGTCATTATCATTTTATATTAATAACTTGATGTCAAATAAATTTCTATGAAACTGCATTAACCCCACAAAGTTGAATTTGCCTCGGTTCGTTACCATGGTTATTCAGAGTAAGCGAATCTGTATTCTGTCATTAAAAATTCTTCAGTAGCTATCTTCACCCCTCATTGAACACTAATGCAAATACTGCTTGTACTAAGTAGGCCGCTGATGTAATGATCATTTATTGCTTTGGTGGTAAATTCAACGTGGAAAATTTTGCAAGGAAGCAACTCACTCGCTTTGAACTAAACGGATTTTATGATTTAGGGGCTGTCCATAAATGTTGTCAAGCGTTTTTACAATATTTTTGGCCCCTACCCCCCTTAATGTGCCAGATTTCATTCCCCCGCATTGTCACATGTCATGCTATGTTTCTTAACATGTTCTTAAAAAAAAATTTGATGTCGTATTTCTTATAACCCCTCCCTCCTTCTTATCACAATTTCATGAACTACACTCCTCCTCGAAGCGTGACATCATCTGTGGACAGTCCTTTATGTATACCTATTTTTCGGGGTATATTCTGTTAATATACAAATAACGTAGAAACGAAAGAAATAAATGCAATTGCGTGGAGAATTCAAGGGCAACCAACAATGTAATGATGTACAAAATTAGCAGATTGCTGCAGGCACGCGTTTCGGGGTTACTGAGAACACCTCTTTCACGCAAAATAGTGAAATTTTGGATGTAAAGACATCCGGTAAAGTCTTTACATCCAAAAAATCGCTATTTTGCATCGAAAAAGGTGTTTCATGTAACCTCGAAACACGTGTCAGCAGTATTCTGCTAATTTTGTGCGTCATAACGCCGTTGATTTCTTTTTACAAAAGAAGTGTTCAGTTGAAAAAATATATATGCTGGCGATATGTATGTCACTGTAAAGTAATAGAAAATATAAATTCGATTTCTGCTTTTTTGGCTATTTTCATCAATGTTCAAAAAAATAAACACAAAATAAGTAACTGAAAAAAGAAATAAAAAAATATAAAGAAAGGAAATGTGTATACCTTTTTTAAATTTGCAATTTGCAGTTTTAGAGCTTGAATAGCCAACCACTTTGCGGTGATTTACAAAGCTAGTCAAATAGGTAAAACATTTCCATTTTGAGTGGACAAGACAGATATCTCACTTCACCGGTCATATTCTACGAAAGTGAGTCGGTCTTGACTTTACCTCTTTCAGTCACCATGCGACTGCTGTCCTTCCTATAGTAGATTTTAATTGCGAATTGGGCGGACTAAAATAATAATGATGGAATAAAATAGAATGATGTGTAATTCCAAAAAAAAAGGAATAACTTACGTTTACCATGAATTTGCATTTGTGTAGTTGTACTGTTGATGTCTTGTATTAAGTTTTATCTTTGCGCCGAAAAATAAATAAATAAATACAAATAAATAAATAAAAAATGAAAAACACTAAAATATATTGGCCACTAGAAAACCGACCGAACTATCCACTAATAGAAATGACTGCTCAAATGAGAATGTTAGTGGCATAAAAATCTTATCCTTAGTCCATTTTTGCATGAAGCAGGGTGAGACTAAAAGTAATTTCTGATGGTGTAAATGCAGATTATGAAACGAAATAAGAAGAATTTATTCGTTTTTGCTTTCAACGGCTGAATTGAGTCCAGTATTTCTTACAATAGACTTTGCACATGCTTGTCATGGGGGAGCTAGAAATTTGTTACTTATGTTTTGTTCATTAATTTGTTTCGTTCTCGAGAATAAAATGTTAAAATAAATCAATTACCAAAAATGATATAAAAAATAATATATGCCTCCATATTCTTATTACATTAAGTTAAATATCAAATTATTAAAATCAATTAGACGGGATCTCTTACGGTTTCATTATAAAACTTTTAATGGTCATTTCAACTCATTTATTTAGCTGATTCATTTAAGCTTGAAAATACTTCATGGGCAAAGATACAATACCATGTGCATTGTGCACATGTGAGAAAAGATGTGAATCCATGTGCGAACGTGTGCAAATATGCAATACCAAGTGCATGGATGTGAATCCATGTGCAGGAAGTTAAATAGTTAAAACAACAAATCGTGTTTTATGTTTTTTACGTTTTACAAACCAATTCTGCGCTTCTTTTCTTGTCTATATTTAACCGCTGTGTATTCTTTTATAGCAAGATTGCTTGGTTTCTTGATATTTTCCGATGAGTTCAACTGAGTTACCGATGGTTCTTTAAATAAAAATTTGGTTAACTTTAAATAAAAATTTGTACTTCAACTTTTGATGCATCTTATTTGATGATTATAATGTATTTCTGAGTTAATATCTGTTTGTTTTAATGTTACCTAAACTATTTTTAACCATTTTGAATTTCTTGACTCCTCCTGTAATAAGTCGCAACAAAATGTGTTGTACCGTTCCTGAGATAAAGAGAACTTTAAAGATTTTGTCGAAAATCACAATTAAGAAATGATGCCAAGGCCACCATCTTTGGCGGCCTGTATCACTGCTAAATAATTTTTTTAGACCAAACCAAAATGCACCCTGAGCTTACATTTTCATGAGCTTCAACATATTTTACATTCAAAAAATTCCACCGCTATCAAGGTAACGCATTGGCTGAATTGACTCGTATACCACTAAATACATTTTGGTTTTTAACAATCACACAACTATTTTTTGGTACGAATGAGAAACCAAAACGAATCTTGTGATAAAAAAAAATAGATTCTAAAGAAAACTTGATTTACTTGGAAGTTATATCGTTCTTCTCATGCAAGCAAGCATGTTGATGATCTCCTTTAATATCCGATGAAATATTGGTTGGAGATGTCTTTATCTTTTACAAAATGAATATTTCTTCTGATATTTCAGTGCAAAGCACAAAAATTTAAAATGTGTAACTGTCCCTTTCCTGCTCCGAGGTCTTCCATTTATGTGACAATAGCAGTACCCGCACGGCTTTGCCCGTAGTAGAAAACTAAAAGGTCATTTGGTTAGCTTGTATATTTACAAATAATGGATGATGAATTTCTCGCCAATTTACTATGTTCATTCGATCGCTCATGTTCCACGTTATGAAAATTTGCTCGTCCACGTTATGATAATTTGCTCGGTAAAATGTTCTTAAAATTAGAATAGAAAAAGAAAAAAATCGCTTCGAGGTGCACACTCTCGTGCTACAAACTAATTCTGTGCAAAATTTCATGAATATCGGCCGAACGGTCTAGGCGCTTTGTGTGTCACAGACATCCAGATAGATATCCGGACAGAAATCCAGACTTTCAGCTTTATTATTAGTAAAAACTATGTTTTTAAATCTAATTTTTTAGAAATGTCTACAAGAATAAATAATCTATCAATTTCAGGGGTAAAAGAGCATTATGTAAACATTTCGATACTGCTATAGGAAAAATTATTTTAAATATTCATGGCAAATACAAATTAATATTCTGTGGTAGTTAAGCATTTCTTTTATTTCTAAGATATATGAATTGCAATTCTAAACTAAACATTGAGTTTCTTGAGCAAAAATTCTTAAGAAGGCATTTACCATGTGAAATGTGTTTTATGTAAATTTCATTTAAAACTTTGAAAAATATTCATTACGCGTTGCTACCATTAACATAATGTCGGCAAAGAAACGAAAGAAGACAAGTTTCATTAAAATAGATGGACAGGAACTATTCCAGTAGTTTCATTTCCAAGCCATTCCCGAAGACTGCAAGTCGAGCTTTCCACCATTAAAATTCTCGCTACAGTGTCCCAAGTCATCAATGGGCTTCGTTTTGAATATTGAAACTCACACAACGATGTCGGCTTTACGGCCGTTGATTAAGCGAAACCATTCTGGGGAAGTATGGCACGTGACATCAACAGACTGGCATTTGGAGGTTGTTCCGAAGTTTGATTTAGAGAATGAGTGTTGAAGCAATTTTTGAGATGCGTTCGTGAGTGTAAATTACGCTTGAGAACTTTGCAAAGATATTAATCTTGTTTGTCGATCGTGTGACTTCTTATAATGAAGCGAACCGTGATTTTCTTGAAGCTGATTAATCAAAAAAAAAAAAAAAAAAAGACGGCGCTATTGAGACTTTTATTAAACAGATGTGAGGCTTAGCCCGGATCTATAAACTTTGCCCTCCCCCCCCCCCGGCAATAAAATTTGTAGGGCACTCCACAGAGGCCAGCAGTGTATATTTTCAGCGTTATAAGTCTTAGTGCTAGCTTTTTAAATCAATTTCTTGGGCCGTTGGACCCCTTAAGGACGTAGGCCCCCCTGCAGATCCGGGCCTGCATAAGGCTGTGAGAAGCAAAGGGATGTAAGTACCAAAATTTAAAATTTCGAGATAGCCAGCACAAATTGTAGGGGAGCTTTTCCGCAATCTTGTGGTAAGAGATAGTACTAGTAGTCTTGGTAGGTGCTGCTATGCAACTTGATTTAGAAAAACTTTTCAATGAAAGTCTACCAAGGATCTTATCTTTAAACGCGTTTTACTCAAAACTTGAAAATGTCTGCTTACATCCCTTTGCTTCTCACTGCCTCATAAATTTATTTAAAAAAAATGCAAGTGACTTTAAAAAGGATCATAGTGCGCGGTTCATTTATGATTTCAACGAGCAAGTGGATTTTTGAACAAGTATTGTCATTGAACCTCAATCAGTCACAAAACTTTTCATAACTATACTGCCATGATCAGGTAAAGGGCAGTAACTGCAAATTTGTCATTTTTATTTTATTTATTTATTTTTTTTTTTTTTTTGAATTTTTGTTATCAATTGTACGTTAGCTTTATTGTACAAGCTTGCTTATTTGGTTTGCGCTGAAAAAAGAGGAAGAAAAGTCATATTCCAACATTTTTTCTGTTACTAGTATGAAATCAAAAACGCATTTCTTTAATTATCCCGAAAACTCATTTCTAAATAAACGGTCGTTAACCTGCCCACAGTATAATCCAGAAACTGGTTTCGATGTTTTGTTTTTCTTGAGCAATTTAGAAAGTAGTATCAATTATCAGATTGAATTACCTCTGCTTATAAAATTACCTATTGGTCCGATCTTAGTTTTAGCTGATTTAATATCAGTATATGAATACGATTCCTTTTCTTATCTCTTTACTGCATAAAATATGTTCACTGAAAACACAGCTTATCATAGTAAAAACTCTGCAAAAGATGAGCTATGTGGATTATTTGGCGATATACCTATAATAATGTTATTTTGTGTTTACATTTCATTTAAAAGAGATATGCGTCTTTTTACTTCATTGTGCAAAAAAAGTATGATTTTCAAAAAAAAAAGGAAGAAAGAGAAAAAAACACACACATACACACTGTGTGGTTAAATGTCTCCCATTTTTACATTTTAACCCCAAATTAATTACTTTTTACAAGTTGTATCGTGGCGTAAGTCCGTAGGTACGTATTTATGACGCGGCGACACAGTTCCATCTTTTTTATTGTTCCACTACAGAAAAATGAGTGTTAAAATTGATTAAAGTTTCAGATTTGTTTCAATGGAAATCATCTTTAGTAGTTAAAACATGCAATATATTAAAATATACAAAGAAGGTATGCGAAATCATTTTGGTTTTACAATCGAGTCGAGACTGTTTTACAAACGGATAGTTTTCTTTCCAGCAATGTCTGGGGAGGGGGGGGGGAATCTGACTAATGGGGGTTTCAATTCTGATTTTCTTTCCATTGTTTCAAAGGGACAAATTTGATTATTGTCATAACCTAAAAAAAGGAAGAACTGAATTCAGAGTTTAAAAAAATCTGCAGGGATATCCAGGTAGATATCCGTAAGGTAGTCATCGTTTTGAATAAAACAGTCAATTACATTTCACCATATTTTGCAGTTTTTATAAAAGCTTATGTTTTTGGATCAACTTTCACTATTTAAAACAAGAGAACAAAAAAAGTTTTGAAGTTCTTTTAGATATACTTCCAATTGTATGCGTTTTCAGGCGATGCAAGTGCTGGATGAAGCAAGTAATCTTCTCGGAATAGATAACAAACATTATCTTTTTTATTGTTATCTCACAATTCATCACAGTTAAGATTAATGTTATCTCTGGGAAAGGTATCCGGCTAAATGAGACAGTTATATTGATAACACATTAAAATAAGTCGGACAGATATAAACAAGGTTTTTTAAATGTATAAGTTCAAGATTTAAAACTACATTTTTCTTATTATTCTAAATCTAAACAAAACACGTGTCGCAATTCCTCGTTGGTTATTTTTTGAAGCTGAAATTATGTCGTAATAGAGTTTTTACCTTCTCCATTGCTTTTCACGTTAAAAAAATACACATTCTTGTGAAGACACAGATTGATATTATTTTATTTTACTGTATTTATTAAAACTGCAATATACAGTGAAATGTTAATATTCTTTTTAATGTTTTGATATTTATTTAAATGTATGTAAATATATATAGTTTTTTGAAGGTTAGCTTTATAGCACACTTGTTGATCTTGAATAAAACGTGTACGTTCTAAATATATTTATACGTTCTTGATAGTGTACCATTTACTTCTGGGTTAAAAAACGACGAAAATTCCGAGAATACTTAACAGTGCACGTTGTTTGACTATAAATATATCAAACATTTTGTTAACAGTCGTTTCATTATATTCTGTTTGAAACGGTCATTGGTACGATGGTATTGTTTTAAATGACAGTATTTTGTGTGCAATTTGACATTAGCGGTCATTTTTACGAATTCTCTAAAAGAAGGAAGTAATGTTCGTTTTTTCTTTATTGCAGAAGTCGAGGTATTGTTTGGTACACACAGCTGTCTGCCTCTACGTAAAAAATGCCATTAATAATGTTTAATTTTCTGGATGAAAGGGTGCTTACTAAATGGAAAAAAATACTGGAAAAGTTGAAGTATTTAGGTTTGATTAAAGTAATTTAAGTACTTTCTCATTAAAGTATTTACACCGTGTATTCCTGAAAAGTTCAACGTTTTATTTAAACATTAAAAGTAATTATCTAGACTGGGTAAAATGAGCCTTAAGCTCTTTTCCAACAGTTGTTTTCAAAGTAACTAAATGCAACAACTGAACTAGTTGGTAAAATTTTCCTTTTCCTCGTTTTACTAACGGCTAATATTGCAGCTCGGTGAGGTATGTAGAAGTTTTTTTCTCAAAATTAAGGAAAGGAAATGGAATACCAAGTTGTTTTAAAGTTACAAGAACTTTCTTTTATGTTTTAGGATTTATTTATTTATTTTTTTTTTAGAAGATTTTCCGTTTAACAAAATTTATATTTAGCCATGAAACACAGCAAAATAATTTATTAGAACATAACATATAACTTAAAAATAATTTCTAATAAGAACATTCATATCCAATTTTTACTGGTTAAGTACGATTGGATATGAATGATAACAAATAGAAGTTGAATTGTTGAATTTCCCTTAGTTATTCAAAAAAAAAAAAGAAAAAACCTTAGTGATAATATTTTTCCGTCTTTGCACGCGTATATACCTTTATACATTTATCTGTCTCTATTTCTGTCAAAGATATCGAAAGTAAGCATTTTGATAGTGACTCTGCTGCTTCTCAAGATTTTTAGAATATATCAAAGTTTCTGTATCTTCCAAAATGTAATAAAAAATCAAAGTAAAAGTATTCTATTTCGGCATTCAAAGTTTTTTCGTTTCGTCTCAAGCTCTTAACTTCAATACAACATCATTTTGGTACAATCTAGCTTTATTATTTATTTTACACAGCTGTGTCTTAATTCTCTGTTCGATTTTTAATTGATACATAGCGACTTACTTGATCCATTACCGCATCTGGGTGGATCACCTAAGATTGTGTCGCGGATTTGGGATTTGATTCCTCTTAACTTTAAACACTCATTTGCGATATCTATGAATGATTATTTTAAAAATCGTTTCTTACTTGAGAGGTTCTTTTAGAAAAGATATTTAATTGAATTATTTTAGAAATATTTTTTCGTTTCCAAATCCTCTGCTTTAAAATAAATTTATTTTTTAAATATTTGTTTTTCTAACAGTATCTTGTAATTTTTAAATTGCACAGATTTTTTTACTGCCTATTGTTTTTTTTTGCCAATTGCTTCATGCATTGTAGTATAACTTTTAAAGTATAACTATTTATTAGAGCAGTTTTCATTTTTGATATAGCATGAACAAAAAGTCTGAAAACATTTGGTAAAATTTATGTGAAATCATATTTTTAGGAACGAATAGCATCAACTATAGAGCGTAGAAATTCAAAAAGAGAAAAGAAAAGGATTTTTTTTAAAGAATTTTAAAACCTATCTTAAAACCTTGATTAAAAAAGAGTGTTATTTATTATTATTATTATCATAACCATCTTTATTATTTATATTAATATTGTTATTATTATCATTATGAAATAATAATAACAATATTTTTTTTTATTATCGTTATGTTTATTTTATTATATTTATTTATTTGCAGACTATAAATGTTTTCGAATCTTATTGATTCGTGTTTATTTATTTTTTTTTTGCTCTAATATCTAAAGCCCTACGCAATCGTTAATCGATTTTAAATATGCAGATATTAGAAAAATAAGTGTCATATAGTATTAAAAGCAATTTTTACCCGCACAACGCATTTATTGTTTCTACTGATGTACTTCCATTATGAGTATTTCATTTGGTAATGTATGTTTATTAGAATGAAAAATTCGGAAGTTTTAATGTCACATTTTGATGCCAGTGTTCCTTTAAATTTATAGATATGTGGAAAATGTTGTAACATTTTACAAAACAAACAAAATTCTCTAAATGCGTTAAAACACCGAATCATTTCATTGACATATGTTTCTTTATAGCATAGTTTTATGTTATATATAGCATAGTTTTACGTTGAAACGTATGTTTATATGTTTCTTATAGCTATAGTTTTATATTTACTGCAGGTTTCATAGTCAGTCAGGAAGATGTTGGAGATAACTATCTGAAACTTCGAGGTCTAAATAAGCATCATTACTAAGGTGACCCGTTTTGAACGGGAGAGTCCCGTTTTTAGGCAGCTTGTCCCATTATCCCCGACCACTATGTCGGGACGCAGAAATGTACTGTTTTCTGGAAGCTAGCATCCTACTCTATCAAAATAAAAAAAAAAACGAAGGGAAGTAACAAACTTGACCACACGTAATTTAAACATAGAGCGGCGATCAGTTGACATAAGTGAAAGAAAATACTAGCAACTATTCGAGCGAAGTAAGCATTACTACAAGATTAGCAGATCAGTGTGTAGAAAATGGTTGTCATATTTGGCAATCATTAACCAATTTGACTTTAAAAAAAATTGCGTTTGGTAAATTAAAATAATATGAAAGTAGCGATTATTGCAACACCTTAAAAATTTTGTGAGTATAAAAATACGGGGAATCATATTCAAGTGGCGTATATACAACTGAAGGGTTTAAAACTATCGAAAGGTGTTGCAGTTCACATTTTTTGGCTACATGCAATTTTTGATTCACAGCTATTTTTGGCTACTTTTAAGTTGTGCTTTGGCTATTTTCACAACTTTTCATCTGACAAAACTGGTTTGAGAGACGAAGATAGAAAACATAAAATCTCAAATTTGGCTTAATTATTTATAGTGATTGATTATGTGTATCGTTATATGTGTCTGCTTTGAAATCTGAGGTACCGTAAAGTGGGGCTACTTGAGCATCCAGGGACTACTTTTGAAAAAAAGTGTTTAAAATCCATCCTGGTCCTATATAACTCAATGTATAGACTTAATAAACTTTCTCCATGACAGGTAGCAGTACTAGGTAGAGTCTGGAGCATTAAACCAAGTTTCTGCTACTCCCACCTTTTTCTGATTGAGGTTATGATTGCAAGTTGTCTAAACAGTTATTTTTTGTGTCTGCAAACTTTCATATCAAGGTTCATGGAAACATCTGATATCACCAAGGTCAAGATAGTTTTAAATAAAAATAAAATATCGCATATATTAGACGTTTCATTTTTGTTCTTTAAGAAAGAGTGTTTCAAAGGTTACGAATAAAAAATAATAAAAAGAAAAAAAAAAGTCCTTGGAAATGAATGATAAAATAAAAATAAAATAAATAAGTTTATTTGCCGAAGATGAAGAAATTATTACTGTTTTATTTATTTATTATTATTATTGTTATTTATTTATTTATTTTGATAAAAATAAGTTTCGTTTTCATCCAGAAAAAGATTTTTACTTTCGAAAAATAGAAACATGGTTTTAAATTTATTGCAGTTTTATAAGCCCAAACATTCTCTAAAACCACGCATGCATTTTACGGTAAAATAACTTTCCTCGAAAAGGGATGCGTTTTTGCGTTAAATCTCTAAGGGCTATTTCTGACTACAGAACGAGCGAGAATTGAAACCACTCGTCTGCTAAAAGTCGTTCGAAGTACTCGGAATGCCATAGAAGAACATCAAAATCTCCAAGAAATGTCATTATCTAAATCCTCAGGAAAAACTTTCCTCACTGACGGCGTTATCTGGATTGTTCCTCAGTGGTGTCTGTGCCCACACAGACACTCATGTGTAACTGCAATTGCTACTTGTTCCGGCAACCATGAAAGTGCAGAGCGAAAAAGAAAAGAACAAATAAAAACGTGTCTATGCAGCTTTGCTTCTAAAAATAACCACTTCTGTTGAGGGAAAAAAGAACTAAACGTGAATGGATATTGTTACCATTTTGCGTAGAATAAAAGGAATAAAGTTAAACAGTTTTTGCGAAGAGTGATCTCATTTTTATGCTTCGTTGCATTAGTTTAAATGTTGCATTTGAGAGTCATTTCGATGCTTATGTATGCTTTAGTGGTTTAGCAAACTGTTTTTATACCCCATCGGGAACTCTTCAGATGTTGGAAAGGAATTTGCTCTTTAAGTTTTTCCCCAGTGGGAAGACATTTGTCCATTTCGTGATGACTTTTTTTTTTTTTTACCGTAGTCGAGAGCAATTGCTTTATATGAAATAGAACTTGATTGTCGTTGCCTTTTGGAATCAGCAACAGCAATTACAAGTACATTATGAAAACAATTTTCATCATTTATGAAATTCTATTTAAAAAAGGACAAAAGATTTAATCTAGATGAATTTGCGAGCTTACGTATTGTGCTCAGAACTCTGGGTAACTTTGATTTCAATCGTAGGTGGCGTAGGAAGATACTGCAATATAATGCTTTTCGTTTTTTTTTTTTTTTGCATTGCTTTCTGTTAGACTTTCAATTAAACTTGACTCTTCAAAATTTTAAGTATGGTTGGGAAGTTTAGATGTCTTAAATATTGTTTGCCAATTGTAATAAAATGCTTGCTTTTAAATTAAAGGTGTTTTTAAGAATGTTGAGTTTTTTAAGTGAAATCAGACTACAGCTACAAAATAGTAGGAAATCATATAAACTTTAGCTACAGTATGCTTGTAAATTCAATTTGAACTTTTACCCTTTTCCCTCAATTACACTTTGTGAAAGAAAAGCCCTTATCGTTTTGAATAAAGTTGAATTGCTAAAGAATACAGCCAGTGGAATGTGCAAAAAATTTTTCTACTGAATTTGGCGTGCCTGCAAGCATATAGTTTGGACTCTTCTAAAAGCTCGAAATGCCGTGATGCAGTTACGTGAATGCATTCAACCTAACAGAAAAACTTCGAGATATTGCTCTTGCGATATGGGGGTAAGGCCATTTCGAAATGGATAACGAACGTTCTAAAACATAATTTACCGATCTCTGGTCTTCTCATAAAAGCGAAGGCATTGGAGTATGCAAAACATTTTGGATAGAATCAATTTCGAGCAAGTTCTGAATGGCTGGAACAATGCGAGAAAAGATCTGGAATCAAGGAGTATTTTATTTTCAAAGAAAATAGCTAATATCTATAGCAATATGTGATGATTGCAGATGCAATGGCTTGGGAAAAAAAATTAAAAGTTTATCAGCCCAATCACCCCAGTTCTTTAGTTCTTTTCATGCTGACGCAGCGATGATCTTTTTTAAATGTTGGTCCAATAAAACTCTAAATTTAAAGATAGTTGTTATTGAACCAATAACAAAAAAACTAGAATAATGTTTCTGTTAGGCTTGAGTGACTAAGAATTACTTCGGTTTTTAATAGTAGGTAAAAGTAAGAACCCTAAAGTTTCCGAAAATGTTATGTCTAAGAGGTTAACTATCGTTCCAATGAAAAGAAATTTGACAAATGAAATTTTTGGAGGTGATGAAATGTAAAAGAATTATTTGGAAGTCAGTAATGCCTTTTCAGTATTGTACGATTCGTGATAAAAACATATTGCTTATGGTAAGTTCCTTCCATCAGTTTAATTTTTAAGAATTATAATCTTACTCATTGTAGCGGTGACATATTTCGAAAACTTTTAAGGTATTTAACTGGATTAGTTAAAAAACGTTGCCGTACTTACTTGGCAATGAAATCATTAACTTTAAATTGATGTTTTTTTTGCTCATTACATATCCGTTTAATGTTCATAGTTCACAATTTTTTTATACTTGTGTTTCAAATTTTAATAAAATGTTTCTCTTGTATACTGTGAAGTTTTCTTAATGTTAGGTACAGCATTAAAATACCAAGCCTAAAGCATATCAGCTCGTTTCTATTGCGTGACAAAAATCACTTTTCCGTTGACAAATCCATGAATATCCCGTTTCACTGACCGAACTAACAAACCTTTTGACAACGTAAAATTGAATACCAAAATGTGTGCTCCTTTTTAAATACGCTATTATTCTATTGATCTACACAGAAAACTACACGAATGTCATTCAGTATTTTATGTCGTGTTCCGTGATTGTATTTACCGTTCTCAATTCGATTTATTGAATAATTATTATTTTTTTCAATGAGGAACTGACGTTTTATTGATTTAAGTAAGTTAATTGAATACATTTCAAAAACTAATCTGCCGTGTGCAGGTAAACGGCACTACACTGTAAAAAATCTCGGAAAACTCTCTGAATATATAAAAAAGTTTTCCGTAATACACAGATTCGTACGCCCTCCGCAGTTTTCTTCTATAATCAGAAACGTTTCCGTTTAGCAAGAAAGTAAGAGTCGACGCATGCGCAGATTACACGGCAATTTTATAGTCCAGCAGAAATCTAAACTGAAACTTTCGAAAGCACGCAATGAAAACAAGTGTTGACTCATGTATGCGAAGTAACACTCATCAAGGGGATTAGTAGAAGTTTTGTTCCTCGCATGAATTCACTGAAGATAATTTCAAAGTCTTATATTTTCTTGCTTATGTATCGTCATGAGATTGAATTTGAAGCTATGTCACTTATTTTTAAGTACGAAGTGCAAATTCTCGACGCATGCTCGCGGAAGGAATACAAACTGAAATTAAAAACCAAATAACTGCCTAGAGGACGCCATGTAAATTCATTGCGTCGCATAACTTGTGTAGGTAATTTACTTTTTTCTTGGATACTTTTCTTCTTTCTACCAAATGGGTAATTTTTGTTGGCAGAATTTTATTCTGTCATAAAAATCACCTTTTTGGTGACCAAAGCCTGCAAAAGACCACCACCACCGACGAATAGGTAAGTCGCTTTGCAACTCTATTACTTTAAAGAGATTTAGTTCATATAAAAAAATTTAAATAAGTGTTATTGTGTACTTTGTTTTTATGTGTCAATCTCAGTTAATATTTGGCTGAACATTTATGTATCAAGCATTATGAATTAAATGTTATAATATGCAAATTGTCAGGTTTGATAGTTCGTCTTTAAGGTTGCATGTTTTCATTCTCTTGTAAACAGTGTAGCTAGATTGTATGAAGTAAAAAAAAAAACGATCTCTTGTAATTAGGAACATAGTGCTTCAGTATTATCTAAATGACGATATCTCTTTAAATATTTGCATTAGCGAAACGCTTTAAATTAGTTAAATGTGTATTAATTTATTTAACAAATAAATACATGTATGTATTTAAAAGTGTCTTCATTTTTTTCGTTTTACGAGCCTCAATTTTACCAAAAGCAAAAAAAAAAAAAAACTTAATAAAATATTTTTGTATTTTTACACCGTATTAAAGTATTTGACTTATAATTCATATGATACTTTGATTTATAATGTATATGATACTTTGATTTATAATGTATATGATGTTGCTTTTTCGAGGGGGGGGTGCTTCATAGCATTTTATGGGTGCACCATCACTCTTATGGGGGGTGGGGGGGATTCTCGTATATATGAAATGGAATAATCATGTAATAGAGTTCAATGTTTTAATAAATAAAATATATAATGCATTTTGCGCACACTGTAAAAATAAAATCAGTAACCTATTTTGAATAAGTATTTATATTTGTGATGAGCTGGAAAGGGCAAGAACAGAAGAATCAACCCGAATGGTTCCAGCAGGGGGACTTGGTGTCATATTTAAATTCATCAATTTCTCTGTTGGTACTTTTCGGTACACTTTGTTCGTCAGAGAAATTGATTTGAGGTGAACAAATTCCGGAACGCGAAGGGTAGGTAAGTCCTGTCAAATTTTATCCGAAGATAAAAGCTATCAAGTTTGATACAAGATATGTTTTTAAGTTCTGCATTAAAAATACAATATGTTGATAGTTTTGTCTTGAAAATATTGAGAGAAAAACTGAAGTTTAAGATTGTTTAACAAACAATCCCCACTTTTCAGAAGGTACCCCCACTCCAATTCCCCGACGATTTTGTGATTAGGAGTGAAACTAGTAGATTATTTCATAATTTTTCAAAAATTTATAACTGTGCATATGTTATGCTGTTAACCATGCTATTTGTCATTAGAAATTCCAAAAAAAAAAAAAAAAAAATCCACGAATGATTCTAAAATTGCTTGTATTATTGCTCTTAGATATGAAAGAATTGAAACTGATATGGTATGCAATACTATAATAAAGAATTATATTTTAGAAAAAATCACGGAAAAAGGATTGCGAAATTCTCGGAAACGTTTTTGAAAATTGTTTGAAGAATTCCGAAATACTCGGAAACGTTTTCGAAACTTTCATGAACCACAGCTGCACAGAATACTCAGAAACATTTCTGGAAATTACGGAAAGAGGATTCCGAAATACTCAGAAACGTTTCTGAAAATTACGGAAAGAGGATTCCGAAATACTCAGACACGTTTTTG
Source organism: Uloborus diversus (assembly GCF_026930045.1). Classification (NCBI taxonomy): domain Eukaryota; kingdom Metazoa; phylum Arthropoda; class Arachnida; order Araneae; family Uloboridae; genus Uloborus; species Uloborus diversus. The sequence goes on along the minus strand of NC_072735.1, from coordinate 149,526,135 downwards.
GACATTACAGAAAGAGGATTCCGAAATACTCAGACACGTTTCCGGACATTACAGAAAGAGAATTCCGAAATACTCAGAAACGTTTTCGAAAATTTCATGAACCGCAGCTGCACGATATACTCAGAAACGTTTCCGAATTTTTTTTACAGTGTATCTACAGAAATGAGTTTTCGATATATTTGAAGAACGGGTTTAGGATTCCATGCTAAAAATAGGTAAATGTTGGAATTAGACTTCTTTTTAGCGCTTTTTTTTCAGCGAATACAAACTAAACGAGTTTGTACAATAAAGATAACGTACAATATATGACAAAAATGAAAAAAAAAAGGAAAACTGAACTTTTCAGTTACTGCCCTTTACCTGCACACGGCAGAACTATAACTGCATTGTTTTATTTCATTTTTTCAACTTTATACGTACACATTTTAGTGATTCCGGTTTTCAAATGTGACAGGTGTTAAATTCTACAGTTCTGATTAGCATCCATATTGTGTGCATTATTGTTACGAAAAGAGAGGTTTTTCGGGTTGAACGGGGACATGCTGTTTGTGTCTACTGCTGTGGCAGGTAAGCAGCAGTATCTGCAGGAATAAGTTTTCGAGATATTTGAAGAAATGCGATTGTGATTCAGTGTGAACAATAGAAAATTTTGAAATGAGACGTTTTTTCTCGTGTTTTTTCAGCGGATATTGAATGAGCAGACGAGCAGGGTTGTAAAATAAAGGAGGTAACGTACAATAGCTGACAAAAATGCAAAAAAAAAAAAAAAAGAGAGAGAGAGAGAGAAATTTGCTGTTACTACTTAAAACCTGCCTTTAAAGGGATTATATAAAGAAATGGATTTTTAATTAGATACTCTGTGGTAGAAGCTTTGTTTCATATGCTGAAGGTCGCAGGTTCGATTCGAAGTTTAAAAAAAAATGCTGCTACTGCCCTTTACTTGCCAAATGGCGATATGCATATCTGTCTGTCCATGGGAGCTCAGCTCCCGTTCGTTTTATGTTAAATATTTCGTTGTAGAAAGAAATTCAGACTTTTTGCGCACTGAAGTGATGTTTAAAGACTGTAAGGTTTACGCCATTCTCTCATTACAAATTAAATCTTTATGCATTTATATATGCTACACCCATAATATTTTGAACACGAAGGTTTTTGTAATACAGTAAAAACTGTTAAGTTGACCACCTGTCTAAGTTAACCACTTTTTTCAGGTGCAGAATTAGTGCCATATCATATAACTGAACCTCTATAAGTTGAAAAACGGTTTAAGTTGAACGCTAAAGTAGTGCATTGCAAGTGGTCGAGTTGCAGTTTTCAGTGTATTAGTAATAATCCTCATATATATATATATATAATAGCCGATGGTCGAGTAAAGCGCGTGTTTCAACAATGAAAATCGCGCCACAGCATGATAATTTGATTATGTGTGTTGATAATGTTTAACACGTTGGGAAAGGCTTTATTGTGATGAGGCTGATCTCGATCCGGTAACTTAACTGTTTTACTGGTAAGACTGTGTCATTTCAGGAGAATGAAGAAACGAGAAACGATCAACTATGAACGCTATCTACTGCAGTTTAGGGTTAATCTACTGGAGTTGGGTTAAAATTTCAACTACCAAAATATCACCAAACAGGCAATTGCTTCGGTAAAATGTAGAAGAAGAGAAGCATTTTTCAACCGCCGTACTTAGATTGGTGACTTTCTAGTAATTAATAATAGTGAACTTTAATTTTTCTAAAAGTATTATCGAACTTGAAACCCTGACTAAAATTTCATTCACAAGCAAATCCTTCACAACTAAAATATATCTGTTATGAACTTGAAATCAATATTTAATATACTTACTTACAGTATGATTTAAAACTTAAATTATGTTTTCTCACAAATTAAAATACCATCTAAATCACGCAGGAAACGCAATGATAATCAGTATCTTCTCTTTTGAGAACATATAATGGAGACAAAGTGATAGCCCAGCAGAATAAGAATCTCGAACTCTGGTTCCATAAGAGAAATATATTCTCCCTGAGTAAAAGAAAAGTAGCTATTCCAAACAAATCTTGTCTTGAAGCAAAATAAGTTTAACGGAAACTTGCTCTTCACGTTCTGTGAGCGGAAGGAATATTTTCACTGACGGAAAAAATCATCTTACGAATGTGTGAGGAGAATTTATTTCGAAAATAGTTTTTCTGTTAAAACATTTTGTCCTTCTTTGAAATGTGCTGCTAAGAAGATTTACAAATGATAGGATGATTTAGGGATACCTCGACTCCTTAAAGGAAAATGAAGAATAGTTAGAGCTTATGGATATAGTAATTTTTTCTCAGTAAATATTTGCATTGTTCTAAAAAAAATTGGGTTTGATTAAAAAACTTCATGGTTTATATAAATTCCACCAAAAAATTAAACACCCAAGGTTTACATGTCCCTTCATGTGTTAAATCTTGACAGGTACCTACAGGGGCGCATCTCTGACATCTTATAAAAATTTAACAAGAAGTTCCGTCTAGAACTAGACGAGCCTACTTTCCCGTATACCCATACTACTTTCTAGTACCTGATCAATATTCTCAAAAATAGCTAAAATCGCAAATTTTTTCAAACATATTTTTTTTAATATTTTAAACGAAAAAATAATAATAAGTTCATTAAAATAAATACATCATATAAAAAAAAATCGTTTCTTTTTCCCCTGTTGCCGAAAATAATTTATTAAACGAATTAATGCACTTACCAAAATAAAAAAAAAAACAATAAAATGTCAACTTAAAGAAATAATTTTCATTGTCAAAAAAAAAAAAAATCGTCTGCGCATATTTTTCGAGTTTATTCACCGAAAACCAAATACCTAAATTAAAACTTTAGCGTGAAAATAAAAACAAATCATATCAACAATAATTATTTCACAGTTAAAACCACAGCAGCGGAGTCGGAGTCGGAGTCAATCTCATTTTTGGATAAAAGAGTCGGAGTCGAATATCCAAGAATCGGAGTCAGTCATTTGTCCTCCGTGTATAAATGTTTGCCAAAGCTACGAAATCAGAGTCGAAGTCGGGGAGTCGGAGTCCGATTAATTGTCGGGAACAGGAGTCAGAGTCGGTGTCAGGTCCCCCTAAATTCTCGGAGTCGGAGTCGGGAGTAGGTCGTCAAGAGCTATTTCCAACAAAGTTTGTTTGAAGTAAATCCGCCTTCAAGTACGGAATCTACATTGACTTTCAGTTTCCCCGTAGGCGCTAATGTTAAGGGATTTGAACTGTTCAAAATTGAACGGAAAATTGTTCAAATCAAAAAGATATCTTATATACAAGTTTTTTATCAAAAGCTTTTTCCTACAAAGTTTGTTTGAAGCAAATTCGCCTCACAGTTCGGAATTGCTTTGAATTTCCCCGTAGGCGCTAATGTTAAGTTTTTTTGAACTGTTCAAAATTGAACAAAAAATAGTTCAAATCAAAAAGTGAAATATGGGAAAGAGGTGTCCTCGCCGAGATCTTTCGAACAAAAAAAAGTTTGTTCGAATCGGACTATTCATTCAAAAGTTATTAGGGGGGGACAGACAGACAGACCGACAGACAGACCGACAGACAGACAGACAGACCGACAGACAGACAGACAGACAGACCGACAGACATTTTTCCCCATCTCAATACCCTACTTTCCAATTTTTAATTTTTCAATATTTATTTAATTATTTTATTTATTTTTGACTTTTTTTTGTTTTTTCACGATATTTTTAAGATGCATTAAGCCTTTCTTTCATGCTTTTTTCTTCTTTTTCTGACTTTTACTGGGAAAGTAGGCTAAAAACTGGTAGATGGATTTAAACTTTCGTTAGTCACGTGAACCTCTGCCTGTTACACTTTTATTTCCTATGGCGTTGAAATTTCTTTCCGTATGGTGTCATTCATAAATGTTACTAATTATTATAAACCAGAAAATTGCCCCTCATGGTATGACGGGTGAAAATTGCTTCTGCATTTGAACGAAGCCATTGTTTGTTTGGTGATATATTGATAGTTCAAATTGTAACTCCAGAGATTTAACCCTAAGCTCCAGTATGTAGATTTCATTGTTATCCATTCTCTCGTGTCTTCATCCCCCTGAAAGGACACAGTCGTACCAGTAAAACTAATAAGTTGCCGGATCGAGTTGAGCCTTGTCACAATGAAGCCTTTCCCTGCTAAACGTTACCAAAATATATTATCAAATTATCATGCTATAGCGCGAGTTTCATTGTTAAAACAAGTGCATTTACTCGATCATCTACTGCTATATAGGGGAGGGTGGCCCAAAGCGGGTAGGTTTTCGGAGAACGCTCGAAAATTGTAGTTTTTGTATTTTAATCGCAACAATTTCGGTTTTATTTCCTAGCAGGGTTCTTGAACTTCAAAATAAAAAGTATGATTTTTGTATTATTTCAAACCCAATATTTATTTATTATCAAACTTAACAAACATGTGAAAAACCCGCTTTGCCCTACCACTGAGCCCAAAGCGGGTAATCTTAACTAATTGTGGTTTGGTACATTTTCCAATGAAATAGGAAGTTATAAATGATTAAAATAGTTGACTAGCTACTTGCCGTTATATAAAACGAGCTGATGTGTGCATCACATTTAATGTTATTTCCCCATTAGTGCTAATTTTAATGTGCACATACGCACATACAGACGTCACGAGAAAACTCGTTGTAATTAACTCGGGAATCGTCAAAATGGATATTTCGCGTGACTATACGTTCTTAGGCACTTATCCACGTGTGGTCGAGTCGAGAAAAAAAGTCAACATTCATTCGGGGGTGAATAAAATGGAAATTAAGGTCAATCTTTGAGTGAAAATATTTTCGCGAATACAATACTTCCTTTTTTGTAAAAGAAAGTAAAAATATAAAACAATTGAGCTTGTCTAATTTAAAGTTAGTACATTTGTTTATAAAACATAAAGAAATAACTGAGTTACTTAATAGACTAATTAATTGTGCCATCCTAAAAATACCTTTTTAAAGTTATATTTATCCTATTGAAAGAGAAAATCAGAGTAACAAAGCACACAAGTCAAGAAATTTTAAATAAATATATGATTAAATCCTATACCCGCTTTCCCCGACCCGCTTTGCCCAAAGGCACGTTTTTTATTTCAATAATTATAACCTTAAACTAGTAACTAAAAAAAAACGGAATGACCATCGTAGTTTATAGACGGATAGTGTCAAAATAAGTTAATATTATTGACAAAAAAAAGGTCATCGACTAATCACTAGTTACAAAACTTCCTTTTTTAAAAATGTATCTTTTTTTTTTTTACTTTTAAGCCTGGTTGCGCTATGCAGCTTCACTGCTGCTTCGCTGGGACTGATAATAACTCGAGAGTGTTCAAGTAAAAACAACATACGTGTTCATCGCCGCTAACACACCATGGGGGGGGGGGCATACGAAGGAATATCCGCTTTGAGCGCCCATCGCTTTGAGCCACCCTCCCCTATATGAGGTTAAATCCTGCTAAAATAAGTAACAGTAGTTATTTTAAATAAAATAAATTAAACTTGTCTTTCAAAAAGCCAGAAACATATTGTAGATGCACGCGTTTTCCATATCAGAAAACAAAGTGCAACAAACAGAAAGTTAACACAATCAGCTTTTACTTGCCAGTCGCTTAGAAATCGCCTAACGTTAAAGTATTCAGAACTTTCTAATCTTATTATCGTCAATAATATCAAACTAACTTTCCAACTTTGTAATATATAAATATCTTACCTAACATACTTTTAATATTTTTTTTAAAGTTAAATATTTAAATTTTTAGGAGCTTCAATTCACAAAAAAAGACAACTTTCTTGGCTTACTCTAATACAATGATTTCATTTTACTACTTCTAAGGTGTTTTCTCAAATACCTTGATATCTCCCAGGTGCCATGGTCTCCTGGCAACACCCTAGTCATTACGTCGTGGATATCGTTCTAAATCTTTAAGATATTGAACTGGAAATTTTATGAGCTGCTTCATTTAAGTAGGTTTTAAATTGTGAAGGTTATAAGTTGCTATCTTGCGTGCATGCGTAGTGAAAAACTAATTGCATTAAACGTTCATATTTCATCGTTTTTTCAGTATCTTGAGTTCAAACTGTAGTATTATGTTTGTCTGGTAAGCTGTCAATTTTTTCTGAAAGTTTGGTATAGGTTGACGGAAATCTCTGCCTGTTATCAGCCAAAAACCTTGAAACGAAATGCATTTTTTTCAAAGGAATATTAATTTCGTCGTGAATATAAGTAATACTTTCACAAAAATGTAAAAGTAGTTGTATATTGGAAGTAAACTTATTTTTGAAATGTACAGTTTGTTACCAGCTATTTACGACAAAAGTCGATAAAAAACTTCTTTGTTTCCTTAATTTGTTACTAGTTATTTAAATGCATGTTTAAATTTTTCTTCTTATTGCTTTTTTTTTTGGGGGGGGGGAGGAGGCAGTTGGAGCTTATCTTTTTAAGCGATAAAAATTAAAGAACAATTGATCTCTTATCCCTCGAGAAATTCTTTAAAATGTTGGTTTTTGCAAATGGTGTTTTTTTTGTCCGTCACTGAATGTTACCTTATAATTTTATAGACACTTTTAAATCAACATATTTTGCGTTACCGAATAATAATTTTTTAACGCTGCTCGCAGTAACTTTTAAAGGGTTTTTATTTATTCATTAGTAGTTAGAAATTCTCTGAACATGGTGGTTAATTAAGAAAAAAAATGTTCACAAAATAATGAACTGCAAAATTATTCATTTACTTACAAATATGTCGAGATTTGAATTGTACATTAAAAATGTCAACCTGTTATATGAAGACATCTTGAGAAAGTCTCTCAATATAGCTTAACTTTACTTAGACGTTAATTTGCCCTTTACCATTTTGTTAATTTTGAAAACACAAATACTCACAATACTGTATCATAGATAACTTTAAAATGTTATTAATGTCTTTCGTTTTAGACTAATTTTTTTCAACTAAAAAATTCGATGTAAATTTATCAATGTATTTCAGTTTCATAGTCATAGGTCGCGCGAAAAAATTGTTAGTGAGAAGACTATTTCCGAAATTATTTTCTTAATTTTACTTTGCCAACCTGTGCAGAGTGCATTAATATTTTCCTGATACATCAAACATTCTCAGAAAATAGTTCAATTTTCTTTCTGAGCCAGCGCTTTCTCGGGGCTTAATTTTTTTCACTTTAAAAAAAGATACTTTGTTTCAGCAACTATATTTATCTATAAATGAAAAATTATCATATAAGCTTTGTACAATAGTATGATTAAAGCGAAAAACCCACGTAAATTAAGCACAAAAAAGCAGTTTTTTTCCTGTTCAAATTTGTGCTTTATTTACGTTGGTTTTTCACTTTAATCATATAATTATCTCTATTTTTTCAGAAAAATTAGACATTTTCCTTCTTAAACAACTATGAACTATGTCAATTTAAAAATTCTTCTGATGCGCATTGACACGCATAAAAATCAGCTGTAAGAGTAACGTGGAAAAAGTTCTTCACATTCATAAATATTGCTTTATAAAATCATTACTAATACAACTATTTCATTAATTTTCAAATGTCAAGGTGTGCGGGGTGCCTTAAGAACCACCAATCTCATTAAAAGTCCTCATCAAATAGTTTAATTCCACTTTTGACCCGACAACTCCTTCGAGTTTTATCATTCCCCCCACTTTCCCAGGTTGGCGGTCGGTTGTTGAAAGGCTCTGTCGACGGCAGGCACACTTGAATCTCGATCAACTTCATTGTTGATAGGTTGAAGTATGGTTCAGCTGCAGTTGTTAATTATCTGCCTGGTTGGGAAGAAAAGCAGCTGCGCTAGCCGCAGACAAAACGCTGGCAGCGGCCGCCGAATGAGGAAACGTGCTTCCAGGAGACAGCCTTCAAATTCCCACGCCATTAGTCTTGTCGACTTCAGCAATGCTTGTTCAAGGAAGTGGATTAAGTGGATGGTGCGTGGACTGTTGTACGCTGAATGTTGGGATTAATCGAGGAATGATTATTAGATCATTGTGATGTGATGTTGTTTTTTCGGTAACCTTTTGAGAGCTTTTCCGGCCCATTATCTACTTAAATAATACAATTAAATGTGATAGGTTTCGACTTTGTTTAAAATTACTATTTTTAAATAAATTCAAATAATTTTCTAAAATATCATAAATGTTTCATGGTCTCCGGCTTTATCTAAAGGCAAATTCAAGATAAGGATAAACCCCAAACTGCATCTGCTTTAAAAATATATATTTTTAGTCTCACTTTTTTCAGTAATGAAAAAATATAAAAAAAACATTACATAAAAATGCATTACGTACAGATTTGAATCAATAATTTCAGTTGAATTTTTTTTCGAAAAAAAACTTATCATTACTTCACACAATTTATAGTTACTATGAAAGTTGCTTTAATGCCTACAATTTCCAACCAGGCTTCTTTATTACCCACAAAGTATTTATAAACGATAATACTTTTTATTCTGGAGCATTAAGACCACAGTTTTGCGTTACGTTTAGCGTTTCTTAAACTGTGTTCCGCTTTATCCCATGGTTCCATGGCGTCTCAAAGGTTCCACGAGTAGTATTCCTTCATTTTTTTAAAATAAGTGACTTAAAACTGAAAAAAAAAAAAAAACAATTTTCAGACAAAGCTTTCAAACAGTATTTTCCAAATGAATAGCTTAGAAAATACAGAGAATTCTTGTTTAAAAAGCTACGTATTATCAATGAAGGACCTTCGAATACAAGAATGTACAAACTTGAGTTAAAAGACTTCATCCATAAAAATTATAATGAATGCCCTTTCTTTATTAGATTTCAGGTGTTGTCCAAAAGGTTGAATATACGTAAGTTGTCACGAAAGGCGGCACTTTTACGATTTTCAATCATACATTTGAGGCAGTGAGAAGCAAAGAGATGTAAGTGACAAAATTAAAAATTTAGGGATAATCAGTACAAATGGTGGGTGGACCTCTCCTCTGTCTTGGGGCAAGAGATAGTATTAGTAGCCCTGGTAGGTGCTGCTGTACAGCATGATTTAGAAAAAAAAAAATCAACGAAAGCCTGCGTAGGACATTATTTTTAAACGCGTTTTAATCAAAACTTGAAAATGTCCACTTACATCTCTTTGCTTCTTACTGCCTCATATGTGGAAATCGCTGATCTCAAATATATGTCAACAGAAAATAAATGCCATAACAAACCTGATGATCAACCTGACACGAGAATTCAATTGTTATCCCTAAAATCTAATTATAAGTATATATCAGCTACAATAAAACATCTTCTCGTTAAAATTTAAACTTAAAATGTGGTTCAACAAGTTATTTAAAAAAGTGTGTTAATTTTTGGGGTTACTTTTAAACGTGAGAAATATTGTTTGGAGTAAATTTTACTTTAAGCTGCAAGTCATTTTCAGAATATTGGATTCAAATTCTTCTACTCAGGATAAATCAGGGGTTCCGCGAGAAACGTGGACATTAAAAAGGGTTCCGCTTAGAAAATAAATGAAGTAATACTGATTTAGATCATCTGTTATACATATTTCGCTTAATATACACTCCTGTTTGTGAAAATTGCAACACCACGAAGGACTTACACGAGTAGACTGAAAATTGCAGGAAATGTAAAATAGGGCATGATATGCAATTGTAGACCGGTAGCGCATGCGTATGCTGAGCAGCGCCCTCTGAACGGCGGATCGAACCGAATATAAATAGACGGCTGTAGCGAGGCGTGTATGGTTATCGGTGGTTGTATGCTAGAGTAAACGTTAACTGAATCTTTACTATGCCTCTTCGACGAAAGAAAGGCAAATTTGAGCAAATTTCGGAGTTTGAGCGGGGCAGAATCGTTGGCCTTCGTGAAGCTGGATTGTCTTATCGTGCAGTATCCGCTCGTGTGCAGCGTAACAGCAGAACAATCATGCGTGTTTGGAAGCAGTGGACGGACGAGGGTCGGACAGCTCGAAAATCCGGGAGTGGACCCCGAAATGTGGCGTGAGCTTATGATGACAGACACCTGATGCGTATGGCGCTGACGGATTGTTTTATTGTGTGCTTCATCAATTCGGAGACGTCTACTGCAGCGTGGGCTTCGCGGAAGGATTCCTTTATACAGGATTTCTCTCACGCAAATTCATCGCCGCATTCGGTTACAATGGGCCAATGTGCATAGGAACTGGCGTGCTGATTGGCAGCAGGTCGTCTTTTCTGACGAATCCCGCTTCAATTTGTGGCACCATGATGGCCGAATTCGTGTCAGGCGCTATGCCGGTGAACGGCACATTCCGGACTGCATTATCAAAGGCCACAGTGGACGAACACCCGGAGTTACGGTATGGGGTGCCATAGCATATCATGGACGATCACAATTGCTACGAATTGTGGGCAATTTGAACAGTACCCGATACATAAAAAAAGTTATACAGCCCCAAGCTATTCCTTTCTTGCAAGGATTGCCAGGTGCTGTATTCCAGCAGAATAATGCCCGTCCACATGTCGCCAAGACTGTCAAATTCTACCTTGATTCGCAGCAGGTACAGCTTCTTCTTTGGAATGCATATTCCCAGGATATGTCACGGATTGATCATATGTGAGATTTCGTTGGGCGGCGTCTCGCTCGTGATCCTCGTCCTGTTGCTTCGACAGACGAACTTTGGTTACGCATACCAACAATATGGAATACTCTTCCGCAGACGGATATTCAAACTTTGTTTCACTTCATGCCGAGTCGTGTAGCAGCTCTTATTGTGGCGCGTGATGGCCACACAAAATACTAATTTCTATCTGTTTTTTTGTTTGTTTGGTTTGAAAATGTAATCATTTATTTGTACCATTATTACTCAACTGTGTATTAAATTTCATTCAACTATGATGCTTCCTTCATGATGTTGCTATGTTCACAAACAGCAGTGTACAACGAAACAGGGAAAAAAATCTTTTTTTTTTCTGTTAACTTTGTCTAAAGTCATATGAAATGTTTGGTCAATTTTTGCGATTACGGAAGTCTAATTTGCAGCCACCATCGATTCATCATAGCGGCGCCACTTTCTGAAGCAAATGAAGAAGCTTCCAATTCTTTAGTTTCTCAGAAAGATACATGACTGTATTTATATCATTATTTCCGAACCAGATCAAAGTGCTCTAGCAAATGGGTGACTGCAGCACTTTGTTTTCCCACTGATCATTATTCATCGTGTTGAATGCAAGTGAATGCTTCTCACAATAACTAAAACAACTCTGAAGTTGTAGTAGTAAAGCAAAAACAAAGGCTTTGTGGCTTATTGTACTTAGTGAAGAATGGTTACAATGGGTATCGTGTTTGAAAATTACCCTTGAAGTATAAAGCACGCTACGCAATAATTTCGGAAAATATGACTTCAGAGAAAGAAATATTAATTTATGGTAGTATTTCTCATTGTATTAAAGATACATTTAATGCGAGTAGTGTATTACAGTACAAAGCACGTGTGATGTCAAAGGGAAAATATACTTTATTTCTTATAACTTATTAAAAGCAAACTAATTTGGAAATCACGTGAATTTATTTTGAATTTACTTTTATTATATGCAGCACAGGCTTCAGGTGTTACATATAATACAAATAAAATGTACAGCAAGTACGAAATAATTTTATATCATACGTCTTTTAAGGTAACTGTACAAGTTAGGAAGTCCCCCTTCCATTTTTGGAAAAACTAGATTTTGAACCATAGGAATTAATTTTTTTGATGTAGTTTTAGTGAAAATTAGTAAATAACTCGTATATTTAATACTAATTGCTTAAAATTTCATTAAAATTGCTAATTATTAGTCAAATTTGCAAGAAAATATTAAAAATCAACAAAAAATGGTTAAAAATAATTTTTTGACCTATGAAATGAATGATATCACCAAACTAACTTACTGACTCTTGTCTATGGCATGTACCAACAATTTTGAGGACATGTTGGTAAAAAAATCTTTAGAGTTCATCAAAGCTTTTTTTTTTTTTAAGAATTTTGGCAAATTCACTACATAGATATTTTAAGAAAAAAAAATCATAACTTACAAAATATTACTGTTATTATAAACATTTTAAAAAATTCTCTAGATAACAGTATAGAGGTAAAGTCTGCATAGTTTCAAAAAAAAAAGGGGGGGGCTCAAAATGAAAAAAAAAATTTTTTTTTAATAAGAGGGGTCCGGGGGAAATTTTTTTAAATATGCAGTTGAACGCAATTTTAGACGGTCTTTGGTGGTGTTATGGGGGAAAAGGGCACAATGCGATCTGCGGAAATTTATAGAAGTTGAAGCCTTAAAACCTGATTGTATATTTCATATCTATGGACGTTAAAATAAGGAATGGAACTCTGAGATTCTACCCGATCGTTTTTTCTTTGAAAAATATAGAAATCAATTCCCCTTTTCTCCCCACCAATTTTTCGAAATTGAACGAAAACGCAATTAAAGACACTTTGAAAATTTTTACAAGAAGAAAATTCTAGACCTCCCCCCCCCCCCCTAGTTTTTTTTTCTCCAAAAATTAAAGTCCTAAAAACCTAGGCAGTATTCTATGATATTAGAAGTGGTTCAGAGGCTATTCTAACTTAAGTTTTTCAAAAGACTTATGAAAAATTTAAGTTTTTGATGATATTTAAGGAAGGAGGTTCGGGGGCCTTTGCGCGAGAATTTTCTGAAAATGAAGTCTTAAAAGCGTGATTGTAAGACCATATTTGGTGACATTAGGGCCGGCATTCTTTCGAAATTGAAGCTCTAAAAACGCAATTTAAGTGATTTTCGAACGGAGTTTCAAGCAATGTTATTTCGGATTCGGGAGCTTTCTCGAAATTTTGTGAAATTGAAGATCTAGAAACGAAATTCGAGATGCTCCGTAATGCTTTTAGCGGAGGGGCGGGGGGGGGAGTGAGTCGGCAGAGTAGCATTTTGAAAACTTTATTTTCAGGCGAACTAGAAAAAAGAAAAGAAATAGGACGGAGGGGGAAGCAGCTAACCAATTTGTGAATATTACAGTTTTAACCCAACATCATTATTTTTTTCCTTATTAAAATCACTTTGTTGGACGCGAACCCCCCCCCCATTCAGAAGTAAATATTTTTGAAAAACATTCAACTAAGCATTTTGGAGGGGAGGGGGCACGGGGCGGTGCAACCAAAGGGGTGTCCTCTGGACCCCACCCCCTCTGGTTGCACCACAAAACATTAGGTGACTGATTATATTTCTGAATTAAAGGATAATACTGCAGGGGGGGGGGGGATATTCCGCTTTAAAATCTGAAACTGAAACTTGCCGTTAAAACGAATACTTCCAAGTTACGAAATCGTTAAAAAGGTATTGAGTTTAATGTTTAAAACAAACACATTGTCCAAAGCTCTTTCTTAAATTTAATACACAAATAGTTGAAGAAAAAGGGGATGGAGGAACTGAGTAATTATGGTCAAGTCGTTACTTTTCGGAACTAAAAGTTAATCTTAATTATTGTCTACAAAAAATGCGTATTACGCACAAATAAATAATATGCTAATGTGCTTACCGTATTTTTTAATGTATGATTAACACGATACAGTGGAATTACCAAAGACAGTAGTTAAAAATCACAAAAAGACATTGTATTACACAAATTATAACATATTCGGCGCAAGAACAAAAATGGGGAACAGCAAATTTCTTGCGCTGCTTTCTATGCTCAACCTTGTGAAATTGTGTAGACATATCGAAATAACATTTATAGCTCCACATATGAAGAAAAATGCCGATGTGTGCATTAATTAGCATTACATGTTTTCAGTTTAAAAGATTGCGCTTCTGAATAGCATATTCAGACACAACAAGGCATCCCCCCCCCTTTATAGATAGGCATCAAGGAGGATTGTTTGTTTTAATGAGCGGTATAATTTCATAGGTACTTTAATAGAAAAATGAAATGTTCAATTTTATTTTTTTGCTTGGAGATTTTTTCTCTCATTAGGAGCATTGATTCGTAGAGCTCGGCGCCTTTTTGGCTCTGGCGTCGTCGTGCGCCGCACGACCTTGCACATAGGGGCGGCGCGGCCCTGGTAGGAACAGTCTTCATTTGGCTATTACAAATGTAATAGGTTTGAAAATTGCTTTATGTGTTTGGTAAAAGTTACCATCTAAAATTTGAAAAGTGTATCAAGCTTACGTCCATATCCAGTGCATTAATAACCAATTAATCAACTTCTTGCCCAGGTTTAATGCAGATGTATAAGTTTATGTAAGGAAATATGTATAGTAGAAAACTTCTGGATGCTTATATTAAAGATGTAAAAGAAAAAAAAAACAGTATGCATTGCTTTGCCTGAATTAAATGGCTTTAAGCATCAAGTTCCACTGCACAAACACCTTAGTTGCACATTAGTCTTCCTAGTCGAGCTTTATCGAAGGTTTATGGTGAATTCCGTATCTTCTGTTTGCAAAACTTAACGATTTGACCATACTTCTCTAAATAAATAATTTTAAAAATAAATTTAATTAATTTATTGCGCTTAAGTTGGTTGACTAATCATTTTTTTGAACTTACTGAAGGAATGATATCTTTTTTATCTCGTATTTTCTAAGGCTAAAAGTACGTTCTCGGATTGCTGTATTGCAATATTTGTAAGATTTTGTCGATTGCAAAAGAATCAAAATTCAGGTAAAAATTGACAAGTTTACGGTTTTCTTCTTCTGTATCAGTTAGTAGGACGCTTATGTGCTTTGCGAGAAAATGACCTATACTCATCAAATTTCAAGTAGAACAGAATAATTACGCGCGTCTGTAAAAATTTTTTGCTTTTTATTCCTCAAAAACAGCTGCTTCCAAACTAGAAAAAATGCAAAATGACTGCGTTTTTTTTTCTTCTTTCTTTCTTTTTGTTTTAAAAATATTACAACTCATGAGCATACATCCTCCCTCTTTAAGTATATGGTAATTCTGAACAAAAAGTTTATTTTTGGGACATTGTTTTCCTTTTTTATAAATTTGAATAGCACCAAAATTTGAAATAAGCAATACAATTAAGTTATTAGGATATATTATACACTAATATTGTATTTAAAACCATTTTATTTCTTAACTAGTGGTACCCGCACGGCTTTGCCCGTAATAGAAAAAAATTAAAGGTCTTTTGGTTCTCCTGTATATTTAAAAATAATGTGTGGTGAATTTTCTTGCCAATTGGCTTGTACCCATGTTACGATTCCACGTTATGATAATTTCGTATCTCGCCAATTGGCTTGTGCCCATATTTCGGTTCCAAGTTATGATAATTTCGTAATTTACGAGTCCATCTTATAATAATTTTGTTCTTAAAATTGGAATATAAAAAGAACCACATCGAATTTTCGAAAAAGCGCTTCAAGGTGCACACCGCCATGCTACAAACTAATTTTGAAAAATTTCATGAAAATCGGCTGAACGGTCTAGGCGCTATGCGCGTCACAGATATCCTGACACACAGAGAGAGATCCGGACAGACAGAGATCCTGACAAACAGAGAGAGATCCGGACAGAGAGACTTTCAGCTTTATTATTAGTAAAGATGTTTGAAACGCATATACTTACCGAAATGTAAGGTGTTATTAACATCCATTCTCCCGATCAGACAATATTCGATAAATAAAAAAACCAAAACATTTTTGGTTTGGAACCAAATACAGATGAACACCTTTGGGTAATTGCGAACAAAAACATTATTTATTAATAAAAAATAACATACTACTTCGTCTTGAAGTTTTCAAGTTTGAAATTGACAATCAAGCGCTACCTAAATAAAAAGAGTTGTATTTTGTGACACTGAAAACAAAACTTTTTATAGAAAACAGAGTTTGCTATAAAATATCTATTTTAAATACCTTAAATACATATATTTTTAAACTCCATTTTACTTCACAGTACTTTTGAAAAAATTATCCATTTTACTCACCACTCATTTTACTCTAATATACCTAGAAATTTGTGTCGTTTTGCTGGTCAAAATTAATGAATTAATTACATTTCCGATTGTTTATCAAGATCACGTTTTCGCCGTTTCTTTAATTAGCAGACAAATCATAATATAACAAATAAAGCTTTGACCATATACTTTTGAACTATTCCATCAGTCATTCCATTAACAGATATAGATTTTTAATTTTAATACTCAAAATGACTCGAACACGCATTTCAATTAAAACTATTTTGAATACTTTTGAGTAAAGGCGAGCATAATTCCATTTGTTAAAACTATTTCGTTAATGATAAGCTCGCACTAGATGAGAAAAATACATTAAGTTAAACGCTTGGTTAGAAGTAAAAAATTCTTCTGTTTATTTAAGAATCTCTCCCCATAATTTTTATTCATCTTTATACTTCAAATTGCGCAATGAAAGAAGTTTGCTTTCTTAGAAAATTAAGAGAGGAGTTTTTCTGGAGCAGTTTCTTCCCTGCGAAATTATTGATCTTTGTTACTGGAAAAAACTTGCTGTTTACTTTGTTAATTTTCTTATGTTGTGCAGTGAACGTCATAAATTAAATCAATTGGTGGCTTGAGATTTCTTTCTTTCTTTTTCTTTTTTTTTTTTTTTTTTTGTAAATTTTAACTCTTAGTAAGGTAATGCCGAAAATAATTTATGACTTTTTGCATGCAGAATAACAGGAATTAAATCGAGGAAGTTGGACGAAGTCTCACATACATATGTAGGAAAAAAAAACCTTAATGTTATTAGATGGTTGCATGGTATCTAGAGTCCATTAAATCCGTTGCACGTCATAACAGTTTACTCTTTGAAATGTTTTAAACAAGTATTAAATGTTGGTTTTTTACTTTTTCTTAAAGGCGACTTTGACAATGTATTTTTACAGAGAAAATCGGTTTGCATTTTGTACATATTCCCTAAAAATGTATGACAAGGTATTACAAAAAGATACAGAGGGTGGCCAAATTATTTTACTTAAACAAACCTTTTTTTTTCTTTTTTTTTTAATGTTGTTACATAGTTTTATAACTTGAGGACATTTTGAAGTTTATTTAAAAGTTCAATGTTTATTCTGGCAACACTTAACTTTTTGTTTTTTTTAATTATTTTAAATGTGAAAGACGTCAGTGTCTGTTAAAATTTCAAGTTACAAGCTTCTTCTTGTGAGTGTTTTTTTAACGAAAAATTAACTATTTTATACATAATACTAAGTAATTTAAGTAGCCATATCATGCATCGAAAGCATGCCACTCTGCATTCAAGCCATGATAGCAACAAAAGGTGGAGTTGCTAAATATTAAATAATCATTTTTTAAACCTATTTATAGCATCGATCAAAAGGTACTTTACCTTTAATGTGTTTAATTCATATTTAAGTAAACTTTAAAATTTGTTCAAATAAAATTATGTAACAACAATAAAAAACAATAAAAATAATGAAAGGTTTGTTTGAGTACAATAATTGGCCAACCTCTGTAAAAAGAAGAAAGGTTCACCTTCACGACAATAGTAGAAATTGTGTCTGGCACTTTTGAATTTAGTTTTGAAATTTAAAAGATTTCTCCCGATTAATCATATTTTTCCATGTATTCTCCATTATTTATGCACCATAAAGTATAAATTGTTCATAGATAAGTAACTTATAAGGGTTTTTAAATATTTCAATCGCATCGTCCAACAGAGTGAAAGGGCTTTAAAAAAAGGGCTTTAAAGCCCTTTAAAAAAAGTTTTCAGTTTTAAAGAAAACTTACCAATTATAGAAAATACATCAAATGAAATAATGAAGTTTTTAAAAAATAAAATAAATGACGAAAAAGTGCAGTTTAAAGAAAAAAAAATCATTAATGAAAATATAAGCTAGTAGACTCTAAACTATTACACTTAACAGTTGCCCTTGTTGGCAGGAGACAATATTTAAGTAAGACATGAAATATTACTTCTTTGTTTTAAAAATATTACCAGATTCGTTGAAATTGTATTTTTTAGTTCTTAAATGTCTGTCACAGAGTAGACAATGGGAAACATAGAATTTGCTGAGACATGATTTTTTTTTCAGGATTTTTTTTCTGCATAAGTTGTGTTAAGATTATTTTTACTGATAATTATATTTTTATTGCATTTCATCTAAACTGTAAAAAATCTTTTTAAGTCTTAATGATTTGATGCTGGAAAGAGTATTATTATTTTTTTGTTGAAAACAAATACTTTTCGAACTTTTATAACGCACTTATGTATAAACAATGAATACTTGATCACACATAGTTAAGCAGAGACTTAATTGGAAAAAAGTATGATTAATCAGTGGTAATTAAAGATAATTGAAGAAATACAAAATGTTGGACAAGTTTTGCACTATTATAACAAGAATGATTTGAAAATATTTGTTGTGCTTGAATTAGGTTTTACCACTGAGAAAGAAGCTTGAAAATAGAATCAATAATTTATGCTGCGAGTTTTATGATGAGTACACTAACAAATTTTGAAATAAGTTTCTATTTGAAAGTTAAAATGCACATTATTCAGTAATTGAATTCACTAAGTTTGCGGTCATGTTTTTTCTGCATGTGTGCAACGCCTATTCGTATGAGAACAAAATTTTAATTAGGATATTTACCATAAATGCTCTTTCTGAATTGAATTAATTTTAAATAATTTACTATAATATTTACAGAAAATTACGTTTAGGAAAGGCTGAGCCATTAATCATGAACGAATTACATGATAATCTTCTCTAAAATTAATTTCCCGTGTATTTTGTTATCTTGCTTCGGTTTCTGCCAAAGTGGAAAAAGAAAGAAAAAAAGAAAAAAGAAAAGAAAAGAAAAATAACAATGGTTACGCATTGAGTCGTCTGAAGAATGTGTGAAAACTGTCACAGCCGTATGGAATAAGTGAGATTAATTTCAAAAGAAAACTAATTTAAATGACATTTTTCAAAGAAAATGGGTCTATCTGACATTTTACAATAATGTGTTATTTACCTATATAATCTCATCTCAATTATTGAAAATGTTTTTTTTTTACGTTGCTCTTTAATACGTAAATTTAATTTTAAAAGGATAATCTCAAAATTATTAAGTTTTAAATACCATTTGTGAGGATTGAAAAGAGTGCTTTTAGTTAGTTTATGGAATATATTCTCCAAACACGCATGAAGGTATTTTGTATTTTGATTTGCCCGAATATAACACAAACTAGAAAAACTATGACTCTCTCTGTCATGCTACAGTTGGAACTCTGCGTAATGACATTGCATAAGTAGTTTTTTTTTTTGAAAAAATTCCAGCGTTATTACAATGATTGTATTGTAACAAATAATGATGCAATAATAGTTTTGTAAATTTGAGCAGGATAAAGCTTTGATTTCATACTTTTTCTGCTCTTTGACCAAGGGGTTCCTCCAAGAAAGTAGTCTGCTCCAAGGGTCCTTTAAAGTTAAAAGACTGATTGACACTAATTTGTAACGAAATGCTTTAAATATATAAAGAGATTTATCTTCTTCTGCTTTGCTTAGAAACATCAAGATCGAAGTACTCTATTTCCGGCCAGACACAGAGAAGAAAAGTGAAAAAGAGCTCTTAAATTTGTCTGGAGTAGAGACATTTTCATTACTTATTCACGTTTTACATTTAAATAAGAGTCCATTTTATGCATGAAGGAAAAATATTGCATTTCTGTCATGTTTCATGCTTAAATAAGAACATTTGCCTAAGATGCTTGCTAACAAACTGCAACATGAATCAATATATTCTAGATTGCATAAAAAACGATCTATTCTGAATTTGAAAAAGCATTTTAAAAGTAGTATCGCTGTTGCTGTTTCTCTTAAAACAATTGCGGTAATGTTTTAGAATGATGAAAGTTTACTTAGAAGACTCAGTCACTTAAATCTAGAGACATTCAAATGCTAAGGTTAGATTGACAGTCAGATTTACATATTTATTTACAAGCATTTCGAGTAAGTGCTTCTTTCAGTTTTTTCTGTTTTGAAAATCCCTAGCTAAACTTCTAAAGCATTCACTCGACAAGAATTCGAGATTGGTTGCAGCCCTTGGGGTTAGGGATTGGATTGACTTGAATGCTATCAACAGCATGCGCATAAAAGCTCCACTGTACATGTGATTTTGAGACATGGGAAGAAAACTCGTATTAAAGGCAACGATGCATTATATAAATAGATCTGATTTGTAAAAATTTCCACAGAATTAAGCTACAATGGGGTCGTTTCCAAAATTTTAAAAGTATTTTTTTTTTCTGAAAGAGCATGCTTAAAAACATAGGATCTGATCATTTTTTGATAAATTTGTTTACGTTTAATTTTTAAAAAAATACTTAAATCGGAGCGCTTTCATTGTTTACGGCTTCTGCCAATGACATCACAAATGATGAAATGCCATTCGGAGTTGCGATTCACAGTGCAAAATATTTAATTTGCATCTTTATTCACGTGTATTGGCAACGATATGGTGGATAGCAAGCGTAGGGCGCAATTTTAATTCGCTGCTTGATTATCATATCATGGAAACGTTGTAGAAAGATGCGGCAAAGTGCATCATTTGTGACGTCATCAAGACCACGCCTTGTTTGAAAAATCAGCCATTTTAAAAATTTAATTTTAAAAAACTGTTGGGAAAATGAAAATATTTTTTGGGTCCATGTTTTTTTTTTTTTTTTTTTTTTGCTCATTCTATCCATTTCAATGACTAAAAGTAGTACTTTTGACTGAAGGAAACCGCAGCATTTTATGATACATATAAAAACACGTTATAAATACCATGTAATGCAAATTGTAAGGGGTGCAATTAATTACGCTCATTTCCGCCACATATCTCAGTTTGTTGAGTTTACTTTCCTTTCTGCGAGCACATGATTGTTTTTGACTTAACCTATTTCTTGCTAACTATGTAAATTTTAAGAAAAAATATCTTGCTCGAGATTACCCTCAAGGTCGGGGTAATTTCTCATCAACAGGTCGAGTATCATCAAACAATCATAGATATTGTAAGTGTAGGTAATTATTCCGAGAGATAAAGAATTATCTGCCCAAAAAACTTACTTTAATGTTTTGAGAAGGAAAAGAAATAACAGAAGTAGCTTGGCTTGTGAAAAAAATCGAAGATCAATGCCTCCATTTTACCTTAATTTGCTCCATAAGTTTACGCAAATCACATAAGTTTGTTTTCGCGTATATTGCATGCATTGATGACTTAATGCCCTACTGTGATATCAATTTCAAAAATGGTGTAAGTGCATGAGTTGGAGAATAATTAGCTAAATAACAATCACTACTGCAAGCATTAGAATTTGAGAGTTTTTGAAGAGTATAGTTGTATTTTTACGCAACTTCAATTTTTGGAATAACTCGATTTAAAAAAAGTCTTTTATCACTTCCGCGCACTTAGCCATTGGTCCTTTTTTTTTTCGTGAAAAAGGTTTTAAAACTTTGTTTTTAACACTAGAACGACTGACATTTTCTGTATACGTAGAAAGACTGAAGGGGCCAGTGTAGCCCCTACCCATTTTTGGGGTGAATTATTTTAAAAATTCTTCCTGAGTGTGTCCACATGCCCAGTGCACATTCTTTCATGACTAAATAAAAACTTAGTATGCAATTAATTGTAGTGTTTCTCTCTATACTGGCTAAAAGCTTTTATCAGTTTTTCTTTTCAAGAGCAATGGCTACCATTAGGCTGGTAAGCAGTCAGTACTGTTTATAGCATTTGGATATCCAACTGGCTGTATAAAGCGAAAGTTACAGGTTAAACTAGAGAGAAGGGCCTTTTTTTATGCTAGAACAATTAGGAGAAACGAAATTTTTTTTTTTAAATTGTAAAAAAGCTTAGGGGCCACTGTGTTTCTTTGTGTGTTTCACGTGTGTACCGTCTTTCTAGGTATAAGGATCAATAATTACAGTACTATGAGGCGTATGATAAAATGATTAAACAAGCATTCAAATAGTGTCATATAATGAAAAGTCAGGAAGTTACATTACGTTCCGTTAGACATTATCCGAGTTATTAAACAACAAACTATGCGAGGGGCCACACAGGCCCCTCCGTCTTTCTAGTGTTAATGAATTGTCAGTAGTAACTCCTTTCTACCTATTTTCCAGAAATAAAATGACTAGACAAAGGCTGTTTGTCCACATGTTGGGGTGTTTATTCACTGAGTCGGAATACTTTTTAAAATTTCAACCCCCCTAACTAAACTTGATGCAGAACCATAAAAACTCTCACATTTTGTTTTTAAATAACTACATACATTATGTACTGCGACTTTACTGTCATGAGGCAAATTCTAGAAACTTTAAAGATGCTAAGAATTTTTAGAAATGCAAATTCGCTTAAGTATTCATTCCCTGGTCAGTCTACTCTAGATAAGTTTAATAAAATGTGAAGCTTTAAAAAACGTCAGCCGTATTTACAATACATGATTATTGTTCGGGACAAGATGTGGTACTTCGTGGTAAAATGCTAATATTTACACTTTCTGTCAACCAGCTCAGAAAACCCATAGTACTTTATCCAACAATATTTACAAAATTTCACTTAAGTTTTTCACATACTCTTGGATGATTGCGTGCATTATACGCTTTCTCAGGATTGAAAAAAATAAGCAGAAATACTATTTTTGCTCCAAACTCAGCCTGGGGCAATCAACTAAAAATACCGATGCTGACTTAAAATATATTCTGTTCTATTGGTGCTGGTCTTTATAAAGTATTCTTTATGATGCAAATGCTTTCGGAAAGGTATATTTGCTGCCAAAAAAATCCTCTTCACATTTAAATGTTCTCTGCATATTCTCGGGCTATATTCGAAGAATTTGCACTTCTTGAAAAGCTCGCGGAATGCATGGAAATTTATCCTCATAAATAACTCTGGAGAATGCAGATGTGAAGAAAAGGGAGCATATTGTTGTGTATGTAATAGTTTTGTGTAACTGCAAATGTGTGATATGGAATTTTCAAAAATAATAAAATAAAATACAAAAATAAACAACTAAATAAAAAATAAATAAGTAAAAATAAAAGTAAAAAATATTCTTAACAATGTCGAAGAAAACGACAAGAATTGCGAAAATGATGAGAGTTATTTCTTTTAACATGATGTGTTTTAAAAGTTGCTTACTTATAATTTGAAATACGTGATGGTATATTACAGAAAATTTGAAAAATCCTGAGGGCTTTTCCCGAAGTTTTACAGTTCGTTTAAATATAATAGACGAGATGAACATTAAATTTTCCATACTATTTTTCAAACACTACTACTTGTTAATAATTTGAGACTGCATATAGAATGAAGGGGTAACCCGCCAAAAGCATTGGTACAATTACGGAATACACCGAGAATGAGATTTCCCACGCCTCCCTTGGAAAAAAAAGAGAAAAATACCCTTTTAACGCGCTCTAAAAATTTCAATAACGCAGTCATCACAGGCACACCTGTGGAATGAAGTTTTTGAGCAAATGCAACTGTCACTACGAATATTAGCTTATGACATGACCGTGTCAGATTGTAATTATGGTAAGGGATGGAAACAATTAAGAGCAAATAGCTGATGCATAAGATTTTTTTTTATACACACATCCTATGGATATAACTTCCAAATTGACGTAAAAATTACTTTCTCAAAGAATTTTTTCCATAAATTATTTTATATATTTAAGTCACGTATTGATTGTACGAAGAAAAAAAAGTTTTTAGTAGTTTCTTTTCATTTTTAATTTCCCTTAGCTGAACAATTCATCCAGTTTACGGTACTCACGAGCTATAAATTCCCGATTATCGTTACGATATTACACACACGAATTTTTTAGTGCCTGTCAAAATTTTGCAAACCAAATGCAAACACAAACATTAACTCTTTACATTTCTATTGAAACGCTATCTCTGGTATCAAAATTTAGTTCAACGATTATTATTTCACTAATTACATCTAAATCGACAACTGTTATTTAAACGGCAGCAGTAACATTAAAAATGTACTACAATATAAAATGGTATTACTATTTTTAAACGGTACTAATAACATTAATAATGTACGAACAATATTGAATGGTTCTACTGTTATTTAAACGGCACGAACAACGTTAAAAATGTACTGGAATAATATTTAATGTTACTATAGTATTAAAATAGCAGTTGTAAAATTATTGCTGCTTTGAAATGTTTTTCAATTTTAAGTCTCAAATAATTTTTCTGATTATTCATGACGCTCTTGTAACTTTTTCCTGTATTATCAACGGAACAATGACATGGGTCATAAATTTCAAACTTGAAGTTGCTAACTTATTTAATTGAACAAGTGATAAACAAGACGAATTGATCAGTGACACTAATTATAGGAAGGGACATCAATGCATTCGGACTCAGAAAGGCTTTATCAAATTTCTGAGACATAACTACAGAGAATACACTCCATTAATATCTCTTCAAAATTCTCTTCGAAATATTTCAGATAATTGATTAAAAACGAGATGCATGCAATTAATCTGACATCCGATAGAGCGTGTGATGGTTAAAGGGAAAATATACTTAGGATGCAAATCTTTATTCATCAATCAACGGAAACCTTCCTTTCCTGTTCCGTTATCTGTCAAGGCTGTCGATCAATACAAGACCCTTCAGCTTACGCTATGCAGATGCCAAGGAATTCAAATTTGCTTCCTCGTACGAGAGTTTTTTTTTTTTTTTTTTTTGAAATAGGTGGGAAGGGGGGTGGATCATTTTAAATTAAGAGGAAAACCCCCAAAAAATGTTAACTTTTTGGAGCTAAACAATTAATGGAACCTTTTAACACCCCACAATTTTCTTTCTTCATGGTATTATGATTTTTTCCAGTGCGCTTTTTTTTAGTAACTATAAAATCTCTCGTCAAGGTATGACAGGTGAAAATTGCTTCTACGTTTGAATGAGTCCATTTGCCTGTTTGGTGATATTTTGATCGTTGAAAGTTTAAACCTAAACCAGTGAATTGACCCTTAACTCCAGTAGGTAGCGTTCATCGTGGACCACTTTTTCGTTTCTTCATTCCCCTGAAATGACAAAGTCTTCCGGATCTAGTTCAGCCTTGTTGAAATAATGCATTTCCCTTCATGTCAAGCATTTCCAAAAATATTATCAAATTATCATGCTGTGTCGCAAGTTTCATTGTTGCTGACGTCAGCGTTTCTCGATCATTCGCTACTATATATATGAGGATGTAAAACAGTCGAATTTCAACCTACGCAAAAGAAGCATTCCAAGTAAAGGGTTAGACTACGAATTTTTAATAGTAGCCACTAACTATCAGAGTCAGAAAAAATGGTAGCGACTTTTGACTTTTTAGTAGCCATTTTTTGAAAAATATATATTCAGCGCAAAAAATAAATATTTTAAGGCAGTTTACTCCGGATTTTGTTGCCAAGGTGGAGTCGACTAAAACGCTGACCACCTGATTATTGGAGAGTATTGTAGTAGCACGATATACGACATGAATTTTCCGTAACAAAAGGAAGGATTAAGAGTAGAAATGACGTTAGTTTAAACTGAGTTATGATATACGATTAATAACGCATTTTTGAAGTGTTGTATTCTCCAACGAAAACGGAGTAACTTATGAGCAGTTTTGAAGAAATAAAATTAATAACCCGCTATGGAAACGTATACTTCAGTAAATACATTGTTGCTTGCCTTGCAGAATATTGCGAACAAAGTCAGACTTAAAGGGAAAAAAAATCCAAAATTTTAAGCTGTCATGTAATAGTTTCCCCCTATGTGGAAGATTTTGTTCCTCATCTTTTCATTTGCGTTGTATTAAATCTCTCAAATGTATTGTCATATTTTCTAAATAAAAGTTTTAACTACATATCGCAATAACTAAGTTATCCAGCTAAGGGGTGTAAATCAAAATTTCAATGTAATAATGCTACAAATACCAAGTAGTTATTAGGAAAAACTTAACGGAAGTTCTGTCAAAAACATTACGTATATTTATATTATAGGTAGCTTTAGATTTTTAGTAGTACTGTTATTTTAAATTGTTTTTAAGTTTCATATAAGCGATACTCTGCAATTGTTAATGTATAAGAAGTTTTTTTTCTTATTTAATTCTTGAATTCAGAAATTTATGATGATTTTAATAATAGAATTTGTTAGTTAAGTTTATTATTCATTAAAGCATTTATGTCAAACGGAAATGCCATTTTTAATTTTTAAATAGATAACTTCATTAATATTAAATTTTTTTGTTTATAATATAAAAAAAAAACTTTCAATGATTATGAAGTGTTAATGTATAAATAAACGAAGAAAAATTAATGAGATGTTCTCAACGATGAAACATAATTATGTAAGCATGAAACTTTTAATTGCGTTTTCATTTAAAGTAGATAATAGTAGAAACACTTTTTAAATTGTTGTTTGCTCTCCGAACCGTGTAGCTACATTTTAAAAAGAAGAGAGTTTAAAATTTCCGGTGCTTGTTTGTAAAGTTTTTTAGAAAAGAAAAAAAAAACAGAATTTTAAATGAACAAAGAGTTTTTTAAAGGTAATGAAAGTTTTATGTAATGTCTGCTTCTTTTTATATTAATGCTTAAATCGATTGCTTTGAAACACTCGATTTGTAATTTTTTACCAAAATTTGTAAGAGAAATTTCTGATTTAAAGTCTAATTTGAAATACATTTCTACATTGAATATACATTTTAGTTTTGTCGTTATTCCTTCCCCCATAAATGATTTTCATTGAAAATTTGGAATTTTCGATCCCTTTTGATTTTTTAGCGTTAGTTTAAGGATTTTGTAAAAGCAGTACACAATTGATGAAAAAAATAAACGTTTGTATTAATACTTTTTAGTTTCTAGTACGCAGTTATGTACGCCTAAGAAATACATATCGAATAAAAGCAACTTTAATAAAATGGTTTAAGAAAAAAATTTAATGTGTGTGGTTTTCGCTCAAATAAAGATTTCTTGACTGAATCCGAATAAAATGAATCACATCACGATAAAAAAGCTTTTTTTCTGAGTAAAAAACTATTCACATAACAATGTTAATCTTCACAATAAGTATAAAATTTGCAATTATATATTTATTTTTAATTTCAGTAGCGGTAAAAAAAATAAATCTTTAGAAAAATAGTTTTAGTTTTAATTTATTTGCAAATTAAAATTTTGAGATGTTTTTTGATGATTTTGTTTTTTATAATTCGTTCCTCCAATTTTGACTGAAATACATATTGGGGAGAAAAAAAAGCTTATTTTTAATGTATTCCTGTTCAAAGGAAAACTATTTGGAATTAACTGAAACATGATGACGATCGGTTTGGGCGAATGAATGTTATTCCTTTTTGCATTCTTAATTGTTTTCTTTGCATTTAAGTTTTTTGCATATTTTACTTGTTTTGCTTGTTGAAACTAATTAGTTGACGTACTTTACATTACTTGAGAATCGAGGAAAAGAGAGGAAGAGAGCTGCTGTTACGATTTCGATATCGGAATACGATAAAAGCGACTCGATTAGCTCTGGAAGAACTTTTTATCTTCTGGGTGAAAATCTGACGCTTTAAAACTCTTCTGTTTGTTCGATAAAGCTTTCCAATGGGGTTGTTTCCTTCAGTCAAAAAAAAAGTACTTTTTGTCGCTGAAATTGATAGAATAAGCAAAAAAAAAAAAAAAAAACATGGATTTAGAAAATACTTTTATTTTCAAAACAGTTATTTTTTAATTAATTTTTCAAAATGTCTGTTTCTCCGATTCTTCAAAAAAGGAGTGGTCTTTATGACGTCACAAATAATGCACGATGGCGCATCTTTCTACCGCATTTCCACGTTATGATAATCAAGAAGCGAATTACAATTGCACTCTTCGCTTACTATCAACCATATTGTTGCCAATACACGTGAGTAAAGATGCGAATTAAATATTTTGAACCGTGAATGGCAACACTGAATGGCATTTCATCATTTGTGATATCATCGGCAGAAGCGTTAAACGATGAAAGAACACCGATATAAGTAATTTTTTAAAAATATTTAATTAAAAAAAATGTTTAAAAAATGGTCAGATTCTATGTTTTTAAGCATACTCTTTCATAAAAAAATACTTTCAAAATTTTTGGAAACGACCCCATTTGAGCAACGGGAAGTTTTACGGGACAAGAACTAATGTTTGCTTACGAAATATTGGAAACATATACATCCAAGAACTTCTCGGTAAAATGTTTTGCTATCGTATATTTCTAAAACATTTTCTGATATCTACTATTAAAACACTTTTAAAACACCAGCATTTTTTTTATTGAAAACTTGCTCCAGCGATATCAAAACCTTATGATTATGATTTAAAGGTAAGAAAAGTTCACACATTTCAACTCCTAATTAGAACTTTATCCCACTTAATCATTTTGAGCTAACCACAAAAAAAATCATACTAGGCGTTTAGTTGACATGGCAACCGAGTTGACATTTCATTTTTAGGAACATAAGCACACTAATCTTCTTCTTTTTTTCCACATTTAACATTTTTTACTTACATGATAAAGTTCGTTCGTTTTCTACTAGTTTTACAGTTCAAAAAATTAAGCTAGCAGTAGTATGTAATGAAGTATTGTATGCACCTAAAGTTTTTCTTTCATTCAAAATGATAACATTATTTATTATACAATAAAATACCATTAATCCAGACTAATTGGGAGTTTAGGTCGTCATGTTTATGAATGTACTGATAAACTACTGCACACGGTAAAAATTATATTGTTACAAATTCTGTAAATAGTAATTATTGTTAAGACTAAGTTGTTGAAATCTGGCTAAATTTCGCGTTTGTTCCATTAATTTTCATCAAAAATTATCGTGGTAACTTAACTTGTAAATAGTTTCTTGTAATGAACATTCAACCCCGTTACATTCGAATGAATTATATGGTCCCTCCATTTCTGAATGATAAGATTTGTGAGGGGAATAAAAAGAAAATATGAGAAATTGGTAGACTGTTTCAGAATTTTCTGGATATTTCTTTCTTAATTATAAAACGCCAGGCGTCTTGGAATGAAAAGAGAGCCTTTTTTGATTTCTAACCGTTTAGTCCCGTTTTTCACTGCTGTCTGTGAATTTATTAGCGCTTGCGCTGTGATTTTCGAATTCGTTCTTTTCACGTATTTTGGATTTAAATGCATGGTGTGCTGGGACATAAGGTACATGCATAATGTAGTGTTTAACGATATTCGATTAATTGCTGGATGTTTGCAATTGTTACCTGCTCTATTGTTAATATTTGTAAACAAATTCATTGTATTTTTATCAAGATTGGAATCGTCATTTTGAAGAAATTTTGAACTTGCACAGGATCCGTAACAGTACTTTAAATTTAAGAGAGTGAAATATATAACTGCATGAGAGAAAATAACAAAAAAAAAAAAAAACCCAGTCCACAGTAATTTATTATTTTGAGTAACTCTTCTTTTGTTTATAGAGTATGTGGATCTGAAATGAAATCCAAATTAAGCAAAGTCTGGTTTAATAGAGTCCGAATTTTCAAATGTTTACTGTAAACAATGTTTGCTGTTTCAAAAAAAAAAAGTATTTTTGATGTAACGTAGTTCGTAAAACAAAAATTCTGATTGTTTATTCTGGATGGTTCATTGTTTCAGCTAGGAACCATATTGTCCAATAAAAGTGACGATATAATTGTCTCAGACAATATATTTCGATGTTTGGACGTCTTCCAAAAAGGAAACCAGAAAAGTCCATTTCTCGGTTTATGGGTTCGAAGTAATGACCCAAGAAGCTATGTGAAATATAAGGATCATTTTACAATGATCGCTGATTTTGAGAAAGACTTACTCTTCCTGTCAATGTTTGCAACAAATAATATTTTTTTTTACTCCAATAAATTCAGATTTTTTGAGAATTTGTTTTTTTCCATAATATAATTCAAGTTTAATATGTTAAAAGCAATAAAAATGCTAGTTCTTAATAAAAGAAATAACGATTTCTTAAAAATCTAATTATATTATAGTTTCTTTGTTTTGTCAAATAAATAAATAAATGAATGAATAAAAATAAAATAAATAAATAAAAATAACGTAAATAAATAAAATGGTACTTACTTTTTAAAAATTTAAGGAAAAAAATAGTATGAAGACTTATAAAAAGCCCTTTAATCCAAAGTCACTTATTTATCATTTGCTACTTTTAGACTAATTGTTTCTTAGCTAGATTTGTTTCATTTATTATGCTCTAGCAGGTAAATTTCAGTCACAAAAGTTTCGGAGCTAAACAATTTTCGTTTGAAACTTATGATTGATATTATTATCTTAAAAATGTGTCTAGCTTATGAACTGAATGTAATTTTCTATACATTAATCAACTACATGCTCTGTTATTTTTACTTCATTCATGAAGTTAAGAACGTACTGTATTTACAAAAACGTTTTAACTAACGTTTTCTTCAAAAATTTCGTATTTCAGACTAAAGAAGTTAATCAATTAATACATAAAATATAAATAA
This sequence comes from Uloborus diversus, assembly GCF_026930045.1. NCBI lineage: Eukaryota > Metazoa > Arthropoda > Arachnida > Araneae > Uloboridae > Uloborus > Uloborus diversus. Next base: position 149,495,662 of record NC_072735.1, on the reverse strand, counting down.
ATGAGAAAACAAATTACTGAAAAATAAATAAAAAAAATATATAATAAAACTTTTTAATGCTTAAATTTTTTTTTTTTGTAATGCACATGGACAGTGCTATGAAAAGTAAATGAAATAGCGTATGTGATTATTCTTTTAAACCATTTCCTCTATTCTGCTAATCTCCAAATTATGTACCTTAAATAGCTCTTTTTCGAAATCATCTCGGGGAAGTCTCCTGATATTGATTCACGGTACGTTTGAAGAAGAATATTTTATTGTTTGAAATATGTAGAAAAATATTTGAAATTCTCATTTATGTCAAAAGTATTCAAAACGAAACCGATGTTGACAGACAGGATAGAAAGCAGTAGCAATGTAAAGATGTGAACTGATAATACTTAATTTATCTTTTTGTGTGTGTGTGTGTGCAGAAAGATTCGCAGTACCGATCATTACATGAAAAGTACAGAACATTGGAGCAGAATAAAAATAAAGTTGAATATGCTTCGTGGAAAAATGTCTAGGTGCTAAGAAAAAACAGAAGTTTTGAGGAAACTCAACTCTCAAAAATTCCTCTTCTAAGCCGTGGATTTTTACACTAATTTATTCAGGAATAGTTGATACATTTTTTCTTTCTTGTTATACAAACAAAAGTTAGTTCAAAAAATGTTTATACTTCCCAGAAAATTTTTTGATATATAGAAAATTCCTTCATATAAAATGCAGATATTGAAATAGAATTACATTTGGTACTTTGAGTTTATTTAAGAGTCGAATGCATTTATATTTTGAATTCACGTGGGATGACATATTTTATTTCTGATTTTTGATGAGAAGGAAAAAACATATTTTGATAATGCTATAAGAGATATTTATGGTTTAAAAAATCTAAATTGAGATAAAGCAAAGGTTTAATATTAAACGAAGAACGTTTTAGTGACTGTCGGTGAAAGGTGAAAAAGTTATGAAATTTAATTTAAAAACTTAAATGTTTAACTAGTATAATTGCTTTATACTATGGTTATTACTGAAGGTCAAATATTTTGCTTACTGTTAAAGTACTGCTTTAAACATCTGATAAACGATAATTATTTTAATCAAAGGTTTTACTTTGTTTTTTATAAAATAGTAGACGCAAGAGCTACCATAAGAAAGAAAGCAAGAGTTAGAAGCAAACAGAAATGTCAAGAAGCTTCCGTAAATGCAATGTAAGGGACTTGGGGACCATTTAAAAGATAGGCTGCCGTATTTTTTCACTATTTTGTCGTTTGAAATTTTGAATTCTACATCTTATTTTAATCATTTTCGCAATTAGAAGTCTGCATTGAGGATCAATGGTTGCGAAAATGTAGAAATTTTACAAGTTAAACGGAGGTACGTCGTATCAAGTCCTGGAGTTATCAAATAAAACAAGTTTTTTAGCTCTACTAATTTTAGCTCTACTACTTTTATAGCTCAACTAACATTGAATTTTTAATCAAATAGGGGAAGATCGCCCACATTGGGCCCCTTAAGAACAAGAGGCCCGTGTCGCTAAATGTGAAGCAAAACAAAAGTAAAAAAAAAAGGGATCTGAAGCCAAATTCAATTAGGAACCGCCATAGGTACTTAAAATTTCTGTAAATATGACGATTATTTTTTAAAAAACTATTTTTGCCAAAGTTGAAAAGGTCCAATTTAGGAATATATGCGCCTATATTGAACCATGCGCATCCTAAATTGGACCATAACAGTAAATATAATAATTTGCATTGGAACTGCACTGTAGAATTTCCTTTGCTTTGAGCTAACTTGGCACAGTGTTGATGAACCCCACGATGGCATTTCATACACTGAATGCTGTTTTGCACTTCATCTCTATGGCAAATATTGCAACACCAGCTGTTTTGTGTGGTTTTTTGCTCCCTCTTTTGCGTTTTTTTCTGTTCGGTGACCTTTTTCTGTAGCGATGACGTTAGACCGCTTGCTGAAGTAGGTTTCCTTCTTCTGCCTTCCATTTTTTATGCAAAAGTAATATGTGTGCCACCTTAACAAAATTATCAATAGAACCGACGATCATAACTTGATGGGAACTAACCACTGATTCCTCAGAAATTGTATTAACTTTATTCTTACATGTGCATCTTGAAAAGCTGAAACCAAATATGTAGCATGTTTCTTTGGTAGTCTCATCTGGACTACAAACTTCTGACTCTGTTGTATTAAAACCACTGTCATTAAAAACAATTGTACTAATAGGTCAAACTCCTGCTCTAGAGAATAAATTCACAGAATATTGTCCTCACTTGCAATTTTTCAGTAAGAGTCACCTAACAGTTATCTTATTTTATATTGGGCAATGGACCTCATTGGATTATTTTTTCCCGCCTAAGAACCACATTTCCTCTTTTAGACATCTTCTAAAACCAAGAATGATAGAAATTGAAGTAGCTTGAAATTAATAAAAAAACAGCTTAAAAAGGTTACCGAGCAAAAGTTTCAGTCAAATTTAAAAGAAGAAAAAATAATAATAATAAGGATTTTTTTCTTTCAAAACTGAAATTGGAGCTTCGGGCTAAAAAGAAAAGAAGAAAAAAATCTGTTTTATGAGGTTGAAGCTTCTGAGCAACTTACTTAAAAAAAAATGAATACTTTAATAAGCCTTACTTTATATCTTAAGTAATTTTAAGAGGGCATTTAAATGTCACCACTAAATTATTTTTGATAAAAAAAAATAAAATTTTGTTTGAATTTCATGTTTTGAAATTTGACTACCGGTCCTTGTAATTACTAAAATAACCAATCAACAAGTAACGTGAATAAGCACAAATTTCAGTGAAATTGAAAAACTATATTTAACTAAACTGAACATGAAGCTTATTAGATAAACACCTAGTTTTACGGGTGGAAGCTTCTAAAAAGTGTGCTTAAAAAAGTGAGAAATATGAATTAGTGTTAAAATATGCTCAAAATTACCCTAACTACGTTATTACGTTGCAGTAATCACTTATTTTATAACGTGATAAATAAAAAGGCTTGCTTAATTACATATTCTTAAATTGGATCACCGCACCGGTCCGATATTGGAAAATTTTTTCGGTCCAATAAAGAAATACACGCCTTTTTTTTATTCTTTTATTTGTACTTTGCCAACAAGTTTCCTAATCGTGCATGTAAATACATTGCTGTAATCTCAATTAAATACTGTTAGTAATATTATAAAAGCAATTTTCTGAGTTTACAAGTTTTAGTATTATTCTACTAGATACAAGTTCTTAAAACAAGATCGAACACGTTTTCAACACATATCACATCGTAACTCAAGCTATGCACTCCCACTCTCTAGTCATCCTAATCCCCACACAACTGAAATTGCAAGAAATAACTTTCCCTATTTCATATATTCATTTTCTGGTTTTAGAGCTCTAATTTAAATCAATAAGTTTTTCTTAGTTTTTATAAAACCAATCCGGATCTCACGAGGTTAAATATTAAATTTAGTTACAGAATATCCAATTCAGAAACAATGGCTTAGCTTTTAAATACTAAATATTTTCATTCGATAGAGAGGAATAACATCTCTATCATTTTAGCTTTTCGGAGCCGGAATACATTTAGGTTGCTGTTAAAAAGTGGGTGTTATACTCAGAGGTCCAAGTAACAAAATAACATGAAATCCTTCTTACAATGTCAAGTTCCTCATAAAAATCTTCTGGTAAAATGGAAATGTGACGAAACTTCATCCTCAAAAGTTTTAGACACAAATCTTTGTATTTCCACCGGTAGAGTGTAGCACAGAACTCTACGCTAAATTTTAAGCCCCCCCCCCGGTCCAATTTAAGCAGCGGTTCAATAACGGCGATCTTCCCCTACTATTTTTCTTAAAAATAACTATAAGCTCACCTTCCACTCCCTAGTCATCCTCCTGCCCACGCAACTGAAATTGCAAGAAATAACTTACACTATTCTCTATATTCATTTTCTGTTTTTAGATCTCTAGTTTAAATCAATAAGTTTTTCTTAGTTTTTATAAAAACAATCCGGATCTCACGGGGTTAAATATTAAATTTAGTTACGGAATATCAATTCAGGAACAATGGCTTAGTTTTGAAATACTAAATATTTTCATTGGGTAGCGAGGAATAATATATCTGTTATTTTAGCTTTTCGGAGCCGGGATACATTTAGGTTACTGTTAAAAAAAGTGGGTATTATATTCAGAGGTCCAAGTAACAAAATAACATGAAATTCTTTTTACAGTGTCAAGTTCGTCATAAAAATCTTCTGGTGAAATGGGTGTGAGAGTCATTAGTAGCAAAATTCTTAAATATGAATCATACTTACTGCGATGGAAAAAAAAAAAAAACCGCTTGTGTTAGACAAACCTTAAAACAATATATTCAATTTTTAAATGCCCCCCTACGCCAGTCGTAGTCATCACTTTTCCCTTATGAATTTGTTTTCCACTGCTAACATCAATAAAGAAAGCCGTTTTGTAGTTTTACATTTGAGCCGGATGTTCTGAATGCGTTTTTTCCTTCATTTCTGATTTTAAGAATTCATAACCACCGAATCTAAAATTATTCTTTCATACCATAAAGCAGTTTTCTTTTTTTTTCGAACCTTTTTTTTTTGCCTTACGAATTCCTTTTCTTATTTCCGCATTTTTCACGCCGACAGCTAGCAGTAGGTTGGCGGTTTTATAATGATTATGGTTTCAAAATCGGTATTGTGAGGCGAAATTCATGCTTGCAATCTTGAAAATTTTCTTTGAAATTAAATACTGATCAAATAACTCTGATTTTTCTTCCATTATAGTTTCCATATCGGCAGTTGAATAGATTATTATTATTATTATTATTATTTTGGATTGTGTCATTAATTTTTTTTACAAATATTGAATGTTTAAAAAGTCCCGCACGAAAAAAAGGAAAAAATATTTTGAAAACTATTTAAAATTTATACATTATTTTTCTTTTTCCATTTTTATATTTTGATCCTCCTCGGTGCATCAATGTCTCCACAAGTTTCTTTTTCTTTACTGGTTGATATTGGTACATGCATGTAGATGGCGATAACACAGAAAACTGAAAATGACGTATATGGAAGGAAAACTATTTAGATCACCCCCAGTGGGTTTAAGGGTCAACCCACAAGCACCTTTGAATTTAACACATATTGCTAATTCTAATATGACAGTTTGTATCTATGTTAGAACTGTTACGTCAAAGCCCTTACTGCCCCAGTAGGTAATTCTGGTTGCGTTAAATAAAACCTGGCGTGAAGTTGAAAATTGTCAACTTTTTTTTTCAGAACTAAGAACAATGCCCGCGTAGAAGTGTTCATAATGTGATGTGAAAGTAATGTGTGTGTGTCAAAGCGATTAATAAAAACTTGAGTTATGGATCAAAAAAAAAAAGGAAAACTTGAAATCTGAGGTGGATTTTTAAAAGGAATGTTCTTTATCGATGTAAGACTTTATGAAAGACCTATGTTTTTAAAAACATTATGCATACATTTTTTTGAAAATCAATAAAATCCAGCATTCATAAAAGTTTGCACCATTGATAAAAGAATTTCCTCCTTTTGTGATGCTTAACTTCGAATTTTTTGTTTAATTTTCTGATACACAATTACGAAACTTTAAAACAATAGTTGAAGAAAGTTCTCTTTTCAGCAAAACTTCGGAGAGTGTTCTCACTCTTCACATATCAAAAGACTGCGGGTTTTGCTCTATAAATAGCATTTTTTTTTAAATTTAAACTGACCGAAAGATTGGACATCCTTTTTAAAACATTATGGTCTATAGTGAATAATTGCAAATTTTCTTAAAATACCTTCGAGCAATCACGTAATGTGAACATCAACATCACATGCAAGTTGATCCTAATTTTGATAGTTTCCTAAAAATGCAATTATACACTAGTTATCATAAATTGAGGAAAAATCACAAAAATAACGATAACTTCCTCAAAAAAAGGGCAGTCCATGAAAAATTTTAATTTGCTTGAAATTATCAAAAGGTTTGGAAAAAAAATTTCTATTGTAAACATAGCATACACTATTTACACAACTCTGACGATACACTCATGGTTGAAATATTATGAGTTTCGATTCTTTTCTCGATTTTTGAAATTTATTGGCTGTAAAATTTATGAAGTGCTAGAAAATTCATCAAGAAGTTAATTTAGAATATTAGAAAATAAATTGGTGTATTTTTATCATAAAATTCTGCATAATAATACATTCACTTATGGAATAAAACTACTTTGTACAGTATATATTTTTTTTATAGTGCCAAGATTTAAGAAAGTCTTTATATACAATTGTGTGTCTAGTTTTCGCAAACTCTTGATGAAATAATAAATGAATTTAACTCAAAGTTCATTCGCTTTTAATATCAGAAAAAGAAGGAATGATATAGGTTTTTTATGTAAATTATCACGCAATTGCCACACTTCCGGTGTTCTGAAGTGCTTTAGAAAACTACCCTCAGCATTTTGTATTTTTGTTTTAACATTTCAAATATGATGCAATTAAAGAACTAAATTTATATGATACTAAAGACATGTTGGATTATATCTTTGTGTAAACTTTTATATTATGGTGATACTTAACCTGAAGTTAAATTTAATTTTCTTGATAGTAGTGATATCGTTCAAGAGCTTTCACATTATCGAAATTAATAAGTTTCATAAATCTAAAGACATATATTTCATCGTGGTCATTTTTCTTTAAGTATGGCATTGCACTGATGTCTCGGCAACGATGGATTTCGTCAGACACGCTTTTTCTCTCTCCAGTAAAATCAATATGATATACGTTAACGTTTAATAAAGAGCAGAAATCTAACCACCCAAAAGTATTCCCAAGAGCTGATTAAACGTATGATACCACAATCAATTTTATATTCACTGGTGTATGAGGGCACTTATTGAAGAGGATAAGATTTTATACGGACATGAAGGGAAACTCCATCAATCTACGGTGAGTTTTTTATTCTTGATGATCCGTCAAAGTTCGCTTCAATCAATGCAGACCTCTGCCATGCAAATTCTACTGGATAGCTGAATTTGCAATCCGGGATTTCGTTTTCTGCTTTTATTTTTCCAGCTTCTTCCAAAAGTTTTTTTTTTCTTTCCAAAAAGATTTGAAAATGTTCTTTTTAAAAAGAGTCACGAAATGTGGGAAAGTTTTATTCGAAACTGCCGGAGAAATTGAAGAATTTGGTGCTTTCTGTTTGTTCAGGCGTGTGTAACTCTTTCTGAATCTTGAATGGATTTTGGTCCCGAGTTCTGTATCTAAGAAAGCATAAAAAATGGAAATTGCATTTCGCGAAATAGACTTTCTTCTCTAAACACAAGCGAAAGTTTCTAAATTCCAAAATGAATCTTTAATATCTGGAGAAAAATGGACTAAATATCATGTGTTCATTTAAAGAAAAAAAAACAGACCTGTGTTTCAGCAAATTGTAAACCAAATATCATGAATTGTTAAGGACTGATTTTACTGTAGCCACTACCATACGTAAATTAAAAGTTTATAATTAGAAATTTTCTTGTTTCTTTTTTTAAATTAATTAAAAACGTTACAGCGGTTTCAAACCCAATTCTACATAAGCAACATTCATAAGCAATGTATGTTTAAACTAATTAAATATTATGTTTTACAACTTCAAGCAGATAACCATATTATTTTAATGGAATAAAACAATCAATTCAAATAAATGCGATTCTGTACCTGAAAATATTAACCATCCGACATGAATCTCTTGTAAATAAATATGTCTCTAATACAAGGATTTTTTCAGAAAAAATATTTAACTAATTAAGGATTTTACCTGTACGCATGTCACGATTATTATGCATAACGATAGTCATTATCATAACCATCCCGGTTGAACTGCTATTTGTGTAATTTACCTTTTGTATTCATGTGTCAGTTTCAATAGTAATTAGCTTATAAACTTGGGATAATTTCCTAATGTATTTTAAGAAGCTTTAAACAAACTAGGAGCGTTGTAGAGTTATAAAATACGACACAGAAAGTAAATTAACCTATTCCACCATGATACGTGTTACTTACGTATTGACTATGTCATGCCTCAAAACTTTCTAAGAAATATTTCTATAATACTTAGTACTACCTCATGACAACAGCTGTTATTGCACAATGGCGAAAAAGTTATTTGTAAAACAACGCAGACTGGTAGTGTTGCCAATTCGAAAAAGCAATAACAATGATACTAGCAGAAATGCAGAATAGAAAAAGTTTGTTTCGCGGTTTATTTCTTAAAACGTTAACCTAAACATGAAAATATGAGAGTTTGAGTATTGTCCGTAATAATAATGCTTTTTCTAAACTTAATTGGAAAGTTTTTTTCGATCTCGGCAGATAAATGAAGGAAAAATTAACATAGATCAAAAAAGTATTTGCTACATGCTGGTGCCATTGCGCGCTTATAACAATATTTCTAGCGAGGTAATTTATTTACTATTGATGTAACTAAACCAACTAATGAAATATTATTTTGTGACCGGTACGCTTAGAAAAAAAAATCTGACTCATTTTGCTTTGAATACGTATCGAATGTTGACCTTCTATTCTAAGCATATTCGTTCCAAAATTCGATAGAGACAAAAAATTTTGCTTACTTTTCAGCTCGTTCCGAATTTGTTTTTCCCTTTCCAAAAACGAATTGAAAATTTGGTTGTGAAAAGTAGTCACTACATGGTCAGTTTTAGCCTGTTTATGAAGATAATCCATATTTTATGACTTTTTCAATGCAGTGTTCAAAAAAAAAAAAAAAACGCTTTTTATTTGAGTACTAGCATTTTCATTTGAAGACGCATTAAACATTCAAAACTATTTGGTATAGTGTATTCCATAAATGCTACAGCAACTTTTCTCTATGATTTTCAATTACAATTATACTTAACCTTTTTTATACACGTTTTAAAGAAAATTCGATCCGCAATTATTAAGCCGTCGTTATAATCATTCGTTAACTTTTATTCAGTTTATTTAATTTAAAGGAAGATTTGACTGATATCGATTGATGCATTATTCACTTTAGTACCACGTAATATCGGGCTGAATAACTGACAGAGTTTTTATCTTTTTCTATAGTATGTAAAAATAATGTCACAGGGGCCATTTTAGGCAAAGACACAACCGAACACCTACGTATATAACACATTCAGTTCGATTATTAGGAAAGATTTTCAATTACTATGGATGATCATAAAATATAGATAAATAAAATAGCCAATCATATACTTATAAAAGACTGAACAGTATGAATAACTATTTTTACAAATTTCTTCATTCTTGACTGTTTACATTTCCATTATTGCCAATATGCAGTTTATAAATGCAGCCATATTGCCATTATGTTCGTGGACTTCTAAATTTCCCACGGTTATAAAGTTTTAGTTTGATCTAGAAAATAAACAGGTTTAAAGCAGAACATTAAAATAATGTTTATTACAGCGCTAGTTGAAGTAGATTCCTGTAACAAGTAGAAAAGAGGTTAGGATGACATTATATTCTGAAATTTCTAAATATATATATACGTTAATTATCCATGTATTTTTAATTCGTATCTGATGGGAAAGCTTTTTGTTGCATGTCAGTTTATGAAACAAAATTAGATCATAGAAATGTATTCTTATTAGCGCAAACTACCCAAGAAAGTTCTTAGTGATGAAACAAATTTATTGCGCTTGGTATTTTTATTGAATAATATTTAGCTGTGAATATATATGTTTGCTCCTGTTCATTGTTTTATTTTTATCTTCTCATATTTGTAAATGTGTTTGAAAAATGCATTTTTCCATAAGCGTCTTTTTAGAAAGCATCTACGTGAACTTTACGATTCTTATTTTTTAAATATATAATTTAAAAAGCCACATTGCGTTTTTAAAATGTTTTCCGTAGCCTTTTGTAGCATCTCATTTTGAAAAAAAGCCTTCATATATTGTTTAATCAACATATTTTTTAATGTAAAAAGCGACATGAAGAAAAGTGTCGTTTGTAATAAATGAACCTCGGTTTAAATGTAGTGAGTGCAACATACTTAAAACAATTTTTGCATTTCGAAGAAAACAATATACAACTAAAAAAAATAGTGAAAGTAGGGGAATGGGGGGGGGGCAAAGTGAAAAGGTGAAATATTTACTCTGCGTTTAGCGCCACCTATCTGGTAATATTTTAACAATGTAGTTGCACGTGTAGTCAATTCTAGTCAGGAAAAAAATACCGCCGAATATTGAAGCATATGATAATGCATGTAATTTTCAAAAATTTATACTCTTATTGTAATAATTGTTGAAAGTCACAAATTATTTTTTTATATTACAAAATAATAAAGTTCTTTTTATTAACATTTTAAGTATTAATTGAGACTTTCTGATGTGCAGTGCTATATTTATTTAGTTAATATTAAGCTTGATTTGTGCTTTAAATAATTTGCTAAAATAGTCGAGTACATGCGGGGCAAAGTTGATGGGGCAAAGTGAAATAAATGGCTTATTTCGTTTACTCACTCAATCATTTACTAAAACACTTATGTATTCATGTATGAATTAATTCATTCACATTCCTTCCTTCCGTGATTCACTTATTTATTCATTCATTCTTTTATTTTCTTATTCATTCACTCTTTTACTCACTCATTTTTCTTCATACAGTAACTAATTAATTTTAATTATTCGTTTATTGTTGCAGTTTCTTTTCATTTATTCATTCTTTCTTTTATTTACTTATTTATTTGATCAAAAATATCTTTAACAATCGCATACAAAATATTTCAGTTGAAACATCTTTCATTTTTCACTTTGCCCCATAAAAAAAAAGTGAAAAAATTCCACTATTTTTTGAAGGCTCAAAATTACTAATAAAAATAAAAAATAATGTTTCGATGAAAGCTTTATTGTAAAATAATATGTTCTTTCTCTTTGTACTGCAATTTTCAAAATAAATTTTCAACTTTTTCATTTTGAAAAAGCTCAGTCATCTTAGCCCCACATCTTACCCCCACTTTGCCCCACATTCCCCTACATTTTTAAAACGACAGAGGAGCGCGCAAGTAAAAATTATTCTTACATACGATGGGGGGGGGGGGAGCATTATTTTGTTTTGATTTTTTGAAGACAAGTTAAATGTAATGGGGCACTTTTTCCCTATGTAGCTGTTGCATATTGGCGATTATATTTTTAGAGCCATTTTTTTCTTGAAAAAATAATCTTCGCTGAGACATGCAATTAAACTTTAAAATGTTGTTTATTAAATTGAAAATACTTTACATTTATAATTTTTTAATTGTTTATCGTTCTTTTAGTTCTCAATTTTTAATTTTGAACAAGCATATGAAATATTTAAAAATAATTTCGTGTGAGAACAGGGGCATAAAGTTGTCCTAATTATTTAAATGATTAAAAAAACTATTCGTTTTCTAATTAAATGTCATAAAACTTTCGTAAAAGTAAATCCTATTGAATTTCTTCTAAGCAAAAATTACATCAATTTTAATATTCCACAAAACAAATTGACTAACATATACGTATTATACAACATTATAATGCGTGGGTTCTAGTTATATAATACTCCTCTCACAGAAAAGGCACTCCAATCTCATAGCAGTGGTTTGCCATTTTATTTAACAATGTCAACCATCTTTCATCGTTTAATATTTCTCCATATTACTTCTTTTACTCGGCAATATATTTCGATACTCAGATGGCTTTTTTTCTAAATTTCTTTAATTCTTTTCTTGTTAAAAACGATGATTCATGATGGCTAAAGCTAGAGATGGCAGTTCGAATTATACTTTATACATTTCTCCGAATCGTTTTCAGCTATGACCAGATCAAGCTCTTTAAAGTGCTCAGCTTGCAAATTTATTGGTTCAATTTCTCAAGGAAAAAGAACTAGCGTATCTTCAAGAATAAATGGATGTTTTCCGCACTTTTATCCAAAAATGGCTCTGAGCCTTCTACAGGCAGCTCAGAATGGCGAATTGCGGTATTTTGGGGATTCCATTTGGAGTATTAATGATCATATATATTTCTATGTGGATTTATGTGTCTGTGGTCTAACTGAAATGAGATTTTTTTTTACAGCGCTGGAATTTATATTTTATGGACGCTTTAAGTTGTCTCTGTCAAGTGTATTCATTCGGATATTTTCATGGAACAGGTTATGTTTAGCATCAATTAAGCGAACTAGATTACACGAAGCACATTAATTTTTGTTGTTTGAATCTCCTCAGACTTTGTATGAAACTCTCCGCAAAAAAAGACTTAATTGATGTTTTTTTATTTTAATGAATATACTTTCTATGACTTGATGTTTATATTTTATGAAAAATTTCTGATTCACCAATGTAAGTTATCGATGCTTTTTTTGGAAACTGGAAGATACATTCCTTCAACTTTTGGTCATTTGGATTGAGGTTTGGATATAGCTTAAGCGAAAGAGATTTTAATGCACGAAATACAGATATTAATGTATGTTATTTGAATCTTTCTAGACTTTGTATGACACTTAACGTATGAGGCAGTGAGCAGCAAAGGGATGTAAGTGGACATTTGGAAGTTTTCAGTAAAACGCGTTTAAAGATAACATCCTGGGTAGGCTTTCATTGAACAGTTCTTAAAAATTATGCTGTATAGCAGCAAGTACCACTGCTACAAGTATCATCTCTTGCCCCAAGACAGAGGAGAGGTTCACCAGCCATGTGTACTGGTTATTTATAAATTTTTAATTTTGCCTCTTACATCCCTATACATCGCACTGCCTCATATGGTTTATTTGGAGTTTTATATAAGAACTAGTGTACCCGCACAGCTTTGCCCGTAGTAGAATAATAAGAAATTCTTTCAGTTCGCCTGTATATTTACAAATAATGTATGGTGAATTTCTCGCCAATTGGCTTGCCCATGTTACGGTTCCACGTTATGATAACTTGGTAATTTACTCGTCCATCTTATGATAATTTTGCTCTGAAAAATTTTCTTAAAATTGGAATAGAAAAAGGAAACAATTGAATTTTCAAAAAATCGCTTCTAGGTGCACACCCCCATACTAGAAACTAACTTTGTGCCGAATTTCATGGAAATCGACCGAACGGTCTAGGCGCTACTGCGCGTCACAAAGATCCGGACATTCAGACAGAGAGACTTTCAGCTTTATCATTAGTAAAGATAATGAACGCATTTTCTAGGCCTTTATGTTCGTCTATTTTATGATAAATTTCTTATTCATTTTTGCAAACACTCGATGTTTCTATTCGAAAATTGGAAGAGAAATTACATCGGTCATTGAACATTCGAATCCAGGTTTTGATATAGCTTTAATTAAGTGAATTAGATTTTAATACATCAAATATGCAGATTAATTTGTGTTATTTTAATCTATTCAGACCTTGCATGAAAATGGATGAATATATGACTTAATTGGTATTTTTTTAAAAATCTCAATAAACAGACTCTAAATGACTTGCTGTTCATCTATTTTGTGACATATTTATGATTTCTATGTAAGTAGTTTACGTTCTCATTTTAGAACTGGAAGATTCATTCCGGATTTTTTTTGCTTTATTCTTCGTTGTAATAAATTGCTAGAAATACGTCGAATGAATATATCCGCAAATTGTTTTAATTAGTTTCAAGCTTTCCTTTTAATGATTTCGCTCTAGCTGATTTCAGAACTGGAATAGATTTCTCGTTCTTCAATTGCGGTATATTCAATTTTTAAATTTTTTTGGAATTATTCATTTTTATTATTTTCTTTTAAATGTGTAATCAATGTTGTGATTTTGTGAGATAAACTTAGCAGTACAGTAATAATTAATTCTAGAAAAACGGAGGGGGCCCGTGAGCACGAGTTTATTCTCCAGAGTGCACTTCTCGTAGTTTATTCTTCAACAAAAGAAATAATGGGGGAGACTGGGGTAATAACGGTCAGCGGGTATGACGGTCACAATGCTTTCTCGTAAAGGGAATAAAGCAGATTTAGATTGATTCGTGCTGCTATTTCACTGTAGTTTATGGATATACTACTAAAGTGCTCGCCATTTTTCCAGTTGTCGTTTGGCTGTTGTGTAAGAAAGACTGTTTTGACGTTTCAATAACGAGAATACAAGAAAGAGAGTAGTTTTATCCACTATCAGCTCTTACTGTTTATCTTTCCTTGAACGAGACTGAGCTCCCAATAACAAGGTACGTCGTATTGCAGTATCACGTATCGTTTTGTTATGGTTTTAAGCACTAATATTTGTTTTTTTTTAGCCTTTTAATAAAAACATTCGGTTGGAGTAATGGTGGTCACCATACGGCAATTCCTTTGTCAACTGAAATTAAAAAGAACAGAAGTAAATAACTAAAAAACTAAGCGAATGAAAAAAGAATTTAACGAGGAAAAGAAAACAGCTGCTGTTGCTGAAAGAAAAGCACAAAAATGAAGTGAAAGGAAATGAGCAGGAAGCTCTTTGAATCTGACTCAGACACTTCTATTGGTGAGAACAAGAGTTGCAAAGACAAATTAGAAAATGAGTTACTTTTGACGGAAACGGGCATAGATATCTGTTCCTCTTGCGAAGGCACCGAAAAAGACGGAGAAGTGTAGAATCTGTGTATTTCTTGTGCATTATGGGCACATTAAGAATGTTCTAGATGGGACACTCCTGAGGGTGCTCTGGAGTGTCCCCCCTCTGTGCTCTGGAAAATAAAATTAACTTGATTTCCTAAAAGCTCAATAACTTATGTAAAAATATTGGCAGTGCCCTTAAATTTGTAATCCCTTTTTTACCATGGAAAGATGTTTTCTAAATAATTGATTTCATATTATGTCCATACTTTCAATTTCTTTTTGTAATATTTTAAAAGCGGTAATAAAATAAACCAAAAGTTTTCAAATTAACGTATTTATGTCGTTGAAAATCTTCATAGTACTTATTTTAAACCTAATAAGTCGTAAATATCAGTACTGGCCACCATTACCGCAGGGTAGGGGTAGTATCGGTCAAAGCGGATTTTGTAATATGTTTTATAATACCAATAGGTAAGATTAATTAAGGCTCAATTTGAGTCTGCAATAGGTAAAATATACTATATGTAAGCAATTTTACCTGAATGCGTTTCAATTTTTTTTTTTTTAACCAGTAAAGTTTTAATATGCATTTTCCCTTAGGTGATTGCCATTTCCCCAGTCTTCCCTAAGTAGCTAAATGTAATACTACTCAAATTTTAGTGTCAGTGTGGTAAAATTTATTACCTCTACCATAATGCTTTTAATGACTTTCATGAAAGAATTCGTACATCTTTTGCAGCTTTTATGAAAAGGTAAAAGCCCCTTTAATTTATGAGAAAATGTATTTTACGATTCTTAAAAAAATATGCATTTCTTAATCGCAAAAAATGCCTTTATAAAAAGTAATCATAAATTTCAGATGAAAAATGGGACAAAACATGCTTTTCTTGAATTTATGAGCAAAGAGAAAAAAATCGTCTTTATAATGTCTCGCATATTTTATGTGCATTTTTAATATTTTATAACGATCGATAGGTATCCCATATTTTATGAGAATAATGTGATCACAAACTACATTAAACTTTCACGTTTGTTTAATTATTTTCCATGCGGAAGTACTGATAAACGTTCTTAAAATTGAAACATATGAATGAAGTTAAATCACATAAAAAGTCATTACAAAAAAACTTGCAAACTCATTACAAATAACTGTTTTATGATTATTACAATTAGAGTGTTATATTCAAGGATTATCTTAAATTTTTTTCCCTGCATATTTGTTCTATAAAATATTTCCAACAAATATTTCGTCAAATTAGTACTCAAACACTTCCATTAAGGATGTATATTTGCACTCTAAAAATTTACCGTATATAAAGGAACACCGGATATGAGGTACAAAGTGATTTTGTCACTTACAACAAAAGTTGTTAAAAGAAGAAAAAACATGACGTAAAACGAAATATAAGATTCAGGGATTGGAATATTTCAGAAATCCTCGTATTCAGAAATGCACATTTCAGTAAGATGCGCCCAAACCGAATCAGCACAAGTTACTGTCATAGTTCATCTGTGTACCAATTTTGGCGTAATTACATAGTTAACTTTTTGAACAACTGACACGGTTACCACAAATAACTTGTTGTATTAGAAGGTTCACAAACATAGAAGAAGGTTAGAAGGATCACAACGTTTCTTAAGGCAGGAAAATCCGTCGACATATGAAAAAGGAAAAAGTGCAAAACTTTAATGATGTAATTTTTCTCTCTCAGGAGTGTAGAAGAAAGTAAAAGTATTCTATCAAAGTACTTCTTAAATGATTCATGCAATGCTGAGTGATGTATGAAAAATAATTTGTGTATCGGTCGCTTCCTGAAGAGTAAAAAGGTTCAAAGACACGAAATTTGTTTGCTTGTACTTTGAGGTCATGCCCCGATTACTTCGATGCGGTTTTTACTTCCTTTTTGCAAAAAAGGAAGTATTGTATTCACGAAAAAAATTTCACCCAAAAATCGGCCTTAATTTCCATTTTGTACACCCGCAAATGAATGTTACGTTTTTTTTTTCAACCTGACCACACGTGGATATGTGCCTAAGAACGTACAGACACCCGAAATATCCATTTTGACGATCCCTGAGTTAATTACAACGAGTTTTCTCGTGACGTCTGTATGTACGTATGTATGTGCGTATGTGTGTATGTGTGTCGCATAGCTCAAGAACGGAATGTCCTAGAAAGTTGAAATTTGGTACATAGAATCCTAGTGGGGTCTAGTTGTGCACCTTTCTTTTTGGTGGTATTCGTATGCTTCAAAGGGGGTCTTTTGCCCCTTTTTTAGGGGAAATCATTGTTAATTTCGATATAAACTCACGTGGTGTTATAATTTGGCGGACACTTGACGATATATCGCCAGTCTTTTGGTCGCCAAGTTTTGTCACCTACTTGGCGATTTTTTTTTTTTTTAAATCTGGTTTCAATTTGATCAATGTTAGTAATATTTAGGGAAAAAACTATTGAATCATATTAAAATTGCCAATAATTAGAAAATGACATTAAATTGGAGTGAAAGGAAGTCATGTGATGCACACATCAGCTCGTTTGTCTTTCGAAATTCGAATTTGTTCTGTGATTTAAATTTCAATTTTCAACCATTGAACGGGCACTTAAGTACTTTCTCTGTGTCAATTAATAACCTCATGATTTTAAGTGTTTAACCCACAATACATTTCTTAATCTCGCTTTAAAATTAAAAATAAAAAAAACATTCAAAGTTTTTCCTGTTGTAACATAGCTTGAAGTGCTTGAATTGAAAATAAAAGGTGTTATAAGCATTTCCAAGCCAGTGAAACTTAAATTAATAAAAAAAGGATTGGTTAGTTTTTCTCAATTATTTGTGCGAGAGAAAAAGAAAAACGACTTAAAAAATAAGTTGTAGGAACTGCTATATAAAGTTGTCTGCGTTTTCTTTCTGAACTTTTATAGAACTATCTTCATTGGGAGTTGTAAAATTATACTTAACTGCAAGGTTTATTATTTCATTCCTAAAATAAAAGGGTTCAATCTGCAAAGAAATTTTTTCTACCGATTGGAAAAAAAATGAAATTCGCAAATTGCAACTTTTAGTAATTTTATTTTAAAGGGAAGCCATTTGATATTATGTTCAACGTCGAACAGACGGTCACGGTGCATTAAGCAAACTATTACATTAAGTACACGGATTAATTAGTTTATGAGTTTTGTGTAACTGCACGCTAAAAGAACATTTCCTTTACTTTTTGCAAGCAACAGAATCTTCATTTCAATACAAAAACTATTCTGCAGACTAAATCAGCTACTCTTCCAAAGAGCGATATGTTTGTAACACAGCTCAGTTGCTATTTGTTTTGAAGCTGTGAACTGCGCGAAAATGTTTTCATGTGTATTGTTATGATATGCTAGTTTCATGGAGTTTCATAGAGAAAAAAGTGTCATTATAAATGATTCATGTCCTTTTCTAAATAAATATTTGAATCTGTGATCAGATTTACATTTTACATTCGAAACGTGAGCAGATCCAGGTTTAAAAACTTGCGTTAACTATTCTGTCCTGAGCAAGTAGAGGGCACTAACTGCGAATTTTTCACTTTTTAATTTTTTTAAATTTTTGGTTCCTTTAACTTAATGCTTACATGGTTTCCTCTTTTCAAAATGCTCCAAAAAATCTAAGTTGCTTGTCATATATTTGCAATAAATGAAATTAAAATCTAACATATAAGAATTATCTACATATATTTAGTGATCGGTTTTGCTGCAGTTTTGTTGGCTAAAAAGTGAAAAATAAAAACCTTATATTAGTTTCTACCATTTGCAACAGCACTAAAACGTTCATCTATTTAAAATATAATTTTCAAAAACTGTGTCCAAGTCTTGAACTTTTGAATTTTTTTTGACTCCAGCATTTTTTGTACTTGTGTTTAACTGAAGAAATATTATAATAAAAAACGTTATGTATGAATCGTTGACATTTTTCATTGGCGACCTGAAAATAACATATTTTAAAGATTCTAAGAAACTCCAGCTGCGACTTCCAGCTTCCTCTCTTACGCGCAGCCACCATCTTTTGATAAAGCGCTGTTTGCAGCTATTACACCAGAGCAAAATTTCCATATTTTATCCAGTTCCCACTATTTTTCCTTTAGTCGCATTTTTACTTTTCGTTGCCATATATTTTCATAATGTCCTTGCGATTTTCCTTCTCATTCTTTCGTTTCTGTTCCATTCGTATGAGTAATTCCTTTCTTGTTAAAAGTTATGATCTATGGGTGCCATAACTTCACGAGGCAATACAAATTACATTTTATACATTCCTAGAAATCGGTTTTGCCGAACCCAAGCCTAGCTGTTTAAATTGCTTAGCTTGCAAATTTATTGGATTTTTTTTTTTTTTTGTTGAAAGAAAAATTATCCTTAAGAATAAATTGATGTCTTTCACCCGAAATGGTTCTCTTGTTAATAAAAGTGATTCAGTTTTATCTTTGGATGGAGTTTTGTGCTCCTTTTCTTATAAACACATTTGATTTTGAGCTATTGAATATTAATAAATAAGTAGATTTCCTTGTACCGAGAAATAACAGGAAGTATCCAACGTTTTTTAGAACTCTGTTTATTTGTGCTAAATAACGTTGGAAACGTCCTGTTACTATTGATTATTATTCTACCAAAAAGTGTATAACTATGATTTCTGCTTTTGCTTCGAAATTTACTTAAAAAATTAATT
The DNA here is from genome assembly GCF_026930045.1 of Uloborus diversus. Classification (NCBI taxonomy): domain Eukaryota; kingdom Metazoa; phylum Arthropoda; class Arachnida; order Araneae; family Uloboridae; genus Uloborus; species Uloborus diversus. The sequence continues at coordinate 149,476,412 of NC_072735.1, read as the reverse complement.
TATTTCTTTTAACTGCCTCAAGCTGGTTTTAACCGTCTCTAAACCAGCTACTTACTGGTTTAGAGACAATCGTTTGGTTGAAATTCATAGAACTTAGAAATTTTACGCTCCCCTTTCTCTAAAACCATATCATGTTAGACCTTGAAATATTTACCACATATTTTATGCATATAACTGCATATACTGAAATAAAACGTTTTCTGTTAATGCAAAATGGAAAAAAAAATACCTATGAAACAAATCACATGTTGCAAAACGGGATGTTTTAAAACTTTCAACTGTGTGCAGCTAAAGTTCTAATAAAAATAATAATAATCTATTTTTCGCTAAAAATTCACTTCAGTATGTAGAAAAGGGTCTACATAGAAAAACTATTCATACTTGTATCTTTTATACATTATTAGAGGTACATGCTTGTGTACGATGTAGAAATGTAGGTATGAAGTTTAGGCTTTTTAAGTCAAAATATGCCTTTTCTTAGCAATAAAAGTTAGGAAAAAATGATTGAAGGTATAAAATGGGAAAGATACAAGTATAAGATTGTAGAAAACGTACACTGACTGAATGTTAGTGTGCTAAAACATTTTTAATGAAGTATGATTTTCTCTTTTAAATTTCAATGTATGGAATTGGTATTTTTTGAAACTAAATGTAGTTCCCTTTTCTCGAATATTAAATTGTGTTAGGATTTGACATGTTTACAGCCTATTTCATGCATCTAATTGCGAAGTATTTTTTTTTTCATATTCCAAAAATATTTAGTAATAGAGCTGATTTCGTGTGGCATTTTTTTTTTTTTAACAAATACTGTGACTTACACATTAAAATTTAAAAGAAAAAGAAAAAAACTAAGCTTTCTTTCTGCAAAGTTTTACTTCAAGGCGGAGGAAAGAATATATTTAACGTACAGAAAATAAATTTCATGATTGTACCTTTAATAGATCTTCAGGAAAAGGTACATTCACTTGGACAAGTTAATATTGACAGTATAGGGGGTATTGACTCCCCTTAAAAGTACACGTGCAGACGGATCGAAAAAAACTATTCAGCATTTATTTGAAGGTGAGTAGAATGAAAACTTAGGACGAAATAGGAATGAAATTTTTTTCGCGATTTTATTGCTTCTTTTAATATGTAAAAGGAAGTATCAACAAAAAACTTTCATGAAAACGCAATTACGTACCAAAGTTTTGTAAGCAAATATCTTTTTCTTAAACTTCTTTTCATTCCACTTGCTCTTCTTCAAAAGATATCATTATGGACAATTCTTCGGATAAGTTACTGACATTTTTGAACCGAAACAATACGTATTTTGTAATATTAAGTGCAAAATGTACACCGTGAAAGCAATTTTTGCCCGTTTAATATTGTATTTTTTAGGCTGAGTTCAATGGTATAATTAAATTCTCAAAATACATTTTGGACGATTTAACAAAAAAATAATAATAATTTGAATCTGACTGACATACTTGTTTTTAAAATATCAATCAGTTACCATGTTTTTAATAAATATTTAAAAATCATCAAAAATGTATTTTGAGTATTCAATTATGCCATAAAATTCAGCTTAAAAAATACAATATTCCAGGGCAAAAGATCGTTTGCACAACATATATTTTATGTAAAATGTTAAAAAAATACTTTTTGTTTTGCTTCAAAAATGTCAGTCAGTTAACCTTGGAATTGCCCATGCAATATTTATCCGTTTTCTTTTGAAATTAAAAAAAAAAAAAAAAACAAGCCATTAATACTTGGAGAAAACGATTTTTTTTGTGGGGGGGGGGGGGTATTTAAGCTAGTAAAAACGCGAATTCGAATGTTTTTTAAAATATTTTTTAAACCGTAAACCTGGTGCTAAAAAACGCCCTTTTTAATAAAAGGTTAGCCCCTTCTAACAAATTCCCGTCCTTGACAATTGGTTTTCTCCTTATGTGAATGGCAGTTTCGAGCCAATAACTTCATCTTAAAGAGCTGTTTTGCACTTATTACACTGAAGCCGCATTACCATATTCTATCCTGTCCTGGTTTTCCCCTTTCTTTATTTTAGTTTTCAGTGTTTTTTTTTTAACATTTTGGCATCTTATTTCCGCCATTTTTTCCCGTTGAGAAAGTTCGATCTTTTGCAAAACCGTGACACATTAGAGCAATGAGTTTTGATGCTCTTACATGGTTTTGTTTACTGTTCAGGTTTAGTAGAATGTTTTTTTTTTTCATTAATTTAGGAAAAGAAATCTCTTCATGACTTTTGTTGTAAATGCGTTTGATGGTGGTTTCTCGTGTTTCGTTTTTACCACTTTTGAGTGCAACATGTTTTTTTCGTTATTTCAACAAAAAAAAAACGTATTTGCACTAAATAAAAAACATTTTTTTGATAGCTTTCTTAAAGAAAATAGTTTAAATTATTCTCAAATGTTCATTCTTGTTTCAAAATGAGAAAAATGTGTTACACTTGACTTTTTTCGGAAAACTAACGCTTAAGTTTGAGAGCAACTATTCGCTTATTTAACAAATAAACAAAAATTTAAAGAAGGAAAGAAAGTGAGAAAGACTCGGTTTAAGGACCATTGCAAATATTATGAAACAAAAAGTTTCTGTTGAAGAATTTTCAATGTAATTTATTATAAAAATAAAGCTGTTTCAAAAAAATTGAAGTGGAGTTAATTCTTTCATCTCTATGTTGAAAAAAAAAAAAAAGTAACGTCAAAGAATTTTGAAATTCTGTCTATGGCAGTCCTGCATCCAGGAGACCCCTTGCTTCTACAGACCTGACATTTCTCATAACACTAGTCCCTAAGGTTTGCACTTGATTTTTTTTTTCTTCTAAAGTTTTATTAGTGTTTTTTGTAATTATATTTTTGAGCAAAAATTTCCCATTAATTGCCTATTGAAGGGATGAACATTTTTCCACACTCCTTAACATCCTATGTCATTCAAAAGAGCTTTTTTTCTGCATCAGTTTGAACTAGTTCCAATTTTCTCAATCAACTAGATCATCAGATATAAGTGTTTTTCTAATTGAGTGAAAGTCTTTAAGTCTAATTTAGGTTAAAATTAGTACAAGCCTACAGCTAAAGAGTAAAATATAACTCTACACCATGAATTTCAGACTCTTTTTAACCGACTTCAAAAAGGAGGCGGTTATCAGTTCATACCGTATGTATGTTTTTTTTTTTGTTTGTCCACTCATAGCGTCTCACCTAGTGAACCGATTTTGATGATTCTTTTTTTAATGGATAGGGGATGGCTCAACTTAGGTCTCATTACTTTGTTTGACCATATTTGTTCTTTAGGAAAAAAGTTATGGGCAAAAAACAGTAAATTTTATGCACTTTCCCTATTAAATGATTAAAATGATATTGTAGCGAAGTTCGCACTTTTCATCCGTGGATAACGGTGGCTCAGTGGTAGAATTCTCGCCTCCCACACGAGCGACCCGGGTTCAAATCCCGACTAGGACAAGGTGAATTTTACTAAAATTTCGTTTCTACTGTTTCCCGTATTTTCTCGAATGTTCTATTAATTTCTGTATCTTTTCAAGTCTGGAAAGTTCCAGCACTTTCTCAAGTTGTATATAAGGAGATGTAACGTTCATTGGTGGTTCTGAATAAAGATCTCGAGTTGAGCCTAACGAGTATTCGCTTCATTTGGCTTTCACATTGTTTTCGCTAGCTTCATCTACGCGACAATATGAAACTCATTGTTATAAAAGGTTGGTGCCATATAACATTAATAGTAATTGTAATGATAATTTTGAATGAAGACTTCTCTGAAGCAAGCATCAAATTTCTTCAAGGAATATTTCGATAATGGGGAATCTGGCGCTGTCGGCTCATTTTTGGCGTAAATAATTTTATTTTAGTAACCCTGCTGATTTATAGTAACCCTATGTGAATTATCAAAATCTTCCTTTCTTCAGTGCTATTGCTCCATAGTAGGGGTAAACCTAACCTGGAAGCGAGGTGATGCAGTGATTAGGATCTGCTTAGCATTCACAATGCTACCATTAGGTTTGCCTCAACTACTCTGTAGTATTTTTATCGTTATCATCTATGCCGATAACAAATGATCGGGGCTAAGTAAGAAAATACAGGATTGCAGCATGAGCAACTTAGATGCTGTGGGATGTAAATTAGTTAGGAAAAACGCAATACTTAAATGGTTATAATTAAATTAACTACGCATGATTTCCAGAGAGGAACAAAGATAAGTTTTTAGTGCCAATCGCTTTAAGTTTAACGTGTGTCAATAGTTTTTTTTTTTTAGTATGGAGCATTTTTAAGAAAAAAATGTGAAGTTTCGTGATGGTAACTTCTTACTATTTCTGAAATACCTACATTTACACTAAAAAGAATGAAATAAAAAAAAATTTTGAAAAAAAAAATAGAACCGACTTCAAAATTGCTCTAAAAAGTGAAAAATAATTTTATTCTTTAAACACCATCGATAATGCTTTTAAACATAATTTTTGAAGTTGGCGCAAAAACCATAGATAAAATCATTCACAGCCATAACTCAAATACAACTATAAATTTAACCAGACCCAGTTTCTTCACTATCACATACATTATGCATTGATGACAGCATATTTGAATAACGATATAAATGTTTCGTTCGTAACTTTGGATGCTTTTCTGAAAAAAAATATGAACGAAGCATGGATACACTGGATTTTACGTTTTGTTTTTGCTCCAACTTCAAAAAATATGTTTAAAAGCATTATCGATGGTGTTTAAAGAATAAAATTATTTTTCACTTTTTAGAGCAATTTTGAATTCGGTTCTATTTTTTTTCAAAATTTTTTTATCAAACGTACAAATCGGCCGTTTTGCTCTGGAAGGACGGGTGCTTTTTGAAGCGATTTTTTAAAAGTAAAATTGTTATACGTTTTTTTATCAAGTTATTTGTGTCTTCGGGTTGGAGTATACCTTTATATATTTAATGAGCTTTTCAGTCAAACTAATATTTTCTACACTAAAGGTAGAGCGTTTATTTATTTATTTTTTTTTTGTTCTAAACTAAACGTGTATTTTAATCTTCTCAACTGACGGTTTAAAACTTCGCGAACCAAATAAGGTTGCGAAGCTATCTTACAGAATGTACACATGATTTAAGTCCCTAATACAACTTTTAATATTCATTAGATTTTTTTGTGCTTTAATTTTCGAGGTTTGAATACGCTTACAATAAAATATATTTAAGGGCTGTTTATAAAATCATGATTTTTTTTAACCACCTTAATTTTAATTAGTCCAAGCAAATTGCAAGGAGATCAATTTTCTTCGCGAAAGAAATGACTTATTTTTTTTATATATGATTATGTTTTTAATGCATCTTAAAGCAGAGTTGTATTTAAAGCTTTTAAAATGCATTGGAGTAGTTTTGTCTTTGAATATTCGTGTGAGTGAAATATCTCAATTTTTTAGATTTCAGATTATTTTAGCATTGCTGTATTTAAAAGAAATCAATGGTTGAAAAAGCTTAAAAAAACAGTATAAGTATAGTTGAGCTTAAATATTGGTTACAGTTTTCGGCGTTCCCTACATCGCACAACTGTGTTAGTGATATAAAAACATGTATAAGGTATTAAGCTCCTTTAAAATTCTGTCCGTGCTATTGCATTAATGAATTTCGTTGTTTAAAGGAAAAAGGAATGCTATTGCACTCGGACGTTATGCACATCCTATAAGAAAAAAATTATCGCACCAAGAAGAGGTCGTTCAGAATGAAACGAAACTTTGCATACGTAAAGGCAACACTAATATAAGAAAGTGATTAAAAAATTAAATTAGAATAATTATTCTTATATGAAAAAATCCTAAAGGAATGGTAGCTTTAGTAATCCTGCTACGTACCTCTAGCGTGGATATACGAGGGTCAGCATTAAGCATAGTCAAGCATTGAGGCGTAACAGTCTCGTACGATATCCCACGTCATTCCGTACCACAGTTACAGTAATGGCGCCATCAATTCTATGAATTTCATAGGCTGTTAAATTAACCGTCTCAAATGATCTCCGATATGCTCATTTTTTTTTTTTTTTTTTTTTTTTTTTTTTACAAATTATTGCATCGCGCAGGCCAGAGAAAGTGATAATATAGAAGAAAAAGTCTCCTGACACCCTTGCTGTATGTGAACGAGCATTGTCCTCTTAAATGGCTGTGAGCCCCGTCATGAGTCCCAACATATGCGACAGAAGCATGACACTAACGCACCGTTTTGCTATCATGGTGCTTTGGATCAATATTAGGGGTTGCATGGTAGCAACCCATAACATAACCCCAGTTGTGGACGCGACGTGCCGTAGAAAAGTAATGGTCTTTTTAGTGTGTTTACGTTCTCACCTTTACTTGTAATAGTGTCGCGTTCGACGGAAATGAACTGCAATCGAATGGATCAAGATCGTTTTTAACGATGAATCGAGATAATATTTGGGCAATCATGACATTTTTGTACGCTTAGGGAGAACGCGTTGATAATTCCCAGTAGGTATTTTAAGGGTAAATTTAACAATAACAAACAAGATGAAAAAAAAATGACTGCGATTAATTGAAAAACTTGTTCCTGTTCTTAATATGTTCTCAATTTTTTGTTTCAAGATATATATATATATATATATATATATATATATATATATATATATATATATATATATATATATATATATATAAATTGAAATACCATAACCTGACGACTTAAAATTGACTCAAGTCAGACATACATATGACTATAGGCTTGCTAGATTTCTGAAATAAGCAGCCTGGACTGGACAACGGAATGCCCCCTCCCCCAGTGTCGCGAGTATGCAAAAGGGTACATTTTATTTTCATTGCTATGGATGAGTTGTTATGAATTTGAGCTTAAAAGGGATACTACTAAAGAACACTAGCAGATAAGTGTAAACATTTTATTTATTAATGTTAATTTTTAAAAGCTGCTTTAGTAAAAAGAAACAATTTGAATGAGGAATAAGTTTAAACAATATTTTGGTTTTAATCATGTAAAAATCCTCATACGCTAATCCAATAATTATTTCTTCCAGTCAATGTTTCAAACGACAAAGTAATTGTCACAAATAATCTTTCACACTTTATTATTTTGAGTTTTTTTTGGTCATCTGTAATCAAATTTATCTTTTTTGGGAACGAGGAGTAAACCGGCCGGAGCACCGAAATTTGTCTGAAAACCTGAAATGTCCCGATTAAACAGGGACGTCCGGAAAGCCTACATATGAGGCCCCTAGTTTCAAAACCGGATACTTGTAGGAGCGGACAAACGCTCAACTTGTAAAAAGTCCGGTTTTGAAACTGAGGCAGACCTTCCCGCCCCATTTCAAGGGGGAAAGAAGCGATTTTTGAACCTAATATTGAGCAGGCAAATAGGCCTTATGATTCTCTACAAGATTAACAAAAAAAAAAAAAAATCGAATTTTTTGCAAGTATTCGGTTTTGAAACTAGGGGCCTCATATGAAATAAAGTAAATGTGCAAATGTTTTCTCCAGGGCTGCGAAGTGGGAAAATTACTTACTTCCTACTCCGACTCGTACAATTTTTGGGCTTGCGACTTAAACTGTTGTACCCCGAAATCAGTCCGACTCTGACTCAGAGGGAAAATAACAGACTCTATCTCTTTGAAACTTAAAGCCATTGACTCCTGACTCTGACTTCTTTTACTCAAAATCAGTCCCACTCAGACTCTATGACTCCGATGTCCTGGTTTTTCTGTAAAATTCTGTTTGTTGAGATAGTTCGTTTTTAGTTTCATTTTAAAGCTCAAATTAATGATTATTATTTTTTTTTTGTGACGGGGGAAAGTAGGCTAGTTTAGTTCTGAACGGAACTTAATGCTAAATACTTTAAGTTATTTATGCACTCTACGCGTACCATTTTCTTCTCTTAACTTGCTGTTTCTTTTTTCATACCAGTGAAACGTTACGACCTTTTTTCTTTTTCTTGGATTCCTTATGCGTATCTCGTGAGTTATTGTATTATCGTAAGTATATGTACGAAGTACATACATCAAATTTGATCCTAGTCTGCTCCGTTGTTTTTTATGCCGAACGTAGTTCGTATGGGAAGTTCAACTGTAGTCAAATTATAGTTTCATATAAAATGCAAGCATCTTCACACTTGCTGCTTCTATATGACAAACAAATAAAATCTTAACTAATAATAAAACTGGAAGTCTGTGTCTCTGGATATCTGGATAACTGTTTCGCGCATAACACCTATGCCATTTGTCCGATTTTTATTAAATTTGGCGCATAATTAATTCGTAGCATAGGGGTGAGTACCTAGAAGCGATTTTTTGAAAATTCGGTTTTGTTCTTTTTCTATTCCAATTTTAATCTACCATTGGGGGATTTAATTCCTCTGCAACAATACCGAGAAAATTACCATAACATGGACGAATAAATTACCATAACATGGACGAGCAAATTAACATAGCATATTGGCGAGAAATTCATCATCCATTATTTGTAAATATACAGGCGAACTAAATGACCTTTTAATTTGCTACTACGGGCAAAGTCCTGCGTGTACCGCTAGTTGATAATAAAAGCTTCGATAATAACGTGATTATCAACCTCATTCATACAGCATAAATTACGCAGATTTCGTTGCAAATTGCTGCCCCGCATAGGATCAAGAAGCAAAATATCTTAAACTCATTAAAATTGGGTTCGAAAGTTACCCCGAGTTTTATTTTTGTTTCTATTATCTCCCAAACGTCGCTTTTCATTGCATATACACAGTACTAATTTTTCAAATCAAACTTCTTGAGAATTTTGTTTGGTAAGTACGTACCTCATTAAACATCAGATCTTATATAGGAATTCAACATGAACAATTTCTTTTTAAAAACTCTCTTATATAAAAAATATATGTCTTTTACATAATAAACATTCATTTCCTTTAATTCAAAGATTAAGATGAAATATGCACTATGGGTTAATGCAAATTTCTTTATAGATGTATCGATCTATTTTTTAAAATTTAAATATGTGGTTTCCTTATTAATTTTTTAGATGACAACATATTGTAATAAACAAACCTCGGTTATTAAATGACATTATGCCGTTTTTTAATGCAGTCCGTGTTAGATGATATATTTATTTCAAATACTTGTTTTTGTAGGATCATTAAAAACTTAACAGCTTTTTTAAATGTTTTATTTCATGTAAGATTTCATTTAAATGATTCTCTTTGGCGTAATGTCTTACTTTATTGCCTGATTTAATGATGGCTATGAATTATTCAAACTGCACCTAATGAAATGAATGTTAAACCTCTCAGATTAATGTGACCTACCATATTAAGTTATTAAAAATTCCATTACAAACAATTTTTGTCATTTATTGTCGACTAAATTATTCTCTTGCGTGTTTATGGGGTAGCTTATTTTTTTCGTTCTATATATTTCATGTTTTTTTAGGGTAAAAAATGCAGTTAAAGAAACTTTATTTGTGGAAAATAAGTAATTAGGTTCTATGATTAAATTTTAATGAAGGTGTAATATCTCTTAATACTTGCTGTTTTATTTTTGAAAATCAAAACTTACATGAAGAAAGCTTAATATATTTATTCTTCAAAAGAAAATCATGTTTATAACAAAACATTAAGTGGTAAAACAAATCATTTAGTGAAGTTTGTTTTACATTTTTAATAACAGAATAGTTTGCTGACCCTTCATATATGTTTATAGCAAATGGATCTTTCAGTCAATAATCCGTAAGAAAGAAAACTGTTTCTGAAAAAACAAAGTATTGTATTCACAAAAGTTAACAGAACGTGCATTACATTGTATTCTATAAAGTTTTAGACAAATGGTTATCCAGCATGAAAAAAGTTAACGAAATTTAATTCTAAAACAAATCAAAATGAATGAGAACAGCTAACTTAAAGGAAAAATAGAACACAGTTTTAGAACAATTGAAGTATCATAATAATAGACAAATAATAATACAAGAAAACTGAATTAAATGTCACATTATGTCAAAATATTTGTAACATAAGATGAGTAATCTAAAACCTTATTAAAAAACCGTTGTATTTTTTACTATGATGAACTGTTCTTTTATTACATTTTATGAATGTTCATTATGTTACGGAGTTTTTTAAAGTCTCTTTATTCTCTAAATGTTTACTGTGTAAAATCTTGTTCATAGCATGTTTTTACACGGTAATTTGTATTACAAAATGTTTCGACTTCTTAAGGCAATTTTTTTGGAAAAGCATGTAGCAAAACTGACAAGGTTTTGATGTTATCTGTTTCGAAATTATAAGTACTGCCATGCAGTATAAATTGTGTGTATATTTAAAAAAAAATATTTTTATCAATTCTCCCGAAGGTTTGAAGTTTTATTATTTGCATAAAAATGAAAGCAGAGGTAAAAAACTTATCATATTTTCTAAGGGAACTTTCTGCTGCAAAAACGTGTTTTTTTGTATAAGAAAACGACTCTTTTTTCTTAACAAGTATATACAGGTCAAGCATTTATGTACAAATTTTCTTATGTAAAGTTTGGAGAAAGTTTCTTACATATAAAAATGAACAAAGAAAATTTCCGGATGAATTTTTTTGTGAAACAAAATCAGTGTTTATAAGAAACCTAAAAAACGAAAAAAAGAAAAACCCTTAAATTTGTTCTTGCTTAGTAGGTTGCAAGAACGCTTTTATATGGGAAAAGGAGGGGGGAGGGTACAAGTGAACAAGGTATGTTTCGCTAAGATAACTTGAAGCAAAAAATCTCGGAATATTTTCAACTGATGGCAGTTCCAGTTGTAAGCTTTTGCCATCCGTTCAGAACAGTTACCCATTTCGTGTTTACATGGTTACAACTTTTTTTTTGGCAGGTGTTGTATATAACTGCATCTCTGTCTTCCTCTGGGGAAAACGCACTTTAAACTAATAAGTATTTAAACTTATTTAAGGCAAAACGCTGTGTCAAATTTCAGATGAATTTACGGCAACTTTTAAATATTTTCATAAAATTAAGAATTCTGTATTTTTGCAAATCAGTCCTGTGATAGATGATGCGACGCTTGTGAACAAAGACCTTGAGCAGGTGTGAACAGATCCCATATCTTTTCCATAACATTAAAATTAGTGTAGGATATTATCACTTATAAATATGTAAAAATATATGCGTATTTATTTTTCTGCAATCAATTTTTAATGTTATTCTTAATTCTTTTTGAAAAATTGTAACTAAATAATTGGTCAACAATTTAGTAATATAGAACAATAACATGTTACAAAAATACACAAAATGTTTTAATTGAGATAAAAACTCTTAGGTACAAAATTGATTTTAAAGACATTCACATTCTCGTCATGAAACTTCAAAGCAATATATAAGAAAAGTAGTCTTTCTATAACAAAATATAATTTATTCTGTGAAGTAGGTATTATAATATTTTTTTTTCGTCTGTAGAATAATCTAAAGACATACTACGAAATTTTAAAATCTGACCGTAAGCAGAGTTATGAGTTTATAAAAAAAATCTCACTAACAAACTACGATACAATTTAAATTGACCCAGTAAAATTTTTTTGTTTTTTGAAATACGTATTGTTATTGTCGAGTTTTTAAAATCTTGTGCATATGTGATCAAGGCTTACAAAAGTCCACTTGGTGGCAAATGTGAGCAGAAGAAAATATTAAAAATTAAATAAAATAAAATACAGAAATATTTTTATTAAAAAGCTCTAAATTTCGTGACACAAGAAAAATATCATTCAATCACGGGGTCAAATTTGCTCTGAGAAATTGATAGTTAATGAAGATAATTAATGAAGAAATGAGTATTTTAGTACAAAAAACCTTTTCATTCTAAAATTAATGATAAATGTGTACTGCATCAGCATGAGATGAAAGAACTCACACATCAAATTACAAATATATACATGAAATACACCGCCAGTTCAGTTATTCCATCCTAGGACTGCAGTTTCATGCTTTTTAGCACCCATCAGTCCGCAATAGGAAGTAACTTTTTTCCGTACACACCCCACCACTTAGCTGTAAGCCTTAGGTTCCACCGTTCAGGGGTCCGCGGAGCGGGCCCCCCTCTCTGCTGGGTGCGACGGTCGAAAGTCGTCTGGGCTACGGACGGTCTTGGTGCTTATTGCACCGGGGAAGGTCCCCTTGCTGGGTGTCAGCCCAGCTGGGAGTTTACCCCTTAATGTGTGACTCTTGCTTGCCATGAGATACGGGATATCTCCCCCGTACCTCTTTGATGTGCCATGGCTCCCTGCAATAGGAAGTAACTGAGCTGGAGGCGGGAAACCTCTTAAAGAAGCCAAGAGAGCCAAACAAACTGGTAGATAATATAGAATTAGCACATCAGACGAGTGACCGCAGCAATGGTGCGGTTCAACTAAAAGATTGTAGGGAAAGCTAGGTATTTTGCAGTAAGTTATAAGTATTCTGAAGTTCGAATGGAATAACCGAGCTGGCGGTGTATTTTAAGTATTTCTGCCTTAGCCCTGGCTTAGGGCCGTAACTTATTCCAAAATAGAAATATATAGTTTGGCAATTTTATTTAAATTTGATATATTTATTTCTTAGCTTATACATGTTTGTTATGAAGCTAATATTCTACGTTTAAGAAAGTCTTGTATTAAACTTAAAATTTAAACCAAACATTGCTGCCCCGTTCTTTGGCACTTCATTATTTTTGCTACTTTTTGATATATCATTAAAATCCAATTAGCAATTCATACGCATAGGAATTTTTATTGGATCTAGAAAACGCTTAACTATTTTAAACTAAGTTCTTTTGCAAAAAAAAATCAATAAAATAGTTAACTTTGCAATTTAGCCATGATTTATTTGACTTACTACCTCCTCGATATTCATAAGACAACTGAACAATCTCTCCAAAAACCAATTTTCAAACCATCTGCAGCTTTTGAATGGAACAATTTCTCCATAGCCGTTCATTCACCTTAATTACATCTCTTAAAGTGGCTTGTGTCTTCAGCAAAACCTAATTGCCATAGGTTCTCAAAGCGGAAAAGGTAATTTTCTTTTACTTCTTCCTCAAATCCTTTCTGCAATGGGTATTTCATTAAAGAATGCAAATTTCCTCCAACTATAAATAGCCACCCCTTACCCATCCCCCCAAACATTTCGAAACTCCTCCCCAAACCGTTTGTGCTTGAGGATCAAAAGCACTTTTCCCCATATATTGGGGCTGTTATTGCCTTGGTGGATTCTGGAAGATTAATCGAAGGCATGTGTTTTAAACACATATCGGAGACTGTGTCAATATTTTACTTCGAAGACATCTGATCCTTGCAGTTGACTTTATTTGTGTACAAGGAAAATAAGGAAAGTACTAAATGACGGTCCTTTTATCGCCTTTTGCTTTTATTTTATCCACTTTAAATTAACTTTTTGGGATACCTTGGAGAGCTACATCGATATGAATCCCATTTCTTTCTTCCGAACATTGAATATAATCCACAATATTTTGGATGATAACTATAACTCAATATTTAATGTTTTATTTGTAAGAAAGATGGAACTTAAATATACCACATTCTGATTAACGATACCAAACAAATTCATTACTTCATCGCTTTTAGAAAAAAAAAAAAAAAAAAAAAAAAACCTGATTATAAATCAAGCTTTATTCATGATGATGCAATAGTCGCTAGCTAAATTAAGAAGTTAGAATCTTATGAATCTTGTTCATATTTATACAAGTTTTAAATTACGATTTCAACAATCGACATGGAGTCACCATGAGCAATACTAGCGAGTAATATTACGTTAAAAGTCAATTGACACAATTTGGTAGTTTGGTTGTAACTTAGACGACTAACAGTCTTGTGTGCATAGGTTTGGAAGGAAAAAAAAGCACGAAGTGGCTTTATGGATTATTGGAGGCCTTACAGCCATAGACTAATAATAAGAGTAGACGAGCTTTCTCATTCTTGCTGATAAAGAAAATTGGTTCATAGATGTATCATGTGACTAGTGGAAGGGCTTGGCGAAGACTTTGGCAGCATGGTTGCTAGATGGCAGCATTATCTATAGTTTGGCACTCGACATGTATTTTAAGACAATGTGTTTTCATTAAAAAAGACTTCCAGGTGCAGAGATTGAACTGCTTTTCTTTTAGTTATGCATTATTTTGACATTAGTAATAGTTTTTGATCAGTTTTCGGTAACTTTTATTTCATTTGGAGCTGTCAGCGTTGGCGTGAACGAAATGGCGTAAACGTTTTGCGTTAACGCAAAAATGTACTATTCGGTATCTTAAATTGAAACTGTAGGTAAAAATCTTACCGTTTGCTGATTCTTCTTGGTCGCTTGCATCTTTTATTGCTTAGAGAGTTATTGAAATTGACGAAAGAAAATGCACAATGCTATCTAAACGAAAAACTCACTATATTAACAAAATATTTACAACTTAGAATAACAAATTTACAAATCGGACTCCATAAAAGATCATTCTTCCGTGTTCCATCAATTCTATTTATTTTATTTCGCGCTGGCGTTGATCGTCTGCTACGATTAACGTCCGCTGTTGCTAGGATATCCACCAGTCACATGGTTTGGTTTATGAGCAGCAAAAGGGTTGCCATAGCTCGGTCTACTCTTATTATTAGTCTATGCTTACAGCTTTAAGTGGTTTGAATTAAGCGGCTCACCCATGTCTCACATGAAAATAGAAGAAGGAACCTCCCACTGTACTGACAGCTGGGAGGGGGGGGGGGGTGCATATAAAAATAAAATTTAAGTTTAGCTACAAAAAAAATCTTTCTTTAGTTTTTGAGCAATCACGATTGCTTATTGCTTTCATTTGACTGTTTTTGCGTGCTTTCATTTTTCCCACCGGCGCGGCGCCACCCTCTGCCAGCACCACCCATCGCGGCGGCCGGCCTCACGATGCTGCTCCTCTAGCGAAAACCGTCTCCAGGTTGCGTCCATATCCTACGCTCACACGCATACATACACGCACCAACACACACGCACACATACACAAACACCACCATACACACACATACCCCTACACACATACACAAACACATACACACACGCATGCATGCACATAAATACACACAACTGCCCACACATTCATGCCTGCACACAGACACAAACACATATGCTTACACACACACACATACACATACCCCGCCCCCACGCACACAAACACTCATACACACTACCCACACACTCATGACTGCACACAGACACAAACACACATACCCCTACACACATACACAAACACATACACACACGCATGCATACAGACACCTACACATACACACACATACACACAACTGCCCACACATTCATGCCTGCACACAGACACAAACACATATGCTTACACACACATACACATACCCCGCCCCCACGCACACAAACACTCATATACACAACTACCCACACACTCATGACTGCACACAGACACAAACACACATGCCTACACACATACACATACCCCCCCCACACACACACATACAAACAGACACTCGTGATTGCGAAAAACACAATTTGAAATCAAGATGACAAAATTCAAATTATTTTTTTTTTAAGTTTAAGTGAGCGTTTGATTTCTGGTACTATATAATTACCTTCTTAAATACGGTCTCGAATTCATTTTTACAAATGATATAAATTACTAAACAAATCCTGTAAGAGTATGGTAGTCACGTGAGATATTATAAACGCGGCCAATACGCTATTTGACATTAGTCAAAAACAACTAGAGCAGGAGATAATTTAAGTCGGTAAAAGTTAATTTAATGGCGATATTTTAGAAAAACATAATGGAGTTTAAGTTCGCATTATTTATTATTTTTAACTAAACTCATTGACACCACAGTTCGTGGGGTCAAGGCCTATTGTGCCCAACTCAGAATTTGTGACCGAGTCATCTGGGAGGAGAGACAGATACTCCAGAAAGGTGGTCAGCCGAACGTGGACACCCCCCCCCCCCGCGTGTTTAGTTCCCAAGTACGACTTGATAATCTTGATAATCATGTTGGTTCTTCTGACAAGTTACCGAAATGGGAGAGTGTACTAACGATCTTAGTAATAGATGATAAGACGTTTTAATGGTTAACAGTTTCAGCTACATTTGAATCAGTCTGGCAATAATTTATCAAGAAAAATAATTTCTGGAAAATAAATATCAGATTTCCTGATATTTAGAAGCTACCATATTAAAATTTCAGCTCTTCTAATAAATATCCCTTTTAGTTTTTATTAGAAATGCATTAATTTTAAGTTATACATGCATTATTACTTTAATCCGTATTGTGGGTTATTCAGAAGATGGTCAATGTTCATGTCGAGCGATTATGTGGCATGTAAAAGTTCCCTGTGATATTCTTTGGACTTTGAATATCCTCATCAAAATTAGAAACCTTAGTGCAGTTTTGCATAGAAGAAAGCCCAGTTACCTCCATCTAGTGGGAAACTGGGCGCCAAAATTTTCCGTGGCATTGACATCCGCGCCTTAATGGTGGCCCATGAAAATCTTGATGCCATATCAAGTGATAGCACTAGATCTAAATAAGGCTAAAAGCCTATAATAATAGCAGCCTCATTAGAACGAAAATGAATTAAGTTGTTTTCGAAAAAATAAGATTTGTTGAAATTTTATGCTACGTAATGCCATCTTTGCACTCGCTTATGTCAAAATTTGCTTTGAAAAAAAAAGATCTCTGTAATTAATTACGCAAATTAGTTTTTTTAAGAATTATTATTCATAATCTGACAAAACAACTATTTAAATTAATGCTACATAAATCCTTTTTTAAATCCGAGAGCCACTTTCTGTATGTTTGGCTTCGAATCTGACGCATAGTCATTCATCGAAATTGGTTTCAAAACTTATTGGAAATAAAGAGGAATGCAAACAGCGTCAAACAAGTCTGCTAAGTATAGAGCTGTCTACAAACTGACCTCTCCTTAATACTCCTCTTGTTCTGCATGTAAACAAATCATAAGTCGTCCGGAAGATCCTGGGGAGAAAAGAACAAGAAATCTGATCTTCTCCAAGACAAATATTGACCCTCGGAGACTCGTAAATATCTTTAAGTCTTTGCCTTCCTTTAATCTCTAGGAGCGAATATCTAAGACACTGGTTTGTAACTGTTGGAAACAGAGCAAGTTTGCGCTAGATAGAACTTGTTTTTTGAAGAAAACGGAGATATTATTTTTCTAAAGATAGTAATTGTTGTATTTATAAATATTTTGACACACACACACACACACTCACACATACACACACACACATACACACACACACACACACACACACACACACACATATATATATATATATATATATATATATATATATATATATATATATATATATATATATATATATATATATATATATATATATATATATATATATATATATGCAAAACCTCATTACATTAATATTTTGGGGACCAAAGAAATGTGTTGTAGAGAGGTATATTGTTATATCGAGGGCCTATGCATATTTTGGGAATACAATAGGTTTTATTATTATTATTTTTTAATGTATAGCATATCGTCGCCTCAGAGCAACGGTAAGGTATCTAATCCCAGAAATAACACTAAGATGTCTTACTATTGCTCTGGGGCCACGATATGCACTGCCTAGGTATAAACTTGTTTGGGTGATTCTCTAAAATTCTAACAATGTTATGTCCCACGAGCCTAACACAAGGATTGTTTGGCCTAGAATTTTTTTTCTTTTTTTTTTAATAGTTAGAAATAACTTTTCCGATGTTATTCCATTTCTATTAAGCAATAACTCATTCATTTTTTTCCTACAAAAACTTTTGAAAAATCCAGAAAGTCACCCTTTTGGCGTGTCCCCATTCGCTTTCTCAAATATACTTAAATAGTTAAAAAAATGTTATACCAACATTCCACATATTCAATTTGTAGTATTAAATGAAATTTACTTAACGGTGTAAAATAGCATCCTTGAACTAAATTTAATTATTTAAATAACCAAAGGAACGTCATTTTAAAGCTTGTCCCCAGGTTTCATGTCATCCTCCTGTCCTAAGAATGAGTTCAATTATTATAGATTTACAAAAGGAATTTTTAATTTGTTGTACTACAACCCAGTTTATTGTACCCATCTTGTTGGATTCCTTGAGCATTATATTTATATGATTTGTCTGCTGGTCTCCCCCATTTTTTAACTTCAAAGTTTAATATGTAACATTTTTAATAATTATTACAGTGGTGAGTGGTGGAAAGGAATAAATACACAATAAGCAGAAAATCTTTTCTTGGGAGAAAAAACGGGAAAAAATGGCAAAAGTTGACAAAATGGGATATTTTTCATTATTTGAAAACCAAATTATCGTAATAAAGGGGGGTTGAAAATGTAAAAAAAAAAAAATCGTTTTACTGGGGTTTATTGCTGTAAAGAATATCGCAATATTGAGAGGAGGATAACATTAATTCCCTATGCGAGTTCACCGGGACCACGAAATATTATCGCAGTAGAAGAATTATGGTTGTGTCGGATAAGGTTGTAGGGAGGTTTTACTATAGTTGGATAGATAATATAGTTGCATAGCTTTGTATAAAATATTTCAAAAATTACAGCATAAGAAAGAGCATACTTTAATTAACCTCTTTTAAAATATCAGTTGCAGCTTAATTAATTTAACACATTATTTTTAGGTAATGTAAGTGAATATATACAAACGGATTAGCTGTTCAGTTGAATTAGTTTTGATGCTTTTGGAAGGTGCGTTAACTTTAAAAATAACAATCAATGTACTTGACTGTTGTATTTTGAAACTTTTTTGAAAATATTTACAAATATGATAGTAAAATCGAGGTATATTAAGTTCAGTTACGTTCTTAGAACTTAAAACGTACCTATACTCGATATTAGTTTCTTCAAACCATACTTGCATGTTTGACATTTTACGCATATATCTGTGCTTTATTCCAAGAATTTTCAAAGTCCGAAATAAAACTACATTTTTGTGGTACTTGTTTTTTAATTTTTTCAGAAACACGACACTAATTTTTAGACATTAAATTCCTAAAACGAAAATAAACAAAATAATGGAAATCTAAATCTTTACTAATGATAAAGATGAAAGTCTGTATGGTTGGATCTCTGTATGTCTGGATGTCTGTTACACGCATAGCGCCTAGACCTTTCGACTGATTTTCATGAAATTTAGCACAGAATTAGTTCGTAGCATGGGGGTGAGCACCTCTAAGCGATTTTTCGAAGATTCGATTTTGTTCTTTTTCTATTTCAATTTTAAGAACATTTTACAGAGCAAATTATCATAACGTGGACGAGTAAATTATCATAATGTGGTCGAGTAAATTATTATATCGTGTTTGAGCAAATTACCATAACGTGGGCGAGCAAATAAACATAACAAGTTGGCGAGAAATTCATGATCCATTATTTGTAAATAATGGAGACGAACGAAATGACCTTTTAATCTTATACTACGGGCAAAGCCGTGCGGGTTTCGCTAGTTTTTAATAAGTCAAAGACAAAGGTATAAAATAGGTTTTTATAATCTCATACATTTTATTGAGAATGGTGAAAGGTTATTTCTTCTCACGGATATCATCTCCTACTTATTAATGAAAAGTATGTTGTCGGAAAAATATGTCCACCGAAAATATTTTCCTCCATCAGAATAACAGAAGCTGCTCTTATTAAACGCTTCCCTAATCCGAATACAAATAATACCAGCACTCAGTGCCGTTAGAGTGTGTATCTTCGTGTTATCTTGGACGAAGAGTAGGATAGAAAAAATAATATCAGGAGAAAAGTGGCTTGCTCCAGAAAACGAGGCCCAGCTCTTTCATCGAACGGAAATCGCTCGTAATGGGGCGGGGCGAGGGCGCGAAGGGAGGAAAGAGGCGTGGACCTTTAATAGCTAGAGAGAAAAATTCAGAACCATTAATGAAGAACTAGTTACAGAGAGACAGTTGCAGAGAGATTAAAAGACATGAAAATGCGCCTGCTTTTTTGCATTTGAGTGCCTTTCTTGGAAATTGGATTCCACAAATGGGAAAGGGTTTAAAGCAGTGGAATCAATTAATGAATCGACTTGGAAGTTTCTTCCATTTGAGTCGGATTCCGGATGCTATGCAAATTTTGCGAGAATTCAAAAAGTAACTTACGTCAATAAACATTCTTTTTCAATTAAGATTTTTTTAAAATGTAATTTTAGTTTAGCTGAAAAATATTCTGTTATTTTTCTTCAAAAAATGTTTATTTGAGCTCACATTTAAAATTCTGAATAAATGCGTCAAAAATCTTTTAAGAATTGACACATCTGTTTGATTGTTTGAAAGATCATACTGGGGAAGATATGTATTTTTTACTTTCCACAGATAATTCGGCATTTTTTTAATGGAAGCCTAATATTTTAAGGCATTGATTTCATTTGAAATTGATTTTACACTTTGAAGTTGGAAATATATCTTTTTTTTTAATTTTAAAAGAGATGATTTATTTAGAATTTAAAAATAGTTAAGATTATTTTTATTGCACCATTAATGTTATGCTAATCGACTTTGGCATTGGTTGTTTAAAAAACTGTTGTAGAAAAAAGTTACGATTTAACTTCGGGACTTAATGTTGGACGTGACTTTACTTGTATTCATCGTTTGGGTTAAGTTAAATTCATTTGGAATTGAATTCGTTGAATACAACAACAGTGCACTGCAGTAATCTACAATGAAATGGAAGTTTAATTTTACCTCTGTTTGATTTTTTCTTAAATTGTTTTGAATGCAAATTTAAAGAGGGAAGTAATTTAACGAATAGAAACAAAAAATGCGTAAGGGTTATTTTTAATTTATTATTATTATTACTATTATTTTATTTATTTATTTATTTATTTTTTTGAAATAAAATTTTGTCACTTTTTCTGAAATATCACTTAATGTACATTTGAAAGGAGGAATTAATATTTTTTTGCTTTTTTTTTCTAAGTAGAACAAACATTTTCAAGTTATTCTGAAATATGTGAACTTAATTTAATAGAAAATATCAGTTGCAAAGGAATTATATTCGGACTTTGCTGGCATTTATTAAGAAACAATGCAACTTTCGCTTTGGTTTGTAAAATATATATTTTGAAATAGGACTAACACTCTTATGTCACTATTAATATTTTTATACATGCATTTATTTTTTTGTCAAAAAACCTAGTTTAGAACTTCACAGGGAGTCGACTTTTAAGATTTCCTTGCAGTTAAAACCTGTGCTTGTCTGTCTGTAACTCTGTCCTCCTGACTGGCAATGTCCATTAGGTCAATACTAGAACCATGAGATATATAACACGCAAGGAAGCCTTTCTATCTTGTCTCTCTCCCTCTAAACCTTAAAAGGCCGGAAATGGAGTCTTGAGGATCTATGTCCGACCTCAAGGATGTCTGACAAGGGATGTCCTGACACCCATGGATGTCCTCAGGACATCCTTGGGTGAAAGCATTAAACTCATCAATTGTCACCCAATTGTCACCCATGTCAAGGAGCATACGGGAGTTGGCTAGCAAAACGAGCAAGGGGCGAAGCCCCCTAGTAATTATTATCATCTGGAAAAATAACTTCTAAAATTCCTGATAAAATTGACAGCACTTTCCAACTAGTCTAATGCTATCTGATATTTTCCGTATTTTTAGTAATGTTGAAAAAGTTTTACCACAAGTTGTTTTTTTTTCAATATTCTGGGACAGTTTGGAAACACAAAGGTCAAGTGATTTGATACGTGTGGAAATACAAGTGATTTAGAAACACGTGTAAGTAAAATTCTGATTATCCGCGAGTCGATTATCTGCTTTGCGGTTTATCTGCGGTGTTTCACGCTTTCAAAAAGTTTTTTTTTTTCTGCGTTAAAGGTTTACTGATTGTAGAAAATTGCACCCATTTTAACTTAACACGTACAAAATCTATTTGTAGTCATTCTTATTTATTTCTCCCCTTCCGTTGCGAAGATGACCTTCCAAGGTCAATGAAACCTAACGTGGTTAAACCCGATTTTAACACCTACGCTACTGACGCGTGCATACCAGTGACTCAATCAGTTTTGCCAAAAGGAAAATTCTGTCCCCTACACGTCATTCGCGTAACCAGGGACTGATTTACGGCAGGGCATTCAGGGCCCAGGCCCGGGGAACCGAAGGAAAGGGGGCACCAAATTTCTGTCATCATTTTTTTTTTTTTTTTTGAGCAAAAAGATAGAGTGCAAAAAAACAGAAAAAAATCCCAAAACAGTTTTATGATGGACAATGTGAAGAAGTCATGTTAGACTCTAAGCAAAGTTTAAAGGTTTCCTATTTTTATATAATCTGTTATAATTTCATAACAAAACTAAAATTCAGAATGTCAGCCTATGATGGCATATTAAGGAAATTTTCTTGCTTGTTTGAATGCGACAAGCAAAATATTCGAGAAAGTGCAAAAGATCTTCAAAAATCTTACTCCTTTGATTTGGAGGAATATTTTCCTGATGACTTTACTCATATTAGTACAATCATCGGAAAAGAAAGTTTAATGACCGAAAAGTTATATAAAAAAAAAACCATAAACTTGGTAAATGGATACTTTTGCCAACGAAGATACAGCCCTGAAATTGTTTTTTACTTTACCAATCTCCAATTGTAGTGGAGAACGTTCATTTTCGCTACTAAGGAAACTAAGTGTCCTTCGCATACTCTCATTTCTGATAGTAAATTATCTTCATTAGTTCTATTATCAATAGAGGGAAGTTTGACCGCAAAACTTGGTTATAAGGGCATTATAGAAGAATTTACTGCAAGAAAACAAAGGAACGCAGAAAGCACATTATGATTTACCTTAACCATCATAGTTTATCCATCTGCGACTATAAAAAAATCTCTTATGTGAAAATCAGGAATTTATTTTACAGTTTTCTTTCTATAAAATAATATCCAAAAATTACCTTCATATTTTTTTTTGTGTGGGGGGGGGCACCATATTTGTCAGTGTCCCTGCGCGTAACTTAACAGTTTGCACGGTTTGATGCAAAGATATGTAATCTCCGTATGCCGTAATAGACGATTATATATTTTAGCTTTTAAATACACTCTCCTTTTAGTTGGGGGCGCACTTAACTCAAATTTTTTGGAGGGTGGAAATTCTCAGTCTGTCGAATGGAACTCCACTTTTTTGCCGAATAAACTCCACATTTTGCCGAATAAACTACGAACTACGGCGAATGATGATTATTTTACCGAATGATGGTAATGTTTCTTAACCCTTAGACAAATTTACTGAATAAGGAAATTTTTGGGAGGTCAAGGTAACTTCTCGTGATCTCCCAAAAATTTATGGGTACCCCTTAAATTTATGTAACCTTTAATGTACATAATTTAAGGGGTACCTATACATAATGTACCCCTTAAATTATGTAAAATATGTTCCCCCGTATGGAAATCCCCATCCGGGTATCCCTTGTCTGAGATAAACATGAAATGTATGTGTGCAATCAACAGATTTAGCAATGGCATAAGCTAGTGGGCAATTCCACAGGAAAGGGGAAAAAGTGGCAGAATTTTAAAATAATCTTTTTCTCACAAATTTGGTATCAATGGAAAGGTAATTATCTGAAGTGTATGGAAATAACAAAAATATGCTGCAAAAGCAAAATTAATTAGAGTTCTAACGCTTCGAATCAGGTTGTTATGACCATGTTCTTACGAGTAACTTTTTTTATACGACTTAAGAATAGCTGTTTGATATTTACGTTGTCGCATTTTTCAAATATTCTCTTTAAAATATGCTTCTTAAAACTCTCCAGAAGAGTTATATACAAAAAAATTGCACTTTAACTGCAAAACTTAATTTTTAGGGATTTTTTCATATAAGGCATTTTTGTAATTCTACGTCCGACACCAAATTGGCTGAAAGTTTATATTGTGTAAAACTGAGTGGAGATTTTTACAAAATATTTTGTCTGCAAATAACGATTTTATATGCAATTAAAAATAATCATTTAAGTTAAATTTCAAAAAACTAGTTATGCTTAAATAATTGGTCCGAAAAATTTCTGCGTCCGACACCAATATTTTCCTAGCTGAAACTAGGTTTATAAGTTTACGAAAATTCCTGGTTAAATTAAATAATTCACACATGCTATGCATGCCTTATTATGTATTTATATTTATATCTTACATAACATGAATTTAAAGAACATATACACAATATTTTGACTCGGGAAAATATCTGAAGATAAGAAATGAGTCTCATATGTTTATCAATAGCGATTAACGTAGGAATGTATAAAATTATGAATATTTAAGAAGCAATAGGGGTCTCAGTTCAAAAATAACACTCCTCCTTTTCCCAGTTTTCACTTAAAAACTCTGAGGTATTTTTGGTGAACTCACAACAACCCCTGTTTGTGCCTCAAAATGCTCAGTTTCGTTTTCAACAATTTGTAACCATCATCCAAATTTCTTATTATTTGTTAATAAGTTAGAGTTTTTTTCATTAAAATTCTATAAATCAATCTTCATTTCTTTTCAGCCTAGAGATTGAGTTTTTTGTTGTTCACATAGAGATTGCAAAAAAAAAAAAAAAAAAAAAAAAAAAGAAAAAAAAAAAAAAAAACTTGACAAAATGCGTCTAATCTCTCTTGTTCTCGTTATAGTATTTTCCTTATTTTATGAGTGAAGACTTAAAATACAAATTTCCTCGAATGGTATACAGATATTGATACATTAGTAATGTCCATTTCCCCAAAAGCAATGGGATCCCCCCTGCCGGCCCCCCCCCAATCCCTCAGGAACACCCAGAAGAATAATATTTTGGCAGAAAAAAAAGAAATGTCTTGAAAAAAAATCCCTGTAAACAAGTTCTCTGCCATCACTTGGGCCATGACCCCCCCCCCGCCCTCCCTACATTCTTTTTGCATAAAATTTTTAGTTTCAAATTATTTCAATTTTAACAAAATTATTTGATTTTTCACAAAAAATGGGAAAAGCCCTGGGAAAAATTCTGCACAGACCCCTGTTATGCATATTTTCCCCTTTTTATGCTTTAAAATAACATAATATATAATTCTATAAACAGATTAAGAGTTAAACAGCTTTTTAAGATGTTTATTTCATGTCGAACGTTGTCTGCTTTGCACATTCTACGTCTGACACCAACTATTCTACGTCCGACACCAAGGGAAAAAAAATTGTGCTATTTATCCGTGAATTAATTTGGAGAAAAAAAGGAAAAATTATTCATATTTCCGCTTTACTTTTAAACATTCAAGTAGTTAAAAAATCTGAAAACAGTTCATTGAGCTGAAACTTGGGTTTTTTCAAAGTAAGTCAATTTTCAGTTCCCCTTTCATCTACGTCCGACACCATGAGGTTTTTTATTTTTAATATTTATGGTTTGAATTTTTTTCAGAAATTCTACAAGTTTTTATATTGTACCTATATATATTAGTATTGAGAAAAAAAATTGGCTCAGTTCATCCATTTTAACTCTGAAAAATATGAACCTTTATTGGTAAATTTTGTGCAAATTCTACGTCCGACACTGTGGAATTGCCCTAGTCTAGTTTCTTTTCTTACCTATTCTGCTGATTATCCACAAAATTCCCTTAACCGTGCGCTAGGGTGTCCCCCCTATCAGTGAAATGGGGGGAGGTACCCCCCATTTCACTGATACTCGAGAGTTAACTGTAGTTGCATGTACAAGTTATAATACTGTATGTATAATATAGTTTAAAGTATTTTGACAAAGTTCATTATATTAATTGTTTCTATTTTATTTCTCAGTTTTAGAATACTTTGATATTTTTCTGAAGAAATGTCATTATTTTCTAGGGAGCTTCTCTTGCGACCATTTTCAAGGACAAATTGGTAAGTAAAATTTCGCTGCTATATTTTTTCGCATTCGTAAACTTCATTATTAAATTCTGAAAAAGATAAATGATTATAATACTTTTGCACCGATTATCAATATCGATTTTCAACGTTATTCTTTGTTTAAAGCATTTGTAATCTAAACGGTAACAGCACTCTTTTTTCCTTTTAATACCGTCATTTGTTTATTGATTTCCCCAAAAAAAAAAAAAAAAAAAAAAAAAACAAGTCTTCCGTAGCCATTTCTATGTTTAAAATGAATTTTAAAAGTCATGAGGTTTCAGAAATTCATCATAACTTTCTCACCCTGTCTTTACGAGGAGGTTACCTATTCTATTTTGCAACGTTTTATCAGAAATTTAAAACCGAAATATTGCTGGATTTACTTTTGACACTACGGTCATAGCAAAAGCCTTTTAAACTCTAAGGCAGCAAACCAGAGCTTGACGTCTGTTTCTTCATTGAGATCTGGAGTGCTAGTAAAATTTTATGCAAACAGTTTGTACCGAAAGAGCTTTCTCCAGAATGTTTAGTATGTAATTTTGTGTAAAATGTACAAGGTGATTATAATTAAAAATTCGATTTTGAACCCACGTTTTTCGATTTAAAAAATACTGCGCTGAATGACTTGATGAACAGTCATTAGGCCATGGAACTTTGTTTGACAAAGAAAACAAAAATTGGTCCAAATCTTTTCAATAATAGCGCTGATAGTGATTACAATGTTACTTGAGATTTGCTAATCGCTAAAATACGATGCTCCGCGCTACTGCTATCTACATGCGCACCGCAAACACAGCTGCGATAAAAAGGCAATGTGAAAAATATAGTCTTATCTTAAAACATGCTGTTTTAAGCCTCCAACTAGTAGCAAAACAAGGCAGTGTTTGTTTCAGTAAACTCTCTGCTTTTCTTTTCTCACAATGATCGTTTTCTCTGTAACACATAAATTTGTCAATTGAACTGTGCATTTTACGTGAAAACTTAGAATCTACTGTGTCCTTTCGACTAACAACATTTCTGTGCTTAACAATTCCCTTTAGTAGACTTTTTTCCTTAAATTATCCTGAGAGTGCAATCTATTGGCATATTTTAGAACTTTTTATATTTTTACGGACGAATCCTCATGGCCTCAAGGCTGTTCTGGGGAAATATCAATCTAATACTGAGCAGTGAGTTTTGAAATAGGGGTCTTTTGAATTCGTTATTTTAACTAATGCCACCCTGTACTAGGGCTAAGTATGTGAATTCGCGTACTTACACCCTCTCCCCCCCAAAAAAAAATCGTCAACTTGCCCCAACTCGCGATATTGGGATCATGTTACCCTGGTTTGGGAATGCTTCATAAAATAACGTGAAAAGACATCATTTGTTGCGAATAATTATATACTAGTTTATATTGCTAAGTTTTGGGAATTCACTCCATTAATACAAGTTTCAGAAGAAAATAATTAAGGATATCAAAATTTGCTTAGACTACTAAACCGAAATTTAACCCCTTAACGCCAACTTTGCTGTAGATCTCACAGAAAACGCACTCGAAGTAGCGTGGTATTTAAATGTTCACGTAACAGGTAACGAATATTGAGAAGAAATAAAATGGAGGGAATGAAGACTTTCATTCGTGAAGCCAAGACCGCAAATCACGTGACAGATTTTAAAACAAAGCATTGGGAGACATCAGATTTCTTTCGCTGTTTCACGCAAAACGATCCAACCATTCGTTGTTGCTGAGTAACGTGAGTAACGAGTTTTTGTGTAAGCTTTTGCTACGCCAATAACACTAGTCTACAAAAAAAAAACTTTTTTTCCTGTTACACGGAGAAAAATACCTGATCTTAATGTAAAATGATGCGCTGAGTTCAAATATGCAAACAGTTTTTCTCCATCTCCCACTGATTTTTTGTAACACTTGACAGAAGTTTGAAAGAAATACGCAAATTCACATGCATGACTAATACTAAAATAATGACCTAAAACATAGCTATCGTTTTTTTCTTTCTGTATTTGGCATCTGGAACATCCCTCTTAAATGTCTATCATTAATCAGTAAGAAATTATTCACTTTGAAAATGTGGGCCTTTCCGAAGATGCGATTTTTTTACTTTACTTTAATAATACGTAAAAATTCTGGTTTTAAGTTCATTCAAATTCAGCAATAGTGTAACAAAGTCTTAACAAAGTTTTCAAACAGACCTTATTTAATATGAAAGGCCAGTAGAATAACAGGTCCAGTCTTTTTTTTTTTAAATTCCTCTTGCCATTGCTATTACATTTGCATAGGAGAAAACAGCATTGTATTAATAAAGTTTAGCAGTTAATAAAATTTGTTTGATTAAAATTTTAGGCAAGAAATAATTGTCCCATGATATGTGTTGTACTAAATTTTATCTAAAAAAGACTTAAAAATCTACATATGTTTCATTCATTTCGATTGAATATGCAAGTGATACCCAAGGCAACAGTGTTTCAATTATGCAATAGTATAGCTTTTATACCAGTTTCGAAAGAGTTAATACCAAGCCTCATCTATTTGATATTAAATTACAAACATATCTATTAGAGTCAATACTATTTCAGTATACTGAATCATGTTCCCTAGAGTAAAATCTATGATTTTTTTATGTTTGCATTCAAATTTAAAAACACAGAAAATGATTCAATTCAGGTAGCGTCCAAAAAATGGGGTGCTATTAAGACTGACTAACATGTTATCGCTGCAGTACCAGCAAACCTGACTCTGTATCTCCACATTTCTTGTCTTTATGACAAAATTTTAGTTGTTAATTATGAGTTTTTATCATTACGTGATATAGGAAAACACCGGGAAATATCAATCACTTAAAACTTATAATTACACAAAAACTGTGGGTGATGGAAAAAATCTAACTAGATACTTGAAATCAACGTCAAAAACTTCCATAGGAACACTGAAAATGTTTCATGTAACAAAACCTTTGTTTACCCGTGTAATTGGACTTGCTCCTACCATTTACTAATTCCTGTTCTAAGGTAACTCATAGCTGATAAATCAAAAACAGAAACATTATCGCAGGTTCTTATACTTACCCCTTTGCATGCAATCCCCGTCTCCCCTACTACTGCAAATAGAAACGATGATATATTGTTGAAGGTCACACTTTGCTTGAAAGTTTTCTTTTAATAAAAGTCATAAAATATATTTTAAATTTGTATCTTCTGAAAATAATAAAATAAGAACCTCTAAAAGCAGTTTTTGTTTTTAAAGCATGTAATTGATTTTTTTTTAATTTGCTTTCAGTACTATGTTTTCTAATTGAAACATGTTCTTCAAGTTTCTTTTTACGGAAAGGGACAAAAAGCATTCTAAAAAAAAAAAAAAAAACCTTTAACAGTTGCAGTCATACTTTTTCTAACACAGCTAGAAATAAATAAGTGCATCCATTTACATGAAACACTGATTTTATTTAATAAAAACAGGAAACTTTTTAATATCCACGTCCTAAAGTCTCTTTTTTCCATTGTTATCGAAAAATAAATTTGTTGAGCCATTAAGTAGAGCCTGCACAATTCGATTTCTTATTCAGTTCTAATGCATTTAGGATTATCCTTTACGAGCTCTTTATGTGTACATTTAGAATCGGTTGAATGAAAAGTAATTACATTTGTTCGTGTTGGGAGAATGCTAATGCATCTGGCAACAATTGAGAAATCTAGACCTGATGAGTTGAGAATCGATAATAATCGAATATCTTTTTTTCTGGAGAATATAATTTGTGTTCTATTTACTCATAGCGACAAACATATATTAAGATATCTATACATATTTTTATACATTTATGTAAATGTATTTCGTCGCAGCAGTACCTCTATTAAATAAAGTGACATTTTTTAAAGAATTTTGAATGCACTAAATTTTGCAATCACTCAAAAAAGTAAGAAAAAGTATTTTAAAAAAAAGCTTGTTACAAAAAAATACTTGGTAAGAAATAGGCTCAGTTTTTTCACCACTTAAAATTCATTAAATTAGGAAAAACAGTAGTTTTAAATGATGTTAAAAACAAAAAATAGACATAAAGTGGGGTTTATTTTTTAATAAAAGTGTTAAAAAATATATTAGGAACAGTAAAACAAGTCCAAAAGTTAAACTACAAGAGTATTGATGTTTGTTTTCTTCATACGAATGCAGAATTTTTAAACTGAATATGCAATTTAGAAATCTAAACGATGTATACAGGGTGTCCCAAAAGGTCGTTTACAAACTTAACATGCTGGCCTGTCATATCATGATGAACAAGATTAACACAGTAACATACATTCGCAAACACAATGCTGGCGCACTAAATGCACACAAAGTCAGACACTAACGGATGCACAACATGTCGCATATTTATCACACAAAGCCGATTTTACACAACATTTTAGTTTTGCAGGAAGGTTTATAGCTGTTGTTGAAATTTGCTGCCTTTAGCTATCATACACGCGTCGCTACGACTAAATACCGATCGTCGTAATAACGATCCATTCTGACAAGATTTCACCGATGCTGCGTTGTCGTTGCAACGTGGTTATGAGAGCTGGCGGGCCGCAAATTTTAGCAACTGTTTTAAGCTTTGCTTAAATTCTAAAATGTTGTGTATAAAACCGTCTTTATGTAATAGATATGCGACATGTTGTGCATCCGTTAGTGTCTGACTTTGTGTGCATGTAGTGCGCCAGCATTGCGTTTGCGAACACATGTTCCTATGTAAATCTTGTTCATCATAATATGACAGACCGGCATGTTAAGTTTGTAAACGGTAACGGAAGAAAATTTTTGCGATATGATTTTCACGCTATCATGTTCTCCCCAAAAGTTCAGCTAAATTATAAAAGAGAAAATTCCATAAATATTAGAGCACATACGGGAGTGTTCAATCATTACAATTTGACCTTTAGTTTTAAAAAATAATTATTTTAAGCATATGTATTATGTATTTGTTAAGAGTAACGGAAGGACAAGAAGACCAAAACAATTAAACTTGGTAAATTTGAACTTACAAACATTTATTCCGCTAGTACAGCAGTAAGAAACAATAACTAATGCCGGAGCAAACTGTTACATTTTGAATTCTTTAAATACTCCATAATTTTATCATAATCCATAGAACATTTATCTTTTTTCTCAGGAAGTACGTCGCTCATTCCCACTTTATTATGCATTCTCAAACAAGCTATTTCTATTCCTTCATCTTGTATAGAAAGTACCTGTGCAACATTGCTCTTAGTTAATTCCTTTCCCTTCCATCCAACTAGCAAAACTTGTTCAAACGTTAATGAGCCCTTTGGCATATTCTTGTGATTTGGTGTCTTTGATTCAACTGTATCTTCCTTTTCAACATTATTTATTGACTTTCAAGGTCAGTCTGTTGACGTTAAAGTGAAATTCCAAAGTCAGTCTGTTGACGTTGAAGTACTTACTATACACAATAACATAACTTGTTACAGGATTCAAATAGGTCATATTTTGTGTGTCAAGATGAGAATGGATATTTTTGGATCATTTTTTCTCCATCTTTTTGAAAGTTGATCTATGAATTTACTGATCTCTTCGCGATACGTTGAACGGTTAAACCAATGCGCTCTACAGTCCTTTCCTGTGACTTTTGGCAACAAATCTGAAAGCAGTTTCAATATTGTTTTGTTCCAATGTAAATTTCAAGTTTTTAAGCAAATTTTTATGCTTGAATTGGCTTGTCTAACACACAAACATGTGATACCAAAATGATTTTCACGTGCTTAGGAGTTTTTAAATGTAGTTTTCACAATTTTAATCATATACAATTGAAAAAATAGAATCACGAAATAGTTTTAAAAAAATAAATAAATAAAAGTTAAATTTTTAAATAAAAGCACACATAACTTTTGTACAGATATTGCTCATTCATATTCAGTAAGTTACCGCCCTATAGCCAGTGATAAGGCAGAAATACATGAAATACACCGCCAGCTCAGTCAATTCCAGCCGAGGACTGCAGTTTCGTGCTGCTTTCGTTTAAGCATAAAACTGCAGTCCTCGGCTGGAATTGACTGAGCTGGCGGTATATTTCATGTATTTTTCGTTTATGTTTTAAATGTGACTACTAACTTTAAATAATAGTTTGTTTTGTACTGGCATTCTAACATTTTACCCTGTACCAGCTTATAGTGAAAAGTCCTTCCATTACCGTATTTGTTTGTCCTTCAGTTATCATTAAAAACCATATAAATTAAATGTATATTAAAATTCTAACTATGCCTCCTTGACAAGGAACATAATTCTACTTCGCATAAAAAAACATTAGTTTCTATGCACCATAGGTTCTTGTTGAACTAACTGGGATATAGTATTTTGGTAATGGAAGGACATCAAATTGTCGCCTTAGTAATGAACCTATTTCATGGTTGAAAAAAAAAGAATTTTAAATTACTTACTAAAAAAAAATTTAACTAGACATTCAAAAGATAAAAGTTAACCTAAATATTATATGCTGCTAACAAGTTTATTGAAATTACAGTATGTAACAAAAAATATTTTTCGCTCTGTAAAAGCAAAGAAAAAACTTGGTTTTCTAAAAGTCACCCAACTATTTGGGAAAAACAGGTTAAGGTTCAAGAAACTCATTTATTTCAGAAGAGAATGGTACATAGCAAGTGACAGAGTATTAATTTTCAAAATTCAAGTGTCATGTCTTTTTTTTTCCTGGAATTCACCAATAACTGAAATTTAGAAGATGGTACTCTCCGGAAGGTAGATTCAGTTAGATCTGTATCAACAGAATGAAATGTCAGCTAAGTAGGGTAAACCAATTAGTTACGAAACGTCTACAGTAAGCTTTAATATGGATAATATTGGAAACATCTTTCCAATATCATAAATCTCTGATAATGAACATGAGAGTAACTCGGAAAGTAAAGGCAAGGTAAAAAAAAAAAAAAGGTGAAGTAAAGCAAGCTTTTCTAAGATAAGTTACTTTTGAATTTGATAAACAGCAAAAAATTAGTTTATGCAGCGAATAATTTTAACACACAATCATACACACGTGTATGTAATCAGTGTATATATCTATGCGTATAAAGAAACGCTGCGTTTCTATTGCAGACTTTCTTAATACATTTCCTTTTGATTTCGAATACATGATTTGAATTTCCAATATGCTATGAAAAAGAAGAAAAAAAAATAAGCCTGGTCGGAATCCCTAGTTGGTCGGAAGAACCATGTCTTCCGTTTTAAAGTTATTCATTGCTTTTCGATCCCGATATGAGTGCGGATCCATTTCAAAAAAAAGAAGATTCTCTGGGTTACTGATATTCTTGCATCGCCATGGAAGATCGGATATCTAGCAATGCATTTAAAGTTGAATCTTTTCGATGAAGGACATTCTGCAGCTAAGTTTCAAGGTTTTTGATGTTGATATGGTAATTAGACGTTGAAGCATCCGGTTCTGTCTTTAAAATTCTGGAAGATTCCTTACGCGTAAAAAATAAGAGTATATAACTGCATGGAGTATAGAACTTCTGTATTTAAAGACATTATTTATTTGTTTAAGTTTTAAAATCTGAAATCCTACAATTTTTATACTAATCTGGATGATTATCCGATTTAAGTTCTGATTGGAGTTCAGCCCAATTTGACATAAATCGTATCGCTAGTATTCGGTTGTATTAAACATATGATCGTGCAACCCCTATTTCTTAAAGTACTGTTCCGAACTTTAAGAAAATTGTGAGTAAACCTGGATTGTGTGATCATCATATATTAACGTGACCTGACTGCCACAAACGTCATCATTATCGTTATGTTATTTTGCAGTTCTCAGTTTGGATGTTATAAACACTGCTTACTTCTTTTTCTGATCGACATACGCGTCGTAGGTTGCAGTATTTTTTTTTTTTTTTGGGGGGGGGGGGGGTACCGTTGTAAGTTATTGAAATTGTAAAAATGTGTTAAATCACGTTTTACTTTTATTTTTTCAAATTGTGTTTTATGTTCGTTGTATCAACTACTTACACAGTAACCAAATCATTGTATTTAAAAATTAATTGATCGTCAAACTGTTTTACGTTATGACGAACAAAGATCTAAATTTGAACTTGTTTGAGGAAAAAACCAACAAATGTTGATTTTTCGAAAAAAAAAAAAAAAAACATTAGTAAATGAGAGAGCGATTTTAGTCTTTACTTAGTGGTTTTTTTCTCTTCTAATAAATTGAAGATCACCATCTATTTTCAGTATATTATTTTAAATTTTGAAGCAAGGCAAGAGACCGTGTTTCAATCATGCTGAGCCTTGAATACCGTGCTTCAATAAAGCTGGTTAATGTGCTAGTACCTAAAATTGTTCAGAAATCTAACAAGGTAGTAAGTAACTTTCCAACTCTTCAACTCATCGAGTCGAGCTAAAGCTGAAAAAGCAATGACAAGTAAAGGAATTCAGTAAAAGTAGCAAAATTGTGTTGTGATGAAATTTATTTTTTACAATATAATGCATTCTTTATATAATACGCTTTCCAACAGAGTGCATAAAAAATTCCTTTTTTCCCCTTTTCAAAGTCATTAGCAGGCTTCAATGCAAAAGGGTGATTGTATATTTAATTTTATAAAATCAATGCTTCAATATCAAAACAGGAACTTTTTCAACAACAATATGTAACTGTCCTTATCCGTCTATTCAGATGTAACTAGATACTTGCATATGGGCCAATAGAAATATTTATTTATGGTTAGAAACATATTGGTTTTCAATAAAACTTTATTACTTTTGGAGCTAAAGGAAGAATTAATCATTTTAATAGAAGTTAAAGTAATTCAACTCATGTGGTTGTTTAAAAAATAGAAAAAAAAATATTAATTTTGGTTGCAGACTTGGTTGGGCTGCATCTCCATGCACATCTTACTACAGATCATAAATTTGGTTGTTCATATCACATTCGGATCAGCAGTTGTATCAAGAGCAAATGAGAACGGGGTTATTCGATTCAGAACTTTCGCAGCACAAATTTGAAAAGTTAACATCTTGGTCAAAAGATGTCTATATGTGGCTCGAAGTTCGAATAATCTTCTTCCACTTACCACATAGCTATCAATGTTTATGTAAATTTTTATTTATTAATCTTTGAAATATATTATCAT
Source organism: Uloborus diversus (assembly GCF_026930045.1). Taxonomy (NCBI): domain Eukaryota; kingdom Metazoa; phylum Arthropoda; class Arachnida; order Araneae; family Uloboridae; genus Uloborus; species Uloborus diversus. The sequence goes on along the minus strand of NC_072735.1, from coordinate 149,441,421 downwards.
CATACGCATATTACTAGGTACATTTATTGGTTTAAGTTTTTAAAAATGCTTATATTGATTATAATGAAACAGTAAAACAGCAAGGAAATAGTTAGAAGTGATGCATTAAAAAAAATAGAAGCTAAATAAGAGTCGTAAAACTCGGTTTTCAAAACAAGATGCGTGTTGAAAGTCATTTCTTCGCAGGATGTATTAAAAGAGGAACATTTTTTTCGGTAAATCCCCCCAGGAATAAAAAATTCTTACATTTTAGAAAACATTTTACAGAAGCAGAAGTGTTGCATTCTGAATGTTACTGCTCAGAAAAGAAAGGGGAAAAAAATACAACCACAATCGCCACGCACAAAAGTACATTTATGAATGACCAGCCGACATTTGTAGTTGTCAGATTGGACACAAAGGAGGCTTCTCGAAAAAAAATGTTCACGTCTTTTTCACTCGCATCTGGCTTTTTCTGTAGAATACGTAAATTTCCCTTTTATTCCCTTTTGAGACTTACGTTTTTGACTTTTCTTTGTTACTCTTGCTTTTCTGATTTAAGAAAAAGTTCCTTTGAGATTTTTCCTCGAGTCAAACTTTAAGCACGGAGAAAGATAACGAAAAAAATACCAAAATCTTTTATTTGCTAGAAATAGACTGAAGTATTTATTTTGTTCGTGAACATGAAGTTTATTCTAAATCCACTGTTCTAAAAGTCTTCTTGCTTTTTGTATTAAGTTCGAAATATATTCTCTCACGAAACAATCTAGTTATCCATTACTCCTTTGTTTATTTCTATCGAAAAATGGTTTTCGAGTTTTCAGTAATTAGAAACAAATGAACCTTTTGTCTTAGATCTTACCATTGCACAGTCCGTTCACGTTCACAAAGTAGTTCTAGAGATTCTAGTGTGGTTGTTATAAGTTGAGTTATGAGCGTGACAATGTTTACCTTTTTTATGGACTTAAAAGGAAAAAATGAAAAACTATTGGTGAGGACTACAAGTCAAAATACTTTCGGAACATTACAACAAAAGTCACCCAACGCAAATCAGTACCCATTACCCTTTCTTATTAACCACAAAAGATGTAAATACTGTCAAAGTCATAGCTTAAGTTTTAGAGTCACACTATAATGTTTCTTCCTTCTTTTGCTTTAAAATCTTCAATTGTTTACAGTTGCTTTTTTCTGTTGAACCTGTCTCTATTCAACTGTTTTTCTTGTTTCAAACCTTTTGAGGAAGTAACAAAGTCGTCTACAGGTGCGATAAATTTACAATTACATTAACTCTTTGACATACAATGACCTCTTGACACTCAGACTCCCCCGTTTTTAACGTAAATAGTATTTACCAATTGGATACGAATCGGAAAGCAGCTAAGGCTTTTTTTTATCCAACCAAAGAGTTAGCAGTCCTTGATATTTTTGTATTTATTTGCTATGAAAATTTGGAGAAATTTGATTCCATGATTAGCGTGCATCAGTTCCATTTGGTATATTATATAGAGATTTATGGCGGATCAGTATCGAAGATTTGACCCTTGGGACACAAGTTCGGCACCTAACATATCGGGATACTTAAAAGGTCGTATAATGTCGTATGGGAGACGTCATTTATTTTATGTGCTTTGGTATACATTGATGTCTCGGAGACAGCATAGAATTCACGTCCCTCTCCAAGGAGTCATTGCGTGTTAACAGGCAGGAAGGGAGGGATATCTTGTTTCTTTCATTAAATGAGAAGAAAAGAAACTTCTCCTACATATGACTCCGTGGAATCTGATCGGCTACACCAGTCCAATCAAAATTTCAGACGAGGTTGTCTGAGGGCAGGCATTCAAAATTGGTATATGTATAGAAAACTATGAACTCTCGGTTTCGGTAACTTTGAGATAATTTTGAAATAGTCGAATATCGACATTTTTCATATTAAACATTGCATTAGAAATGATGTTGGAACGATTCGCGTGCTACAAAAGTTGCTTGTTGTCACATTTAAGCACCTGATTGAAGAAATGCCCTGCATTGTTGTAGGTATTTGCACACGTATAAGTTTTTATGTGGGGACCTGTGATTGGTGCTTCTTTTATTATCAAAGCTAATGAATTATGCACAGATGTACAAAGCTCCTCCTTCCCTCGTGCTGACATTAGTTATTTATAATGTTCTTTGCAAATGGGGGGGGGGGGGTTAAGCCGTTCATTTTCGTCACGCACCAGTTCCTCTCAGCACCATTCATGTTTTTTTTTCTTTAATTTTTTTTAAACGCTGAATAATTTTCACAAGTAAGAAAATGATTGTTGGCATTTAAAATTTTCAAGATTACCTCACTGTAACCGCATTCGTGAGCAGTGTGGAGTTTAAGTGAGCAAAATTTCGAACAAATGCCTTTAAACAACCATGGCGGTCATTCCATGCTCGTCAACTTGCGAGATCGAGATTCTCGCTCACGTGATCGGTTGTGACGTAGAAATGTAACAAAATAGTATTCTAATCTACTCGAACATAGCCGTAAGCTAAGAAAGTTCGAGTGGATTAGAATACTACATTGCGACATTTCTACGTCACAACCGATCACGTGAGCAAGAATCTCGATCTCGCAAGCTGACGAGCTTCGAATGAACGCCCATATCCAAAAATTTGATACGACTGGTTCCAGGAATTGGCCGCAATGTTTTATGAGTAAAAGAAATTTCTTTTCAACTATCTTGTATGTGTACTATGTCCGTGTTTGTAATAAGCATGTAATTCTCGTTACCATTCGGTTTTTATTTATTGTAACTCTAAAATTTTATATCACGTAGTTCTATTACATAATCCATACTTTGCTTTTGACGTAACCAAAAGCTTGAATTTTTAGAGTAAGAGGGACGAAGAAAACCTTTTAAATAACTGTTGTAGTGACAATTATACTAAGTATATTCACTTCAGAATTTTTTAACAGAATAAAGATAGCTACTTTTCATTTTTTAACATTTTCGTACTAGCGGCGTCGCCCGGCTTTTCACGGTCCACCCCGAAAATAAAAGTTATGTCAAGTGACGCGTGTTCAGCAATCAGGCATAACATAAGGAATAATCATGAATATTAAAGAAAAAGAATGTGAAATTTCCCGGCAGATTGCGGAAAAATAACCAAATAGTAAACATTTAAAACCCCCGATTACAGGAAAGGCCTAGAAACAAACGCCAGCATTTTATTTGTTCGAGAAACAAAATGCAACATATCCTTCTTCTCGATGACTTTCTTCACCCCTTACAAATTTTAATAAAAGCATGTTATGGAAAGTTGAGATGAATCACTAAATAATAATTTGGAATGGAAGAAAGCTTTCGAAAGAAAGGGATTTTATGTCGAAATCTAAGTATCATAATTAATAGTTTTTAATTGATAGCTCCGCTAATTATTATCAGAGGATTTTTTAAATAGCTGAACATAACGACGGGAAAATTACGAATCCATCGATACCTAGTTCGAAGGTCAATTTACTGCTGTTCGGAAGAAGTAACTCTGACATAGATACATACATAGATACATACGCTTCGTTTTTGAATTATATAAGATACTTTGGACTCGGGACATAGATAGATAGATTGGTACATACGCTCAGTTTTTAATTATGTGAGTAACCAAATACTTTGGAAAAAGTCGTCATTCTGGTTACGTTGGTACGTTCTCATTAAATGTCTCGGTTGTTGGAATTTTCCATGAAAATACTATCTGCAATGAAATATCTGTACCTCAGAGTCAGATTAACGTAAATTTCGCTACTTTACAGGGTAGAGGGAAGATGTTTGTCTGGTGTATGCAAAGGATGGAACGCGTGTTCTTTTATCATTGTAAATATATACAAAGGATTTTTTTTTTTAAAACTGTGTTCACGTTGCTCGATGCCGATTCTACACACAATGGCTCTGATAGTCTATCTCTGAGGTACTATATGTCCTTCTGTTTCTTTTAATACTTAAACCAGTGCCTTTTAAGTACCTTATAGTTGAAAACTTTAATGCAAAAGACTATAAGAATTTTTACTAATAATTAAGCTTTACCAAGTAAAATGAATGATAAAGAAGATTAGCTAAAATGGTGTTGTTCTAAAAATAATTCTTTGTGACTTTACATGCAAAAAACGGAATGGACAGACATCTTACAGAGGAAGTCGTAGTAAATATTATAATATAAATTAAAGAATAAATTTCAGTACATACAGGATAAAAATTTGTAACTGTATTAAAGCTACACAGTTTTGCCGTCCTTTAAAGGGAAAACATAATTCCTTTCATCTTTAGCATTGATATTCATGAACTTAGACTTTTTTTGTTAAATAAAGCAAAAGCTGTATTTTTTTCAGTTCTGAAAGCTTCTTGAAAACTCAACAATATGCTTTCTGAAATATCTAAAGTAAAAACACTATTAAAGATAATATTACTTTTCATCTCAATATTTGAAATTTATGCTAAAAAAGGCAGAAAATATACAAGCGAGGAAAATGACATTTAAATTCTGAAATATTAAATATTCTGAAAGTTATTGATTGAACTCTAAACTTTTTACCTGAAAAGAATCTCGGCTTAGGTATAAAACACATTGATAAACAAAGATAAGAGTGCATATTTTATTTTATCAAAAGCAGAAAAACTTGAATACTTAAAGTTAAAAGAAATCTGCTTTTGCTTCTTTTGCATCATCCATCATATTTTGACTTCGGATCAATGGATAACAATGGGAGTGAAAATGTTTATAAATATATATATTTATATGTCTTGAAATTGAATGAGTAATATTGAAACCTAGCATTATTGTGTTTACATTCTAATGTACTCATTCTGAGTATGCTGGATTATACTACACTCGAACTCGCTTTTAACAATCCCCAATTTAACAAGGAAATAAAAATAGTTAGTTAGTACTAGGGAATGCAATACCGGACCAAAAATTTAATACCTGTATACGTTATTTTAAAACGGGATTCCGAAATACCGGTATTAATACCGGTATTCGAAATTTCTCAAAAAAAAAAAAAAAAAAAAAAAAAAAAAAATGCTTGAAAACAGATTGTTTCGTTGCTATATTTCATATCTTCATAAAACAATTGTTATATTTATAAAAACATATTGTGAACAAATATAAAATGAAGGAACAAATATCATAATAAAAAATAAATAATGGTAAAAAACATATTGCATCTATTGATTTGTCTCTAAGCCTGGAACTCTTTTAGTGCTCAACTTTCCTGCAGTTGAAAGTACTCTTTCTGAATTCACGCAGGTCGGTGTTACTGTTAACATTATGCGCGATACACACCTCCTTTAATTGTCTAGAAATCCTTTATCTTCAAGTAATTCAGTCTCTTGCGTGTTATTTGTGGATACATTTTTTTTTTCTCTTTCTTTCTTTCTTTTTTTTTTTTTTTTGTATGTGTTTTTATTATTTTTTAAATTTATGGCTAGTTACAATTTCTTTCCAAGAGACGATACTTTTCCAATATTAACATCATTTTCTCTTAAACAGAAGAGGTTTGTGTTTGCTCTTTATTACCCTTTTGTACTTTGGTTTGAAATTTGCTATGAACTTGAATAAGACAAACTTACAAGATTAAATTTAGTCGTCTTCACCTTCTTTTCTAAATTCTTCAATTATAATTATACTAGCTGTACCTGCACGGCGATGTCTGTGCTAAAAATTTAAAGGAAGTCCGTTGAATTAAAAAAAAATCTACCCCCCTCCCCCTATTTTTACGCCAAGTTCGCCGCCTACGGCGGCTAATTAAATAAATTTGGCAGCGGTATTAATTAATCAATATCTATCTTTTTCGTATTTTTTATACCTACTTCCAGTTGCGTTTTGTGTCATTCACCTTTTTACGCCAAAGTAGACGCCCTCGGCGCCTATCTACCTATAAGATCTATCTCTAGTTTTATTTATCCGTCTCTATTTATTTTAACCTCCTCCCCCATTTCCTAATCTGTTTGAAGATCATTCAAAAAACTGTGCATTATTCATTTAAGCAATTGCGATTAAAAGCATGGTACATCTAGGACAAAAAGGGAATCCCGTGCGCATGTTCGAACTTTGTGACATGTTTCAGGGCTGTAGGTGCTATAGGGTCTTCTAGCAATCGGGTACAAACAAAGAAACAAGGAAAGAAAGGAACACCCCTTCACGTTTATATATTTAGATAAATATCTGAAAATATGTTTCAATTGTTTATGCCAAAATGTATGCGCTATGCAAATTTTCAAGGCACAATAGATTTCTAACTATCATCCTCTAAGAATGCCAAATAGACAGGACAACAAACCAATACTAGGGACAACAAACTATCATTTGTTATGTTAATAAGAAAGTTTTTTTCTGTGAAAATTTAGTACAGTTGCGACAAATAATTAAAAAAGAAATCATAAAGTACTACTGTAATTGATGGTTAGAATTAATTGCTCATAGGAAAATTCCATTCCAAATTACATGCGAAATTAACCGTCACAAAAGTTAAAGTGAGTAATCAGGGAAAAGGAAAAAAATAAAAACAAGGTACACAAAAGCGCACCAAAATGTGATTCATTTCACAATGTAGTTTTGATAATATCCTTTTGCAATCTTTCCGCTGCTTTTGTTTAATGATACATTATTAGTTGCTAGTGTCACCCGCACTGCTTTGCCCGTAGTAGAAAATTGAAAGGTCTTTTGGTTCGCCTGTATATTTCCTAATAATGTAGGATGAATTTCTCGCCAGTTGGCTTGCCCATGTTACGGTTTCACTTTGTGATAACTTGGTAATTTACTCGTCCATCTTATGATAATTTTGCTCTAGAAAATGTCCTCAAACTTGGAATAGAAAAAGAACAAAATCGAATTTTCGAAAAATCGCTTCGAGGTTCACACCTCATGCTTCAAACTAATTCTGTGCTAAATTTCATGAAAATCGGCTGCACGGTCTAAGCGCGTCACAGAGATCCGGACAGAGAGAGATCCGGACAGAGAGATATCCAGACAGAGAGACTTTCAGTTTTCTTACTAGTAAGGATTGCTTTTGAAGCCAAATTTTTACATCAATAGCTTGACTTTAGTTCTGTATCATAGAAAAAGGAATGTATATCTGGATGTCTGGATCTCTGTGATGCGCATAGTGCCTAGACCGTTCTGCCGATTTTCATGAAATTCGGTACACAGTTAGTTCGTAGCATGGGGGGGGGGGTCACCTCGAAGCGATTTTTCGAAAATTCGATTTTATTCTTTTTCTCTTCCAATTTTTTAAAAAAAAAACTTTACCGAGCAAATTATCACAACATGGAGGAGTAAACTACGAAATTAGCATAACGTGAAACCGTAACATTGGCAAGCAAATAAAAAAAGCAAATTGGCGATAAATTCGTCATCCATTCTTTGTAATTATACAGGCGAACCGAATGACCTTTTAATTTTCAACTACGGGCAATGCCGTGCGGGTATCACTATTTTAAAATAAAAGTAGATATTTAATAAGTTAAATTGAAAATTCTTTAATTGAAACTATTTATTATTTTCAGCTAATACCGAAAATACCAGTATTTTACCTCAGCAAGTACCGGTATTACGAAATTGTAAAATTGCTGGAAATTCCGGTATTCGGTATACCGGTATTGCAATCACTAGTTAGTACTATGTTAAGTCTATGGGTATAAGCTCGCTTTTAACGAACAAACTCAGCTCAAAGCTAGCAACTTTTTGTGATTCATAAAACTTCTTTTGACTTCCAGTCGAGCTTATCCTTCATTGGGAACAATGGATAACAAGGGGAGGGATAAGGTTTATAAATATATATATTTATAGTTTGAATGAGCTATATTTCAAACTTGTTCATATTATGCCTACATTATAATTCACTCATTTTGAATGTTCCGCATTAAACTACATTCAAACTCTTTTATAACGAGCCCCAATTTGACAAGAACCGGTATTTAACGAGGAAATTAGAAAGACTTAATTTTAGTATAATGTTAAGAGTATGGAAGTATAACTCGCTTTTAAGGAACAAATCCAGTTTAAAGTGAGCAATTATCTACGATTCATAAACTTATGTTGACTTCCAGCACAACAAATCCTTCCTGGGAGAAATTCCGCATAGGATATCCGAAGTCAAACGAGAGAAAGTTGAAAGAAATGGAGAATTTCTAATTGCCGAGGCAAGATAAATATGCATTACCCCGCATTAACCGGTTTGTCGGGAAAAAGCGAAGTTGACCAGCATGCCGGGATATTCGAATTTTTCGGCACGCCAGATGACTCGAGGTTTATCTTTCAACAAAACTAAAGTACACTTCCCCATTCAGTGTCAATCTGAAAGCAAACCATTGTTACTGTGATTCGTTCATAATTTTTTAAAAATAAATTATTTTTGGTTCCTTTTAGATAGTTAAGTTTAATTTTTATTTATTGAATAGCGAAGGTAAATTCTTTAGCACTGACTTAGGGGCGGTAACTTCCTGCTTAAATGTTTGCTTAGTTAGAATTTATTTTTTGTAAAACTGTTGTTATTCAATACTATTTTTCTTGCTAAAATAACAAATGGCATTGTTTTTTTATATTTTTACAAAATTAAACTGTTCATTAGTACTAATAAGATATGTATAGAACCTTATTTGTTTCTCGATTTTTTTCCGGCATGCCGAAAAGGACCAGGCAAGTGTTATTAAAAATCTGGTAACCCCTGAATTTTGCGGCAGGCCGGCTAATGCGGGGTAATCTTAATATAGCTCAGTCCAGTTTATATTTGCTATGCAAAGCTGTACTTTGTAGAAGATAGTTAGTGTACAATACAACATATAAAAGATACTAGAAATTTAACTTTTTATTTGCAAAGTGCACGTAAATTACCGATAGAATTTCAGAAATCGTTTATTTCTGACATTAGTTTGACTAACGACTGACTAGATTGACTGATGGCTAATATCAGTTATCATTGAATCACAGAGCGTGATTCCTTTTTTTTCTTGACTTGTTAAAATATTTGAAGTTGCTTTACATGCAGATTATGTACAGATACACTCGAATAAATTAAATTATGACTGTATTTATAATGAATTTTCTAAATAGTACACTTCAGTGTAGCAATATTTTTCAAAATGAACCAAGCCTCAAAATTATCTATCCAACAACTATTTAAATTAACATTCATAAGTCTTTTGTGCAATAAATCAGAGCTCACGTTCTCCGCTTTCGAAATGCAGTCGACTCCCGCTACAACGCGATTCAACGTACGCGAAATGACTATAACGCGAATTTTCCATGAGTAACGAATTTTAGAGCTGATGCGAGCGAAATTCCTCGTCCACAACATGAATTTCTTTAGAAGGAAGTAGCGGCTTCGTTATTGACAACTAAATATATATTTTGTGAATGTTATTATACTCCATTAGCATCACACCGACCATTGAACTAGTCTAGGTATTACGTTGTTAGTGCATAAAAAAACGCTCAACAGCTTTATTTTTTCACATTCTAAATATTAAAGTTGATGAAATATAATGGCACCTTAGTGAGCTGTTTCTAAAGTTTATTAAGATGGGGGGGGGGGGGAGTTTCTGACAATGAAAAGAAGATTAAGATTCTCGATAGCTTGGACCAAACTAGAAAACGTTGACGGTAGCAATGCAATAAGTATGAGTGAATCTTCCATACGTACAGTTAAAAGTCAAATCAAAATGACATCCTTATAAGATTAGAACTTAGTTTCAATGTTAAAGCTTGCAGAGTCTGAGTAAAGTATATGAAAATGGAAGCTGCTCTCTTGCATTGTGGATTAAAGGGATTGGGAAGAGGGGATTGTTGCCATAAATGGAAACGTTATAAAAGAAAAGGTGAAGCAACCGTATTTTAAAATGTATTTAATAAAAAATAACGATCTGATTATGCAGCATAAATCTTTATCATCTTCATTTTTTAACTCTTAAATATTATTACTGTATCTATTGTACAGTACTATTATAGTGCAGCATTTTATTATTACTACATATTATTGTACGTACCGTGTTGTTTTATTTTATCAATCATTCTTTTTGTGCATTTTAACTATTTTATGTTGAATAAAACAGCTTTTTTATTTTTTTAAATACTGTAAAAGTTGAGTTTTTTATGCAAGAAACTGTAAGGTATAGTTGAGGAATGCTTTAAAGCAGTTTGAGGGGTGCTTACAAACGTCTAAAAAATTTGGTATGTTTCTAAAAAATGTTTATGCATAAATTTTTCCACACCGCGAAATTTCGACTTACGCGAGGAGTCTTGGAACGCATCCCTCGCGTAAGTCGGGACTCGACTGTACCCCAATGCAGAGTTTGTGTAAGTAAGATACGTGTACCCCTGGGGTCCGTGAGTTCGTACCAGGGATGCCTGATAAAAAGTATATGTTAGCCTAATAAAAAGCCCCCCCCCCTCCAAAAAAAAGAGAAGAATTAGCAATCGCATGTGAGTAGCCATATTTTTGTTCAAAACGAAAGCATTTATGTGCATATTTTATAACGTAATTTGTAAGTACATTTGAAAAATGAATTAATACATGTTAACGTTCACCCAGAGGCATAGCAAACCCATAATATCTTTTGCTTTAACGCATATTGCCTTCTCTAATATGGTATTTTATGTACACGTAAAGACTGTTATATAAGGACTTACAGTATGTTATTGTTAAACGTTCGTGATACAACTTCAAACTTTCTTGAAATGACGACACAGTTCTTGAGAAAACACAGGAGATTTATTTACAGTATGTACAGGAAGCGTAGTTACAACTGCTAAATCAATCATCAGCAATTAAGCATATATCCATTAACACCGTAAACTCAACGGTTACACACGTATTTACATTCAAATAAGCAAAAATACAGCTCAAAAGGATTCACAAAACAGAACTAATACACATGCTCTGCAGCGTACCGCTAACACGATTCACAAGCAAAAACTCACTCGTGACTGACGCCCGCCGTCGGCCGTGGCTATTTATACATCTCGAAAGAGACCTCTCAAAATATTCCACAAGATTCCCGAAGTTTCCTTCTATTTTCTTGTTATTCATTCACAAACCTCATCAATGAAAAATAGGGGGCACGTATACTTCAATCGAATGTACGGGACTGTATATTCATTACAAGAAACTATTTACAGGTTAAGTTACTACAATAATTCTAGATGAAAGATAATTTAATAAACGCCAAATTTAGCTAGATTAAGACAAATTAATCAGAAAAATAATTACTATTTACAGATTTTGTAACATTTTTAAATACCATTGTAACATTTTTGAATTGCGATTTAAAATCCACTTTACAACTTATACTTTTTAGTAAAAATTTTTAAAACTCTTTGCAACTCATAAGTAGGCTTGCCGGCAGACGTCCCGGTTTGACCGGACAGTCCCGATTTTCAGGCAAAGTCCCGGTGTCCCGGCAAAAGACAAATTTGATTAGATGACCGAAAAAGTCTAAAAATAATTAACTATGAAGGGGTATTTTAGATAATTACTTTTTCATTTGAAATATAGACTTGTAAAATTAATTTTCAATCAACTTGTTAGGGTTTTTACAACAACATTAAAATCAAAAAAGACTTGTGAAAAAGTCCTAGCTAATGAAAAATACATGTAAATATTGTTCAAGTTTTTATTCCTCGTTAAAAGTGATTTATTAACATGAAAGAAATAAAATGTTTAAATTTATCTGTGTGTATTATCCCTGGTTTAGGCTCATAATTAGTATTTATTCGTAACATTGAGAATGAATTACCCTCTAAAACACGCTACAAACAAGCCGGGGGTGTGTTCCCTAGGGGTGTTTGTGATCCAAAATTTCGAAAAATTTTGGGCTGAAAACACATTCTAAAGCTGAGACATTGTCTGGAATTTTTTTCTTAAATGTTTCTTTTCAATAATTTTTGTTTGCTTGCATATGTCCAGTTTGTTCACGAGGGTGAGGGGGGGGTTGAGTTTCTCATAGTTTATGAAAACTTCATTGTTTTGAAAAAGTTACTTGAGTCCACTATCATTCCTGGTTTCTTTTTAAATACTTGTGACGTGGGGGAGGGGGGGGGGAGTATTCCGGTGTCCTTGTTGAACATTCCAGAAATCTGGCAAGCCTACTCATAAGAAGAATGAACTCACATTAGGAAGACTATCATTGTTCTGTGCTCCAACTCCTATAAATTCGTCAGAACTAGTAAACTTGTAATAGAAATAATTTTATGACATTTATTCCTAGATTTTTTTTTATGGTTTAACTCTAAGTACCCCAGCCCAAAATAGCATAATTTGATTAAAAGTAGAGATGAACTCTAGAAATCTAAAGAAACATGAGTAAAAAAAATCAATACGTAAATACGTAATGGAAAACATAAATTAAATTTAGCACAGAGTGCTCTTTTTTTTGGGCGGGGGGGGGGGGGGGGGGGGGAGTGCAAAGTTAATTCATCTTGGAGGGGGAGGGAGTTACGTTGGTCTGGATTATCAGAACCTCTGCTCCATTGACATTGTATGTTCTAGGTATTTTTTCATTTAAAAGCAAGTTTGCATTTTACATATTTTTAAAATAATTTTTGTAAAGAAAAAAAAAAGAGTCTTAAGCAAAAAACCCCTAAAAATATCAAAAAAGAAATAAGGGACCTCTAGTTAGTTTTTACTTTTGTATTTAGCTTTGCACTCTTACATTAGACACATTTTTGTTGTAATTTTTATATTTTTCAGCTTTTTGCTCTTTTTTAACTTTCCAAAGAACAAACGACTATTGGAGCAAAAAGCTGGAATCAAAAACCAAAATAACTTACTAAAACAAACCATAAAATCTGTACTTTGTTGCTTCCTCCAGTAGGCGTGGAATTTATTGATGTACAAAAATAAGAAGTAAAAAAAATCAACTTCTGATCAATAAATTGCAATGACAGCAAACCTCCTTAAAAAAAAAAAAAAAAAAAAAAAAAAAAAAAAAAACTTGTTTCAGAAGCCTAAAATATTTTCGGTGTGGGAGATTTAGACGTGATGAAATTCCTTAAAGCCAGAAATAATTTATGGTTCGCAAGACTCTTTGTTCTTACAAAAAACCGTATCCTCTTTAAACCACCGTTTTTAGAACTTTGCTTAAACTTCTGGAATATCAGACATTCTTTACTCTTACCCACTTAAAGGTAAGGAGAAAAATGGTCTTCCTAAGAGGTTAGGTTTTTCTGACTAATTTCTTTTTAAATTCTTTTGGAGTCTCATGTTTGAGCAAAAGTTAGTGTTTTATTTTTTCACTTTAGGAAATGATATTCAATCTTTCAAAACAATGTCAGAAATTAGTAAGAAATCTCAACTTTAAGTTTTGTCTCCTTGGTTAAAGAAGTGTTGTGGAAATAGCACTGTAAAACTGTTCCATGTAATTGTTTAAAACCTTTCCTTATTTTTAGCATTTGAATCATGTGGATGTTTTACGCTCTGTATTCATTGTGTACAGATTATTTGTTATTTTTGTACATTTGTTCAAAATGTACTATAAATACACTTTAAGCAGTAACTTACCACCCTTAAGCCAGTGCTGAGGCGAAATGCTTAAAATATACCAATAAAAAGCTAAATTTACTATAGCTACTAGTTTGTTGGTATTCTCAGCTCTTGAGATGACATCTGGCTCGAGCTCGGTTATTGGCAATTTCTGGCTGATGAGTTCATAACAAGGACACATCTGCAGCCTCTGGAAGTTATAATCTAACTATCGGTATATTGCATATAAATCCAATTTATTTTCTACCTTTATCTTTTATTTACTATTACTACACACTGTTAACTTTACTCACATAAAATAAGCATTGAATCATTTCAAGATTAAATTTTTTAAAACTAGCCTTAGATAGGTCTATCTTTTCACAACTCATTGATAGTAGTGAGTTTTTCGTAAGAATAGAGTAAATGTAAATAATGTACAATAATACCGTAGGAAGCGCCTATAGTAGGTTTTTTTATACATAACTTAAACTAATTATTGTATAAGTAAGATGAAAACGCGAAGCAATTATTCACACAGGTCAGAACTAGACATAAATTACCAAATAGAAAATGAGAAATATTTTATGAGTGTTATTCAGTCTAACTAGAAAGTGCGGAATATTATGATGATGAAAATATATGTTTATCAAAAAAAAAAAAAAAAATACAAAATATTTCTTATTTCCTGAATTTTTCCTACTATTATTTTGTCTTACCCTTAACCTTTGTTCAGGCAATATTTTCATTATTTATTTTTGGGTTACAAGTAGTATGTTAATCTGAAAAAAAAAAAAAAAAAACTTTCTTTAAAAAGTGCCCAGCGTAGTCCAAAGTACATGTAATTCCAAAGTACAAAACTCGGTATTTAATGACTGAAGATTAGAAAATTGAGCTCCAATATTAAAAGCTTCAATTACATTACTGCTGAAAAAATGTAATAATGAAAGATGAATAATGCCATTGAAAGTTTTCCAGAAAAGCAGAAGGGAACGTAGTTGAAATATAAATAATAAAAATCAAATACTTTTTTTAGTTTCTTTGCATTACATTAAAAACCTGTTTTTGTTTCTTGTCGAAGTTATTCACTTTACAGAATAAATAATAAAAATAATAATAACTTACCTCTATGAGTATTTGCTAAGGGCTCCAATTATGTTTAGGGGTCTACTCCTGACAGCGGACCTTTTTCTCTTTATTTAGTGTTATGAAGTTCTCCTATTTAAGTGCGGTTTGTTACTCTTCAATACTAGGTGGTTTCATCCAAATGCGTTTCATCTTATATGTGTGTCCTTTGATGCAACGCAATATATTTAATTATCCTTCATACAAATAAATATTTATTTTTCATCTTTTTTACTTCCTTTTACAAATAAGGAAGTATTGTATTCGCGAAAAAAATTTCATTAAAAAATTGGCCTTCATTTCCACTTTACTTACCCCCGAATGAGTTTTTTTTTCGACCTGACCATACGTGCATACAGTCGGACCTCCATATATCGAAGTAGCAAATTGTCGGAAAAAAATTCGATAGATAGAAATTTCGATATATAGAAACGATCTTATTTTATCCTAAAAGTATCTTAAAACATTAAAATTAACGCTAATTTACGTGTATGAAACCCAATTTCTAATTGATACGAGCATCGGATTAAATACAAGGGTATAATTAAAAAAAAATAATAGAAATTACATATTTTTGTGCCTTTATACATCTTCATTCTTCTTCAATTCAACTAGATCCGCAACATTAGGGGATTTTCATTTTGACGATGTAATCGAAAGAAAAGTATATAATCAATCTACTTAACTTGAATGATTTTTACTGCAGCTGAAAAGACTAGGAATGATAATCTTCAGACAAAAGGGAGAACTTGAAACTGATTTTACAATGCTACTGGTTACAACTAAGATTTAAAAAAAACTTCAGGGAATTTAAGAACTCCAGAACGAATCAACGACCTATCTACACACCCCACAACCCCAGATTCCTTATTAGTTTCGTAGCAACCTTTAATAAACATAATTTTATCCCCCCACCTTCATTTTTCACAAACAGTCAAAAGTTGAAAAAAAAATCTACAAATATCACGAAAAAAAATCGATATATAGAGATTTTTTCGATGTATAGAAACAATTTTTCTATGTAATAAACATAGAACTTTGCTGGGATTTCGATATATAGAAAATTTCGATATGTGGAAGTTCGATATATGGAGGTTTGACTGTATATACCTAACAACGTATAGACGCCCGAAATATCGTCTAGTTGTGCACCTCCCCTTTTGGTTGCATTCGGGCTAAAGGGCTCTTTTGCACCTTTTTTGGGAGAAATCATTGTTAATTTCGATGCAAACTCAAGTGGTATTATATTTTGGCGGAAACTTGGCGGTATATCGCCAGTCTTTTGGTCGTCACGTTTTGTCGCCAACTTGGCGACAAATTTGGTGATTTTTTTTTTTTAAATCTTGTTTTAATTTGGCCACTGTTAGTGATGTTTAGGGAGTTAGTATTGAATCACATTAAAATTGCAAATAATGGGGAAATAACATTAAATTGGTGTAAAAGGAAGTCATGTGATGCACACATCAGCTCGTTTTTCAAATCTAAACAAAGAAAAAAATTGCCGAACTCTTTGACCTAAATGTAGCAATTAAATCAACAAACATGTGGGCATATACTCGTATATGAAAAACGTAAAACAATTTTCTAAAAAAAGTTTCAGAATCTACTTCAAACTAGTAAATCTCATAATAGTAAAAAAAAAATATTTATAATGTTTACCTAAAGCATTTTAAAACTCTAGAACAAATCACTACTCAAAATTAGAAATATGAACTCAGCAAAAATATCTTCAAAAACATTTCTTTTGACAAAGATGAATGATTCGTGAGCAATTCACTTAATCCACCAGAATTTTACCTCACTAAGTTAAAACAAAAATTCTTTCTCATTTTCTTCCTTTTACTGAGTCAGGTCACGTATCATAACCTTTTTTAGAGTCGAGAAACAAAAGATTAAGAAAGTAAATGAGGTAAATTTTCTACCTCTTCAATCCGAACTCTTTCGAAGAAATATGGTTTCTAGTTTTTGTTTTCCAACAATTATTTCAGCAAATATTATAAAAGTACTTTGAACTGTCTGGTATTTCTAACAAATGAAGTAGTGCGTGAGGAACTGTTTTGTCAAATAATTTCTTTAAATTAATGGTTCATTAATTTTTTACCGTTTTTAATATACTATATATTTATAAATAGAAAGAAAATAGATAGTTTTTTCATAGAATAGATAGTTTTTTATAAATAGAAAGAAAAAGTCTCGTATGTTAGCATTTGAAGTTTAGCAACCAGAAATATAGTCAACAGACATATTCGGTATTTTTTTTAATTTAATTTTTGAAGAGTAAATACATGGAAAACTATATTTTTTTTAACTTTAAAAAAAGTAAAATTACGGGCAGATAGGCAAGACATTTCTGTATTTCTTTTGTGTGAGACGTAGCAGTTATTCTAATGAATGAAGCAGTGCGTGCTGATCTATTACATCAAGTTATTTTTTTTAAGTCAATGGTTAATTTAAACTACTTATTTTTATGTGCTTATTATAAATGCATGAAGAACGGAAAGAGTAGCTTGAAGGGTGATTATTTGTAAATGCATATAGAGTAGTAACTTTTGTTTGGAAAATACCAAAAAGTAGTTATTTTGTTTTGTAAATTAATGTCATTCCTTTGTAAATTAATGTCATCCAAAGGTACAAGCTAGCTATGACCACTCTCAATCAACTCTCCTTACGAACAAACTTTTTTTTTTCCTCCAAAATCGGTTCATCCGTTTAGGCGCTAAAGTGCCACAGACAGACACACAGATACACTGACACGTCAAACTTATAACCCCCTTCCTTTGTGTGTCGGGGGTTAAAAATATGACGAAAGAAGAATGGAGTACAGTTAGAAGAGAAAAATATTGTTTTAGGTTATGATAAGACTGTGGAGAAATGATAAGAGGAATAATATGATGTCTTTCACTTGGTAAACAGAAAAAAAGGACGAAAGACGGGGTTACCTCAAATCAGTTTTCATAGGAGTAATAAATGAACAGTTAGAGTGGAATTGAAAGATGATTGCACTCTCTCGGATATGTTAAGAGTTATTGTTAGGATTTCAACTATGCAAGTTATCTATGTTTGAAAAATGTAAACTCGACATTTAACGCATTTCACTACTTAAAGACCACGTCAACTTGGCAACGGCCAATCCTCCGTGACGTAAACAGAAGCCCATCACCATAAAATCGGTAGAGGAGGAAGAGAGGACGCTTCCCTTGCTTGTGATTTTAGTGATATTTTGACGTTGTGGATGCACTTTTTTAAACAAATTTAATGACAGAGAAACTCACTGTTTTGCCATTTTTGATGATACGAAATTGCTTTCGAACCGCTTGTTCATGGTAGAACATTAAAAGAGCATTTATTTTGCCTATACATTTATAGGTAATTTCTCTTTTTTGCGTATAGTATTTTGTGCTTCAAGATATTCACACATTTTCGGTAGATTGAAAATTTCCTTCGCGAGGACTACCGGATTATTAACCACAACGGTACAATTTGCGAGAAAAAGTCTGAAAAAAAATCATGTTTGCAAGTAAAGTGTATAATACTGTTGGCGTTGGGTAGAGGAGTCAAAAACATCAAATTCGTAGGAAATGCGGAGGGATGTGTGAACGCGATAAGAAAGTCGAAACTTCTAAATTTGCACCTAGCCCGGAAGTTTGGACACCAGTTTAAAGTTGTAATTTATTCCGTACTGTTAATATAGAACGCGGCTTCGAGAAAAAGGACTAGTTTTGTTTAATGTTTGAAAACAGTTACCAATGATTTTCTTGTTTTCAACTGGTTTTGCTTTGAACTCGTCCAAGGCCGAGTGCCAACATTCTTGAGCTGCAATGTGTTTATGTACGATTGTCACTTAGTTTGGAAAATCATTTTCGGTTTAAATTTGACGAAATGTCACTTTGTTGTGGTTAAAATGCTAGCCACGCTTACGACGTCATTCCTGTCCCTTTACTTACGTAATTTTACTACCATTGTCAGTTTCTTTAACTTCAAGATTTGTGATATCTAAAAAGTTCTGTTTTTTTTTCTTAAATTCCTCAAAACAGTTCTTTAATATGGAAATGTAATATTTGATATAAATCCATTCAATCCAAACCTTAAATTGTCTAAACTCTAATTAAAACGAGAGATTTTTCTACCTGGAGTTAGTTCAAGTTAAAATGTTTTCACGATTTAAAGGAATTAATAACATTGTAAATTAGAATCGGTAGCTATAAACCAATGATGATAAACCATAAGCTAACTTTGGCATACGATAATTTAAAAATGCAGCCGCATACTTAGTTCTACGTATTTATTTTTGTTGCTGTTCAGACGAACCTTTTAAATGAAATTTGTCGGTTGTACATTTTTTAATTTTAACGTTACTTAAATTCCCTTTTCTATGTTTCTTATTATTTTGCCATTAATCAGATGTGCTGATGTATTTCTCTCGTAATCATACATATTTCAATGTTGATGTTTCTTTTTGAATGCTGTTGAAGATGTATATGTTACCGTTAAAATATATAATGCAGTTATTTTATAGAATACCTAGTTATTCCATGAAATAACTGATCGTGTCCGTTAAAGTCTGTAATATATTATTAATTTGACATTTTAACTAGTTACTCTATGAAATAACTAGGTATTCTATAAATTAACTAATGAGATATAGTTAAAGTGTAAAATAAACAATTTATCTAAAATGAAATAACTAGGTATTCTATAAATTAACTAATGATAGACAATTAAAATGTAAAAGAAGCAATTTATCTAATTTATGCAGCGTATAAATGGTATTTATGGAAACGTACAAAAAAATCATTCGTTACAACAAAGATTACTAAAATGACACTTTTAATTATAAAGAACATTATTTCTAAAACAAAAACATTTTTTGTTGACACACTGGGTTTTACACGAACATTTTGAGGGTAACACAGGAGTGGAAGGTAAATGCATTTGTCGTTCAAGGACATATGATATAGATTATTTTACAGTTTAACGGGCTGCAGATCATTATTCTATGAAATAGCTAGTTAAACCATGAAATACAAGAGAGTTTTACTCTTTAACGGACACGATCAGTTATTCCATGAAATAACTAGGTATTCTATAAAATAACGGGTTTCATGCTCTAACGGTAACATATATAAAACGCAGCAGAAACAAGTTTTTTTAATTAATGAGGTTTGAAAAAGTTTCCTCTGTAAAGTATTATTTTGTACATTTTCCCCAACAATGACAAAGTAAAAATATTCATGTATTTTTACTCTGTGTTAGCTACCCTTTCTCATTTATCACATTCCTCTAGATATAATCTTTCATAGTGGCACCAAAAATACACAATCTACGCAGAAATAAATTATGTAGGGAGCTTAAAAATCCATTGAATCAAAAGGAAACTAAATTTTTGAAAGAGATCGCCTCGATACCATTTCATGAAATCTTCCTAAAACATTCTCGTTGTCCTGATCCCGAGTAAATAAGACTCTTTCCGTTTTAAAATATTCATTACATTCTGATCAGGCCCGGAAAACGTGAGCCATTTGGGCGGACAAATATTTCGGAAGAGTTATTTAAGAGGGGAGGATCGGATTTCCTCGAGGGACTTTTAGAAATCTATGAATTCCTCCTAGAAACAGATCTCCGGCACACATATTTATTTTCTTTTTGGTAATGAGGGCTTTTAGTAAAGCTTCTGGTTTATGTAAGATATGAATTCTGAAATTCTGTTTGTAAATGTTTTTAAAGGGAAATGTTTTTGCAAATAGAACCTTCCGGCTCTCTTTACTGATATCTTGTCTTGAATGTTTTTAGTTTAACATCGAAGGGAGAGTTTTGATGTTTTTTTTTTTTTTATAGAAATAAGGAGCGTATGCTGGGTTTTAAAGATGACACTGTTCGCTAGACATTAAAATCATTTATATTTAAAGCGTTTAAGTGAACTGGGTATGCGTTCTATTTAACTAAACGTATTCTTGTAATTAAACTAGTATTTTTCAAATTATAAAACATTGATTTCTTATGGAGAAGTACTGCCAGCAATTCATGTAAAAAATTATATTTTAGAAGAAATTTCTAAAAGTACAAATAACGCATTTTTTTTCTTGGAGATATTTCATTGGATTTAACTTTAAAATATCAAAAAGTGTAGTTAATTCATAATAACTTAAAAACTAAAGTTTTTTTATCACTAAAAATAGACGAATTGCTATACAACAATTACAGTCTGATAAAATTCTTTGATTACTCTTTATATATCTCTCTGTTTTCTCAAAAGAGGTACAGTGAAGCCTCAAAAGCAAATGCATGTGATACAAATATGTATAAATGAAAAATATAGGGTAAAAAATATAAACTAAGATTATACTTCGAATCCAAACTCATAACTCCGTTTATAATAGCTATTTGTATCTCAGTATCTTATATTTTCTTAAGAAAAAAAGGAAAATGTTTAATGAAAACTTCTAAAAACGAAGAAATGATGTTTTACTTACTACCTTAATTTTATTAGTGTTTAATTCATTTTGTATGGTTTCAGATATAAAATTTATATTTACACATACAGACTCGCGTAGATGCTTAATAATTCAGAAACATGACGCAAGCTGAGCACGTTTTTATGATCAAAAAAGAGAGTTAAATATAGAAAGTTTTCTTTCATTAGTTGTAAAAAAGGAACGATGTTTCAGAATTCCATTTTTCAAAATTTAGGGAAAAATAATCCATTTCATAAATAAAAGAGGAACACATCAAAAGTGCATTTGTCCTTAAAAATGTCGTGCATGTCAAATGTCGGGAAATTTTTCCTCTCATATTGGCTTCTTCAGCTTTTGAAGCCATCTATCATAATCTATCTCTAACAAAAAAGCAAAAGCGCAGGGTTTTTTATATTTTTTTGGAAGGTGAAGTCATTTTTTCGAGTGATTGTTCGGAAAGAACTGTTAGCTGTTACACGTCATTACACCAACAACGTTGCTCAGATTTTGTATAAATCACAGACGATTATATTTTCGACATAGATTTATTTTAAATTTAATTGGGCGCAATGATTTTTTACTTCAATTCACTTATTTTTAAGCTGTTTTCAAATGAACAGAACATATCCAAGTCTTGAAGATGGATTAGATTTTTTTAGATGTACGTAGTAGAAAAGAACATTAAAATGAAAAATATGACTTATACAATATATCTTTCCCCATTAACTATTACGTTTAAGTGTAGTTTATTTGTTATACCCTTTAATGAATTTTTGCTGGGCATCATAAAATTTGACAATTTTTATTTAATTCAGTTTTTTGAACTTACTAAAAAAATTAGATTTTAATTGGAATTCCATCAACAAATACTCTGAAATGTTTTCGTACATTTCCAGTGCATTTGTTTTTTTGTCTTGTATTTCTGACACTTTTCGCTATTTGCCTTCAGAACAAGCTATTTTAAAAATCATTTGCCTGAAATTCAAGATATATATACATATATATATATCTACACTGGTGTGCAAAAATTAAGGACGAAGTCGAAAAATTAGCATATCAGCTGAACGAAGAGGCAGAGCGGACAGAAAGACCAATCAGGAGATTAAGTAAGGTGATGTACGGTAGCACATGCGCAGATATGCAGTCAGACGTAATGGGGGAGTGTCTGAGTAGTATAAAGCACGTTGTCGGTGTAAGATCAGTATTTCTGGCAAAGAGATTGCACGCCGTATAGCAGTTAAAATCACACCGAGTTGCTGCCTCAGCGAGAAATGGCGAATAATCAATCTGTTAGACGACATCTGGATGCTTTTACCCGAGGTCGAATCATTGGGAAGTTGGAGGAAGGCCGCAACGTGACAAGTGTGGCTGCAGAGTTCGGAATTGCTCACAGCATAGTTTCACGACTTTGGAGACAATTTCAAACTACAGGAACAGCTATCCGGGGGTTCAGTAGTGGTCGTCCACGAGGAACTACACCCGCAGATGACCGGTATATTGTCTTACAGGCCAGAAGAAACAGGCGACAGACAGCTGGAGAAATCGCTAGACTTACGACGCAGGCGACTGGACGACCGATATTGCGTTTTACCGTGGCCAGAAGACTGCACGGTGGTGGTCTGTTTGCACGACGCTCTATACGGTGTGTACCTCTAACGCCTGCCCATCGGAGAAGGCGTTCTCTGTGGTGCCGGGAACACCGGAATTGGAGAGACAATGAATGGGGACGAGTACTCTTTACAGACGAGAGCAGATTCAGTCTGAGTAGCGATTCTCATCGCATACTCATCTGGAGAGAGCGGGGAAGCCGCAATCATCCCTCGAACATCATTGAAAGGGACAGGTATGGAGGTGCCGGTGCTCTCGTTTGGGGATGCATCATGCTTGGTAGTCGTACAGACCTTCACATCTTCGACGCAGGTTCAGTTAACGGGACCAGTTATTGTAACGAGATTCTTCTTCCCTATGTGCGTCTTTTTAGAGGCGCTATGGGTCCGCCGTTTCTTTTCATGGACAACATTGCACCATGTCATCGCACAGTAGCTGCCGAACAGCTCTTAGAGAGTGAGGATATTGAACGTATGGATTGGCCGGCACGATCTCCGGATCTCAATCCCATCGAGCATGTATGGGATTTTCTAGGCAGACGCTTGGCAGCTCGTACCTTACCACTAGTAACGATTCGGGAGCTTCGATTGGCGCTGCAAGACGAACGGGCAGCAATGCCTCAACAACTCATTGACACCCTCATTCTCAACATGGGCAGACGCTGTGAAACCTGCCTAGCAGTCGGGGGAGATCATATCCCCTACTAAAGACCGGATGTTTCTTGCTGGACACCCATCACAGGGATGTTTCGGCCTTCAGTCGCAATGCGCTCCATGCTACTTTTTCAATAAAGCTTCTTTTTATCCCTCTGATTTCTCTTTTAGTAAGTGTTGCTTACATTACACATGTCCTTACGTATTGGGGATCTTACGGTATTAAATGTGTTGATTTGGAAAGATTTTGTACAAAGTTATATTGAAAAAACCGTCTCGTCCTTAATTTTTGCACACCAGTGTATATCTTATACAAAAACAATTCGCTGTTTATAAATAATACTGCATGATAGTTCCTCTGAGGCACAGCAGTGACACATTCAGTGACACATGTTATCTTTTGGCAAGATTCTACTCCGTGTTACATCTCTAAATCGACAAGTAGATTTTGAACCAGAAAGAGGAATTTCGGTATTAAACTGGAATTGTTCTGTCGTTCAGGTATCTTATCTTCAACATCCGTCCAACATCATTTTGTAGTAATCTGCTTTGGGGTGTATTTTTAAACATAAATGAAGTGTGGGCAAAATATTTAAATTGAAAACTTTGGTACACTGAAGACTAAGAGTCTAAGAAGAAGCTTTTATTAAGAATGATAGCATGTCAATTTGATATGGCTAATGCGCAACACAAAAAATGGACTTCAGTAAAATCAGCATCTTCCCATTTTAAACACAATTATGTACGAACTAACAAATCCAGTTATCCTTTTTCATTTTTTCGCAATCACTCTGAGCATGTTACTAGAACAATTAAAGTTTTTAATACATCTTTTGAAAAAAAAAAAAAAAACTAAACTGAGGCAATTGTCAGAACACAATAATAGGAAAAGCCAAACACTAAGAGAAAACAAAAGAAGCGAAGTTCTTTTCTAGTCACTACAATGTCTACTCATGGCTAAGTTAGTAATTGAAAGCTCTTTTAAAAAGGGAAAAAAAAACCAGTTCTTTTTTTAGATAACGGTTTAAAAAATGATTAAGGATACTTTTTACTCTGATGGTAATTACGATAATTACCAGAAAATAAGCGACGTTTTTGCCCTTTTGCTCTAAATGTGAACCTGGTAAAAGGCAACAAAATTTTCAATTTACGAGATACGATAATTATTTTTCTTGAACGTAATGGTAATTAGAGTTAAATGGTTAACCTAATGTATGGTCTTTTGAATAAAATAGTGCTGTTTTATAAGCAAATAATTTAAAAAAAAAAAACTATTCAGTGTATATCAGAAACAAATTATATGGCTGTCTTTGTGCATGTTTTCAATTCATTATTTATTTTTACATTAATTATGCTTGTAACACTCACAGTTTGTATTTTTTTTTTTTTTTTAATTTTAAAGAACGAAGACAAACTTGTTTTTTTTTATTTAAACATAAGAAAGTAATGAAAACTTGTAACTCACGGAAATTTGTTCGTGTATACAGGAAACGTTTTATAACTCAAAATGTAAAAATTTTTTGGATTAAAAAAAAATCATATTCCTCCTCCCCCCATGTGAATTCCTGTGCATTAACTTTGCCAAAATAGCAGTAAGAATTTCAGAAACGTGTTTTAGAGTTACTAATAATCTTTTTTAATGCAAAAAAGAAAAAAAAAAAGACGTGAGGGGGGGGGGGCGAGATTCACAAAAGATATTCAGAAAATATGAAAACATGGAGGAAAAAAAAAACAAGAAAATTTAAAACCTGTGTGTCATTTTGCCGTCCTAAGCACCCCTCTGCACTTTTTATCAAAATTGAGTTACGGTCACCAGGTGATTCTTTGTCCTGCATACCACCTAAATCCAATGTTTCATTGGCTCATTTATGGTCATTTGTTAATGGGAAATACTATTATTATTATTTTTTTTTAGTTGCATTTAGAGGCACACATTTTTAAATGCACAAGTCTCCTTTTGAACTGAACTGCAGATACGACTTTTGTGCTTAGCACGGCAGCATTATATTTCCTCTTTTAAGACGAAATACAATGCTGAAAGTACACTTTTTACACTGAATAAAAAACTCCATTGCAATCCTAAAATACTGACTGAAATTCATATTGCTAATTTGTTATTTTCAATATTTTTTTCGTATGTTTATAACAGGTTCCAAATTGTTTTCTCACCGCTTGTAGACATAGTGCCTTCCCCAAAAGACCACATCCATTTTTTCATGTGGAATCTCTATCGATGGATAGTCATTGCTACGATAATTTTGACACCCAGGTTCCTGACCAGAAGGAGGCACTAGGACTCTCTTCATTGTAAAACTGCACAAGGAATTTAATTATGTCGAGAGTATTCAAGAGCATTAACGCTGTTACAATGATTTCACTAAACACGAAAGAAAACTTTCTAATAGTATAAACAATTATGTATTTTAAAAACTTATAAATGCTGTTTATTGCTAGTTAATTGCAATAGCTGCAAGCCGAAAAGCAAAAGTACAGAAAACATTTGTAATACTATTAGAATAAAAATGCTATAAGCCGATCTGGACTGCTTCAAGCAAGCTTTGGTAGGCATTCCAAAGTAGCAGACGAAAACTTTTTTTTGGCATTCTACACAAAAATCAATTTGATATAAATACTTACAGTTAGAATGATTAAAAAAAAAGAAAAAAACTTATTTTTTTATATTTTACTAGACTGATTATACTGTGACTTTGACAGTTTATAATGTAGAGTGGGGATTGGTCAATTTTCTAAATATGAAAACACCGAACGCCTTTTATGTTCCAAGTATTATACGCATTAACTTATTTGCTTTAAAAGTTGTATTTGTTTTTAGAACTAAAATACAAACAAAGTCAAACGTTCTTCTTAAAGTAGGACACAATAAAAATGTGTGGCTGCGCGTCAAATACTTTTTATACCTTTTCACTACCTCTTAGGTAGGTGCAGAGAAAAATGTATAAAAATGTAGTTTCTCAATGTATTCTCATTATGAATTAGTTATTTTGATTCGATATTCCTGCTAATAACATTTGTGGTTAGACTGCGCAATGAAACGTTACGTAGAATTTTTACGCAAGGAACTAATTAACAAATTTTTTACGGCATAAGTGAAAAAAATAATCTAAGTAACAGACATTGGATGTGCTTGTTAAAATACGTTTTTTTCCCCTTATACTATATTTTTGATTTGATATTCATTATAAATTTAAATGTTTGTGAAGCTTAACAAATTTTTACACAAAAAAGCTTTCTTTTTTTCTTACTCATGTAGATATTAGTTCTATTTTAACTTTATATAAACTAATTGGTTTATTTCTAATTACAGTAAATTAAGTGTCTTTTAGCCTAAATTTAATTACTATACATTTTAATTGGGAGCATTTCTCGAGAAAATAACATTTGAGTTGCAATAAGCCTGTTTTTTCCTATACATGCGTCACATTTTCAATTATAACGAAAAAAATGCATGGAAAATATGTAAAACTGAAGATTTTCAGCTGTATGAGCGAGTTGGATGAAATTCCAAGTAAGTTGTTCAGTAGAAGAGTACATAGTTTCATTTTTTTTAAAAAATCGTTTAGTCAATTTTTCTCCTGTTCAAAATGAGATGTACCTAGTTAAATGGTATTAAATACTCAGGTATTACTTGCGCCAAGGCTGGAGAAGTCAGGTATATTTTGCAATTTGAAGTCAATGTCGTTACTTTATTCTATTAACACAGTCAGCTTTTGCACGAGAAAAGCGAGCGGTGTGATTTGCTAGTAGTTAAAAATAATCTGAAATAGGAAAAATGAAGCTCTTTATATGCAGAGTACCACATAACTCTCACACTATTTCGAGTCCTGAAATCAGTTGCACATTCCAGTTTTTTCAATTATAACGAAATTTTATTATTGAAAATTATTTTTCTAGTTAAATATATGAAAACCCTCCTGCCCGCCGTACCACCTCCTCCACAAAATGTAAAGACTCGTCAACTAATATGTAGAAATACTGCTTATGCAGCAAAAGGGGGGGGGGGAATTACACACTTTGTAAGCATTTTGCATTTTGGTAACAGTATTTAATGCAGTGGAATCTGCTTAAGTGAACCACCGGTTAATCGGACCAAATCTTAAAGAAACAAGACAAATACCATTGCACAAGCCTAATATTATTCGTTTAGTGGGACCAAGAATCCGTTTAATTGGACTAAAGAACATGGAAACAAATTGAAAAAAAAAAAAAAAAATCGCCCACTTGAAATGAGTTTCAAGTGTGTCAGTGAACTTAATTGTTCGTGGAATAAAAATTAATAATGGTTCTTTGTAATTTTTAATTAAATCCAGAAATATTTAC
Source organism: Uloborus diversus (assembly GCF_026930045.1). NCBI lineage: Eukaryota > Metazoa > Arthropoda > Arachnida > Araneae > Uloboridae > Uloborus > Uloborus diversus. The sequence goes on along the minus strand of NC_072735.1, from coordinate 149,413,789 downwards.
AGGACAAAAATGGTTAACGAAACTCCCATTTCATTGCTGCACTGTTCCAGAAGAAATCAAAATTTCAGTGAAATTTCAATGTTTTTCAATTTAATTGTGAAGTACACGTACGTAGTTTACATTTCATTGGAAATTTTTTATGACCGAATAGTACTTTTTAGCACTCATATTTTCACTGTCACATTTTTAGTTACTTATGTTTGTTAAATTGAATCGATACTAACTGGAATGAATAACTAAAACCGTATCGGCCAGAAACGAGTGTAATACGATTATTCGCTTAACTGTAATTTATTTTTTAATGGAAAAAATTCATAAACAGCAATTTTCCTTCTTTGTATACTTACCATTCATTTAGGGGTCACCAATAATCATAAGGGCATTTACATGTTTTCTTTATAGCATGTTCGGTCAAGCGACCCACATATAGGTCCTGCTCGTTAATCGGACCATCCGGCTATTAGGACTAAAATGGCCTCGTCCGAATGTGGTCCTATTATCCGGAATCGACTGTATTTTGAAACAATCACCCAACAAAATATGTACATGTATTCCACGTAATCTCACTGTCTTCAAAATGACCAAAAAAACGCATTTGATTTCCTTTCCCGTTGATGGCGTAAATTTTGGTTGTGGACACCTATAGTAGCGGCAAACCAAACCTGGTAGCATGTTAAGACTATGCAGATCCTAATCATAAAATGACGCTGCCAGGTTAGGTTTACTCCAGCTTTGAAGACATACTTTCTTTTGATAGATAATTGTCAAAACTAAAATGTCACGAATTCGAATAGGATACATTTACAGTTACTGTCTTTTAATCATATGCACTATTTGGTATTAATGCTCAAACTGATTTTTTTTTTACAACATTACTCACTGCTCAGTGTTCTAATGTGTTGACTTGTCATATATTTCATGTACTCTGAGTACAATAAAAAGCGTTTGTTTTGAATAACTTTGTGAGCATTTTATTTTCTTGGTAACAGTACTTAAAATTTCTGGGCGGTGGTGGCCTGATCGGTAGTGCATCAAGCTCGTAACTGGAGGGTCTCTGGTTCGATCCAAGCCGGATCGAAGATCCACCGTCTTCATTCAGGGTGACTGGAGGACGTTAAAAACGCTCGTGGTTACATTGTCCTGCAAATGAAACGATACCTCTGGGGATGGCTGTGCCAATTGTTTTCGGTTTCTGGTTTGGTTCTAAGTTATCGAAAAGGTCCATAGATGGCGCAGCCGTCTGTCATCTGATCCACTTCTATCTAAATAGGTGCTTGAGTAAACGGAAGTCGTACCTCCCTGCCTTAAATAGAGTAGCCTTGCTACTTGGGCTCGAGTTCCCAAGTGGCATAATTAATAACAACATCAACTTAAAATTTCAAAAAAAGAAAAAAAAATCGTAATGAAATATGTATACGGTGCAATCTTACTGTCTTAAAAGTGACATACAAATGTATTTGCTCTGATTTCCCGTTTAAGGCTTAAATTTTAGCTGTCGACGCTTGTAATGTTCTGCTATCAATATTTTGGACAATCCTATCCAGGCAGCATTTTGAAGACTACACAAATATTAACTATAAATCATTAAGGCGTTACCATTTTCAGTTTTGGTGTGTGTGGGGGGGGGGGGGGGTTAACAACGGGGATATACTTTCTTTCGATAGAAGTATTTTTTTTGATAATTGCTGAAACTGAAATGTCTCAAATCCAGTTAGAATGCATTTACAGTTACCGCAAAGTGGGGCTACTTGAGCCTCCAAGGGCAACTTAAACCCATGAGAAAAAAAGTGTTTAAAATCCGTCCTGGTCCTATATAGCTCAATGTATACACTTAAAAAACTTTCTCCATGACAAGTAGTAGTACTAGGTAGAGGCTGGAGCATGAAACAAAGTTTCTGCTACTCCCACCTTTTTCTGATTGAGGTTATGATTGCAAGTTGTCTTAACAGTTAGTGTCTGCAAACTTTCATATGTAAGTTCATGTAAACATCTGATATCATCAAGATCAAGATAGTTTTATGTTTGCATTCTATTTCTTAATAAAGTAACAGGATTTTAAGGTTATAGCTATATAATTAACACAGTAACTAATTTAAGTTAGTAAAAGTGCACTGGTTGCCTTAAAATGGGGCTACTTGAACCCCGCTTTCAAACAGCCCCAAACCACATTTCATCACTAAATTATGTTAAGTAAGGTTTATAATATTTTAAAATAAAGAGGTCTGTTACTATTTATACCTTGTTTTGCAGATCTGGGGATAGAAAGGGTCCGAAAGTAAAAGAAATCTTCTTGAAGTAGGAAATAATGCGAATTATTAGGAAGGAAAATTACAGTTTTGTCCAGATTCAACTAATTCCGGAGAAATGTCTTAGAGAGTGGCATCAGCCCATTTTGACTTAAGTATATCAACTCTAAAAAGGAAATTAAAAGATCGTTCACAAAACAAGCCTGGGCATCCTGTAGTATTTAGTAGCTAGGAACAGCAGGTATTAAATAATATCAGAGAAAAAAAAATCCACCCGAGCGATTAAAGTGAGGAGTTTTCATTCTTTCCAACGTTTAAATAATGAACATGTTAATTGGTTTTAGCTGTAGTTGGATTATGTTTATATTTGAGAAATTATGCTTGCTTAAAAATGTTTTTATGAATATGTTGATTTTATATTAATTTATATAAATAATAACGGTACTGCCTTTTTTTATATGCACAAATTGATATTATTGCTGACTTTTACCCTCAGATTGACATTGTTCAAATGCGACAAAATCTCTCGCTGATAAATGCTCTAATGTTTTGACCAGGGGTGCTCACCTAGGAGGGGAGGGGGGGGGTATGGTGCATACTGAGCTATTGAATTTTTCGGGGGGACTAATACTTTGAGGATTTTTTGCGATATTTTGCGTAGGGGGGTACACTCTTGCTCTTAAGGGGATGGGGTTCGGAACCCCTCGTTTTGACTTCTCGTGTCTGACATGTGATGTGAGAACAATATAAAATCGCTTGTTTTGTATTAATAGACACATTAGAGAATACAAATAACTTAATGCGATTTTTTATGGTGACCCAGTAGCTTTAGAACACAGGTAAGGTGTCACTACATACTACAAGGTATTCATTCTTTAAATAGTCATCATCATATCTTTTGCATGGATTTCTTGTCATTTGTAATTCAAAGAATTTGCAAATCCATCAAAAGTATGAGTTTAAAACTTCGCCTGATTTGAAGTTTATCCCAGCAGCTTTGGATGTGTAATTATGTATTAACGCGTCCCCAACTTATTGATGCGAGTACAATAAGCCGGAAACTCCTCCTGTGGTTGAATGTAATGGAACTTTTTTTGAAAGATTAGACGAAAAGCTACAAGCTCATTGTCCAACAACTTATTAAGTTAAAAATTTCATAAACCTTATCGGACTCCTCCCGGTCTGTATTATTTAGTCATTGCGATTCATTAAAAATATTATATAAAACGGATTAAAAATGTATAATTATTGTGGCAAACTCGTTACCGAAAGTCAGCTCCTGCCTTGTAAAAAGAGAAGTTTTCCTAGAAACTTCTTTGGTTGCTTAAGAATGACATTGAAACTTTTTGAGTGTCAAAATAAAACCATCAGAAAAACTGATTTTCTAGCCTTTTGCTTAAAAACATGATGTAAAAAATCGTTCCATAAATTATCTCAGAAAACGCAATCCTATACTTTAAAGGTACCATTTTAGGTTTTGTGCAGTACGAGCTGATTCAAATATGTACTTCTTTGCTTGGTTTAACTCAATTTAAATTTGGAAAAAAATCCTACACAATCTGCATAAAAAGGGAAAGACTTAAGAAAACATCTGATTTTTTCATCAATGTGTAGCCTCATAAATGCTTCCTTTTTTTCGTAGGGTTTTTTTCGACTTAAAATAGAAAAAAAAAGCTTCTTTGAGAACGAAAGATTCATTAGCAAATAGGATTGTTTTTACATTACTAATGTAGGCAGGCTTGTGTCTACTTAGATCTGTTTAAATTAGTTTCTCCCGAAAATGTAAATAATTACTATCTACCCTTCGAGGTTTTTAGAGAGGAAAAAAAAACTGCAAATGTCTTCTGACGTGTACACAAAAAAGCAAATTAACTACTAGATTTAAAGTGTCATTTGGTAATAATCCGTTCAAGTATTAAAGCGTCCCAGAGGATGGGTAATTGCATTCGACATACTTTTGCTCATTAAGATATTTTTGCTCCTTTTACCAACACACATGCACAAAAAGCTAAATAAAAAAGTTAAATCGGGCAAACGCAAAGAAAGCATACTAAATAATTCAAGTACCCTACGTACAAAGAAAAATGATAACTGTCCCTCAACAACGTCATGAAAAATGTGTCTGATTCAAGATTTAGTTCTAAATTTGATTGATACATGAGCGTTTAATTAAATTGCAACATTGATTGGCACTGATTATAGAAACTGCTTCTTGCCGCAGCTTATATATTTGAGCATGTCGTATGCAGGTCCAGTATGGAAATTTAGCAGTTGAAAATTGTTCAGTCCTGAAAATATCCGATGTCTTTCACATATTGTATTTTTGTTGGTGTGAAGTGATTGTATTGACACTACAGCATGAAGGAAAACGTATTTGAGCTTATATGTTTGAGCATGTCGCATGCAGTCCCAGTATGGAAATTTAGCAGTTGAAAATTGTGCAGTTCTCGAAATATCCTTTGTCCTTGACATATTGTATTTTTGTTGGTGCGAAGTGATTGCATTGACCATACAGCATTAAGGAAAATGTATGCATTGTATGATGTACTCACTGGTGATAAGTTAATTGAGCATATTACACATAATTTTCGAAGATCTTGCTAAAATATGCTTGCTTATTAAACATATTAATGTGTACAGTGGAACATCAGTAAATCGACAAGCGTATAACTCGATTACCTCGCTAACTCGACATTTTCCTTATGGTTGGCCCATTCCTATTTTCCATAGGCGAAAACCTTTTTGACTTGACACACATTTGCAGGAACCCCTAGAAGTCGACACCCATTTGCTATTCTAGTCCAATTTTCGCAACTAGCATTTTTTCATATTGACCATTTCTCAGAATTTCACGCTGCGGTTTCTCGATCAGTCAATCCTTTTCTGGAAATCTCTTTTAGAGAATTCCATTTTTTTTATCCAGGGATGTCAGCCACCACACTGTGCTGTTAGTGAAATTCTAAAAGGATAGGACAAATGTACTCAGGGGAGTCCTCTTGAGGAAGAAAGCATAATGACATGTTTTTCAAACAAGTGAGAGGCAGGACTTTTTATCTTTAATAGACCTAACTGACAAGAAGCTTTTATCTCTTTTCAGAAACTCTGGATTTATTTGTCACGACGTAATAAAATAATATTAAGGATTTTATTATGTACTTTTCAAAAAAATAATAGAAAACTCATTTGCTGGAATTAATTTTCATAATGTTAATGCTAAACATTAGTAAATAATTGGTACAGAACTTTTTTAGGAATTCAAATTATGGAACTTTAGTAAGTTGACATCCGCTTATGTTGACATGTTTTAATGTTTTCTTTAAATGTCCAGTTATCGAGGCTTTGATATATAAATATATATATTTAAGGAAAAAGAGTTTATAAGAAAATGTGTCGCTTGATAAATTAAAAACTCAGCGTTTCTTTTAGCAACGGATGTGGTTTAGAGTAGTGAATAATCTTTAAAGCTATGTATATTGAATTTAATATATTCCAAGATATTCCTTATTTTAACTGTTGCCAAATTGTAACTGCCGCAAACGAAAATGATTAAAAGCAATCTTTTAAAGAAACGAATGCTTTACTTGGACTTAACTTCTCAGTCGTTGGAATGATTTTCAATTCCTGGAGCGCAATAGAGGTTTCTTTAAGTTATATCAAACGAATGTGCGAAGGTAATTTGAGCTAAACCACATTCATTGCTCTTTGGAATTCTAAGTAACATCACACGTTGAGCAGATTTCCGTTTTCAATAATGCAAAATTCTAGCTTTGAATTTTGAAAATTATGATAAAAGAGAATTTTCTTTTGATGTTTCATTTAGTATTAGAAATGTTGCCAACATTGGCCGGCACACCAAACAATATTTGAAGTTAATGATATTTAGATTATTAGCGATTATTTTACTCGCAAGTCTACAACACGCTAATTACGTAACTACTTAATTACGTAATTAGCTGTGTCCTATATGCGTTTCACAAAGCTTATATTTTTAAAACAATTAATAATGACGTTGCACAAGTGATAATGTAGCGTTAAAATGAAGATTTCAGTTTAGGAGTTGAGTAGAGATCAAATAAATTTCAAATCAGTGTAAATTATCTATGCTTAAACTATCTGAAACATTTCTTTCACTGTTCGTAACTTTTATATATACACTTAACCAAAGCATAATAAAGTTAAGCTTTTTACGTTTTTTTTCAAATTAAATGATGTTTTGGATTCATTCGCTTGCGTTATAGTTGGACACCAAAAAAAAAAAAAAAAAAAAAAAGCGAAAATATTTCAAACTAAAGATTACTTTTACTAAAAATATCATTTAATGATCATTTGAGATTGCTGATTATTATAATTTTTTTTTGTAAAAAACGCTTCCATTTGGTTTTAAAAAATCCTTTTTTTATAATAGAATATCTAATTATTTGATCTCGTTAAGGCAACGGTTATGCACTCTTTCATACCATTGCTTCCTGATTTTGAAAGTTTGTTAAAAAACTGGTTTTTAGGTTTTACTTTTCAGCAATATGAAAGGATGTATCATTTAATTATTAATTAGATTTTATACATAGCAATTCAAGTTTTTTCGAAAATAGTTGTTTCGAAGATAGTCTGGCAAAAAATATTTAAATTCGCATAAAAACACAAATTGAAGTATTTTCTATTAAAAAGTGAAGTAAAGTAAGAGCATTTGTTTAATTACAAAGTGTGAAGGAAATGTAATAGACATGTTTACAAACAGTGCCATTTTGTTTCTGGTATAAAAAAACAGACGCTTACTTAAAAACAATACAGTTACTGTTAAGTGCAATGAAAGATAAAAGTATGATAAAATATTTTCCAACGTATACTTCCGAAAACATTCCTTTATCGATTCTAAAATTTTTTACTGAAGAAGAAACAGGTGTTTTGCTGTAAGAAGAATAAAAAAAAAAAAATCATACGTGATTGGAATATCAAAGCTTTGTTTGTTCGATTCTTATGTTTTATGCTTCCTTCATTTTTATAACCTTATTTTTCCTCGTTGGTTTAAAAAACTTGAATTCTTCGTAAAAAAAAAGTTTGAACCTAACAATTCTCTTTATTCCGATAAAAGTTACTTACTGCAAGAGATTCCTGATTGTTGGAGAAAAATTTTTATTTGTTTAAAATCTTCCTTTTTATTTTTCTTCAGAAAAGAAACTAATAATTTATGTCTAAGTGAGGCTTCCGATAAAATGGTTTTTTCGGTTGACCACTTTTTTCTTGAAAATAAGGCAAAAAAATGTGGGAGTATAAAGTTTGACTTGTTTGTTAAGTTTATGTTTCAATTTGAAGGAAGAGAAGAATTTTCTTCTAAGTGAATTTCTCAAACCGTATTGTGTTATGTATCGCAACTTTGGAGATGCTATACAAATGAAAAACTATAAGAGAAATAACATTTTGCATTTTTTTCCAAGCGAGTTAGTTAAATGTTATTTTTTTAATATCAATCAAATTTGATTTTCTAGGTACATAGTTTTCTTAAATCTATATTTAGAAACATAACATGTCTGCAAATACTCTGTCAGAGAAAGTTTGGGCTATTATTTTAGTTATGTTCTAGAATTTTAAAGAATTTTTCAATAAAAGTGAAAATGTACTGTTTTACTAGGCATGATGTTTTTCTAGGCAAGTGTGATGAAATTAGTGAAAGTGGCCAAAATCCGCTAAATCTAACAACCTTGAGCAAGTTCGAAAAATCAATGGGAGGCAAATGATTCTCGTCATGGTTACAAATCGTCTACGTGGTGCTGTTAATGCATATTTTATTTCAGAGCTTAATTCAAGCCGATTTTGCACTAAAATAAACCGATTTTTGTATTAAAAAAAACGCGTTTTTTACTGGAAAAATATCGATGTACATGAACTTAAAAAACAAAACTACAGCTAAATACAAAATTTGATCCAAATTGTTAGCTCAGTTTCCGCGATACGAAATATATTCATACACACCTACCCACAAGAATTCCTCGTTTAAAGATATGTGATTTTATTAAAAAATAAGAGGTTATTGAACTCATGAATGTCATGGACTTCCAGCATTGGCCTTGGAGAACAGCAATACATTCTTTAGATTTCTTCAATAATGGGAAAAAGGACATTTGAAATAAACATGTTAATGAAATTTGGGAACAACAAGGAAATAACTGCAAAACAGATGCTACGCCTCATCGATCATCAATATGAGATTTCTTATTTACAATGGAAATAATGCAAGACTAAAATTTAACTGATCTGTTTTATCGTCTGCGTAATTGAAAATTCCTTACTACAACAGTGTGAACCTTAAAACAAATACCTTTTACATGTTTATTTTACAGGAAAATGGATTCGCGTTTGTCATTGCGATCTGGTCTCAGAGTTTACATATTTTGACAATTCATCTATCCAAACGGACATTTTGTTTAAAACATTGCTGATATTGACCTTAGGAAAACCAGTCACCTGTTTTTTATTTATTTTTACCCAAAACTATATAAACTTGCTGTTCTTGTAAGTAAGATGTAGTTTGCATGCATCTTTCCTCTAGTTAGGAGACACAGTGAAGTTCCTTCAATTGAAGACTGTAAGTGTCCATTATTTTCATATTTTCATAACTTCTTACCAGGAATGCATATTAGGGTCGCACCCTGCTTCGCGTCCTATTTTTGGTCATATTTTGTACTTGTATATTCCACATTTTGTTCTTTTCATATTTTGTATTTTGTATGTTTGACATTTTTTGCTTCATAATAATTAATGTTTTTCTAAATGTGTTAGTAATGTTTTTATTTCTAGAAGTTAATCGCTGATACTTCATTTAATTTTCGGTCGTTTTTTGCGTTGTTAATTTATTTCAATTTTTGAAAAAATTGTTTGAAATGCATTACTTGTACGATATGAAAAAACTTTGCAGTTAAAATTTTCTAGCAGAGTGGCGATGCTTTGTGTGTAATTCTCACACGTATTACTTTTTACATCAGTTCCTGCTTCACATATCGTATTTTGTCTTTGTTTTTTCCCCCACCTTTTATTATTTTCAAATTTTGTATTTATGGCATTTTTTGTTTTTTGATAATTTAATAGTTCATGGTTTTCCCCAAACATGTCTGCACTGTTTTTGTTTCTAACAGCTGAACGCTGACACTACAGTACATTTTTTTTTGACGTTAACTTCTTTAATTTTTTTAAAGCAATTACTTGAAATATATTACTTTTATTATGTGCCTATATTTTGCATTTTTTTCTAGCTGCTTAGCGCTGTGTGCTATTTTCACGTATATTTGTTTTTATTTCAGCCCCTGCTTCACGCACCGTATTTGGTCTTATTCTGTATTTGTTGTTTTCCTTCTAATAGGGAAATAAAATGTAGTTTTTTTTTCCAAGCGAATTAGTGAAATGCTATGTTTTTTTTAAATATGAATCGAATTTGACATTTTAGGTACATAGTTTTCTTAAATCTATATTTAGAAACATATCTGCAAATACTCTGTCAGCGAAATTTTGATATATTATTTTAGTTCTGTCCCATCATTTTATGAGAACTTTTCAATAAAATCAAAATCGTACTGTTTTAAGAGTACATGAAAACTGACACCGAGATTACAAAATTCTAAGTCCCAGAACAATTCGTTACTATTTATAGTTAAATTAATTGCAGATAGTAATCGCAGTTTGTGGTGTTAAAATACCATTTTACAAAGAGTTAAATGAAAAAAAAGGACTGGGAAACATAGTTTCAATGTTTTTTTATCAAAGGAAAAATATTTCTTTACGATGTTGCATTAAATAAGATGTGGTGGCGTAAACTATAATACCAAATGCGTGAAATTTAACAGCCTGAGTTTTTGAATTTAAAATTTATCTTTACAAACTATGTGCTGCCTTTTGTGTAATTTTGCAACACGCAATGACAGTGCGGCAATCATCTTACTATGAAACAAAACCTCTTAAATACCTTACGCATGAATAATTAAGAATGTCATAACATTTGGTATGCCCATTCCTGGGACCGGAAAGGGTTACTTATTTCAATAAGAAAAGCCCGGTATTGTCAGTTAAACTATTTGAAGTGTAAAAAATAAATAAATAAATTATGTTAAGTAAAACAGTGAAACTATAGTTTTGATTTAAAGAAAAAATCATTGGTCCTGTTGGCTGATGCTTTTGAATTTTTTTTCTTGGCAAGTATGATTGAAATTACCCAAAAGGGCCGAAATCCGCTAAACCTGGCAACTCTGAGCAAGTTAGAAAATTTGTTTTGAGGCAAATGATCATCGTCTTTTTACAAATCATTGGAGCCGATTTTACACTAAAAAAAGTTTTTTTTTGTGAAAAAACGCGTTTTTTTTTTAAACTGGAAAAACAGCGATGTAGACATCTAAATACAAAATTTGATCAAATTTTTTAGCGCCGTTTCCAAGATATGAAATATATTCATACACATCCACCCACAAAAATTCCCCGCTTAAAGATAAAAGATTTGATTTAAAAAAATAGAGGTGATTGAACTTACGAATGTCATGGACTTCCGGCATTGGCCTTGGAGAACAGCACAATCTTTACATTTCTTGAACAATGGAAAATTGGACGTTAGAAATAAACATTTTAATGAAATTTGGGAACAAGAAGGAAATAACTGCAAAACAGATGCTACGCCTCATTGACAATCAATTTGAGATTTTTTACTTACCATGGAAATTATACAAGACAGAAATTCAACTTATCTGTTTTATCGTCTGCATAATTAAAAATTCCGTAGTACAACAGAGTGAACTTTGAAACGGATACCTTTAACGTGTTTATTTTACAGACAAATTAAAACGCATTTGTCACTGAGAGCTGCCTTCAGATTTAACATATTTTGACAATTCATTAAACGGGTAGGGTATTTTATTTTAAACATTGCTGATATTGACCTCAGAAAAACGTGTCACCTGCATTTTCTTTATTTTTACATAAAACTATATAAACTGACTGTTTTTTTGAGTAAGGTGTAGTTCGTATGCTTCTTTCCTTTAGTTTGGAGATAGAGCGAGTTTACTTCAATTTAAAAATGTAAGTGCCCATTATATTCATAACATAATAACCATTGATATATGCAGAGATGCATATTAGGATCGCACTCTGCTTCACGTACTATTTTTGGTCTTATTTTGATTTTTTTTCTTATTTTGTTCTTTTAAAATTTTGTGTGTTGAACATTTTTTTTTGTTTCTTAATAATTCATGTTTTTCCTTATTAAGTTTGTGTTGTTCTTGTGTCTAGAAACGAAGCGCTGATACTTCAATAAATATTTGATCGTTTTTTACATTTCTTTCAATTTTTGAAAAAAAGGTATTTGAAATACACTACTTGTATGATATGTATGTATTTTGTACTTAAAATTTTCTAGCAAGTTACATTTGCTTTGTGTGCGATTCTCACGACTATTACATTTAATATCAGTCTCTACTTCACGTAACGTATTTGATCTTATTTTGTATTTGTTTTTCCACCATTTATTCTTTTCATACTTTGTATTTTTGAAATTTTTTGTTTCTTGATAATTTAATTGTTTTCTTTTTCTTTTCGAACATATTTGGGGTGTTTTTGCGCTAGACGAAGACAGATTTCGGTTTATCTAGTAGCAGCTTTGTAATTAAACTTTAGATGCAGCTCACTCCAGGAGTGTATTTAAAAGGAGGATCATGAAATCATGACACCCCTCCCCCTACCCACCGTAAGCAATTGACAATAGTACCCGTTCAAACACTGTATGAATAAAATGTAAACGATTTAATTTAGTGATTATTTTTAAAAGTTAATATTCACAATACTACTTTTTTTCATTCTTATGAAATTAATTTCTTACGTTTATGCCCTATTGGGTGCATTATTCCTGGTCAATTTGGTGCTTTTTATTGATAATCAATCACATTCAGAAATGTTTCGTACCCAAAACCGTAGGTTCGTTCATAGGAGGGGATAAGTAATTCTTTAGCATGAATCCCTCTAAAATGCTAGTCTGTATCCACCCCAACTGACACAAAAGAGTTATCGAGGCTTTAGAAAAAACGCTTCACTGGTCCGAAAAAAGCATTCGCCAATGGTTTTAATCGATGAGTGTTGTGCGCTGCAAACCTTTCTTCAGTATCTTGCTCCACGTGGCACAGATTTGCTCAATGTCATTTTACTGGACTATAAAATAAAATTCAGTTAGTTATTTGGTACATTGCATAACTAAGCTGGTTTAATTTTTTTAAAGCAATTAAAAAAATAAATGTGACTTATTAATGAGAATTATATACTAGGACCCGACCGATGCAACGACGCCGATGGTTCAACAATTTAGCCATCGGCATCGGCGGCCGATGCTAACTTGCGGGAAACATCGGCCCATCGGCCTTAAAAAACATTGAAAAGTCGATGGAATTGGCCGATGTTTTTGAAAAAAAAAGGACCTTTGCTGTTTTACTTTTTAATACAAAGTAAATGGAGTTGTTGTTTTCATATAAAATTATTTACTTAAATTTCAGTATAAATTTCTATTTTTAGTCATCCCTAGAAGAGTTTTTAATACTATATTCAGGTACCAAACAAGTTAATTATTTCGTTGTTTCTTGCAGCAGGATGTACGTATGTATCTATCATAAGTCATAACTCAAAAATGATAATCTGTAGAAGGTTAAAGTTACGTATGTGGGGTCTGCGGATGTTCCAGTTGTGCACTTCTCTTTTTGTTTTCGATCGGGTGTTCTGAAAAACCTGTTTACTCATTTTTTGTAGCTATTAATTACTTATTTCAATGCAAAACTAATATAGCGTCGCAGACTGACGATCATTTGGTGATATATTGCCGAATTGGGGACTACATAAACAAATATGAGGTGGCGAAACCGATTTTTGTGTCATTTTATTAGATTCCCGTTGAACCGACGGTAATTTTTAATTTTTCGATTTTTGTAATATGAATCACAGTAATGCAGTCTTTTCTGTATCGCTTAGGCTCAGTTACAAGTTTGAGACCAGTCGAAATACATTTTGTGGTTCAGAGAAGTTGTAAAACATTTATCATTCGCATTTGTATAGCTCCTTCGGTGGCCCTTTGGTTATGGGGCCTCTCGCGCAATTGCAACATTTGCTACATTTTAAATTCGCTCTTGCACGTCAAAACAAACTCGGGTTCAAGTTTTGAAAGGGTTTTCTGCTCAATGTTTATGATTATTTTGAACTCTATTTTTACGACTATTTTTTGATTTTCCGAGAACACTTGCGTTCCCTTCCTCCCACTCCCTCAATTTCTAAAATTAAACTCTAGTTGTACTTCTGAGTTGTTTAAAACTAATACCATTCATAAAATTGGAGTTTTTTTTCAAACTTTATCTATTGTTTAGAAAGAATTTAGGGCATTAATGTAAGGAATTGATTAAAGACGTTTTGAATGGTGACATAATTCAGAAATCAAAGGGACATTTGATTTTTTTTTTTCGGAAGTGCTGAAGTAGATTCAGAAACTCTTCCGAGGCGTTGGTGGTAGCTGTTCTGTACTAAAAAAATGAGGCAGAGGTTGGGGACGAAGTGTGATATACTCCAAAATCAGAGGGTGACCCCCCTAACCCTACCTCGTCGTTTCAAGCATTTCTTAAATATTTAGCGATTATTTATTTTGATCAAGAAATGTCATTTTGCGTATTGTTAAACTTGTTTCACCTATATTTCGTAAATTGCCACCTTTTTTGCATCATTAATAGCGATTGATTTTTTTTCTGTTGTAAGTAACTATTTTTATGTATTTATATAAAATCAATGAATAAGTTATTTTCGTTTTTTATAGAAAAGTTTCAAGGATTTTCTATTATGCAATTTTTCAAATTTCAGAAAATTATTGTAAAATTGAAAAATTTAATTTGAATTTGTTTGTAAAGCTTTATAAAAGATTAAACAATCAACTTGTTCAATACTATGTGTGCAAACATCAGATCAAGTAGTATATGTATTCAGTTATTAACTTGGTGTAAATATTGAGTTTCTTTATTGTACCTGCGTTTTAAGAACCTTGCTCTTTTCATGGCTATTTTTTTTCAGCAAAATGTATGTCACTGTTATAGCTTTTATGAAAAATGCAAACTTTTCTATTCATAAATTTTAAATAAGTATAAAAATATTCCTATTTTGATTTAATATTGTAATTTATCTGTTACCTTTTTTGTTTAATTTGATGACTAAAAAATGTCTACGTGCAATCTTTCCACTTTAATTGCTTAATTTGTTGACGGTTTCATAGTTCTATTCTTATTATTATTTTTTTTGAATGATTAAACAACGTAATTTAATTTTTTTAACTATGTTTAGTATACCTGAATCCATACATTATTACAACATTACTGAAATCTTAGTTATATGCTCAATTAAAAAAAAACAAATCAATTGGTTATTAAACAGGCGCTTTGTTTTTCTTCCTTCTTTTTTTGGTTATTGTTCTTTCTCTTTCATCATACAGCAGTCAAAAAAGAAGAAGCATAACTACACCCTATACAGATTGTACGCAGTACGATGCAAAAGTTCGGGGACAAGCTGTATAAAATCTTACCCAGAACAGTTCACATAACCGAAGCACATCCACCTTCAAAAGGTCGCCTTGAGGGACTTTGTACTTCTTCCAGTGTTCATATAACTTTTGAAAACACTCCTGGAAGCCATTTTTTGCTACCTTCTATGATGCAGCTTCATCTTCTCCTGACGGAAAAAACCGGCGTTTATGCAAATGTTTTTTTGCTGGGAACAGGTAAAAGTCACACGGAGCTAAGTCCGACGAAATGTTATGTTATTTGTTAGTCATATCAGAGTATTGATCAATCGAACCGTGCATCCTCAACATGAAAGTCGCCTTCTTCCCCACGATGACGTTAAAGCAGCAGCGCAAGAGGCCTTACAGGAATTTGCGAAAAATGTGTTCCAGGAGTGCTTCTAAAAGCTATGCAAACGTTGGCAGAAGTGCATAATCGTTCAAGGTGACTATTTTGTAGATATATATATGCTTCGGTAATGTGAATTATTCAGGGTAAGGTTTTATACAACTTGACCTCAAACTTTTAGATCATACTACGTACGTATGAGTTTTCAATTTACTATTTCATAACTTTTTGAGTGACGCAAGTTTACGCGCATGAAGACATCACAAGAGAATTTGCGATAATTAACTGAGGAGGCGTTCAAAATGGATATTTGGTTATCTATATGTTCTTAGGTATATATGTATGTATACAGATGTGCCGAAAAAACTTGTGAAATATAAATTTGGTGATAGTAAAATAGAAATTTAGGTCGAAATCTGATTTTTTTTTGTGATTACAATTCTTTATTCGTAGAAAGGAAGTAAAGTGAAATGAATCAATGATCCTTTAAATCACTGACAATCTTATCAATTTATTTCTGTTTGATTTTTTTTTTGCCATCGGCCAACGGCATCGGCTATCGGCCATCGGCAATCGGCCATTTGGAGGAAAACAATCGGCCATCGGCCATCTTTGAATAATCGGCCAACAATCGGCATCGGCCCATCGGCCAAAAAATGCCATCGGTTGAGCCCTATTATATACCATGAACTAAATCTTCAAGCAATAAACACTTGATCGCCAATGGATAAACCTGCGGGGGGAGGGCTAATATCTAATGGGCTAAATATAATAGGGCTAAAATATATTGGTTGTTTTTTTTTATTGAAAAGCACTTGATTTTACATCATGGGCCTTCATGCGTCGCAGATTCATGCTATTGGAGCTACAAATTGAATTAAAGAAACAATGATCACAAACCTCAAGAATGGTAAAATATTACAAAAAATACTTTTAAAATGCATAGCACAGTAAAATTACGTCCACTAAGTTAAATATTGCTAGCGTCCGTAGCATACATTAAGCTACATTTACTCCCTGGGAAGCGCTGAATGAGTAACGAAGACTGCATTATTAGAGATATAATCAACTGTCTAAAAGAATAAATTCTATATTCTTTATCTTACCCCGGGGTGCGGCACTGATGTTCTGACTCAGAAAGATTTACTTTATTGAAAAGTAAAAAAAATGATTGCTTGATTCAAAATCAAATTTTATCTATGACATAATGTAGTTTCAGTAATCTAGCTTTCTATAAAATGAAATAACATTACTTTTTTCGAAATCTAGTGCAATCCGGAGGACACTGAGACTTAGGTTAAGAGATCGTGATGTGGTTAGAAATCAAAACATACTACGATGTATAACATTGAGACTAAATCTCTGCCTGTATCTATTATGTCACAAATATTACATTGGTTTAAACACAGAAGTACGTGACTTAGAATGAAATGTTCTTTATCAGTTTTTGACTTATAAGAACGCTTTTTTGTCTTCCTAATTCAATAAAGACCTATAAAAGTAAGTTAATAAGTGAAGAAGTAAGTTGTTGAGTCTGCGTGGAAAATCTTTTGAATTGTATCTGCGGGAAATAGCTTAAAAAACAATCAAAAATATTTCTTTAGACTTTGAAAAGTATTTCTTCTGTTTAATGTTTTGCGCTTGTATTATTCATTGGTGTTGTCATTATTATTTTTCACTTAAATAGTATAAATTAAAATATAAATGAAAAATGTTATTTATTTTCACATAAAAAGTGTGGAATTTTTAAGCTAATATTTATCTGAGAAGGGGTAGAGGAGGAGGGTTGCTTTTTGCTTAAAACAGTACGTATTTGTTTAAGAGTCTTTTTTACAGCCTTAAAAAAAATATTAGTTTATTAGGAGGTAGAAAAACTATTAATTATAAACACTTTAATTGGATGAACTACAACAGCCTTATAAAAGTTAGCAGTAAAGCCCTTTAATATGATCCTGTCTTTTTGAAATTTCTATTAATCCGGGAAAAAAAAATTGTGTTTAGATATTTCTTCTGAAAAGAATTAAATATGGCAGAAAAAAGACAATGCTCGTTTTATAACTAACCAGTTAACATCATGTAATAATTGTTTTGCGGTATTCTAATATTTGTGACTAAATCACTTTAAACTATTATTGCGTAAAACTTTAAAATTCACCTTTTTTTTTTTTTCTTTTGCTGGGGTGCAATATGTCTACATAAATAGAGTAAATAACTTACTACGAAAAGAAATTATTTGTCTGATTTAAAATATATTTTATAATTGAAGGGCTCGGGGCAAGAATGTGATATGCCACATGAGTGTTTTTTTTTTTTTTTTTTTTTTTTTTTTTTTTTTTTTTTTTTTTACAGTAGGCCAACTTTTGAAAAATTCTACAAATATTTTTTTATAGATACCATACACTCTATATTCTGCAATACTAAAACCAGATACGCTTTTCTGACGATGACATAATCCATTGTCATGTTTAATTCAATTATCAAAGCAGCATTTAGAACAAAAAATGTTTGATTTCAAAAGTGTGACTTATCATGGTCTTGCCCCCGAGCCTTTCAATTCTATTTTTTCTACTCGACATTCTTGACTAACGTGTCAACCAATATGAAATAATAATTTTAAAAAAAAATCCAACACGGCACGTGTTACATTTTGATAAAATAAATGAGAAAGAAATGAGTGATAGTTGGCATATCCTTATGATTAATTTTTATAATGTTTTGCCGCTAATTCTGTAGAAGTACCAGCTAAAGGTGTGTCTTGTTAGACTGTTGTTAGAGCTATTGATGGGAATTTAGGTCTAGCATTTTTTTGTTTGTTTGTTTGTTAAAATTCAACCATGATGGGCTACCGAATCAGTTGTTTACATTCAAAACAGGATTCAGTCTATAAGATACATCTCCCTTTTACTTGGATGTTTTCCTATTCTATTGACAAGCTGAGAAGTTTACACAAAATTTTGGTCCTATGGGGATCATATGATTCAGTCTTCCATTTTCATAGTGCTTATGTGAGCAAGGTTTATATCAGTAAATGCCCCTCTCGCCCCCCCCCCCTTTTTTACAAGTACAGTGAAACCTGTGTAAGTTGACCACTCACGGTGCAGTACTTTGGCGGTCAACTTAGACAGGTGGTCAACTTATAAAGGGCAGTAATGATTTTTTTTTTGTCATTTCTTGCACCATGTATTCATTTTTTGACGAATTCACCCTTACTCTTTCTATTCAACTCACTTTCATTGTTTAACATTATGAAACACTAATTGAAAATACTATTCAAATATTTTTGTCATTTTTTCCTTGTTTTCAAGCATATTAGACACTAATTCTGGAAATTCCATATGTGCCCAGATAATTTTCTCTAGCTTTCTCCCTTCTCAATTAATTTTCATATTTCATACTTTTTATTAATCTCAAGTTCAGTTAACTTTCTTTTTGAAGTCTTTTTATATAAAACTTATAGCAAAAAGAGCGACAAGCTCGACTCTCCCAGTTAATAAAGGCAAAATTAAAATGTCCTATCCCTTAACCCCTTGCACCAGAAATATGTAATTTTACTCTTTAGCAGGCCCAGATCTGCGTACCTGCAGTGCGGGGGTCCACCTCCTTAAAGGGGTTAACGACCCTAGAAATTGAAAAAAAAAAAAAAAACTAGCACTAAGACTTGTTAATTTTACAAATAGACACTGCTGGCTACTAGGGAGAGGCCCTACATATTTTGTTGCAGGGGCCCAAAATTTATAGATCTGGACCTGCTCTTTAGCAAAATTCCAGTGTTGCCACAACATATTGCAACTGAAAAAAATTTGTACTATTGTACTGACACCTATTTTCTTTGAATGGAGTGTAGGCTATCTTGAATAGAGAACAACGAATGAAAAACAAGTTTGGAGAATAAAGAGCAGCATAAGCTTTATTTTGCGGTTTTATTTAGTTAGTAAAATGCTAGTCTGTTAGTAAAAGCATTAAAAATTTTCTTGGAAAGTTATCAAAAAAAAAAAAAAAAAAAGATAAATAAATAAATAATAAAATATAAAATATTTGCTGAAGAAAGTTTTAAAAAATAAACCAAGTGGTCAACTTACAAAGGGTTTTTTTACAATACTCCAAACCAAATTTTGTGTACATTAGTGGTCAAGATAGACAGGTGGTCAACATAGAGAGGTGGTCAAGTTACAGAGGTTTTCTTTCAATATATAAGATAGGACGAATTCCGTTCCTGACAAAAGCGGTCAACATAGACAGGTGGTCAACTTACAAGGGTGGTCAACTTTACAGGTTTTACTGTATCATTTGTTGGCATTTTTTGTTTTGTTTTTCAATAAGGAATATCAGTTTTATTTAATGCATAATCATCTCTAAAATGCAATGTTATATGATTTCCCAGATAAGCGTTTCTAAATTTGTCTGATAAGTGGAACCCGTTTGAATGTCCACTTTCTTCGTGGAACCCCTTCGTTATCCTTAGTAGTATAGTTTGCATGCAACGTTCTAGGAATGTTCTATTTTCAAAAAAAAAAGATTTTTTTTTTTTTTGTTAAAAGAAATATTTTTCGACTTAATATTTAACTCGAATTTCTCTAAATACTACCTACAACTCGTTTTAAAGAAAATCTTAAAGTTTTTATTTAAATGATATGAGTAGTTCCTATTTTAACTATGACAGATACATCCTACATAACAGACTTTCTGGAAAAAAGTTGCGCTCTCAGATCAGGTTCAGCACTATGTCTGCGAATGATATTTAGTTTTTATTGACAGATAAGTTGAAAACCTAAACTTAGTTGTAAGTAGTAAAAATGCCAACAAGAAATTTTGAGACAATTGAAGACATTCATCTTTAAAATTGCACCAGAATTCCTCTGGATGGAGATATTTTAAATTTCTTGTGCAAGAAAGGATCATTTGCCATTTGAATAACACAGTCGTTTTATTGAGCTAACATAATTGAAGGTCATACATTGACAATAAAATGGCTTTTTAATCCACGACTGATATTTTCTCAGTGGAAAATACTCATTAGACACTTAACTCAAACCTAATTTTTAAGTGACTAATTTGACTATTTTGTAGAAAAAAAATGCAAGTTTCATGAAACTCTTGAGTGAAATTCATAGAACCTTGGGGTTACGCAGAACACAGTTTAAGAAACGCTGTTCCAGATGAAGGTTCAGTTTTTCCCCCATAACACATTTTAGCATTATAAAAAATACACCCCCAGCTTTGCCTGCAATCTTCGAGTTGAACCGCACCAGTGTTGCGGTCACTCGTCTGGTGTTCTAATTCTACATATGCAACCAGTTTGTTTGGTTCTCTATGCTACATTAAGAGGTTTTCCGTTTCCAAATCAGTAATTTCCTATTCCGGGCTGATGAGTGCTAAAAAGCACGTAACTGCAGCCCTCGGCTGCAATTGACTGAGCTGGTCGTGTATTTTTTGTATTTCTGCCTTAGGCCTGGCTTAGGGCGGTAACTTACTGCGAATATTTTGCCATTGTATTCGAATATTCTAAATACAGTCGAACCCGTTTAATAGAACAGCTATTTTGCCACGAAAAAAATATTCTAATAAGCGGGATATTCCATTAACCGGGATCGAAATAACATATTACATTGGTTTGGTACATTGAAAATGTATTACATTAAGCGGGATATTCTTTTAACCGATATTCTAATAAGCGGGCTTGACTGTACCTTCTAATTTGAAAAGCTTAGACGTTGATGCCGTTTGGGGTGATATGACGAAAAGGTAAACTCGGGGGAAAATTTTTTACTTTACCCGGTTTCTCTATTTTTCACACGTTAGAAATTTTCTTGAATTACAACATCATTAAAGAAATTCTCACTCAAATACGTTAAAATGTGATGTTTTACTTTTATCCAGAGATAACATTTATTTTAAACGCATTATGTCTTGCATTTATTTATATTTGTGTTAAGTTCATTAGTGTAAAATGAATTTGTTTAAAGAAAATTAAACTCTTCTAATTATTTTCAGTTATTTGTCTGAAGGTTCAATCCGCAATTGACCTTTTCCAAGGTAAGTCTACTAAATTAAAATTACTCTTAATTATTTAAGTAAAGAATTGATTTGAAATGTTTTGCGGTACATTATATAAATAATTCAGAAACAAAAATGTATCAAATCCTGTGTTCGCGGTTTCTACGCAAATCCATATATTTTAAATAATGTATGATTTTTTTTTAACTCGTTTTTAAGAGTATTAAGTATTTTTATTCTTAAAATTTTTAAAGGATAGTCGTATTCGCTTGGACTTTAAGAATGTTAAAAATACTAAATGTATGAAATCTTTTCAGAAAAAAACTAGTAATAAGATGACATAGCTTTAAGAGTAGGACAAATAGTTCTTTGAAATTAGTCTTTTTTTTTTTAAATTATTTTTATCATGAAATATGAGACAATGTTAATTCTTCAATAGCTCTGAGGTTTTACCGATGAGGATCTGCAATGCTTCCAAGACGGCTATTTTTTTTTCTCATTTGAGGATTTTGTTAACGACATGCAATAATCCAATTCAATGCCCGTTTGCATTAAAACCGGGAGTTGATCAATGCGCCGAAGTCTCGCGCTTTTCATCTGGTAAGCTAATGAGCGAAAATCCTACCTTCAATGATTAGTTTGTTTTCATAGAGTGAACTTTTCGTATCAAATTTTCTAAATACCTGCATTTTGACAAATTATTGTTCAATGCATTTTATCGGATAGGTTGAACTATGACACCGAGAATGTTTTCTTCGTTTTAGAAAGTTCAGTGAAAAGGGGACGCGCTATTGGAGCGGAATTTAATTAGAATGCTTTTGAAAAACAATTATTAAAGTAACGTAACTCAACTAAACGCCAATTATCCTTCTCTGTTATCACGAAAAGAGATAAACATTGATAAGATTTAATTAACTCATCACAGCCACACAAAAATCAGTCTCTTTTGGTGCTTTTAAGCTTTTCTTCTTTTTTTCTCGTTATTAAAAGTAAAAATCTGCATAAAATTTCCCAAACGTTGTTTTCTGAAGCTTCAAGCTATTTTGAAAGTTCAGTAAGTGCCCTATATAAAGCAGGAACAGTTTGCGAACTATAGGAATTATGACAATACATAGTGCTCAATAGATATCGATCACGTATTTTTTAAAAATATTTTACTTTACTTTTAGTATTTTATTTTACCACGTGTTGTTTCTTGCAGTATTTGCCCTCTATATTCTAGAAGTTGGGGTGAGGAGAAAGGTTTCGGTTTTATGTTAATTTTGTCACGAGATCAAGTTCAGAGGTTGAATCATTTATTGCACTGCCTTAATGGAAGTCTTAAGTTATTTTAGTATTAGTACCATACTTCCCATAAGCTTCCGATTGAGATAGCTATTAT
The DNA here is from genome assembly GCF_026930045.1 of Uloborus diversus. Classification (NCBI taxonomy): domain Eukaryota; kingdom Metazoa; phylum Arthropoda; class Arachnida; order Araneae; family Uloboridae; genus Uloborus; species Uloborus diversus. Next base: position 149,391,278 of record NC_072735.1, on the reverse strand, counting down.
TCTGCCGTGGGGAGGTAAACGGCAGTATCTGCAGAAATGAGTTTTCTAGATATTTAAAGAAATGTGTGTTGAATTCAATACTAACAATAGGGAAATGTTGGAATTTGACGATTTTTTCGCGCCTTTTTTTCAGAGGAAACCAAATAAGTAAGCATGTGCAATAAAGCTAACGTACAATAGATGACAAAAATGCAAAAAAAAAATTGCAGTTACTGCAAAATTTGGTAATTTTCAGTAGTGTAACTGATATTAATGTAATTATACTAGGCAGGATTTATAATACACTATTTTAAATAGTTTGAAACAACGTATCTAAAATTAGGTCTAATTACTACTAATCAAAACATTGTTAAATACGACGTAAAAAAGTGGAATAAGAATTAAATATATCAAGCATATTTCTATCAAAATCTCTAAAAATTAATGTTGTGGAAAACCCCATATATTTTCAGTTTTTTTTTTTTAAATTAATTTATTTGTTTTTTTTTTTTTTTTTCAAAGATTTTTTTTCATACAGCATTTTAATTTCCTCATTAAAAGAAGGGAACGAAAAACAATTTATATTTTACCATTTTACATTTAAGGAAATTAAATTCTGAACCATAAAGATAAATTTTACAACTTTATTCCATCTTTGATTAATGTTCAAGATTAAAAACTGACTTATCTTTCTTATTCTCTAATTAAAAATGTCCTTTTTCTTGTTTCGGTAGGAATTGCTTTTAGGGATTTCATCAATTTTCCATGTTTATGAGTTTCATCGCTTTGATTTTTTCTTAATGAAATTTATTCAGAAATATATCGAAATATTAACTAGGCTATTTGTTTCTCTAATCAAAAAATCATGACTTATCACCATCATAAAAAATCTAAACAATTATTTAAAATCGTGAAAGGTTTAAACTTTAGATGAATTAACTATTTCAATGGAGGAAAACTTATGCAAACAAGCACGAATGTATAGATAGATGCATACATGTATCAAATATGTAAAGTTTGCATACAGAATATGATACACTTATTTTGAAATGCAACAATTTTCCTGACGTCAATAGGTACCACTTTCAGCAGTGAAGTTTTTAAATGTATTCACTAGAAGCAAGAGTGTCATGTGTTAATCTCTACACAGTATAAAATGAAGTCTCCAAAAAGCGTTTGTGTGTTTGAACTCGCAAAACTCGAGAACTACCCGGCCGATTTTGCTGAAATTTTCTGTTTGTTCCTTTAAGTCCTGAGAAGGTTTGCAGACCAGTTCGAAAACAATTCGATGCATAGTTCTTTTTTTATTCCAATTTAGGCCCAATTTTCACATAAATTCCCGAATATGGGGGTGAGAAATTACTCGCAAATAATAATATTATGTATCGTTAGAAAGGGGAGAATTTTCCGCGTCCTACGCAATTTGTTCCAATGCTCTAACTTAATTGCGGCGGCAGTTTTTTACATTTTTAACTCGAATTTTTTTAGGCTTAGCTGAAATTCAGGCACTACTTTCTTTATTAAATACATCACTAAAAAGTGAAGGAATTGTCCCACAGTTTTCTTTTTGACAGCATTGGATAGAGCTGCTTTTTTTACTCCAGATCTAACTCGACCTAAGGTCGAAAGTTTAACCCTCTATCTCCATTAGAAAAAAAGTTACAAGCGAATTAAATGAAATTCAGAAATCTGTTCTCTATTTAAGTTTTTAACCATTTTATTTTGCGTTTCCACGGTAACGCTTTTTGAATCCTTTATTTCCATCTTTCTCATTTTCAGTTCTGAAACTTATTTTATTTTGTGTTTCCTTGGTTACGCTTTTTAAATCCGTCTTTCTCATTTTATTTTAATTTCTTAAAAGTATTTCAGTATCTGTCGTCATTGTTTGGAGGGGAAATTTTGCATGATGATTTTTTTTCTTCTATTTATTCCTGATTGTTGAATATACGTCACTTGGCACAATTTTTGTTTTCAAAATAGACCGTGCAAAGCCGGGCAACGCAGCTAGTTAAAGACTAAGTGGTTTCCTACTATTTGCTTAACTCTAGGCAGCGATTAACATAAAACTATTTGTGTTTAATAATATAGATTTTTTTTTGAATATAATCGTCAGCTGGGTGGCCTGGTGGTATGGTGTATGGCATTGGCGCCTTTCGCACCGTGGTCCGGAGTTCTGAGTCGGGGCTCTAGTGCCTAGTCGGTAGGTTTTCGAGAATGCAGAAAATTGTCAGCGTTCATGTCGTATGATTATGCGACTTGCAAAAGATGGGAGCCATATCGAACTGAACCTGCAAAAGTCTTAAGTCGCTTAATGCAGCCCAATTTAAAGAGAACAAAAAGAAGTCTCTTCTTAACCGGTCCGGGATCGACAACGCACATAATAGCAGCAAACGCTGCAACTCTTCAGTACTGAAGTATCGAAGTTTTCCAGATATTTGAAGAAACGCGTTTTGGATTACGATAGGGAAATGTTGGAATAAAGAATTTTGCTCGCGCTTTCTTTTCAGAAGAAACAAAATAAGGAAACGTTTACAGTAGATGAAAAAAGTAGCCAATGACCAAATTAAAAAATAATTGCAGTTACTGCCTTTTAGCTGACGACGGCAGCAAAGTGCAACGTCTTTTTGGTGTTCAAGCTCATTAGATGCACATAAAATACCTTTAACGATATAAATTTACTCCTAAAAATGATGGATCTGGATCCCTAAGCATTAGCTAAACTTTCTGATGCTTAGGTTTATTGTATAAAACCCAAAACTGATAAAATTCTGCAGGAATAAATTTGAGGTAAAACCATTTTCCTATTTTTTCTTTTCAAAAGTGGGTCGAGGCGTAATTCCCGCTTCTAATTTTGAATCCGATGAACTCCTGAATGCATAGTTACCATTGAAGAGAACTGTGGTAGAAATAGTTGGTTGGTAACAGTAACTGATGAAGATAAACCTTTTCAATGTAGTTCGGATCTTATTAAAAAAAAACTTTCACCCACTCATTTGAAATTTTAGAATAGAATCTAATGCATCATTTATGCATCTCAGTTATTCAAGTTATAACTCATCATCCTTTAAAAGATCACTCATACTTATTTAATATAAGAGAATACTTACCATAAATTTATAACATTGACCAATATTTATCAGCAGTTTTTTAAAAACTAAACGGATGCAGTAACATTTGTTTCAATTTATGTTTTGTTAAAACAAATTTTTCCATTTTTAATTCAGCAGAAAAATACTTCCATTCAATTGTACATTACATGATGTATCTGTACATTTTATTACAGATGCTACCAATTATATTAATGTGTAAGAATTAATGGGCAGAAAGGAAAGAAAAAAATGCCACATTTATAATTTCAATTAGAGGATATAGCTTAAATGTTATCTATCTAAAATTCTTAAACGAATTACTTTAAGGAAAAAACCTCTAACAGTACTAAAATCTTTGCTTTAGAAATTGACTGTAAAAGTATTAGTGTTTCGAAATAGAAGAGCATCCTGAGCTGCTAATGAAGAATACAGTCTTACCAAAAGGGATATTTTCCTTAGACTCGTAGTTTTTTACTAAGATTAAAAAAGAAGTCTTTGTGGGCATTAACAATTCTCCTGGGTGTAACTTTGACGATCTTTACGTTTAGTAATTAAAGATATATTTTTTGTATCTTTCGGGAAATAGTTCATATATTCTTTATTCTAAACCTTTTGTGAGCCCCTGCTCCGTGTAGTTTAATTAAGTCTTTGTTTTTATGCGTGACTTGAAAAAATATATTTTTAATTCTCTGTCAAGATTAAGATACCATGCTTATTCTGATTTTTAACCTCCCTTTTCCACTGTGTCAAGAGAAAATTAAATTTCTTTGCTACCAATTTTTTAAGGTTTATAGAAATCCGAATGAAATGTCAACCGTGGGATAAAATTCTGATCTTGACATTTTGTTACTTTTCTTCAACAAACAAGATTTGTATGTTTTAATGCTAAACTAAGTAAAGCTTTTGCTTTAATTTTTCAAATTCTTCTTATTGTAAATCTGTACTCCAAGAAGACTTGCAATAAGCTTCTGCGGGAATCGAAAGGAAAAAAATGAAAGGATAAACTTTGTGACGTAACTAGATCTGAAACGGTTTAGGAGTTATGTAGTTAATTTTAATGTGTGCCAAAATCTGACAATTTCGTTTTTAAGATAAATACCTTTGTGCTGAAAAGTAAAGTAAGAAATAACAACGTCAAAAAGCACAAATTGCAGATTACTGCAGGCACGTGTTTCGGCGTTATAAGGAACGCCTTTTTCAATGCAAAAAGTAATGAGCTCATTAATGAAAAGACATCCGACGAAAGCACCTTTTTCAAAGCCTCAAAAATTCTTACCACACATTTAACTTCTTTCACGCTTTCCAAAAGTCGCCGGGCAATGAAACCATTTGAACTGATCATCGGATAGTCTTCTTTGTTGAAATTGTTACACGAGCTCACTTTGACAAACACAGGAACTTTTAACTAAGAACTTATTAACACATTAACTACAATGTTAGATTGCAAAAACAAACTTGTTACATAAGAAACACAACATGTATAAGATTTCGTTAAACGAACTCCGAGAAATGTCTAACTGCGATAATCTGCTTAAAACAGTAAACTCTGGTTAAATTCTAAAGACTGCAAACTGCTCTTAACTGCCACGAAGTGTGCGATTCCGGCTGATTTATAGAAGATTAACCAATCAGTTCAGTTCAACTATTATGGCGTTTTTCACACCCTTATTCATACAGGATTTCCATCTTTTCATAGGTGCTCCTATTATTTTGTCTTATACTTGTATGTTTACTTTCTAAGATTTCATCTAAAACGGTCCATGCAATTTCGAAAGTAAAAAACTTCGCGAAAAAGTAACCACAATTCCACACATAACAAGATTGTGTACCAATGCCCTAATCTATTAATTTTTCACGTATCATACATTTATCTGAATTTTTCAAGTTCTAATGAGTCCTTTCCTAAAAATTATCTAAGTTATCAAAAAGGGAATTAAAAAGAACAGCTGTTATAGCCTTCTACTGAACCAAATATTCCATGCTTTGAAAATGACATCCGATAGTTCAAGATTCCTTGATTTGTTAAGCCACACATTTTCAAAAATGTGAAGCTTCAGAGTTTCGCCGAATCTGTTTTCTTTTCAAAAAACTTGCGGGGTGGAGGGATGGGGGGGGGGGGATTAGGTTCTGGTTAGAAGATGGGTTCGATAAATTGTATGCGTCTTTGCATGGAATAGTTTTACTTAGCAATGTAATATGAGCTAAAAAATGCCCTTAAAACTGTAATTCGTCTAAATTGTCTACAAATACCTGCCTAACATACAGGGTCAAATCTATCGAATCTATACTACCGTGCAAATTAATTCGGATAAAGATACTTTTTTCAAAGACTTTGTCATATCTTAATGTGTAATAAAAATCTTAAAATGAACAGTTTTTTTTTTCATCTCCAGCAGAAATCATGTGTGTATTGATTACTTTTACTCATACACATGATCAGCCTTGTACATCTAATTTTGACTGTCATGGAAGTGCCCTATTACAACATTCATAATCAGCGTTTTTTTTTTTTTTGGGGGGGGGGGGGTCATTTTTTTTAAAATGAAATGCGTTAGACCTTCCTCGATAAATCCAAAATTTTTCTAAACTGTTTTACGTTCGGTTGCAATCGATCCGGTTAAAGTTCGCTCCGGAGTTTTACTTTATTTTACCTTTTCAACTGAAACATCAACTTGTAAAACATAAACATTTTAATGTAATTTTAATTTATTAATATTTTCTAGTAAATAAAAGCTTTCAAATACATTTGATTTTTATCTAACTTTGTTGAAAGAAACTTTTTGTATTATATATTGATTAAGGAAAAACTTAGCTTGTAACAAGAATTACAACTCATTTTTTAGAGAAGATTTTAATTATTATCTTATTCTAGTTGCACTAAAAAAATAAGTATTCGTGAGCAATGTATAATTTTTATTTACTGTTTACATCTAAAATATTTCTGACTTAATTAATTTTAATATCTTCAATAAAGATAAATATTTAAAAGTAAGTAAATATGGGAGTATTTATTATTCTCTTCTCTTATTAATCGTTTTTTCAACTTCATTCATTAGTCTGTGTCAATAAAGTTATTTAAAGGAAATTTTATTTTGCTTTAAAAAATAATTTGATCATCATATTACGCCGTTTGGAAAAATAAAAAATCTATTTCTGACATTTTTCTTTTGCGAAGTACTCATAATGGTATGAAAGCGGCTAGGATCAAAGGCGTATTGAAATCTTTTTTTTTTGGACCTGAATTAGTACGTAAAATTTTACGGCTCATTTTCTTTGAGTAATGCTCAGATTTAATTAAATGTTCAGCATTTTTTGTTATTTTTTATAAATTAAAATTTCATTCCATTTGATATATCAATGTAGCATACATTTTCCATTTATTTCAAACAGTTGATTTCGGTGAAAAGAAAAATGTGCCTTTTTTTTTTGGTCCTCGTGAATATGCTGAAAATATTTTTGAAAACGTTTTGTATGTTAAAAATGTTTCATTGAAAGAGTGAGAATTTTTTTGTAAATAAAAAATCACAGCGCTCCATTATTTTTACTGCAATTTAAAAATAAAGACGACATTATTTTTACAGTTGCATGGGAAAAGACAATAGAAAATACCAGTAAATTACTTATTTTTTGAATTTTATTTTAAGACATACAAATGCCCTTTTTTTCCGTCAAATGTCACCTTACCCAAAAAAATATTTCGAATCTTTATCATTGTTTTTTATTTTTATAAATTTAATTTCAATGTTGGATGAAAGCTAGTTGGGTAAAGGCGGCTTTGCTTCGCCTTGAAAAAACGAAGGTATCTCATTTAGGTAGGGAGGATGCTAAAAACGACCGTGATGTGTGTGTTTGCGGCTGGGCGTGACCCTGCCTGATTTGAATCCTAGCTACGCTCGGAGCTACTGAGCGATGCTTCAAAAAAAAAAAAAAAATGTACGCGGGCGGGGGGGGGGGGGCGCTAACCTAACCATCTGAACTTAAATATTGTCTGATTGTTTGCTTCCCTGTATAACCTTTTCCTTGCCAAATAGTGTAACATTTGTTTTCAACCCGCAGTCCATGCATCGTTGACTACACCTAGTTTCGGCTTACTTTGTCTTTTTCTCTTGTTGTCTAAGGAATGTTTGATGCTAAAAACTTTCTATGAACTATTATTTCTATTCCGGGATAAAACAGGGACTGTCGACGATTTTAATGATTGTCGAAATCATTGGTTTCTAAACTCTTCCAATTCGCAGTCACTTTTCAGGAATTAGAATTATCTCATCGCACGCTAATCTATCTTTGTTATAGACATATACAATCGCAACCGTGTATGGCGATGCCCTACATAGCGCATTTAGAGATATAGCGCAATAGTTTCAATTGCACTCTCTCTGTAAAAACGATTCAGAAACGTTCCTGGAAAATAATGGGCAGCTGATGTGCACATTTTCTGCCAATAAGATACTTTACAAAAACCAGGAACATTTTCCGCCAAAATTCAATAACCTTTCTGAAATTGTCCCGGTAGTCTCCTGAAAAATTCAGTAATCTTCTCGTTTGAAGCCAGTCGTGTTCCTGGAACTTCAGAGTAAACTTAGGTGGATATGATGATTTATTAAGTAAAGTAGCATTGCCAACATGGTCAACGTTAAGCCAAAATTGCAAGCAGGTCTATCGCGAATTTTACTAGCCTGCAATTCTTGCTAAACAACGTAGTCCATACTTATTTGCTCGCTCCCTTTGGGAGGTTAATCGTCATGGACGGGTCGTAATCGAACTGAAGCCGATACACTTTATTAATACGCTCAGTTAATCTTTAAACTGGGATCTAAAAAAAGTCTGCATTCGTGTAACTTGTAACAATTCAGAAAACTTTTTGACAACGATACTTGATTTTACGGGGAAGTAGATGAAAACCATTGAAGTCCCGAAACGTAACACGGAAATGCTCAGTAATGTTTCGGAACTTTTTTACAGTGTGGGTTGTTTCCGAAACTTTATTTTGTTCTGCATCCTTCAAAACATAGGTTTTAACCATCTTTTAAATAATTTGACAAAGTTTAGTATTTAAAAAAAAAATAAATAAATAATAGGTTCGCAGATTCAATTTCATTTTTCGCGCTTCTGCTCATTGCCATGTCAAGTGATGAAATGTCATTTACTGATGCTATCAGCAGAGCGCAATATTTTGGCATTAGATAAGGATAAAAATATTATAGAGCAAATTAAAAAAAAAATGAATTTCATGTTTGCTTCAGAAATTATTATGTTTCCGATTAGATTTAATGGCAACCTTTTTTTAACAAAGCGTAAACATTCAGCTCACCAATGGAGTATCGGGCCAAAGTACATAACTTCTGACGTCATAAAGATCACGCCTTAATAATAAAATTGGGCATGATAAAATTAAATAAAACATAAACTATCCCTTGGCCCGTATGCACTTGAGTTACTGTACAAATATTAAACAAATAATTGCTGCACGGAATATTAAAATGATTCAATTGATGTTTAAAATGTCAATAATAAGGACGTTATCATTTAAAAACAACAATAATAATTCTTGACTTACAACAATGTAAGTCAATGAGTATCAATTTTTGAAACTTGCTTATACTAGCATGTTCTTAGCATGTTCTCTAGCATTTTCAGGGGCATTTTTTCTTGACTGGAATAGACTGCATGCGTTACTTCACAGTAAAACATAACTTAATAGGTGGCGCTAAAAGCGGGGTAAATATTTCACTATTTCACTTTGCCCCATATTCCCTACATTACATACGCTTGATACGACATCCAGCAAGCATGTGAATGGTTGCACCTTAAAAACGTCCTCACATATGTCGGCAAATATACAATTGGTCAAATCGGACACATTTTTTTTCCACATAAAAAATCATCATCATCGTTATCATCAAGGATAAGGCTGAAAGCCTGTTCTGGCTTCTTGGTGCATTCTCTTTTTTCTGGAATTGCCACGGTCTCGTTTGTGTTTAGACCTAGTCTGGAAAGTCATTCTCGTTTTATTCAATGAATATAGTTTTTACAATCAATAGGATCTTCATTAAGTTTCTTTACTCAGGCTAAAACTTTTAACTATTTTCTAATGCTGTCATTTGTAATTTTGTCCATAAGTGCGCATAAGTCTTATCAAATAAAAAATACATATATTAAAAACCTTTTAAAGAGATATTAAAATAGTTTTCTAAATACCCTGTCAACTACAATGTAATCCACTGCGAAACTATTGTTTAAGATTTTAATTTAAGCTTTTACTGTTATCAGAAAGCATCTAGCATTATAGTCACACTAGAACGACTGTTTCAAATCAGCTAAATACAGCTCTTTTATTTAAATTTGCAACTCGTTTGGTACCTACAAATTACATGCAAATTCTGTATTTGGTTCAACACTGTGTTCGATAAAGCAAAAGACGCCCAATAAAACCGTTTTTCAATCGCGTATGAAATATCCCATGAAAGGCAAAAGTCAAATTTTTCATCCGAGTTCAATCAAGTAAATGCTACATGATTTGTTGCCTTTTGCGGGATTGGCTATCCAAAAGTGATTTACGAGATCTCAGCTTCACTATTTATGTTTTGAAGGTTTTCCCGTGTTGTATTATTGTCGTTTTTTAAGGGGGGGGGGGAGGAGAAAATTTATTCTTGAAATTGCTGTTTATTTTGCGATGAGGATTTAGCTGGCACTCATACATGCTGTGTTCTAGTGTGTAGCATAATTAAAAAAAAAAAAAACTGACTGCTACTGGACTTAATTTCTGCTAGTCCCCTCCTTAATAATTTTTGCTTCAATTCTCCGAAATTTAACTGACTATTGTTTTGATCGAAAGAAAACAATTTTATTTGATTTTTGATTAACTCAAAAAAGCAAAACTAAGACATATGGGAAAATGTAAGGCAAATATAGATTCTTAAATTTCTGTAGGATTTGTTTCAAACAAAAGAAGCTTTTTACAACGAACAAGTGTAAAAAGGGTTTTTGTTCATTAATTATTTGGCTATTTTAAGATTTCTTTTTGAGCAATTCAATGTTTTTTTAACATTAATGCCAAACCCAAGTAAATGATTTCAAACCCTTTTAGCTAAAAAAAAAAAAAAAAAAAACTAATTAAGTACCACTCAAATAAAAACAGAGTGTATATTAATAATATTTCTTAATTTTTGTTTTTAAGATGTAGGAAAACAGTTGTAAATAAAAATCAAAATACTATTTCTCGTACACTTAAAAAAATACAGAAGACTGATTGAATAAATCAAAATGAAGTGAATTTCAATTGCAAATTATTTTACTGCGAAAATTATAGCTGATGTGTTTTATAAATAACATTATAAATGCTAATGACATTTTTAATTTTTGGCAACAGAATATAAAAGAAAAATTGGTGTGCCTTAAAATTTGCAACGGAAAAATGGCGCTTTGTTTTATCTCGACAAAAAGAGCTGCAAGCGATTTTGTTTCTGGCAAAACTCTTTTATTTGGATGTAGTTTTAGTTTTGATTTTATTTTCCATTTATTTTCAATCGACTTCGTACTGTATGACAAGTGCCGTTACTTTATTGTTCATTTTGATTTTACCTATTCATATTCAAAATCGCATGACTGGAGGAATATTTATTTTTCAATTCTGCTCAATTTCCTTTTCATATAACTTTATGCTGGGATATCAGGCAAAGTAGCAGATTTTTTTTCTAACACAAAATTCATTAAAAGCCTAAAACTGGACAACCTGCATTTCAGATAAATTCTGTATCATCAAATAATTTCGCTCCCCACATAAGAGAGACATATTTTGCTTTCAAAAACCATGTTAAATGTCAAGAGTTGTGTTTGGCATACGAATTACATCATCTTCCTTTACTACCTTAGCGAATTGAGAGAATGTTGATCCGATCTTAGAAACCCGAAAATGCTTTGAGAGAAAATAGGCCAGATTAGCTCTCGACGAAACTTCCTGTTATGTTGAAAAAGTAGTAGTTATAACTATAATTAGATGAAATTATATATTAAGGGAAATATTTTCTTTATTTTTAAAAGCAATAATCTTGCTGATTTCCTCACTGCAAATGAAAAGAAAATGGTCTTATTTCTCTCTATAGAACAGTTTAATGAATCATTATTTTAATGTTTCTATATTTATTGAATTTAAAAATGCCTTTATTATAATATTATTGTGAATAACAATAATAATCATCAGACGTTTAACAAAATGGTATAATTTTAAAAGAAGGATAAATTTTTTTAATCATTTTTTAACGAGCTTACTTATATACACCTTCATAAAAATATCTTTGTACTAGTAATTGCATTTTTGCGAGGACGAAAGCTCAATGCTTGTTTTGGATCTAATCAGCTAAGTGGGTCTCGTGAATATTTTTTTCTTCTCTGCCCCATTGGGGTGGACACTTTTCCAGTAGTGAGTTTTTGACAGATTTACGCTCATCTCTTAAAAGCTGTTATTTGACTGATATCTGTTATTCGTTTAGGTATGTTTTGCTCGAATAAGTAGGCTGATTTTGGGTTTCCGAATCATTTTTTCTACTTCCTTGTACGGAAAAAACGATGTATTGTATTTATGAAAGTTTTTAACTCAGTTTTCAACATACATTTCTATTTCAATTACCCGTTAATACACTTTTACTTTTTTTTTTTCGTTTGTGTTATATGTTTGTAATTGTGGGCGCACAATAGTGGGGGTAGTTCAAAATTTCAGTTTGGTCATCTCTAAGCCCGTTACACCAAGTTTTGTCGTAACGGATAATTTAAAATAGCTTTTTGATGTCGTAACGGAAAGCTTGTTTGTCAGGTGCACCTCTCCCTTACTAATATTAATGTATAAGGTCTTAAAGTTATGAAACTTGCCAAATTTAGCAAGAAATTGACACTAAATCAGTCACTGAGTTTTGTTTTACATTAAAAGATACTGACATTCGAATCACCGTCTCCAGGATCTTTCATTTCTTACAAAATTTGGCGGCATTCCTGAAATGTTGTCCGACTTGAGCCCATTTTATTTCGATCACGGCAGGATGAGGACAAATGGTTACTGCATTAAAGAGCTTTCAAATGATTATAAGCATTAAAAACTTTCAAATGATACTTTCTAAAATGTTTCCATTATTGCACAGTTCTTTTTTCTTCTTGCTTGATTTTATTTAATGTACACATTTCTATTCAAATATTCAAGTAAAGAAAAAAAAAAAGTATTTATATGTACCAGAAATTATGATTCCTTACCTACGTGAATAAAGCAAACATAAAGCGCACCTGTAGTTATGCTTGTACATTTTACTTCAAACGCATCCTTTTCTAAAACCTGGAACACAGTCTAAGTATATCTTATTTATTTTTAAGCTCTAAGAAGCTCTATTTTCTCTATATCAGCTTCCTCACAATTCAATGGCAATACGTTTTATTTGAAGTGCTTGTAGTTGCTGCTTCAAAACTCCTTTGATTTTCTGCTGGCCCTTAACTTCCACACACTAGCGAGAAGAAATTGCGAAACAACTCCGAAAAAGTCTCATGTATGCCGAAATAACGACGAAAAGTTTACGTTTCCCAGTTTGCGTTTTATTACTTGCCATATAAGAAGCAGATGGGTGGTTGAACGAAAAGGAATAAAACTTTTGTCGTCTGGTTTCTTTTTGCGATGTTTTGAAGCCACTAACGGGGGAATTGATTTTGCTGCCTGTTATGGCAGCCGTTGTGTGTAACATGAGCAGTCGAAGTGGTTCTTTAGTGGAACTATTCTAAGATTTTACGAAATTACGTCATTTTATTTCTGGGTGTGGAATTTATTTTTATGTAAACAAAGGAAATGTCTAAAAAAAGTTTAAATTTTTATTAAAAAGAAGGCGCTGTGCAGATAACGTTACTTTTCTACTGAAAAATGAAATTGTCAGAGCTCTGAGCTTTGGTTTGAATATCGGAGGTCGTGGGTTCAGTTCCCATCAGAGCCCTGGGTGTTTTTTTCCCTCTCTTTCAGCTGAAAATGTTTCTGTTGTTATCTTACAGGTTAATAAAGAAGTCCAATCTATCGAGTCAATGGTACCCTATAACTTCACAGTGGTTACTACTATGACAACAACAAATTAAATCATTAAGTGTGTAATACTATGAAGCAGAATTGTGCGAAATATTCGTTTAGGTGTGTCCAAAATATTTATGTTTGTAAAATGATTCCGCTGAACCGCAAAACACGTATCTGGCTTATTCTATTTCTTTTGTATTGTATTTCTACGATTATCGTACTCATTCAGCTACGTTTGAAACGAAAATTTACAAAATTAAAAGAAATTAAAGTTTTACTACAAAATGTCACAAAATTAAACGAAATTAAAGCTATGAAAAAAAAAAAAGATTCATCATCCTTTATCAGAATGAAATCTGCTGTGAATACCCCACGACGATTTTTCATTCCCCGCAATTAATTTTAAAATTATCGATTACCACAAGTGGGCACTTGTTTGTCCTTTCCTTATTTGTCCATTAAATGTAGCGCACATTATTAATTGTAAAAAAATATTATAATTTTACTATAATAACTTTTGAAATTATTGTTGAATATAATTATTATATTACTATTATGAAATATTTATTCATTCGTTTTTATTATTCGTATTTTAATTTTTTTTTGTTACTAAATAGTTGGTCACAATTTAGTGTTATATAATAACAATAAATTGTTGTAATCAAGTAAAAAGACACAAAATATTTTCCTTTAATTAAACATTTTAAAATAATTTCAGACAAAGTACATTTTTAAACTCTGTATGAAGCAAACAAAATTATATATTCTTTGGAATATGTAGTCTATTAAGTTTAAAATCACTAACTGCAGTTTTTTTTCATGTCTCTACAGTTAGTGATCAGAATTTGCTACGAGACTTTAAAATTTGACAGTGAGCAGAGTTATATATTTGGGGGAAAAGCTCATTTTATCGACACAATTATTGTACAATTTAAACTGACACAGCATAGGCTAAAAACCCTTCAATGTAATTGTTTGGCGTGTATCTTTTAGAAAAAGTTGTTTTCTTTTAAAATATGATGATTGTTCTGGATTTATTTATCTTAGTCATTTATTCATATGCGCCCTCGGCTTTTTCATAAGTGCCTCCACATGTAATCAATTTTAGACTATTTAAAAATTCCAAAAAGTATATATATAAATCAAAAACTTCTAGAACAAAGAGAATTTTGCGCTAAAAAGTTGATTTTCGTTTTCGGAGAATAAGTGAAAAAACAAATTGTGCCCCGCCTCCTTTCCCCTAAATAATTATATAACCACAAAAAGACACACGGCAGGTGTTCCTTGCAAACGATATGTTGAACATTTATCTAACACCAGATCATTTCCTTGCATATCCATTAAATAATATGAAATAATTACTACAAGTAGACGTATATCAAATATGTTGTGTGTCTATTAAATGATAAGTAAATGATTAATAACTACAAGTGAACACTCAACATGTCTTTGTTGCATGCTCACTTAATTAAATGTAAATTATCCTTCACTACAAAATGATTAGTCTGGAAACACACGAAAATGTTATTCAATTCCATCGGAAAAATAATGTCAACTTAGTTTAGTAGCAAAGAATAGTCTTTAATATTGAACCGAAAGTGTCTACAATACAACTTGTCACCATCAGATCAAAACAATTTATGAATGTGAACAGTAGCGCAGATCAAAATTACAATGTCTTTTACAATGTTACCTTTTACAGCGTCAAAACTTTTGTGTAGCACGGTTTTTAATGTCGTGTAATTAACCAGTTAGCTGCAAAAACTTCCTCAATCCTATCAAAACAATAGTTTGGAGTTTTGACCAGCCTTAAATTATGGGTGTGAATATCCATGATAGGCCATTTTATAACCGGTGCAATTATTGTTCAAATGTCAAATGAACATTTTATTTTATCTACAACTTATCTACCAGAATTTCAACATAGCAAGGCAATGATGAATTAGTTTCTTAAATCTAACCTGTAAAACTAATATTACATCAGTAAACACTTTCAATAGTCTAAACTTTTAATGATTTTTTTAAAACTTAATGCGCCTTAGTAGTAACAACATCAGTAATAATAATAATAATAATAATAATAAATAATGTAGAAGTGATGAAAAAGAGGGTTTTTTTTTTGTATACTCGCCCTTTATCGTTAGTATTGGCATGATTGGCAAACCCAAAAATCATCTAGTTTGGCCCAAACATTTAAATCAATCTCTGTCTCTGCATGAAAAACCTTTTTATATTTGTTTTATATTTAAGTAAAGGCGAACATATATTCAGTCTTTACTATAGAGAAATATACACAGTACTACCTGCTATTATATTATGGACACATTTATAACATTTTATACCCAGAATCTACGTGTTATATTAATACCAAATATTAACTACAAAAATTTAAACTTTTTCTAAAAAAAAATAAACGTTAAAATAGAGAATTCTCATTAAAATTTCAGAAGGAAGATTCATGAATAAATAAAGCACAGTGCTTTGTGCTAGGTTTTTCTACTGCTTGTGTGTGTTTTGAATAATTATTTTTAAGAATTTATCGATTGTACTTAAGAAGAACGATGTTTTGTTGCTTACAGAAATATTTCAGTACAAAACTCTTTAAATAAAATATCGCTTTCAACAGTTTTTTAATGCATCACAAAAGGAAACTTTGTCAGAAGAGATTTAAAATATAAGAAATAATATAAAAATGTTCGCGATGAAGATGAGTGTTATTAAAAAATAATAATAAAATTCTTTTAAAATACAAATAACAAGAAAAGAAAACATTATTCTGAAAAAAATCAGATCTTTTCATTAAATAGAAATAACTTAGTTTTTAATGAATTTCTTTTATAAAATTTATGATAAAGTTTATCTTCTTTATCTTGAAAGACAACTTTTGCAAGCAATGACTACATTTGAAGTACCGTAGAACATGTAGATGTACGTTTCGTTAGAAAAAAATTAATATCCATTCTGTTTTTCACTGTAATTGCATGTTGATGTATATTTGAAACCAGATTTTTAACGACTATAACGGCAAATATTTAAAATAACGAACTGCAAAAACTGAATGTTTGTAAAAAAGTGTGTATTGTGACTTTTTGTTTAGAAAAACAGAAGCGTTTTTTATGTTCTGGTTAGTCGATTTGCTTGTTAACTGATTACTTTGGTTACATCATAGATTTTTAGCGCAATAAATAGCATTTGTAAATATGACAGATAAAAAACTGTTACATTTGTAAATATGATCAAAAAAAAAAAAAAAAGTGTCGCACATTTTTTGTCTACATTTAAAATTGACAAGGAGGAAATTTAAATGCAATAATTAAACTGTACAGATAATGAAGTTCAGTAATAATTAATAAAATATTATTAGATAGTAATTTGCTTCTATGTTTTAGTTTCTTAATCATATGCAGTAACATTTTGTACTAAGCGTGGTAGTGTAAAGAGTATAGACCATTCGCCATTTATTTTTAACTATAAAGATGAAATTACTATACCTTTACTGTAACTTCAAAGTAAATTAGAGACATTTTTCATGTCATAAAAAGTAAATTGTTTTTGTATTTATTTCCTGCCTGAAATTTTAACAACTCTCCAAGCAGTTAGAAAGGATACATTAACTACGCAAAAAAAATCACACGTCGTAGTTGAAAGTACACAGACAAAAACTTAGTTTACATGCATAAAAGAAACCAATGCAAAAAGCAAGACTCCTTTTTCAGCGTCAAAGTTCAACTGCATTATTCAAAAAAATGATTAGAATTAAACTGGTTGTGTGCATGGATAAATACCATTTTGTTTAACAGCGGAAATCGTATAATGCTTTTTTTTTTTTTTTTTTTTTGGAAGCTACTATTTTTTTCCTATGAAATGGTGATTCTTGTGCAGATATTTAAAATAATTTTTCTGTTAGGGTAGTAATAGGTTATACTCTAATACTGTAAAATCGATAAAAGGGTAACATTTATTTTTATTGGCATGGGAATTATTATTTTCTGTAATGAAAGTCGTTTAAAATGACAATTATCTTTACGTGATCAAACTAGAAAATTGAAGTACAATACAAAATTTAAAATCTAAGTCAATATACAAAGTTATACCTACGTCATTTCTACCATAACGTTTTTAACGCTTAAGTAAAGGGCACAATCTTTAGAAAAATTTTATTTTAGAACTGATTCATTTGTAGTTAGAAATATAGTTCTAGTATCAGTGGCTTAGTAAAATATATTTAATTTTTAAATTTATAAATAGCTCGAATAAATCCTTCGCGGAAGTCAGAACTTTACCATTCTTTCCTCTTCATTATTCACTCAAGTATTGGTAGTAACCAAGACAGAATGTTCATTTAGATAAAATGGAAAGACATTCCTTTTCCCTCGCACGCTCAATATAAATACAGTAAAACCTGTAAAGTTGACCACCTTTGTAAGTTGACCACCTGTCTATGTTGACCGCTTTTGTTAGGAACGGAATTAGTCCTATCTTATATAATGAAGGAAAACCTCTGTAACTTGACCACCTCTCTATCTTGACCACCTGTCTATCTTGACCACTAATGAACACCAAATTTGGTTTAGAGCATTGTAAAATACCCTTTGTAAGTTGACCACTTGATTTATTTTTTAAAATTTTATTTAGCAAATTATTATTTTATTATTATTTTTTTATAGCTTTCCAAGAATATTTTTGATGCCAGACCAGCATTTAACCAACTAAATGAAACAGCAGCATAACTAAACCTCCTTTTGAGTTTAACCACATGTAAAAACTACTAAGAACCCTTTTTTTCTCCAAACTTGTTTTTCTTTTGTTGCTTTATTTGAGACTGACTTTTGTACTCTATGTTCAATGAAAACATGTGTCAATAGAAAAACACAAAGTATTTTTTTCTAGTTGCAATATTTTGGCAACAATGGAATTGTGCTAAAGAGTAAAGTTACTTGCATTGCAGTATTTTTGGTGCAAGGGATTTAGAGATAGGACATTTTCATTTTCAACTGCCTTTTTGATTTATGAGAGTCCAACTTGTTGCTCTTTGTGTTATAGTTTTACATAAAATGGCTTCAAAAAGAAAGTTAGTTGAACTTGAGATTGATAAAAAGTATGAAATATTAAAATTAATTGAAAAGAGAGAAATCCAGAGAAAATTAGCTGGGAGACATATGGAATTTCCAAAACTGGTCTAATAAGTGCGCCAAACTTCAATAAGGAGTTATTTTGTTGAAAATTATATCATCATGGGGTTATAAATGTATATGAGAAAAAAATAAAGCGAAAAATTTGTTAATTTTTGATTAGCTATGAATTTTTAGGAACTATTAATATCAAATGAGTAACTTTTCATAAATAATAAGATTTTTTTTTTTTGATCAATTTACTGAAATTTTAAATTTGCGTGACACATTATACGTCATTCTGGGAAAATAATCTCTAAAAATATTTGAATAACATTTTAAATTATTGTTTCAAAGTAATACTAAACAATGAAAGTGAATTGAACAGAAATAGTAAGTGTCAATTAGTCAAAAAATGAATACATGGTGCAAAAAAATGACAAAAAAAAAATCATTACCCCCTTTATAAGTTGACCACCTGTCTAAGTTGACCACCAAATTACTGCACCGCAAGTGGTCAACTTACACAGGTTTCACTGTATTTGTAAGCGAGGGTCGTACTTAAATGATATAAGTTATCCAACTAAAAAGAACATGCGATCAAACTAAAAAAATTAAATGCAATACTGAATTAAAATATCATTCAATTTATAAATTTATTCGTCACCACTGTTAAAATTTTATAACGCATTTACAGAGGCAAGAGTCATAAGAAAAGTCATGTTTCAGAAGTAAGCCATTGTAAAACTAGAAATATATTTCTAGTATCAGTTGCTTGGTGAAAGACATTTAAATTTTAAATTTACAAATAGTACGAATAAATTATCTGTCGAAGCCACACCTTAAGCATTCTTTCCTTTTCATTATGCATTCAAGTCGTTCTAGAAACCCAGACATAGGGTTCATTAAGATAAAAACGGAAACAGAGTTTTTTCCCTTGCTTGTTAAACATTATTTGATGTAAGTGAGTGTGGTATTTAGAAGAATAGTAGTTATTCTATTACAAAAAACAGTGATGAAACTAAAAAATGAAAGACAGAACTACGTTTAAAATATCATTCAATTTACGAATTTATAACTCATTGTTATAATCTTATAACGCAAAAATAAAGGAAAAAAAGCTATAGAAAAATCGTGTTTCAGAAGTAAAACTAGAAATATATTTCTAGTATCAGTTGCTTGGTAAAAGACATTAAAATTTTATTTTTACAAACAATGCGAATAAATCTTATGTCGAAGTCTAAACTTAAACATTCTTTTACCTTCATTACACATTTAAGTCGTGCTAGTAACCAAGACATTGGGTTCATTAAGATAAGAGGGAAACTTTTTCCTCGCCTGTTAAATATTATTTGATGTAATCGAGTGTGTACTAAAAGAATAGTAGTTACCCTACTAAAAAACATGCGACCAAACTAAAAAATTTAAATGCCAAACTACATTAAAAATTTCATTCAATTTACAAATTTATCTATCGTCATTGTTATAATTTCATAACGCAAAAACAAAGTAATAACTCATTAGAAAAATCGTGTTTCAGAAGTAAGCCATTGTAAAACTGGAAATATATTTCTAGTATCAGTTGCTTAGTAAAAGACATTTAAATTTAAAATCTCTTCAAATTCTACGAATAAATCCTCTGTCGAAGTCAAAATCTTAAACATTCTTTCTTCTTCATTATACATTCAAGTCGTGCTTAGTAACCAAGACATAGGGTTCATTAAGGATTTTCGATATTTTTTCCGTTCTTGGCGGCAACAAAAGAAGAAATCGTTTTTCATGGGATGTATTCCCTTTTATGTTCTGTCTTCTATTATCTTCTTGCATTTATCATGGGAGGGGGACTCCTTTCCCTGAGCTAGAAATCAATCCAGTCATTTAAATTATAATTTCGTTTCTCATCTAAGCTAGAAATACGTCATTGAAATTTTATTTTTAGAAGCTTTGATGAAAATGAATTTTAACATTTATTATTTTATCTAGGATTTTGTGCGTTGGGCGTTTTTTTTTATTTGAGAAGGTTTTTTTCGAGCTTAATATATCTGCATATATGTATTAAGTCTCTGAATAAATCAAGATCGTTTTTTTTTTCGTTTAATGATATGAAAGGGTGTATTTTTTTTGTTCATAGGTAACGTCATTCAATAGAAATCAATTTCATCAATTTTAGAATATGAATATGAAGAATAATTTTATTGAAAAATATTTGGCTGCGTAGATTTTCATTTAATGGCAGATTTTACGGATGATTCTCGTTTTCAGCATTAGAGCAGTAATTTTCTGCTTTGCAAAAATTAGAAATTTATGTGTTTAAGACACGTGTATTTGAAAACTAGCTAAGAATCACGTGAAAATTTTTTATAAGAGTGTGCTGGTGTCATAAAGTTCATATTTACAACAACGCGAAACATACTTTATTTATTTAATTTAATACGAAATTCCCTTGTACATGTTCAACATTGTAAATTTCAAATTATGGGATGACGTATGTGAACATTTACAACAATTCACACCGGGAACATTTAATTTTGGTACATACAGAAGAAAATAGTAACATTATTAAATTTCTAGGTTATATATTAATGGTTTAAAACGTTGACACACAGTTTATTCAAACCCTTGCTTATCCGTAGAATTTTTACATACTCTTAAAATTCTAATGTAAATACCTCGTTTTTTATATTCACTACAAGAAAATAAACTATACCTTCAAAATTGATTAACATAATAAATATCAAAAGAAATGCTCTAATGTACAGGGCGAAATTTACTAGAGAAGTTACCATCCTGTATCAATCGATTTAAAAAAAAAAAATATTATTTCTGAGTTACCTTGCAGTTCTGAAAGAGCTAAACTTTAGCTTTTATTAACATTTCAAAAATTCATTTTGGGAATTTTGAGAAAGCTAAAAAGGCACGCGAGTGGTCATGCAAATACAGTTTTAATGTCAACCTCAATTCTTACTTTTTAAACTTAAAATGCGTTCTTTTTTATTTTAATACGATAGTTGAAATTTTAACATTAATTCCAGTGGATTAGCGTTCATTGTTGATCGTGTTTACGTTTTTTTATTCATTCTGCTAAAATTAGTCTTACCATTAAAACAGTTACCGGATCCAGATTAGCCTTGTCACAATAAAGCATTTTCCTGCACGTCAAGCATTGCCAGAAAATAGTATCAAATTATCATGCTTGTGGCGCGAGTTTCACTGTTGGTGATGTCAGCATTACTCGATCAGTGAATTTGCTATTATATATATATATATATATATATATATATATATATATATATATATATATATATATATATATATATATATATATATATATATATATATATATATATATATATATATATATATATATATATATATATATATATATATATTAGGATATATAGAAGCCCTAAACGATGTATTTTTTTATGCTTGCATGGCAAATATATATAACTCGCGCCGTTCACATCGTAAAGAGCTTCCCTTTTCAAGCGAATTTTAAGGAGTCTCAGATGACTCCATGTAATATTTCCCACTAACATACATTGTTTAAACACTAGTTCCTAAAAGTTAGTCAAATAATAACTGCTTTTACTCTTACAAATTCTAATCAATAAAAAAATCCTATATATGAAATACTTTTCAAATTAAAATTTTTTAAACTTTTGATTAGTACCATTTCAGTATGCAGCATTTTTGAAGGAGAAAAAATAGCTCACTCTATTTTGGATAGAAACCATTTCTCCTAAATTTTCATTTGAAATGCGGGCAGTAATATTCTAATTAAATAATCTTTTTTCATCGGTTTCAATTCACTTAAAGTACTTTTAGTAACTATTGACAAAAATCATGAGACTGTTTTTAAGTAGTTCCTTTGAAATCAATATGCTTAAGTTCATTAAGTTTTCGATACTTGAGCACGAAATTGGATCAGATTGAATGTTTAACAAGTTGGACTTTTTTGAGTGTTAAAAAAGTTTATATATATATATATATATATATATATATATATATATATATATATATATATATATATATATATATATATATATATATATATATATATATATATATATATATATATATATATATATAAACGTGTAGGAGTTTGACTCATTAATAAATGATTTTGGGAAGTTAGAAAAATTATTTACTAACTCTTTAGAAAAAATTCTGCTATTTATTTTTGTTTTTGAAGCGACAAATGCGTAGAATTAAGAGAAATGTGCACTGAAAAAAATTGATTTGCAGGTAATTCAATGAATTTTTAAAAAGTGAGGCATTTTATGCAGCTTACAGTTCGGTATAAATATATATATATATATATATATATATATATATATTAATAATGTATCTATCTTATTTAAGTTTTGACAACATTAATATTTAAGGTCTGAAGTAAAATTGGTTGTAAGGTATTTTTAAAATGCTGTTTGAATATATTAACGCATGAAAAAGTAGCTCATTTTGTTTTTCTCTAAATTTGCGAAACATCGTCCGTCGTAATTAGATCGACTACTCTCTGTAATTAACCTTTTTTGCTATATTTTGAAGTGTAGTACACGTTTAGTAAAGAAAAAGTATATGATCTTTTTCCTTACTAATAATAAATCTGAAAGTCTATGTCTGGATATATGGATCTCTGTATATCTGGACGTTTGTTACACGCATAGTGTCTAGACCATTCGGCCGATTTTCATGAAATTTGGCACAAAATTAGTTCTTAGCATAGAGGGGAGGGGGAGCACCTCAAAGCAATTTTTCGAAAATTCGTTTTTTTTTCTTTTTCTATTCAAATTTTAAGAACATTTTACCGAGCAAATTATCATGACGTGGACTATTATATTACCAAATTATCATAACGTGAAACCATAACATAGGCAAGCAAATTAACATAACAAATTGACGTGAAACTCATCATCCATTCTTTTGTAAATGTACAGGTGAACCAAATTACCTCTTAATTTTCTACTACGGGCAAATCCGTGCGGGTAACGTTAGTTTATAATAATTCTTTCAACAATCGTTTTTGCACTAAATGGATCTTTTATTCAACCTAGAGTACTCGTGTAGGTTTATTATTTTGTTCATTTTTTCCCTTTCATTTTACAATTGGAGCACTAGAAAGGAAAAATAAAATCATCCTTTCTCTGACTTGACTTCCGAAATGGACCACAACTCGCGGAAGTTTCAAAAAGCGATGCAATTTCTGGGTGGGCATAAATCAAATCTATCATTGAACGCAATCAGGTAAGTGATACTCGGGGCACTTTTTTCACTTACAATCAAATGATTTCATTTCGAGAAAGGATTTTTTGACTTCGCGTTGACCCTATATATCTCCCTGCTTCAACACTTTCTTTTCTTTTACATTATATTCTCTTTTCCGAAAATTTTTCCTTATTTTTTTATACTGCCAAGGAATTAACCATTAGTGATATATGACACAAAGAAACGCCAAAAAGAATCAAAATAATATGATTAATATAAATTTCTAATAAACTTATAGACCGCATAGTTGATAAAAAAATTAAGAATATGATACAGGAGCATTCATTTTCAGCATATAAAAAGTTTATTTTCAGTGGACATTGTTTCTTCCGAAATCGTCGAAGGTCAATCATCAGTCAAGACATTCTTTAATGCTATATATCTATACTAATATTATAAAAAGAGAGAACGGATATTTGAATGTTTATATGTTTCCATATTTTAATGGTTATAATCTCAGGAATTATTGAAACTATTTGAAAAATTCTTTCACTACATGAAAGGTACATTCTTACTCAGTAATATAGGTTATAAATTATGCGTGAATGCATTTACACCAATTTTTAAAACCGATAAATTTTCTTTGCTATGTACTAGTTTATGTTTCGTACTGTTTTTTTCCTCTTAAATACGTAAACACAAAAAACCGATTGTCCCGCATTTGTAATGACAGAATAGTTGAAGATTCTCTTCGAAATGAATACTGATGGGTGGAAACACGTGAAAGAGAAAAATGAACCCTGATTTCAGCATAAGAACGGCCAATAGCTTAACATGTATTTGAATCTGTATAGGATAAGGTATATAGCATTCTACTATTAGCTTTGGACTTTGCAAACCATTCCGAGTCACGGAATGTTTATGCTTCAAAATTTATTTAAAGGGATTATAACTGAAATTCGCTTCGGAGAAATTAGTTTTGAATTCAAGTAGTGCAGTTTGACGATAATGATCCGTGTTCCTAAAGGTTGTAATTTTGCATGGACATGGAGTTATTCTTTTGGGTTTTTTATTGATACTAAAATCGAAAAGAGAAACATCTGCTAATGTACACTTAAGTACGTTTAGTATAGAAAATTCTCAACCCAAAGAGAGTATAGTAATTACACATAATTACTGTACATTCAAAGAAAAGAGATGAAGCAACAACGGACAAAGAACATTCGATAGGAAAGAATTTGACAAAGAAGAGGAAATAAATGTATAAAACTTATTTGGAGAAATACTCTTCGTGATGACCGCATTTAAGCATTTAAAAACGATATAATTAAATAATATTGTTCACAAATATCCTATTGGAAAGAAATTTCTCCCAAAGAAAGTAGACGCGTGTGAAAAACCCAAATATTTTAATAAAAACGAGTACAAGAGGTTGAAAGACATCTCGGTATTGAGAAAGACTCACTCGGACTTATAGAGGACGACAAACCTTGGAACTTTATTTGATGCATGCAACTTTCTGACTCCGCTCCTAAACTCAGATAATTGTTTATATGTATTTATTTTTTAAGCCAATTTTTAGATCATATTGCTTGAGGGCAAACATTTAAAAGAGATTTGTGTGACGACATGTTGCAAGCAGAGCGTCAACAGAAATACTACAATTGTTATTCAATGTTAAGCGATCTAAATCAAAATCTAATTTAAGCTAAAGGTAATTTTTTAATGAAGCGGACACTCAATAGGGGACTTTTGTTTGCCACCCGCCAAAGAGAATAAACGAAAACAATTCTATTAAAACATAATTGGTATATGAAAACCAGAAACGCAAATTATTGTTTATCGGCATACCCTTTGGACTGGAAAAACTTGATAATTGCAACAGTAGCCTAAAATTGATCCATAGGCTCTTGCGCGATGGTTCTTTAAATATCTCTTCCAAAAAGACTCCGTATGTTCCACTATATATATATATATATATATATATATATATATATATATATATATATATATATATATATATATATATATATATATATATATATATATATATATATATATATATATATCCGATGTGAGTTTTCGTTCGGCTATAAAAGGTCAAAAATGTTCAGACAAAATTATGAGAGGTGTCCCCTTCGTATTTGATGGTAACTTTCATCAAACTCTTTCTGTGGTGCCCTAGAGAAACGCGCGCAGATATATTTCAAGCCTTATTAAAGTCGTCTCCTTTTAGGACCCCTTTACAATCTCTAAATCTTAAGAAGAACTATAACAGCCCGTTTAAGAATAAATATATAGAATCTTTTATTACAAGTAAGTAACGGAAAAATACCCGAAAAAGGATATCATATCAACATAGATGAGTCAGGAAACTTTCTCTAAATGATTCGATCCTCAGTGTTTATTCTGAAATCAAGACTCTTTGTCAAAAAATTTACGTGAATGCTCGAGTGGGCTAAAGTTTTTGCCAACAACGCTGTGCATTATCCATATGAATTCCTTAATTCCTTTCACTCCTCAGGACTTATGTTTATGTTTTTAAAATTAAAAGCGATGCCCCAGTAATTTTATCGCGGATCCTTAATTTATCTAATCTGTTCAATGGAGTTGGACATCATTTAAATTCAATGCGGAGGAATATGATTTAGAGTATTGTTCTTACAGCACCAGTAGCATATTAGTTGACTCTTTTTTCTTATATTCATATTATCCATGCATATTTTCTTTTCCAATTTAAGTGATTACAATATCCAATGAAAACTTCTTACGCCATCGCCATTATCAAACTCGCTCAAACGTTCAACTATACGATACGTAGTATAACATTGCATACGGGAAGATTGTATTGATCAGTGAGAACTGTACTATGTTGGTATCTCTTGATCAGGAAATGACGTTAATCATTATGTTTTAAACCTCATAGAAACGAAACAAAACTGTTACTTACTATTAAATTTCAAATTAAAAAGTACCTGCGAACTATTTATTTAAGATAGATAGTTTTTTTCACCCGAACAAGGTCGGTATAAGCTGCTAGTGTTTTATACAACGACGGAAGGTAATATTTTATTTTTAATCGCGTTGAATAATTAAACAGTATCCCAAAACAACTGTCAATAAAAAAATCTCGTATTTTTGAATTACGTGACGAGGTAAAGTGGCAGAACTTTTAACTTATTTTATAAATTCAAAAGGTAAAAGATACCAGCACGTAATATGTGTGTTGTTACGGACTTTATTGAATAGTTGGATAGTAAAAAAAAAATGGCATTGCGTAGTTTTACTTCTGCTACTATACTAATTTTGCTATCGTACTACTTTCGTTATGACGCTACTTTTACATCCAATTCCACTTTCCTTTTATAGCGTAACAAAAAGAAAAGTAAGAGGAGAACGAATTAGTAAGATTAAAAATTTCTCCGAAAAATTTGACCCCTATAAAGGAATTTCGTGACGATAGTGCTTCTTCTAAAAAAGCTTCGACAACGTTATTTTAGAAAAAGCTGCATAGTTACTGTGCAAGCTGTATCCTAAAAGGTTGACTTGCTTAGTTCTGGACTAGCGTTTCGCTTACATGAAGTTAATAGAACACAAAAACTTGATCTGGCGGTAGAAAAATCAAATTAACATATTACTTAAAATCATGACTCTCAAGCTTTTAGTATTCACGGTCATTAATGTCATCGCAGCTTTTTTTTGCCCTCGGCAAAAAGCAAGATCAAAATAATGATGTATTGAGTATTTGATGTTAAAGCTGCACTTCGGTATTCAATAAAAGTCAAGCATAAAAGTATTGAAGTTTGTTTTATATTTTAAATACAGTGATGGTAAAAAAAAAATTGCATCACCTTCGCATTTTCACAACAATGGGATTATGTGATAAGTTTTGGTTGACCGATTAACGATGAATGTATGTGAAATTCTGCAAAACATATGAAACAAACATTTAGCTGATATTTATTTACGTAGATCGGAGTTGTTTCCGAGCCAAGACAAACTGCTGACCCCATGCTCTTTTTTCAATTTTTGAACCTGTGTGTGAATTAAAATAATAGGAAGCAATTTCTCCATCAAAATTCCAATATACACCTGAGCGTTTACTGTTCTTTGCCCAAAGTGAAGCCCACCAACTCCTTGATCTGAAATACATCCCCAAATCATCTGGGATACGGGATGTTTGACTGTGTGTTGAAAGCAGACGGGATGACATTCCTCTCCTTTGCAGCGCGGGTGATGCAATTTTCTTTACCACCACTGTAATAGATATGAGCTGCATTAATTAAATGTCTTTTTAGTTCAACACTTTTTACTCATTACTTAAGCTGAATAACTGAACATACATCCATTCATAAAGTCTTAATTTTTACGAATGTTTCTCGTAAAACTATTGTAATTCTATTTTTTAAGATTATAATTTTACACGGTACAAAATTGGGCCTTAATGCAAATAACAACTTGCATTCTATTTTTGAAGAATCGAATTGCTTGTAAGATAACAATGCTGTTAGGGTATAAGTGGGAGAGACGCCATAATTTTTTGTAGAAATTAGGTAAAAATTTAAAATGCTGTATAAATCAACACTTTAATGTTTTATTTTAAGGTTACACTATTATTAAGTATTAAACTTACCATTAACGAGCTTTAGATTTAAATAAAAAAGAAATAAAAATTGTAAGTTCACAACAGGCCATCTCTATCCATATTGTGTGCTAGAGATGCGATATGTGCTGTTATTCTTTATTTTTGATCTGTTGTGGATTATTACTCCACCACATAAATTCATTAATTTTACATGACTCATGCAGCCATTTTTGCAATACTTTTAACTTATGTTACAACACTTTTACAACTTACTGCCTTAAAGCTAGAATTTTAGTAATTTTTGCAGCTGTTGCATATTTTCTTTCAGAAACAGAAAAGAAAAAGAATAAAAGGTTCGCAAAAAAACATAGTTCAAATGCTTTCGCTAGACAAATTTACTTTTTAGTGTTTTTTTTCTGCATCCAAAGTTTTAAACTTATGTCGGAAAAAGAGAAGTTAGGTTTTTTTTAACTGTTCGTAAACTTTCTGTCAAGCTAATGATTTGCTGCAGCTCGTTAGTAACTTAGTCTTCCTTTGAATTAAAACTTTATGCGTACTTTTTATGCTTTGCAAAAGTATTTTTCTTGAAAGGTGAAAAAATGGTTTGCTGAAGTTTTGTAAACGATATTTTAATCCTGTGCTCACGCTGAAAGCTCAGTCAATAATTACGCTCGATTTTTTGTTGCTTGTCTAAATATGTTCTGTAAAAAATAGTTTAGAGAAAGTTTATGTATTTTTCTTCTTCTTTACAATTGAAAACTAATTTATGTGTTAAAATAATGGACACAAATTATTAAATATGTACAGTACATTTTGTGGGAAATGCAAAAGACATAGATAAAATTCTGTGAAACTGAAGTCACCGTACATACAAGCGTTTGTGGATGGTTATATAGAAATGTGTAAAGATTTTAAAGTGTAATTTATGATACTATAAGAGATTCGAAGTCAAATTAGTAGTATTACTCTTTTTCAAATTAATTGAAACAAACTCGAAAAATTGATAAACCTAAAAAAATGGTATTTTATTTAAATTTATATAAAATCGAAAATCTTTAGTACATTATATATTTTTTTTAATTTACGCCCACCAACGTCCTCTCGGACATAAGGCCCCTTGCAGTCCAATACAATAAAGATGCAGCAGCAGAGCGCGGAAGCTCCCTGAAAACGACATCCTTCAGCACGTCGAGAAAAACGGGGCAATCAAAAAGATGCTCCCCTGTCATTTACTTAGTCGCTTCACATAGGGGGCACAGCGGGGAACTGGCCAGTTCGATTTTAAAAAGATGGGCTTGGAAGTAGTCGTGACCAGTAATGAGACGAAAATATGTAACCCCTTCAACTCTAGGGAGAAGAGAAAGTTGCAGTCTTGTTTGGTCTTCAAGTAGACACGCCCAAGATTTTCCGCTGGCAATGCCACGGAGAGATGCAATTCTTTTGAGCCTGATATTGCTCCTAAGATGTCGCTTGGCGTTTCGAAGAGGGATCGGGAGGCAAGGTGGGTTTAATGTTGAAGCCTCTTTAGCCAACAAGTCAGCTTGCTCGTTTCCATGGATGTTGCAGTGGCTCGGTATCCATTGGAGCACAACGTCTTTACTGGTCTCAAGAAGTGAACTAATAATGAGTTTACATTCAAACTCAGTCTCTGTTGGGAAAAGGTTGTAGTCTGTGGTTGACTGTATTGCAGCTTGGGAGTCAACAAAAATAACAAATTTTTGACAAGAGATCTCGGTGACAACTCTAAGGGACATATAAATTGCAAAAACTTCACCGTCAAAATTATCTGACCATGCGCTAAGAGATTTCTTCAGGCTGAAAAATTTGGAAAAAGCGCCAGCACCAGCCCTACCTGTGAAGGCTGTGGCAAATCCATCGGTATGTAAGTGAAGCCAATCTTGAAATGGATATCTTTCATGAATAGTAGCCAGGGCAGAAGCCCTTAACTCAGCCTGTGAGGAAGAATGTTTACGAAGAGGCTGCACAAAGTCTAAATTAGCAGTAGCGTAATTTAAAGTACCCGGGAAAATAGACGGTCTAAAATTGGGCTGTCTGATGCTGGAGACATCGAGGTCTGTAGCAAGTCGGAGAAACTCAAATAAGAAAGGATGTTGTGTTTTGAGTCTGATCTGAAGAGGGATGTAGCTCTTCAGTGCATAATATGATGCCCAGAACTTTATATTAACATTTGGACACAATTTGGAATGAAATCCATCAATGTTTTAAAATAATTTATAATGTTTGAGACCTTGTACCAGACATGAATTAGAGCAATTAATAGCTTCTCCATATTTGAACAGTCCCTATGCAATAGACGATTCTTGCATATAGCCCAAAGATTCTCGATTGGGTTGATTTCAGGAAAGTTCTGAGGCAATTCCAATGTGCATGTGTGACAGCACATTGGAATTGCCTCAGCATGATTGTGTCTCACACACAGCACTCACACACAGCAGCCTGAGACACACAGCATGATTGTGTCTCAGGCTTGATTTTTTTTAACCATTTTGGACGCATGGAAACGGTCAAAATCCTGCTGAAAAATCACCGTTCCATCTGGATATCGATTTAAAACTCTGGTAAAGCTTTTTTCCAGAATAGTAATATATTGCTCAAAATGCACCATTCTGTCAACAGGACTGCAAAGAACCGACCCCATAGTAACCGAAACAACCTCAAAACATATTATTTTGAGGGTGTTTTACAAATTGGTTCATGTTCTTTCGTTTGGAGATTTCAGCACGTGTTGAGTTCTTTGGCCTAGCACAATGGAATTACTTTAGTCACTTAAAATAATACTTTCATCCAATAGTCATCAGTCCAATTCTTATATTTCAAATCTCAAAAGTAGCGTTTTTTCTTCATTCGGTGAGTCAGAAACAGTTTTGTCATAAGCCGATAGGCTGGCAATAAGGTGCCTCCGAACAGTAGATGAGCTGATATTTATTCCATTCCCTCTTTATCTTTATTAAATGCTGCACAAGTCTTTCGATGTAGTCTTTTAACGAAATTTCGTCAATACTTTTTTGCTTTGCATAAGTAGAAAACAGTCATATCTTGGTGTTGCTTTCAATTTTCTGCCACATTTCCCTCTCCACTTTGGAAGTATAGATCCCGTTTCTCTATTTTATTTTATAATACGGCTCACAGTTGCAATACTAACGCCAACTGCCTTTGAAATCTCTCTGTAAGCCTTTGGCGTACGTTAGGAAAGAGTAACAGTCTTTGTACGCTTTCGCGGTGTCACATGCATCGCTGACGACAGTGAAATCTCAACTAACATGATCTTAGCTGTAACTTTCATCTACGGAAATTCCTACACAAGCTCTCAGTACCCCTCTGATTGGTGTAAATTGATGATAGGTAAAGAATTTGTTCATTCCAACCATATTTTTACAATTTTTAGTTTGATTGGTGAAGAATACTTGGAAAGAGTTTTAAAATTGATGGGAAAAATATTTTGTTTCAATTAATTTGCACAAGGGTGTACAAAGAAGATAAAAATGTCATTTATTGTGACCAATGTTCTTCGCTTGTAATTTTGAGATGATTAAATTTCTTTTAAAAAAGTAAATTATTTTATTTTAAATATAAATATAAATTTTACTATGCAGTGTCTGAGTGAAATTCATCATAAATCAAGGGTTTTCTTTGTTACATATAATGTATTCAGTTAATGAAAAAGCATTTTCTATATCTCTTTAAATATTTTTCTTTTTGTTTAATTTTTTTGAAGAATTAATCGTTTCAGTTTTACATGTGATGAAGTTTATTCAAATTTCAAGTTTTGAAATATATCTCCCAGCTGATTAAAATAATATAAATATTACATTGCTTAAGTTAAAATGATAATCTCAATAGTGATTTCGTGAGATCTTGAATAATTTGGTTTGGTTTCATTTTAGTTTTACGATTGAGTCAACTCGTATAATTTTGGCTTCTACGATTACCAATATCAAGATTGTTTTCTTTTTTTTCTAATTAACTGATGATTTATCATTCATCTATTGCATTATATTTTATTCGCCATTTTAATGAATTGATACTTTTGGAAACACTTTATTTTTCTGTGAAATAAACGTATTTTAAGTTTATTTCCTTCTCCAGACGTAGGAATAAGTTATTATAAAGCAGTGAAATGCAACCTTTATCGCTTTTCGTTAATAACTACACTTTCTCTCAAAAATAAAATTATTTTGCTTATACTTTAATCAAAAGAGATATAATATTGACCGGTTAAGTTTTTTATTGCTTTCTATCATGATATTTGATATATATATATATATATATATATATATATATATATATATATATATATATATATATATATATATATATATATATATATATATATATATATATATATATATATATATATGAGAGAAAGATAGAGACGGGAATTACATTGACGAAACTCTGGAACAGAAATAAAATGATAGTATTAAAAATTAGTAAAATTAAATCGAAAAAAATGTAAAAATAAAACAAAAGAAAAAAAAAAGAAAGTAAGAAAGGAGCAGAAAATGATGTACTTCTGAAGATCGTACGGCAATTTAAAAATATAATATAGAGTATTTAACTGTTTTAACAATAAACTAGTCCGCAAAGAAATTGTCAAACTAATGAATTATGCTTCCTTTACACAAAGCAGTGCTAGAAAAAATACTAGTTCGCTTTTCATAGCTATTTGTTATATTTACTGACAGATGAGTTTTTTGTGTCCGAAATATTTACATTTTCGTCAAAAGACATAAATACGAGAGAAAAAGTTCTTTTTTTTTTAAACTACAGACTCTTTAAAACTGTGAATCGGTTATAAAGAGGAATAGACTCGAACAGTGGTTTTAACTAACGGTGTATTAACACCCTAGCTTATTAAATATGGTCCTGCCTGTCTTTTGACTATTTTTTAAATCATAAAGTGAATTCGTTACCCATAAGTTTATTTTTCAAGCTGAAGTGTGTGTAAATATCTACACTGCTAAATAGTCTTTTGAAACTCATGTACACTAATTAGGAAAGTGTTCTAATTAGCACGCGTATAAGGCTTTTTTAATAGATTCAGTTGGAGTAAGGGTAAACTAAAATTTCAACTTTTTGAAGTTGGGTACTTCTCTTTCTTTTTGATGAATTAAAATCGAACATTTTGAGCACTGTACCTTTTACTCTCTTTGAGCATAACTAGGAATGAGAAATTTGATTTTCTGAGCTAGTAAAATCTTTTTTTCTTTTACACGAACGTGCTCCCCCCCCCCCTCGTAATGATGTGATTTGGTCGAAATACTTTATTTATTTCTCTATAAGAATGATACATGGTGCTCCGGTTTAACCTGCAAGACCTCTATTTTCGCAACCGTCCAATAGCAAAAATGTTCAATATCAGATGCCGAGATCAAGTATTGAAATTTTGAAATAAAAATATAAATGAGTCAAAAAACACAAAAAAATTTTTTGTGACCTAGATCCCTTAACTTACAGTTAAGGAAATAATCTCCTTTGAAAAATATAGCGAACACAAATATCTTGACATTTGTGGGACCAAAACTCAAGCAGATATTCGAGTTCAAAGTTTTAAGGGACCTTACAAAAGATAAGATTGCAACATATCGCTAATAATCGCGTAGTGAAAAACCAAGTACAGTTACTAAATTGAGTTTTTGTAACATTTATCTTATTTTTCCAAGTACATTTTGCCCTCAAAAGTAATATATTATTCCGGTTTTCTATGACGGCATTTTTTTTATACATGAATATTAATATATTTCTAGATTTTATTTCTAATAACTATTTTAACCAAATATGTAAAAATAAGGGTTAAAATGAAGCATACATTTTATGATTAACCTTTAGTGTCTTTAATTTATTCTATTTTTTTACTTTAAGCAAAAAGATGGAAGGAACAAAAACCAGAGAATAGGTGCGAAAAGAAGATAATGATCTTAAGCTTATTGTTTCAAAGATGAAGTACATAACCTTATTTTTCAGAATATTTTTTCTGAGTTTCTTTTTCTAACGTTATTAATAAGCATAATCTATTCCTTTTTTGTCCAAAGAGAGATAACAAAAAAGAAAAACTACAGATTTTTACTCAGAGTAAGAGTGTTCAGAACGTGCAGGTTTTTTTTTATTTAGTTTCTTTTTATTTGTTTACTATCTAACTATAATCTTATTGATCACACTCACACACAAGATAAACTTTTTTTTGCAAAAGCAAATTAAAATATCTAATATATAAAAATCTCCTGTCACGGTGTTAATTATTGAACTCTTCCGAAACGGCTCGAGCGATTTTCATGATTTTCAATTTTTTATTTTTTATGTGTATTTGGTAGGTATGAGAATAGGACATAAAGTATATTTCATAGCGCTAAGTAATTAGAAGGTCCCTTTTTAGAATTCGTTTTGCGACGTTCCGGCAAAATATCGGAACATGGCCCCACTAGATGGCGCTTCGGAAACTCTCGATGACTTAAAATCCTTATATATTATTTCTGTAGCCTGTTTTTGGTTTCTACGCCAGATTTTCCTCAATTCTTGATCGATTTCTTTTATTTACGCCTTATTTTAAAGCTTATGGTGCTGGCTACTGACGAAAAATAGACCCACGGCCTAAAAATTGTTTTTTTCAGCCGAAAAACCTGTTTTAAAAAAAACAGAATGAGGTTTTCGGTTAAACTTATAACTTTAATTTGCGCTATGACCGGCAGAGCTGAATAGCTTGATCGGCAGAGCGTTCTCTTTGTAACCAGGAGAATGCGTGTTCGGGCCCACGTCCGGACAATCTGCAACAAAAAATTAGAAAAATATCGCGCAGTACATGAACACTTAATTAAGTGAACAACAACTATGAAGGATTAGATTAAATGAGAAGGAAACGCTCGTTGCTGATATGAAAACTTGAAGTGACTTTGTGCTAAATTACTTCTGAATTGTACGGTTTTTTTTTTTTTCTTTTTAAGCTTTGGCTCAGGTAAGAAAATTAAAGCATAATGTAAGCGAAAATATAAGTAACAGGTTTAAGATTTCACACTACAATAGAATTGTTTTTTGTTCAGAAAAAAATAATAAATCGTATATTGAAATATATATTCTTTTAATGAGTTTTTGACTCTTTGTACAAATAAAAAAAAAATTACTACCTCAATTTGAAGGGTAAAATATATATTTTTTCTTCTTTTTGTAAAAAAAACAAAAAGCTTATCACATTTTTATTACATTCGAAAAGCTACGCTTAAAAATGAGCATAGTTCAATTTATTTTGTATTTTAACCGTGCTGTTAACTGATGAACACGTGCTGCCATCTAAGTGATAACGGTTCAAGCAGCCTGCGGTAACAAATTGTAAAAATTTTCAAGAATAAAAAAAATGTTTCTTCAATATCTTATCTTATATATTATTCCCTTCTCATATTAAAACTTATCAGGCTGGCTAATGAAGAAAAATAGACTTACGGTCGAAAAATCAAGTTTTCGAAAACGTCCCTTGCTGTTTCAAAACCTTGATAATGCCTGTAGTTCTTATGCATTTTTTAAAAGCAAAGTTCTAATGCAGTTTTCCATTTTTTTACGTCGCTTTCGGCAAAAAAAAAATAATAATAATAAAATAGCCTGTGTGTGTGTGTGTTCATATTTTAATAAAGCTTAAAAGCACTGGACTTAGTTGTTCGGTTAAATTGATAAGTTTTTTTCGGTAGAGCGTTCGGCTATAAACTATCTGAACTTCGGGCAAGTTTGGCTGTCCGATATAATATCAAATTTATATTAGTATTACGCATTACATGTACTCATAACATACAAACGTAATAAAATAAATGCAGTGGGAATGCTACTTGGTGCTTCGACTCCTTTATGCAGGCTACAGTTATCATTCGGATAAGTTGACTGTTAATCGAAGGGCGTTCTTCCTTTTTTTTAAGCTTTGACTACATCCAGACCACTCAGCATAATGTAAGCAGAAAAAAGTATTAGATTTACCTCAAGGAAATCTTTTTTGTGCAGAAAAACATTTTCATTGTATGCTGAACTGTAGATGTTTCTAATAGCAGTGTTCGACCTTTTGTACAAATGGAAAAATACTACGCCAAATTAAAACTACGAGTTTCACCCAGTAAACATTTAATTTTTTATTCGCGCGAATAAAATATAAAACATTAAAATTACTATCAACTTCATTAGTCAGAAATCATTTTCTACTCCTCTGCTTTCTGCTGAATAAAAAAAACCTTTTGTCTACGTTCGAAAAATTACACTTGAAAAACGGACTCAGTTCAACTGGTTTTGGTTTTGAATTTTAAGTGTTCGATTAAAAGAGAAATATGTGCGGACATTTAAACCGTAACGGTTAAAGCAACCTTCTATATGAAATAGTTCAATATTCAAAGATAAAAACACTTATTTTCAATATAATTTATTACTTCTCTAGAATGTGTGTTTCAACCGCTACGTGAAATCTTCGTCATTCTTTAATCAAATTCCATGCTTTACGAATAGTTTTAAATCGTATCATGCTGGTTAATGACAAAACATAGAAGCATGATCTTATTTTTTTTTCGGCAAAAAGCTTTTTTGCTGTTTTTTACTACGCATTCCTTCAATGAATAGCTTTCGAAAAGGAAGGCGCAATTGCTAAGTTTGTTTGGGTGTCGGGGTGTTAATCTGAATGGCGCCAATTCGAATCCGTGCCAATAAATATCTCTTTAATGTTGATTTTTTTCCCGTCAGATACTCACATGAGCAGGACTGTATTTGCCACAACCTGTTTTTTCACCTGCACAATTATTGCTTTTTCACGAGTCACTACTCAGCCACACTTTTAATGATATTAATGTTTCTTTGAAAATACGTACAACCAAAAGGTGAGCGATGATCAAATTATCACAACGTAGTGTATTTAACGAGGTTTTGTTACTGATGTCTTTAAATTACAAGCTTTCTCTTCTGAGATTACTTTTTTTCGGTTCTTCTTCATAATGTTCTTCCTTTGAAATTTTTAAAGAGCGAAATGCCTTATGAAAAGCTTCGAAGCACAGTGCGGAGTTCCGCACGGGTCGACTAGTTTTATTTATTTCCATTTCCTATTTGTAACAAATAAAACGTTTGAAACTAATTTAAGCAAGGCTTTTGCAATGGTTTTCAGTTTCGCTAATTGATTCTTTTGCGGAAATATTTTGATAATCGGGAGATTTTCGATTAAATAATGGAAAGGAGGGGGGTAGGAGGGGTAAATTTCGGGAATATAGGCATTTTAGACACCAAATAAAAAGAATACAAAAGAAAAAAAGTCAAAAAATCTAAAATATAAACTGTCATGTCACGGTGTTTGTGTTTAAACCCCTCCGAAACGGCTCTACCGTTTTTTAAGAAATTTTTTATGTGTATTTGGCAGGTATGATAATAGGTCGTAATGTATATATCATACCGATAGGTAATTAGTGTGTCTCTATCTAGAACGTTTTTGGCTACTAAGTGTTAAAATGACGCGACGCTTTGGCAAAACATCGAAAATCTCTCTAAGATATAAAATTTTTATTTGTTGCAATCTGCTATTTGTTAACAAATAAAACGTTTAAATAATTTAAGCAAGACTTTTTCAATGATTTTAGATTTCGCTCTTTGGTTCTTTTGCAGGGGCATTTTGATGTTTGGGAAATTTGCTATAAAGAATGGAAGGGTGAAACTTAGGGGTTATAGGTATTTTTTGATTTTCGATTTTTTTTTAAACAAAGTGTCAAAAAAAAAAAAAAAAACTGGATAGTGAGACATTCTGCTTATACTTCTGGCAGTTTCGACGGGTCAAGGTGCATTGTTTTCGGGGGAGGGGGAGATGCACCATGTGAAACTAGCAAAAAACTTCTCATTTTGCCAATTCTTGCCGAAATATGACCTAATGATGGCATCTCATTATCCGTTGCATCATTTGGCATTGCAGTAACTTTACCGGATGGATGCAGAACAGCTCATTCAGCATCTAGGCTGCCACTGAATATTCAAAATAACCCAGACGCAGTGGACATCAAAAGGTAACGAGGCACTCTGTTACTCTCTTCAATAATTTCAGACAAACATTTCCGTTATGCTACATTTAAAAGTCGCTGATGAGATTAAAATTTACTTGAAATCCTCACCACTGTATCGTAATGTAGAAAAGGTCCAGCTGTAACATGTACGTCCAAATGCTACAAGATCCATTAGCTGACAAATTTTTGGACCCATTGTCAGATATTGACGAATGAAAATTTGCTGTCTATGAAAATTTTGAATGCATAAAATTGCTGACTAATTTTAGCACCATTGTTGATTCGAAAAAATGTTCTCATTGACCGCGATGTACGCACACAGTACATGTATCATACGCGGCTGGCAGAAAGAGTCATATTTGGCAACAAAAAATATGGAGGTTGACGATTTATAAACTTCGAGATATGACCTGGCGACTTGGTATCATACAAATTGATCGATACAGCAGAGTTGGGCAAATTTTAATTGCATTGACAATTAAAGATTAACAATTAATTAATTGGTAAACGTAACCACAACAACTAACAATTGATCAATTGTAATTGTGGAAAATTACAGATAACAATTAATTAATTGTAGTTTACCACAGTTAGCGGTCAATTGTTAATTGTAATTTACTACAATTAACAATTGTCCTGTGAATTTTAATTAAAACTAACTCATAAAAAATTACTGGTTTTGTATAACATATTCTACAGGCGACTAGTCTACCTGGAACGTGGACGCTGGACGGGTACTATATTACTATCTAACTATTTTAATACACATGTTAGCTACTAATAAAATATCAATAAAATATCAGTAACTTTATTGCGAGCAATAAATTATTTACTGCATCATATGGCTTTTCTCAAAAAATCTTGACTCCAGCAAAATTTCCACAAAAAAGTTATATTTCAATTAAAAATTCAAAATTTCATTTTTCCGTCCTAGTCAAAGTCCAAGGAACATCTGAGAGAAATTACAAAAATGCATCTTAATTACACGATTAAAAATTTAAAAAAAAATTAAATAAAACAGAGCGGTCTCTGAGATTTTACTCTCCCTGTTATGTCCTTCTTTCTCACCTCCCCTGTTACAGGTTAAACTATAAAAGAATGATTTGATTAATTTTATAAAACACTTAATTAAAACTCAAACATTTACGTGTGGAAAAAACTTGCCAAGACGAGAATAGTTCACGCGGCGAGTGAGCATTTGGCACTGAACGAAAATACGAAATCGAATAATACTTTGAACTCTGTACCCTGCGCTGTACCTATTGATAATTAAGTCAATTGTTAGTTTTAATTGTTTAAAAAACAATTAAAAATTAATTGCAATTATTTTAATTGTGAGAAGCGATTAACGTACATTAATCCAATTAAATTAATTGCAAAGTACAATTAATAGTTTAATTGCAATTACTTAATTACTTTTTCGATCAATTAACAAGGCAATTGAAAAAATAATTGATTAATGCCCAACACTGCGATACAGTTTGCGGCGATTCTGACGAGACTATTAGATATCCAACAGAGTTCTTGAATCCTAGAAATAATTTATGTGGAAGGACAAGGTATGCCGGGTCAGCTGGTATATATATATATATATATATATATATATATATATATATATATATATATATATATATAAATTAAAGTTTTTGCATTAACAGAACGAAGTACCTCTGGTCAATATATACATACATCGGAAAAGAGAAAGGTACGCTTTTAACGATTGCTTTTATAATTTTTGATTCCTGAAAACATTGATGGGATTATGAAAAAAAAACGTATAAATGAAAAAAATGTATAGCTGGTTTTTATTACTATATATTGAACTCTACCAAGTCCAATTTAAAACAAAAAACGTATAAATCACACAAACGTATAAACGGTATACACCTCTCTCACTGATTCAATTGTAGTTCAATTTTTTTTAGAAATTAAAAAATTTTCTACATTTTGGAGAACGCATGTAAATTAATTACAGCTTTTCATGTAAAAACATATTAAATGGTATAAATAGAAGTTTGCTCTGAAATTAGTACCAAACAATATTTATTAGGCAAGAAATATTGAACAGGTATTCTAATTTTTCAGTTTTGAACTAATCCTGTGTTCTAAATATCAAAAGCCATTAACCGCTTAATCTACACATCATCACAGCTTCTACTTATATGTATATGGCACAGATTTATTTCTCAAATTGTGGGCTACATTTAGGTTTTTTAATCCAATTAATATAAAAATTATTTGTTTCATCATGCGCATGCAATCCTTGAATCGAGTTGTCATAACAAACGTTTATCATTTTTGAAATGTCTTATGATGTCTCTAAAACTGGTTTAATTATCTTAAATTTTCTTGAGTTAAGTTCTAAATCAACAACTATGTATTTCAGTCTGAAGTACTTACACAATTTCAATGCCTTACGTTTACACTGCTACTAGCTCACATTCAAACGTTTTATTTATTTATTTATTTATTTATTTATTTTGAATCTTGTTTTTAAGTGTCTTTACTTTTTTGTTTACTTTTATCTCTCTAACAAAAATTTAAAAGGTTTGTTCAAAGTAATCTCAACTACATAATGTACTCAAATAACTCAATGTATTATCTTTAACAAACAAAATTCTTTCACGAGAGAACAACTAAATTATGACGTACTTTTAGATGAGAGATCGGAAACAATCTGCTGGTATGATGCACGAAATTGAATTACCTTATTCGAAACAAACTCCCAGTGGAATGAAGATGAATTGCTTCGCATAAATGTATCGTAATGCACCTCGACTGGCAATTTGACAAATACAAATTTAAATCGAAATATTTTCTTCGGAAGTATAGAAAAGGATAAATTATGAGATAGATGCTTTGCGTCCAAATAAATGTGTCCTGAAACGAAATGATGAACAATATTTCGCTTGTTTCAAAAATAAAAACAAAAATGCATCATTTTTTTCTCTCTAGCATTTGCTCTAAATATACTTGTGATCGCTTAAGTTACAAGAAAGTTATGGTGCTGCTTGCATTTATATTATAATTTAGTACGTTTGGCAAATATAAATTTAAATAAAAATGTTTCCCTCTGAAGTACTATAAAAATTCAGGATAAATTTTGAGATGTATATTGTCCTGAAATAAAATAACGAACAATCTTTTACTTGTTTCAAAACTAAAAACAAATGCAACATTCTCTCTCTCAGCAATAAAGAGCATCTAAATATGTGCGATCGATTAAGCTAAAAGAGTTTATATTATTATTTAGTTTTTTGACAAGTACAGATTTAAATCAAAATGTACCTACTACAGTAGTGCAAAAATGCAACATAAATTATGGGATAAATATTGTACGTCCAAAAAATTTTGTTGAAACAAAATAATAAACATTGTTTTACGTAAAGTAAGACAAAACAACGTTAGAAGTAGCACAAATTTGCAAATTACAGTTTTCTTTTTGTTTAAGCTTCGGCTTAATCTTTGTCCAATTGAATTCTTTCTTTCTGGGTTCGTACCTAAGAGAAAGCTCTTGGCCTTTGCTTGCATTCCTATTGGTTTCTGATCGGTTTATAACTTTGTCATTGGTGTTTGGCTAATCCGCTGTTTTTATCTTTTAAGCTGCATGCTTATCTGCTCTTGGCTTTTGTCGGATGTCTTTTCATCCATAAGCTCATTATTTTTTGCATTGAAAAAGGCGTTCCCTGTAACGCTGAAACACGTGTCTGCTGTAATTTGCAAATTTGTGCTACTTCTAACGTTGTTTTGTCTTACTTTACTGTTCAGCACAAAGGTATTTATTTATCTTATTGTTTTACGTGTTTGAAAACAAAAAATAAATAAAAATGCATCGTTCTTTCCCTCTAGCACTTGTTCTAAATATTTAATAATTATTAAACATACAAGCTATTAACTGTGCTGCTTGCAATTGTATTATTTTTTACAGTAATGTTTAGTTAATATAGTTTGTGTATTTACTCGTTTTCTAGGTGTTTTAGTTGAAATAATTATGCCAGACAAATAGTTAGTTTGGTTTTGAAGCAGAATCTATGTTAAAGGTTGAATAAATTGTTAATTCTTTTAAATTTGGCTAGGCTTTTGTTTGTAGAGGTGGTAAAACATTATAAAGTAACGATGCCGTTTTGACAGAATTTCAAAGCATAGGGTCTGGTGGGGGAAAGTGGTCAATGGGGTAAAGTGGTCAGTCGTCAAATAAATGGCTATAGCTTGGGAATAAATGTTCGAATGAATGTGAAAATTTTATTATAGAGTAGTGTAGTAAGAAACTACATTTTGAGTACAAAATTTTACAACTGGCTAAATGTTATTCGGTAAAAAAAAATATTTTGTGTCAATATGAAAAGTTTTTAAATCTAAAGACCTCTTTTAACTTCCTTGAGAAATTTTGTTTGTTAGAATTATGAACAGATTGACTGCATAGGAAGCTTCCTACATGTCTCAAGAAATCTTACTCATTAGCAGTTAGTTGAATCTATTTTAGATAATTTTTTAGAACAATTTTAGTAAGATGGGGTAAAGTGGTCATAATATTAGGCTTAACAAGTATTGTTCTTCTAATGTCACTTAATCATTAAGTATAAGGCAGATATAAATTAAATATTAATGTCACTTAATATGTATTGTTTTTTCAGTAAATGGTGTTAAATATACGAGTATATGCGTAAGTATACGCATATGCTCGTGTAGGCACGTATATATAGACGTATTCACATAAATGCACCAATAAATACATATATGGGTATCTACAAGTATTTTTAATCTATACAGATATGCATTCGACTATAACGTATATACTCGTTTATATATATAAACACTTATATACTCAGGTAGACACTCATATACGCGTATGTACTCGAGTAGACACTTACATACAAGCATATGATATACAAGTATACAGGATGAGTTTAAACTTTTAAGCAAATTATTAAAAGGTGTTAGAGGGGAGGATAAGAAGGAAGAATCACATAAGGAAACAAACACAATACTGACGCGCTACATGCACGCAAAGTCAGAAACTGATGGATGCAAAACTGGTCAAAAATTTATTACCCAAAGACAGTTTTACACAACATTTTAGGTTTCAAGAAAATTTTAAAGCGATTGATGAAATTTGCGGCCTGCAGCTGTGATATATGTGCGTCACAATCACAAAGCACGCTCTGTTACAATAACGAGACTTTTGAAAAACTTTCATCAGCCGATGCGCCTTTGTTGCGATGCTTGTATTAGAGCTACAGGCCGTAACTTTAAACAACTGCTCTAAATATTTCTTAAAAACTAAAATCTTGGGCAAAATCATCTTTGTGTAACAAATTGGTGATTTGTTTTGCATCCATCAGTTTCTGGCATTGTGTGCATGTAGCGCGTCAGCGAAAGTAAGTTCTTTATAATTCTTTGCTTCTTATCCTCCCCTCTCACACCCCTTAGATTTTTGCCCAAGATCTTGTTTTCACTCTGTAGGCACACATGTATATAAGCTTGTATACTCGTGTATACATCCATGTACTTGTGTATACACGTAAATGTACGTATATACGTCTATACAGGTATATAACCATGTTTGCACGTATACATACGTATACACGTGCTTCACAATGTTAGTAGACACGTACCCCCAAACATACACTGGATGTATCCACGAATTAACTCGTGTATACCCGTATATTTGTGTATGTACACTTATATATGCGTGTATACGTCTACTGTAAACGTATACACTCATGTATGCACGTATATACTCAAGATACAAGTGCATACACTCATATGATGTTCGTTTACACACATATATACCCGTACATACACGTGACACGTATATACTCGTGTATACACGCATGCACTCCTGTAGCTTATCACGTATACATGCTTATATACACGTATATGCTTGAGTAGGCACGTGCATGCATGTATCTGATGCATACATGCATCTACTCATATATGAACGTGTTTACTAATGTTTACAGGACACGTATATACTCGTGTATACTCACATATGCTTGTGCATATACTTGTAACTATAAAAATAAGCGAAATATACAAATATTAGGGTTGTTTTTAATGGTTTTGCATCTATTTTTAACTATGACCACTTTACCCCATGCTATGACCACTTTCCCCCACCCCATGGGGTAAAGTGGTCATAAATACAAAGGGAAAAGAAAGGGTTATAATGCTACTTAAATCAATATTTATTTTCCTAAAACTCAATGTACCGTGTTCTTTAATAATGCAATGTAAAATAAAAACAAAAAAAGTTTAAGTGTTTAAAGAATTTATTGTATTTATTATTCACCTAAGTTGAAAACCTACGATTTTATGACCACTTTACCCCACCAGACCCTATTAAAAGAGACTGGCCAATTAAATTATTTTTCCTGTGTTGTCGATGTAACGTGGGTGGAAAA
The DNA here is from genome assembly GCF_026930045.1 of Uloborus diversus. Lineage (NCBI taxonomy): Eukaryota > Metazoa > Arthropoda > Arachnida > Araneae > Uloboridae > Uloborus > Uloborus diversus. Next base: position 149,346,853 of record NC_072735.1, on the reverse strand, counting down.
CGATATATGATACACTCATTACATCGTACAAAACATTTTTGCGAGAAATAAGTACTCAAAGCTGTTTTAGAATATTATGAGAAAATTAACACCGCAATACAAAATAATTAATTTGCAATTTATACTTTATAACATGCTGGGAGTATTTTCGTGCAGTTCTGAAACGTATATGAAATATTATTTCCAACTTATTATTATTCAATATTTGTTTCCCGATTCGTAAAGAACAGTATTTGCTTGTAGTTTTTTTATTTCTATTATTCTTCTATACATTAAAAGATTTAAACTCTGATGAAAGATAATGTCATCTTGAGCACCTTGAGCCTGAACTACACAATCTAATCTAGAGCACATAATCAAATCTAAAAATCATCCTTTAAATATTTCTAATATAATAAATGTTTTTGAGTTTTTTTTTTTCGAAAAAAATATTTCCTTTTTTTAAAGTTTATCCGGTGAAGATTTTTGAAAAAAGGTTCTCCTATAAACTAGTACGCGTAAACACTTAAAGCTCATTCTGCAAAAAATACCCTGCCTACTTTTTAAAAGTGATAGCAAAACGTTATAAGTATAATTGTATTGTATGAGAATTACGTGATTTCTAACGAAATATGTAAGCTTATCATAACGAAATAATATAAAAAACTCTGATATTTTCGGCATAAATACTTAAGTAAATATTTTCATTCAGTGTAGGCAATGCAGTTAGAAACTTTGCATTTCTTCTTTCTTCAAAGAAGGACTTCTGCCTAGAGAGTAAGCCGGATTTTCTAGCTCTGGAAGGTATTTAAGGAAGAAAATTGCTGAAGTGGAAAATAGGATAGGAAAAAGGAACAACAAAACTCTCTTTCGCAAATAGGATTTCTTGTACGAAGAAGGTGAAGAAATACTTTTTTCCAGTAGTTGCTACTTTAAAAAAGAGAGTTTATATTTTTTTACCGTATTTGTTGGTTGCTTTATTTTGAAGTTTATTGTGGCTCTAAAGTCTTTGTAGTACATGCAATAAAATATCTAGCAACGGCTTTAAAACTATTTTATTAAGACAAAAGAAATGTATGAAAAAAAACCCCATAAAATTCTGAGCTACGACAAAACAAAAAAAAAAAAAAAAAAAAAAAGAAATTTGACCTATATACATCATTTATTTGTTTTTTTAATTAAATGTCTTTTTAACAAAATTGGTATCTTGCTTGGTTTTTAATTCTTGATGTGAAAGTTCATAACTTACCTCATTAAGGTAGAGAATTGAATTTAAAAAAAAAAGTAAGATAATGTTCAAAAACGCGTGACATCAGTTCAGAAACATACCACGTATTAACTAAACGAAGCTTCCTTAACCACATAGGGTTACTACGGACTCCATCAGGTACTTCTGTACTAATCTTATAAGGTATTTAATAACTAACTACTACAATGCATTGCATTTACATTCAGTTTTATGCAAAATCAACTAAAAATACTGCATCAAATTGCATATTTATAAAACTCATTTTAAAAAGATGTAAGATAAAAATAATACACGTTGCTAGTAAAACATCAGATATAATCATTTACAGTTAAAATGCGTGAAATTATTCTATAAATCAACGTATTTTTAACACACCGTTACATCATTTAGTTTACTGGAAGAGTGCAACAAACCGTTAAATCATAATAACACTTATAGTCTGTTAGATGCAAAAGCGTCGGAAACAGGTCCATTCATTGAGTCGTAATACCATCACATTTTCAATTCTATACTTCCTTATTTTGCCATAGCCACAAATCCGATCTTTTCTCCAAATTTGTTTTCTGTAAAAAATATTAAAAAAATATAGCGTGTTAAGTCGAGGAAACAAAACACTTAATAATTAAGTAAAAATTACGAAAAATATCAAAATTTTTAACTTGGATTTATTTTTCAATAACTAACAAACCACATGCTAAACTAGTTCATTTTTTCTAGATTATAGATTAATAGCATAGGTAGGAAGGTTAAAAACATTCGTGGAAACGTCGTAAAATCGATATTTTCTACCACCAAACGAACTCTGTCCTTTTTTTCTCACGATAAGAGAGGGGAAAAAGTTTCACTTTACGCCATCAGTGGTCAGATTTGATGGATGGATTCGTGATATTGAATCCAACTTCTTTATTTCTTTTCTATGATGGTGCCAAAGACTGATAAGCTGTAGTGAACATTTTTTAATTTTTTTTCTTTACATCAAAAATTGACTTTAAAGTACAAGAAGCGAAATAAAACTTTATCTTTATGATTTTCACATGTATGACATAAAGTTTAAATTATTTTTAAAAATTAAATTGGTAATTGCCATCTGGTTAAATTAATGAAGTTTCGGACGAATCAAGCAAGTGTACAATAAATTATATTTTTTAAGTACTTAAAACAAAATAATTTACAGGAAGAGGAAAACTTTGATAATGGTTCTGACGTCTCTAAAGAAGGCTCACTTGCTCGAAGTATTTTTTAAATCTGCATAACGATCCCATGCATGAATAATGGTACCTTCATGAAAATTCTCTAATTGACCGTTCTCAGCACCAGTACAGTAGTTCGATGGCTTTAAAAATAAAACTAAGTTTAAAAATGGAGGCGGGGTTTATGTATTAATATGATTTTTAACATTTTATGCAATATTTAACAAATATCTAATGCGTGTTGTAAATGCACCACACAAAAAGTGACCCAAATATGCCAACCACAGCAAAACGAAAAATGGAAACCAGTTTTACAAATCGACTATATTTGAAGGTTATAGTAAAAAATGGCTGTAGGTAGAGATATAGGAGCAGCGCAGAACCTTTTCGGATTTTCAATCCCCGTTTCACCTGAAAGAATTTTCGCAATCGTTAGTCCTAGATGGTTACTTGTGCTACTAAATTTGCAAAAATTGCTAAATGAAATGCGGAGTTGCTAAAAGTTTGAAGGGATTGAAACTACGAAAAAATACGAAATCTAACTTTTAATATGGTTTCTAAGTATTTAAAATTACACAAGGGAACAATCATTTTAGTGCACGTGTATTTAGTGCTGATTTCGTATAAATTTGGTACCCTTTGTTCAAATTTGTGACATCAGTTTTTGTACAGGAGCTCAAGTTTCTAAGATTGAAACATATATGGCATGGTTTTGAGGTATATACATAGATCAAATAAAAAACGGAACATGGAATTTTTATTTCTATTTTATTATACAAATAAATCAGAACTCAATTTCCAAACAGACTAATAAGGCGGTTGGCTATGGGTCCTGGTTTTTAAGGGTCTCGAAAAGTCTAAGACTGTAATGGTCTATTGTTTCACATAATGAAGGAAAATTAAGGCACTCTCCTTTATTTATTTACCTTTTTTTAGGTGTATAAATGTGGGATGATGTGGGTGAACACTTGCTGTTGGGATGTCCTGCCTCCCAACAACAAGTGTTTTCAACGAGTAACTCAACACCTCAACAACCCCAACCACTCCTGATTATCCACTAATACTTATATTTATAAAATTTGACTGCAGAGGGCCCCCGGGTAGTATTCGTTTTGGATCGCCCACTACATTAATCGGGCACAGGAAATATTATATACAAAGATTCAACACGCCACAGATCACGCGTAGCGCATACATGCAAAGCAAGAACTAACAAGACTGACTCGTTGATGCGTTGTTACTAAACTTGCCAGATACTTACTAAATGTAGTGAATTTTCCTCAACCTAACTGGACTGCAGACTGACAATAAGGCAAATATGCTGGAAGCAGTTCTTGTCTCTGAAACCTATACTTGCCTTAGAAGCATGCAAAATGAATTGTATATTTTAGGTAAATCAGCAGCACTTATTTGGAAAAGTAGAGATATAGAGAAAAACTAATTTCATATTTCGATTCAGATCCCAAAAGAAAAACTTCTTTTGTTCCCCTGTGTTACGTTTAGACAAAAAAAAAAGAGTTATTTATAACAAAATTTAAGGATATATTCGAGTTGCAAGTTCTAACACTCGGAGTAGGGAATATGTAGAAGATGAGATTGGAACATATCACCTTTTTAAAAGAATGACAAGCTGTCGAAGTGAAAAAAAAATTTTTTTTTATTGCTACTGAAAAAAAATGAAGCAAATATTATGCTATGATACTTGGAAAACGCTAAAAAACCTCGTGTTATTTCAAAAAAAAACTATACACACGCACAATTTTACTTTTGTTTGTTGTTATCCTCCCCCCCCCCACACACACAAAAAAAAGGTCTAAATAAACACGAGTGGTGCCAAAATGCTGCGTATCATATCTGGGTGAATATTAATCGTACTATTGTCATTTTTTGTGTTCGAATTGTTTTTTTCGTGCTTGTAATTTCTTTAAATGTAATGTAGAGGACCAAGAGACCATATAAACAATGATGTTTCGTATTTTTTCAATATTTATTTCTTTTCAAACATTTAATATCTTAAACCATTTTTACTTCATTTTACAAAAAAGGAAGTATTGTATTCGAGAAAAAATTTTCACTCAAAAATCGGCCTTAATTTCCTTTTTTCTCATCCACGAATGAATGTTGAGTTTTTTTTTTCGACCCGACCATACGTGGATATATGCCTAAGATCCTATAGCACCCGAAATATCCATTTTAACGACCCCCGAATTAATTACAATGAATTTTCTCGTGACGTCCGTATGTATGTGTGTATGTCTCGCATAACTAAAAAACGGTATGTCCTAGAAAGTTGAAATTTCGTACGTAGATTCCTATTGGGGGCCTAGTTGTGCATCTTCCCTTTTGGTTGCATTCGGATGTTCCTAAGGGGGTCTTTTGCCCCCTTTTGAGTTTATTGTTAATTTCAATGTAAACTGAATTGGTGTTATAATTTGTCGGACAATTGGCGGTCTATCGCCAGTCTTTTGCTCTCCAAGTTTTGTCGCCAACTTAGCGACAAATTTGGCGACTTTTTTTTTTTTAAATTTAGTTTCAATTTGGGTACTGTTGGTGATATTGACGTCAAAATAAATGCTTCGAAATTCAACGTTTTTCAACAGTATTTTAACGTTTTGGCAAAATGCATATAAGGCAGTGAGAAGCAAAGGAACGTAAAAATATATTTTTAAGTTTCGAGTAAAACGCGTTTCAAGATCAGATCCTAGGTAGGCTTTCATTGAATTTGTTTTCCAAATCATGCTGTATTGCAGCAACTACCAGGGCTACTAGTACCATCTCCTGCCCCAAGACAGAGGAGAGGTTCACCTACCATGTGTACTGGTTTTCTCCAAGTTTTTAATTCTTCCACTTATATCCTTTTGCTTCTCACTATTTCATATGAAACCTTAAAAAAAAGCATAAAATTATCAAAACTTCTACGCTTTTGTTGCAAAGGAAGTAATTATACCACACAAATCAAATTTTTTATGGAACTTTATTATCATTCAACGTAAAGATAAATTTTAACATTTTTTTTAACTCGTTTCTCGTGTTGTAAAGAAAACTATCGTTAACTTTTTTAAAACTACTGCGAAATAAACTATCATACCATTAAATAATACACTTCTGTCTAACTTAATTTCAAGCATTGAAAAAATGTATTCATGTTAACTATTTTGAAAAATGTCTATGTTTCCGTTAACTGTCAATATTTTCATTTTAAACAATATTTAACACAATACACTCCTCTTAAAATCAATATTTAATAAACTGCAATATCCAGACAGGTAGGATTCCATATTCCTAGGAGGAAGCAAAACTTTTATCTTACTTCAATTTTTTTTCTCATTACAAGGGCTACTTCAAATTATGTGTGTAGAGAACGGAAGGTGCATAAAGCTTACCCCTATCTAACATAAGTGTTATTTAGTTGATTTAAAGCTGATGTCACAAGTTTTACCAAAAAAGGGTTGAATGTGCTATTCTTATAATTTTTTTTCAGATTTATCGCTTCTATAGCATTACATTTAAATTAACGTTTATGTACTTTGTGCGTGATGTTAAAACATCTTGCGTCTTTTTTTCCGTGCAGCAGTTTTTCGTGTAGAAAATCAAAACATGTTTATCATGAACCCGAAACAGCTGTCGTTGCGGAATGTATATTTTTGTGGATCTCAGCACCTCCAATCTGAGGCGGAAAAAAACTTTCTCTGTAAGAAATTGATTTAAAGGCTTCTACCATAGTTACTTGTAAGTGAAGAAAGTTCTGTAACAATCTTAGCTGGGTGAGATGAATTGGTCCCAGGACTACACCCAATTTGAGTTCTATCATTGACGAAAAAGTAGAAGCTCTGTTTTTGCCATCAATTTCAAGAACCACTACTAAGAAGAAAACGAAACGAAGTTAGGAAAAAAAGTACTTTTTATCGCCCTTGTATCCTTTTATTTGATAAACTTTCTGAACTTCTTTTGGAAAGTACTTCGTGTGGTAATAAAAGTACGACCAAAAAAGTGTGCTGTGCTTTAACAGGTCATATAGCATTTGATTCTTTCATATTTATCACAAACGTGTATATAATAGGTTAGTAGTAGTCGTAATCTAAACTTTTAATGAACTGTTTTAGTCTAAATAAATGCTCTCATCAAGCTCCAAAGCACAATTTTCATTAAAAGTCATTCAAGGTCATTAGATTTCATCACACTAGAAAATTTTTGATACTTTAAATTTTAACCCTAACTCCAGTGGATTAACTCTAAAATCTTATAGGTAGCGTTCATTGTTGACCCCTTTTTCGTTTCTTCATTTTCCTAAAATGACAGTTTTACCAATAAACAGTCAAAATACCGGATGCAATTCAGCTTTGTCAAAGTAAAGCATTTACCTGCATGTCAAACATTACCGAAACATATTATCAAATTATCATGGCGTGGAGCGAGTTTCCTAGTTGGTGACGTCAGGAGCGTTATTCGATCAGTGAATTAGCTTTTATATTTACGGAGATGACTATACAGTAGTACTGATTGATGTACCAGCAGTACTACATAAAAATGGACGAGACTAATTAAAGAGAAAATAAAAGGATAACAACTGGAAATACAGAGGGCTTACTCCATGTCAACTCGTTAAAAAAAAAAAAAATCCTGCATAGTCTGAGAATTTTTTGAATGTAGCATGAGTTAAAATTCTTGAAAAGTAAGACATGGGTACATTTTGATTTGGTGCAAAAACATCCTGGGCGTAGATAAAGGCCGCCAAAGATGGCATCCCGGGCATCAGGTCTTGCATGCAATTTTCAACAAAATATTTGAAGTTCCTATTTTCTGGAACAATACAACATATTTTGTTGCAAAATTTTTAAGTGAAAAGGGTATTATTTTACGTTTAAAAAAATATATGCACCCTTTAAAATGTGTGGTTAGTTTTTATATCCAGTTCTTTGAAAAATAATTGTTTTCCCCTCAAATATGCCAATTTAAAAAAATGTTGATCAGCGTGTGTTTTGAAATTTTTAACCGTACAATGAAAAGCGGCACCTATATTTAACTTGAAAAGTAACTCTTTGCTGTTTTTATATTGTAGACTGTATATTTACTACTACTTTAATTCAAAACTCCGGAGAACGGCTCGCAATATAGATCTCGCTTTAAGGCCGAGAGGAATATCCCAGTGCAGTTATTAAGACAAATTTCTATGGGAAGAGTTTTAAACATGTGTGCTACTGAACTTAATTTGAAATTTATGGTTTCCGACGAGAGCAGTAACTCTTTTGTCGCTATAGTGGAGTTAATCTGGCATATTCAGCAGTTTTGCTAAGAAATGCTTTTTAGCTTTGAGCAGACTTTTCGACCTACGAATTTCAACTTTGTCCCGAAGACTGAAGTTAAGACACATTTTCATGAATATTAGGTATAAGTAGGCTTCCAAAATTAAACAAAACGAGATTTTTTGATGAAAAGTCCAAAACTCATTCAGAGTTTGCAGCTTACCATAGTAGGGGATTGTGGGGCAAAATGAAATGGTTAAGGTGACTGAGTTTTTCCAAAATGAACAAATCGGAAATTTGTTTTGAAAATTACAGTAATTAAAGAAAGAGCATTCTATTTTAAAATAAAACTTGCGTTAAAACAGTTTTTATTTTCAGCAGTACATTCAGGGTTCATTCTCTATTCGGATGAAAAAATTCCATGACTTTTCCAAGACTTTTTCATGACTTCATAAAAAAAATTTCATGACCTTGTTACATGAAGAGAATAGTACTATTTAATTTCAAACTGGAAAGTTTTTGGAAATGAGCATTAGCGAAACTTCTACGTGAATGCTTCTACCTCATCGAAGCACTTACTTGTGATTGAAAAATTATCAGTGTGCATCTAAAAACTAAATTATTCTTATTTGACTTCGTCATATAACTTTTAGTAAAGTTAGTAAAACTAACTAAGGGCTTTAAGTAAAACTACAGCGAATGAAATATAACGGTGCTTAAATGTCTAATAATCTTTATAAACAGGTAAAATGATAATGAATGGGACAAAAGTTGAATGAGTCATTATTAAGTTTCAATAAATTTGCTTCAAAGGTTGCCTTTTAGCATCAGCAGTGCATTTAAAAATACACATAGCTTGTTAGTACTTGGGTTCATTGAAGAAAAGCCATTCTTTAGTAAATTCATGCTTCTAAACCAGATATTTATATTTTAAAAAAAGAAAGAAAAAACATTCAGTAGCAAATAAATCTTCTGATTCAAATGTACTTATTTAATTATTTGCACATTTTCAAATGTATATAAATTAGTAGGTTTAGAAATTCCTGAACATGGGGTTTGATTCCCGACATTGAACGTAGCAGTGGGTCGCATGGATTAATTCTGCGGGCCGTATGATGGGCAATACTATTTTAGAGTATTAGGTTCCCCTATTTCTGTGTTTTATCACCTGACTTAAAGATCTTCATTTTCTAAAACTTTCAACAAATTCAGATAAACTCTGATAAATTTAGTAATCAAGTTTTTACGAGTGATGGAAACAAACTCGGATGCAATTGAATTGCATTTTTTAAGTGGCCTGGCAAAATGAAGAATGTGCAAGTTCGCTACAACAGAATATAAAGAGTCTTAAAAATAATGGTAAATGCAAAATGAGTGATGTCGAAGCAGTAAAATCACATTGCAAAAAAAGACGAGCGGCTGCTACGGAAGCGGATGTAATGAGATTTCAAAATTCAGAATTGTTTTTGGGATCATTCAATTTTCCAGTTTTAATATGTAAGACTGTTAAATCACTCTATTTCTGATGCTCTTACAGCAACTGTTACTTTTTCTTTTTCCCGGACATTTTTTCATGACTTTAAATAATTTTCCATGACTTAGAACGAAAATTTCAATTTTCCATGACTTTTCCAGGTCTGAAATTTGCTAAAATTTTTTCCATGACTTTCCAGGATTTCCATGACCCGTACGAACCCTGTACATTTGAGTCTTCAAGAAAAAAAAGACATTTTTCACAAAGGGAAAAATAACATATTTTTCTAATAAAATATTTTTTATTCAATTATAAAACATATTTTTGATCAAAAGAATTAATAAATAAAAGATTGAATGAATAAATAAAAATATAATGAAACAATGAACGAATGATTAAATGAATGAATTAATTGCTATGCGAAGAAAAATAAATGAGCGAGTAAAAGAATAAATAAGAAAACAAGTAAGTGGATGAATAATAATTGAATTACTAAATGGAGGAATGTAAATGAATTAATTAATAAATAAAAACGTATGTAATTTATATTAAATGATTGAATGAGTAAATGAAACAAACTTTTTCACTTTGCCTATATGTACTTCACTAATTGTACAATTTATTTACAATACAAATAAGCTTAATATTAACTAAATTAATACTGCATTGAATATTAGGAGGTCTCAATTGACGCATAAAATTTTGATAAGAATAACTATCCTATCATTTTATAGTAACGAAAATAATTTTTTGCTTATATCAAAATATTACAATATCAGAATCATTTTTTTAAAATTACCTGCATTACCAAGCGCTTTATTCTTCGGCGCTTTTTTTTCCTGACCGGAATAGACTACATATGGTACTATATATTTAAAATAATACCTGATAGGTGGAGCTAAAAGATGAGTAAATATTTCACCATTTCACTTTGCTCCATGTTCCCCTGCTTCCTATTAGTTTTAAGTAGCCATGGTATTTATTAAACGTACATAACGTGTCAAAAAACAATTATTTAAGTGAGTTTTTTCCTGTATTGCTCATTACTGAATACTCACTTTCACGCAATAAAATACAAATTTATAATTTTTTTCTCACGCTTAAAAATAATGTATCAGATTTTAATCAAATTGAAATAGCACATTCATTTTTCCCTTGAAACATTTTTACGAGCAAAACATAAAATCAGCGATAGAAAAAAAGATCTAGATAAAATACAGAATATCACGAATATTCAAAATAAGAAACTTATCACAGATCGTTATTCATTTCTTATCTAGAAATAAAGCGCTTTTTCTTGTACAGAATTACTATCTCTTCACTTCATTTCTCGTCGATGAGTGCTATCGATTTCCAATATGCTTTCTTTCCGTATCCGAAGCATTAACTTAATTTCTCACCGAACACAGGACGCCTATAGTGCGAAGATAGCGAGTCAGAATTGATAGCTTACTTGCATTAAACTGAAAAAAAATGGTGGAGGCGTATGCAAAATGGCTTTCGCTTAAATCGTGGAAATGTAGATAAAGAACTTTAATCGAATGATTGAAGGCGTGTATTGATTTTAAACAGAACAAAAAACAGAAGAAAACACGTAAATACAAATTAGCTCAAATATTCTGATGGGAATCATTTAAATTTTAAAACAACGTCTCTTTCTCCTTATTCAATTAAAAAAAAAAACGAGCTGATGTGTGCATCACATTACTTCTTTTACTCCAATTTAATGTAATTTCCCCATTATTGGCATTTTTAATGTGGTTCAATAGTTTAATCTCTAAATATCACCAACAGTGGACAAATTTAAACAGATAAAAAAAATCGCCAAATTTGTCGGCAAGATGGCGACAAAACTTGGCGACCGAAAGTTTGGCGATATATCGCCAATTGTTCGCCAAATTATAACACCACTTGAGTTTACATCGAAATTAACAATGATTGCCCCCCAAAAAGAAGCACCCCTTTAGAAACACCCGAAAGCAACCAAAAGGGAAGGTACACAACTAGACCCCACTAGGAGTCTACGTACCAAATTTCAACTTTCTAGGACATACCGTTCTTGATTTATGCGACATACATACGTACATACAGACGTCACGAGAAAACGTGTTGTAATTAACTCGGGAAACGTCAAAATGGATATTTCGCGTGTCTATAAGTTCTTAGGCACTTATGCATGTGTGGTCGAGTCAGAAAAAAAGTCAACATTCATTCGGGGATGAGTAAAATGGAAATTAAGGTCGATTTTTGAGTGAATTTTTTTGCGAATACAATACTTCCTTTTTTTGTAAAAGGAAGTAATAATTTGTTTATTTTTGAATTTATTGCATTAAAAGTATGTATGTTTCGAACGTGAATTTCTCGAAACAAAGCTCGACGATAAATGGCGTTTTTAGTTTTATTTTCGATTCAAAGACACTATACGTTTCTCAAAACTTTTTTGAACGGGATGATGGAGAGCATTTTTTTTCCGATTGCAAAAACTCATGCTATGAAATCTCACACGTTTATTTCTTTATATTGCAAAGGTATTGATACAGCTCTTAATATAAATGTATGTCAGTTTTTAACTTAACTCGTTATATAAGTCAAGAAAGTCCTTTAATTCTCGCTACGTATTGGCATTTTAGTTGAATGTTTCAGTCGGTTGAACCATTTTTTTGATGTTATAATGTATTTTATTTTGTTATAAAAGTAAGTATTTTATTTGAAAAATATTTTCGCAGAAATATGATAGACCATCCAGTTCATATGGAAGCTGATGAAACAAGTATACAAAAGTAGTTCTTTTTAATGTTGATTAACTGAATTAAATGTTATACAGTCGACTCCCGCTACAACGTGATACGACTTACGCGAAATGGCTATAACGCGAATTTTTCACCCGAGAAGAATTTTAGGTCTAACGTTAATTTATCATCCGCAACGCGAAAATTTTCGGAGGGGAATCGTGGTGTGTAAGTATTGGCTTTGTTATTGTCTACTATATATTTTTTTCGTGAATCATCATCCCTTTCGCATCACTAAGAGCAGAAGTTCTCACACCGTACTAGTCTGAACATCGCTTATACAAATAATTACTTCTTATTTTCCATTTATTATTTTTTTCATTTTAAGTGAGAGAGTTTATGAAATATAATGACCCCTAAAAGGGCTGTTTCATCTAAGATAGAAAAAGTGAAGTTCAATTGAAGAAAATCTAAAGTTTCTCGATGCTAAACCTTCTTAAAAAGCTGAATCTGAACTAAAAAATGCATCGAAGGTAGCACGACTATTAGGTATGAGTGAATCTTCCATACATACGATTAACAGTCAAGGAAAGGAAATCCGGAAAAGTTCACTGAGTAACATCTTCGTAAAATGCAAAAATGTTTGAAAATGGAAGCTGTTCTTGTATTGCGAATTAAGGAAACCAGGAAGAGGGATGCTGCCATAGATGGAAACGTTATAAAAGAACTAGTAAAGCATTTGTATTTAAAAATATATTAGAATAACGGTTTGGTTACGCAGCATAAATCATTATCATCTTCCTTTTTTAAGTTACAAATATCATTGCAGGATCTAATACTGTACAACACAACTATAATGCATTTATTTTTCTTACTATATATTGTACGTACCGTGTTCTAGTTTGATTTATGTCTTTCTTTCCCCTTGATCATCAATTTTGTGCATCGTAGCAGTAATTTATGCTGAATAAAACAGTTTTTTTGAAAAATATAAGTAAACATTCAGTTCTTTATGTAAGAAACAGTAATGTATAGTAAAAAGAAATGGTTTTTAACTGTTTAAGGTGGTGTTTAAAAGTGTCTTAAATGATTGGTTATGTTTATAAAAGTTTTTACGCATACCCTTTTCCACAACGCAAAATGTCGACTTACGCGAGGAGTCTTGAAACGCATCCCTCGCGTAAGTCGGGACTCGACTGTATATATTGTATAAATACATAATTTACGTAAAAATAACAATAATAAATGTTTAGCTTCAGTTTGCTTTAATTTATTAATTTGTTTCTTTAAATTTTTTTAACGAAGTAAACTTGTTTTCAATTTGCCCGAGTAAAATGCTCTACCCGGGCAAATTTAAATTTGGGGATGACTTATGGAATAATCCTCTGTCTCTTCTGTTGTTTATATTCATGCATATACCCTTTATCGTGCACATAAATGCGTCTTTCGTAGCTTTTTTAAAATATACATATCAATTACTGTTAAAATATATAATATAAAACTTCTTAGGGCATGTGTTTTGCTAAATGTCTGAAAAACGAGCTGATGTGTGCATCACATGACTTCCTTTTACTCCAATTTAGTGTCATTTCCCCATTACTGGCAATTTTGATGTGATTCAATAGTTTATACTCTCTAAATATGACCAACAGTGACCAAATTTAAACAGATAAAAAAAATCGTCAAATTTGTCGGCAAGATGGCGACAAAAGTTGGCGACCAAAAGACTGGCGATATATCGCCAAGTGTTTGCCAAATTATAACACCACTTGAGTTTACATCGAAATTAACAATGATTTCCCCCCAGAAACGTACCAAATTTCAACTTTCTAGGACTTAGCGTTCTTGAGTTATGCGACGCACATAAACACATCCTCACGTACGTACATACAGACGTCACGAGAAAACTCGTTGTAATTAACTCGGGAATCGTCATCATGGATATTTCGCGTGTCTATACGTTCTTAGGCACTTATCCACATGTGGTCTAGTAGAAAAAAAAACTCAACATTCATTCGGGGGTGAGCAAAATGGAAATTAAGGTCGATTTTTGAGTGAAATTTTTTTTCGCGAATCAATACTTGTTTTTTTTTTTTTTTTTTTTTTTTTTTTTTTTTTGGGGAAAAGAAATAATAACTTGTTTTTGAATTTCTTGCATTAAAAGTATACGTTTTGAACGTGAATTTCTCGAACGAAGCTCGACGATAAACGGCGTTTTTAGTTTTATTTTCGATTCAAAGACACTATACGTTTCTCAAAACTTTTTTGCATGGGACGGTGGAGAATATTTTTTTTCTGATTGCAAGAATTCATTCTATGAAATCTCACTTTTGTTTTTTTATATTGAAAAGGTATTGATACAGCGCTTAATATAAATGTATGTCAGTTTTTAGCTAAACTCGTTATATAGTTTGACAAAAGTCAGAGAAGTCCTTCAATTATAGCTACGTAGTGGTGTTTTAGTTGATTATTTCATTCAGTCGAACCATTTTTTAATGTTATAATTTGTTTTATTTTGTAATAAAAGTAAGTATTTTATTTTAAAAATATTTTCGCAGAAATATAATAGACCATCCAATTCTTATGGAAGCTGATAAAGCAATTATACAAAAGTAGTTCTTTTCAATGTTGATTAACTGAATTTAATGATATATATACTGTATAAGTACGACATAATTTCTGTAAAAATGACATTAATAAGTTTTTTTAGCTTCAGTTTTCTTTAATTTATTAGTTTGCTTTTTAAAATTTTTTAACGAAGTAAAGTTGTTCTCGATTTGCCCGGGTAAAATACTTTACTCGGGCAAATTTAAATCTAGGGACGACCTAGGGAAGAATCATCTTTCTCTTCAGTTGTTTATATTCATGCATATACCCTTTATCGTGCACATAAATGCGTCTTTTGTAAATGTTTTAAAATATAAATATCAATTACTGTTAAAATATATAATACAGGCGTCCCTCGTATGTTACAGTACTTGTACAACACGATTTCGATATTTAACGGTACCAAATTTGCGATTATTATAACACGGTTTTGATATAACACGGTACGAAACTTGAATTTAATGCTTCATGGTTTTGATACAACATGAATGTTATCTTTAAAAAAGATGGAATTTCACTCTTGTTTAATACATTTGTTATTTTTTGATAGTAACTCGAATTCTAGACTGTTTTCTTAAACTTGGTTTCGTTACCACACGGTACACATCCATTGATTTACATTATTTTAAATCTCGTATAGCACGGTTTCGATATAACACGAAACGGAGTTTTGATACAACACGATACATATCGACAGGCCTTTTACTATGAACTTGATTAATTAGTGTAAAAATTAGGTAAAAAATTATTTAAAAAAAAAGATAACACGGTGTTGACTCTACACGGAACGAATTAACCGTGTTATACGAAGGACTTCCCTGTATATTGTAAAACTTCTTAGTGCATGGGTTTTGCTAAATGTCTGAAGAAAATCGGTCAATTCTTAACCCACAGTAAGAATTTTAAATACATAGCAAATTTGAAACTGATTTTGCTTTGTTTATTTATGAACCAGGATACGAACAAATCGGAAAAAAAAAGAAAAAACATCAAATTGAAAGATACTGGCATATTTTTTTTAACACCTCCTCCCCTTTGTTAGATTTCTGAACACTAAAAAGCTTTATTTCAAACAATACAGTGTATATTCTGTCCAAACTATTTGTTTCAAATCAGTATGAAACAATTACAATTCATGAGAACGTGAATATTACTCTGCACGTCAATACTTCGCAATCGACAAAATGCCTGTAGTCAAAATGGATAAGAGCAGAAAATCATTTTGAAGGAGAAAAATCTGAAGTTTTTTTTTTTCAACAAAAACATGCTACCAATTTTCTTCTGTCTCGAATTTGGAAGTTTTTTTGCAAAATACAGAATCTAAATTTTACTTCGTTTGTACTACGCAAAATGTTATTTCATTTTTTTAAAACTTTTTTTATACCTTAAAGATATTTACCTTATTGATTGATTTTGAAAGTAGACTACAAAGCAGCAGCTATATCGATGAATCGGAAACAAAGAGGTTTGTTTTCAAAGAGAGAAAAGCGGATATTTTTCTGCCATCCTATTTCTGAAAATAAGCAATTTCTCTGCAGAGCTTTTTTCGGAAATATTTTTTTTTATTCTTTCGCTGAAACGCAAAGAAGTCTTTTGATGCAGCAAAACTCCTTTTTGCCAATATTGAGAAAAATATTTTTGAAAATTTAATCATTTTTTGCAATGCAAATATTAATGACCGTCGGTAACAGAATGAAATAGTAAAAGAAGAAATAAGTAATTACGGTTTTCCTGAAATAGTTCCATATTTAACTAACAAAAGAGTTCTATTAATAGTGTTAATTTATTCGTTTGGAGTTTTGAATTTACATGTTTTTTATTCTGCTATTTTTTACGAGAAAAGGGGGAGGAGGAGCATCCGCTCTAATAATTTGATATTTGATTTAGTTAGAAACGCTAATATGATTACATTAAAAATGATTATGTTCTTAGTATATATCAAATGAGTAATGCTAAAAATAATATATATATATATATATATATATATATATATATATATATATATATATATATATATATATATATATATATATATATATATGCTTCACTCGAGAATATTTGCTTCACTCGCATTTATATAATTTCATGAATTGAAAATTATATAAATGCTGTCAATATCTTTTAAAATGTAACGGTAACAAACACAACGTTGATAAAGCACGAATTAACAAACGACTGCGATCATGTGCTTCAGTATTTCAATTTTATACTCCAAGTTCACACTTTGTTGCATTGAAAAAGGGGTGAATGGAAACCCAGAAACACGCTTTAGTAACCAATTGTTAGTTTTTGTTTCATCAAAGTTGTGTTTACTGTTACTTTTACTTTATAGTTTGATCAAGCTAAGGTAGTGAAGGGCACAACAGCACGTTAAATCCATGCATGGAGTTTTTTCAGAGTTGCCCAAAATGTAAATATTTATCTCAGTTAATTTCTACTTTGTATTAAATGAAGTGTCCAAAAAGCGTCTGCTTGTGGGAACTTGCAAAATTCGAGAACTACCCAGCCAATTTCGCTAAGATTTTCACGGTATGTTTTTTTTAGCATCGGAAAGGTTTGCTTGCTGGTTCGAAAAAAGAAACCCGATGAGTAGTTCTTTTTTTATTCCAATTCTGGCTCAAGTTTCACATAAATTGCCAAATATGGGGGTGAAAAATGACTTGCACGTATTAATATTACGTATCGTTTGAAAGGGTAACATTTCCCGCGTTCCACGGAATTGGTTTCAATGCTCTAACTTAATTAAGGCGGGAGTTATTTGCGTTTTTAGCTCAAATGTTTTAGGTTTAGCTGAAATTTAGGCACTATTTTCTTCATTAAATATAGTAATAAAAAGTGAAGCAATTGTCTTATAGTATCCGTTTTGACACCATTGGAAAAATCGATGTTTTTTCCTGCAGATCTGTCTCAACCTCTGGTCGAAAAAATAAGCTCCTATCTCGAAAAAAGAAAAAGATACAAGCCCTTTTAAATTAAGTTCAACAAATCTCTTTTCCTTTCAAATTGTTAACCATTTTCTTTCGCATTTCAAACCTCTTAAGGAAGCCTATTTCGGTCACTCGTCTGGTCAATGCTAATTCTGTATTAGCTACCAGTTTGTTTGGCATTCTAGACTTCTTTAAGAGGTTTTCCACCTCCAGCTCAGTCATTCCTCTGCCGGGCTGATGAGTGCTATTAAACACGAAACTGCAGTCCTCGGCTGGAATTGACTGAGTTGGCGGTGTATTTCATGTATTTCTGCCTTAGCCCTGGCTATTGGGCGGCAACTTACTGAACATATTATAAAGAGTCGGGATTGTTTCGGACTGTATCAAAACAACACAATGTGAAAGCACCAGTGTTGCCAGAGTGGGGGAAATTTCCCCATTTTGGGGAAATCTGGTGTTCTCTGGGGAAATTTTGGGGAAATGAGTTCTGAGGGGAATTCTTTGGGGAATTCTATGCGCGTCACTGAGATCCTGACAGACAGAGAGATATCCAGACAGTGAGACTTTCAGCTTTATTATTAGTAAAGATAAAGAAAGATAAAGATAAAGAAGACAAAAAAAAAAAAAAAGCGAAAATGGGAGAAAAAATAGTTGGGGAATTTTATAAGAAAATTTGGCTATTTGGGGAAAAAACAAATTTTTCATGAGACAAAAATATTAAAGGAAGTCGATTCATTTTAAGAAAATATTAGTGGGAAAATAATTTTTGAATTTGGGGAATTTTGATAGAAAACATCGTTTTTTGGGGAAAAATTGGAAAGGAATTGGGGAAATCTGGATTTGACCATCTGGCAACACTGTGTGGGACCTGTCGGTTACCGATACTAGAAAAATCGCATTTATATTTCTTCGGCCGATTACCGAATGTAGATAAATAACTCAAAAGTATTCTGTCGGTTAGTTAGATAATAAGAGAAAGTTAAAAAGAAAATCTTCAAACACTTTTTTAGCTTTAATATTGTTTAATGGTATACGATAAACACATCGACTAAAAATTAGCATCCTTCTAGCATTGCACTGCATTGTGTACGTTTAACCCTGCAAATTAACCCTAAAATATACCTAGCATAGGTGATCAATAACGCCTTTCGCTACTCTAGTTTAAAATGTTAGAACTCATACCACGTTGACTCGCACCAAAGTATCCAACTCTTCTTCATTGCAATAGATTTCGCTGGGAGGTGCGGGATACAGACAATTAATGCACACAGACACATAATACTTAACTTTTTGCTTCCTGCAAAGACAGTTACTGCCTTCCTTAAAGACTCGGTTTATCAAATTACAAGTTTAGTTTAACCTCATAGATAAATTTAATTAAATAATATTAAATCACTTTGAAATATAACACTTTTATTTCGCAATATGCATTGAAATATAATATTATATTGAAAATGCATTGAAAAAAAAAAAGAAATTTGAATACAATTCTAATATTTTTCAGTTTACAAAATATTTTTCTGTATTGTTTTCATTTTACAGCATTTTGTGCCGCAGAATATATAACCCTAAGTACACCTAACACAGGTAATCAATAACACTCGTTCGATGTTCGAGGTTAAAATCTTTCAATTTATGTTTCCGTTCCATATCACGTTAACTCGCAATAAAGTATCTAATTCTTACCAACCCCACTAAAATAGATTACGCTAATGAAGTTACTGGGCCTTAAACAAGGATATTTACTCTCTCGCTTGACGGTAGAATTTATGTAATTACAAGCTTGAAATCAAAATTTATTATAAATTTCATTACTGTTAAATTGTTTTCTAGCATAATATTTTTATTCTACAATAAATTTATTGATTTCTACGCATAAATAACGGAGAAATATAATATAGAATATAGAACTATAGAACATTGTTCTATATTCTCTTCAGTTTAGAGCATTTTGTGCCGCAGGATATATAACCCTAAATACAACACAGGTAATCAATAACACTCGTTCGATGTTCCAGTTTAAAATCTTTCAATCCATATTTCCGTTCCATATCACGTTGACTGGCAACAAAGTATCCAATTCTTACTCACTAAAATAGATTACGAATGTGCAGTTACTCGACCTTAAGGGAGGACAATTACTCCCTCGGACAGTTACTCTCTCGTTTAAGGCTAGAGTCTATCTAATTACAAGTTGTGACTCTTAAAATAATACAAATTTTATTAGAGTTAAACTGCTTCGTATGATAATATTTTCACTTTACAATACATTTAGTGGTTTCTACACAAAAATTACATCGGAAAATAACAATGGTAACATTGTTATTTTTCCTTTCACAGCATTTTGCACCGCAGCACATACAGGTTGTTCCGTTTTAACCTGCTAGACCTTTATTTTCGCAACTGTTAGTCCTAGATGTACACTTCCAATTGCCAAAATGTTCAAAATCAGAAGCAGAGTTAAGATATTACCAGTTTGAAGTGAAAATAAAAATAAGTCAAAAACACAAAATTTAACTTTTTATACGGGCCCTAGTTCCCCTAGCTTTTATTTAGGGAAATAATCTCCAATGAAAAATAATTCTAACATAACGAGTTTGAAATCAGTACGACCAATATTCACCGAGATATGAAACGCAGCGTTTTGTGACTTTTCACTAGCCGTCAATAACACCTTTTGGGGGAAAATATAGCGGTTAACAAATGTTTAAAATTATATGTGTAAGTGTGGTTTTTCAAATCGCAGTGTATTTTTGCGTATCATGGCATAACATTTACATCTATTTTTGAATAGTAATAAAAAGTATAAATGCCTTGTTTTTCTTACTTTGACGACCTGTCATTCTTCTGAAGGGGCGATGAGTTCTAATCCGTATGGTCCCTTAAAATTTTGAGCTGGAATATTTCTTTGAGTTTCGGCCACACAAATTTCAAGTTTTTTGTGTCAACAAAAGTTTTTAATGGAAATTATTTCTCTAAGTATTAGTTAGTTGGCCTAGGGCCCGTATAAAAAGTTAAATTTTATAGTTTTCGACTCAGTTTTATTTTCGCTTCAGACTTTCAATAGCTTAATTATGCATGTGATTTTGAAAATTTTTGCAATTGGAAGTAAACATCTAGGACTAACGGTTGCGAAAATAAAGGTCTTGCAGGTTAAAACGGAACACCCTGTATAACCCTAAATACACCTAACCCAGGTAATCAATAACACTCGTCCGATGTTCGAGGTTAAAATCTTTCAATTCATATTTCCGTTCCATATCACGTTGACTCGCAACAAAGTATCCAATCCTTACTCATTAAAATATATTTCGCTGGGAAGTGATGCAGACACGTAATGCACACAGAACGTTGAGCAGCATAATCCTTAATTTATTGCTTCCTGCGAGGGCAGTTACTCCCTCGCTTAGGGCTAGAGTTTTATCTAACATATCGACCGTGAGGTTTCGCTAGGCAGTAACTCTTATGGCGGCACAGAGTTGACTGATTCTTTGGCTTGCAAATATCCACTTTTATGACGGGACAGCATTTAAAAGATCTTTACGGAAAGATTTATTTTTGGATGGCTTTTGATACTTTTGCTATTCAGACATTTTTATTGGATTGTAAAAGCGTTAATTAAATTGTTTGATTTTGGAAGATACCATTTTGGGGTAATAAATAAAATCACGGTGTTGTACATTGTACAAGGCCAATAACCAACGTTATTGATGCAAAAATTATTTTTTGTCGTTGAAGTTAACAGTTATTTCAAATATTTGAATATGTTTTTATTCTATGTATATTCCAAAAAAGATTTCTCAATAAAAGTAAGAAAACACGAAATAAAGAATTGGAGGAAATTATTTGATCGATCAAAGTGTTAAGAAAAAGAGGAATGTTATAGTTTCGCATCATACATAGGCGGCTGGTGCACCAAAAAAGTGGGGGATCAAATGAAGTTAGAAAACGTGGCCCTAAAGCTGTTTTTTTTTTTTTTTTTTTTGAAAAATTGAATTATATTAAAAGCTTTTAAGGCTGTTTGACTACAACTGTTTAGTTGTAAATATAGTCATCCCTCAAAGACTGTAAAAAGTCTCAGTTGTAGCTTTAAATAGTTAAAGATTTTCTTTCACTACTACATCAGAGCAAAAACACATATTTGTTCTGGAATAAAAACGCACTTTAAATGTTATATTCTGTGTAATGTGCAAAACATTTAAATTATGAAATGTATCGTTATTATAATGGTGTTCGGTGATCAATTAGCTCTTCTCTTTATCTTCATATATTATTTGCAGGAAAAGTGAATAAAGCATAAAAGCACCCAAATTAGCACAGAAATTTCAAAAAAAAAGGGGGGGGGGGAGAAATTGTGGGAATTCAAAGGTATAAATATAACATCTATAACATTTTGCTTTAAAAATAAATGACTAAATAAGTAGATAAAAACGTAATAAAATAAATAAAAATGTGATAAATTAAAATAGAAAACAAATGCGCAAAGCATGAACTTTTTAAAACATAAAAATTGCGTGAATACAATAAGATAATGAACAAATTTAGGCAACTCCTTTTCAGATGAAAATAAAATGTTTGAAATCGTCAAAGATAATTAAAAATGAATGAGCTAAGTTACTTCCATGTTTATATATATATATATATATATATATATATATATATATATATATATATATATATATATATATATATATATATATATATATATATATATATATATATATATATATATATATATATTAAACATAGGCGGAATATTTAAATCCTAACTGAAAGAAAAGATATTGCTATCACTTGAATGAAATTGAAAGATTTGGAAAAAATAACCAAAATGTATAGTTTTAATTTTAGCGTAGATATCAATGTGAACGAACTTTTATCAGGGCAAAAAAAAAATGTTTATTTGAAAAGGTTGATAAAACAATTTTACTTTAAATTTGTAATGCTTTTACAATATAGAACCGGGGAACGCCATGCCACCGTGTTCCCCCTCTAAATAACGCACTGACTACACTCATGACAGATTAAAATGCGTCATGTGT
The DNA here is from genome assembly GCF_026930045.1 of Uloborus diversus. Classification (NCBI taxonomy): domain Eukaryota; kingdom Metazoa; phylum Arthropoda; class Arachnida; order Araneae; family Uloboridae; genus Uloborus; species Uloborus diversus. The sequence goes on along the minus strand of NC_072735.1, from coordinate 149,324,413 downwards.
AGTAGTTCAGACTGCACATAACGTAAAATGTGTGTAACTACTCTTTTTATATTAATTATATAATATTTATTAAAGAAAAAGATGAATTTAATCATAGATATGTGATTATCTACAATTGCGCATACGTGTAATATTCTGCCTCGGGAAAATGAAGCGTAGTATCTGCCAATTTTCCATTTTTCCTTTGTTTTGCATTTTTGTCATCTATAGTATTCTATTTTTATTGTGCAAGCTTGCTATTTTGGTTTCCACATAAAATAAAGCCAAAAGCCAAAAAAAAAAAAAAAAAATCAAATTTCAATTTTTTCGTATTGTTTGTAAGGAAAGAATCCAAAACGATTTTTTTTTCCAATTATCTTACAGCCACATTTCAGCAGATAATGCGCTTTACCTTTCCACTGCCGAATTAGTCTCTGCAATTTTCTTTTGTGACAAAGTATATAACCATTTCCGTATAAAACTGATTGAAGACAACGTAATAAATAAAAAAAGGTTGCAAACATAGAAAAAACTGGATTTCTACATTACAAATTGATACACATATCTAAGTATACAGAAACATGAAATATGGATTTCCGCATTTTTCCATTTTTATGAAACAGGATGGATTTCTGACTTCCTCAGCACTTTTTTTTTATGAACGACTGCGCCAGAAATTGAAGAATAGCTATGAAAAATGAATCCTATTACACCACGGTTGGTATTTGGACCTTTTCTCTGCTATTACTTCCAATGTTCTTTCGTTTAAGGGATTTGCTCTTCTGATTGATGTTCGGAAGGTGTAAGGAAAGAACTGCAAGAAATTGATGGCTTATGAAACAGTTGGAAAATTCTTCATTTCGTTTCTCTCAATCCGACCTGCTGCATAAATCATCTTTTGATTTTTCTCCAAGCAAACATCGTCTATGTTCTGCTTTGGAAAGAGAAAGAAATTTATTGAGTTCTAAAGCAAAGTGTGGATGATATTTACACATTTCAAAGTTGACTTTGATGTTTGGTGGATTTTTTTTTTTTTTTTGTAAAATTATGAATCTTATCCGTCTCTGTAAGAAATGGTCAAAAACTTATTTTTTCTCTTAATGCTAAAAAGAGGAAAGGAATATATTTTAATAAAAAACATTTTTTTTTAAACTTTAATTTTCATTACACTAAGCAGAGATGTAATAAATGATATTTAGTCCTCTCTAGGAAGTACAGTATCAAATGTAATAAGTAATAGCTGCAATGGCAATATTTTTTGATTACAAACTTTATCGATTTCCAATAATTAAGTAATACCATAATGACATACCATAGAGGAAAAACTACATTATTTTAAGCACATTCTTATTGATTACCTTATTTTTTTACGAGTTTGCCGAAAACATTATTTGTCTTATAGTGGAACAGTTAACAGAATATTTTATGCTTGACATCTGAGTAGTGATGATTTTATTATAAATGTATTTTTCATCAGGTGCTCAGGTAAAATGACGTAGCTATATTAATTAGTTTTTTTTTACTCGCACATATCGCAAACAAATCTATATGCAACCTTCATGAAACACTTGTTTCTTTGTTTTAAATAGCCTTAATAGCTTTCCGTATAAATTCTGAATCCCATGATTGCCGATTGCTTGATCTCGTATATTATCGAATCTCGATAACTCGAAACTCATAACTCGAATATTTCTTTATCTCGAAGTTTTCATCGAGTCTCAAGCTTTTGAGAATGTTGTAGAAACTTCCCATAATTGGAACTACCAATAACTCAAACGTGTTAGCCGGTCCCTTGGAACTTCAAGTTATCGAGAATTGACTGTAATTTCCAACCATAACTGCTTAAAAAATTTAACTTCAGATTTAATAACAAGTATGCCCTTATTATACTTCAATTACCATTAATTGTAATTTAAATTAAATAATGCTAGTTCAAGTAAATGGAGGCGTAAAATTTAATTCTAAGTAAAATGCCATAACATGTTATTTTACCTAAGCAGGCAGTGCGTCATTTTAGCAACAGTCTCAACAGTCTGTATGCAAAAAAAAAAAAAACTGGTCAAATCGAATGGAATTAGAAGATTCAAATTATACTTAAAATAATACGGAATCAAATACTTACTTAGCTTGATTTTAATGAATACTTTGAATCAAATCAAATTTATGTAAATCAGCATAAAAGAACCAATGCTAATTTCTAGCCCAAGATGCTAATAGATCCTTCATATAACGCAATTATATGAAATACAGAGACTATGTCATTAACTGTGTATCACTGCTGCCAACGCAAGAGCATAATTCCATATAGTAAAGTGCTTCCATTTTCGGTAATATCGATAAATGTTAGGTATGTCATTTTACCACAGTGTATCATTGTAGACCAGGTTTCTCTTGTCATTTGAGAATTATACATGGATTGAATGATGAACAAAAATATCGTGATACAAGAAATGACTTGCAATTAACGTCTGTTTAGTTTTAAAAAAGCGAATAAAAATCCTTTTTGGAATTTATATTTCTGATAGCAACCAGAAAGAGTCAACAGCTGTATTATACACGTACACATATACGCAAGTTATGGGAAAACTTTCCAAATAGGTCTTTGGTTAAAGCAAGTATGATTTTTGAATTTATGACTTCTCATGTGTACGTGCTTACAAAAGTTTCTATGTACGCCATAAAAAAGAAGCAACAACAATTTTCTCAAAAGTGATTGAAGTAAAATTTAAGTCAATATCTGAATGAAAATCCTTTTGTGAATACAATTCTTCCGTCACTAGTAAAAATTAAAGTAAAAAAAAAAGTGAAAAAAAATTTACTAAAAGGGATATACACCGTTTCTTTTCTCTCGCATCAAAATAATTGATGTTTTTTATAATTTAAAAGAATCGATTCGTATACTTGTGTACCTGAATTGGTAGTTACACACATAAAAAGTATGGTAGTATAGAAAGTGCCAATTTCAAATGTAAAGAAAATTGAGGCTTGCGATGGCGACTGTGGTCTGAAATTGGAACAACAGAAACTAAGTGGAAGTTGTAAGAGCTGCATAGTAACATTACAATAAGGACTTAAAGTCAGCAAACGATCATTTAAAATTCTTAAGTTCCTTAGTTCGATTACTTTTATTGAAAATACAGTTCTATAGTAATGTTACGCATATTGTAGGTAATTTTGACATGAAATGTGTCAAGACCCTATATGGAAAATTAAAACGCAGCAAAAAGATGAGGTGCAAAACTAGACTGCAGGCATACTAAATATAATTTTAAACTTCAAATGCAAACCGATATTGAGTTTTGCGAGCTATACATAGGCGTATGTATCTCATATACGCACGCAAACACATACACAGTCGTCATGAGGAAATTCGTAAACTTTAACTGTATGTTCAAAACGGGCATTTTGGTTGTTTCACATATGCAGGTGCTAACAGGTGGAATTAACTCCTCAACAGTCATTCGGTGATGAGTAAAATCGAAGCGGAAATTTGAGGGAGTATTTTTTCCGATTTCAATACGGTCCTTTACAGAATAGCAAATATTGTATTTTGAAACTAAACAAATTTCGTAGTTAAAGCAGAATTTTGAAATTGAAAAATCTTAAATTGAGCAGTATTATGAAGTTTAAAAAGTCTTAATTTCAGCAGATTTTGAAACATGAGAAAATCTTTAATGAAGCAGAGTTTTGAAATAGAAAAGTTAATTTAAGTATAACTTTGAAACTGAAAAAAAAATCTTACGAGTAATTGAGGAGCTATTGAGTCACTCACCTTACTTCCCAAATGTGAATAAATATTCCAAAAAGACGAGTTGTAATAATGACTAAACTTAAGACACATTTCATTAACGTTCCAAGTTTCCATTTCCTCAAAATACAACCAACATCTTAATTTCTAACGCGAGAAATGTTGTTTTAAACAAACTTTTGCGAAATTTTGATTCATTGAATTAAATTTATTCTAATATATACCGAAAGGGGTGCTTCTTCATGAACTTTTCATGTTCATATGCAGAAGATAAATCAATTCCGTACATAAATTATTCAAATATTAATCATTAGAAGAATATTTTCTACAGTACCGAATCCCAACCGAGTTATAATCTCAAATTTATTGCATGCGCCTATACGGTCAGCAGTTCGTTGACTGCAACGAAGCGTTTTATCTCGCGTATTGATCAAATGGAATCGTGAGCTTAGTTTTATTGCTTGCGGATAGAGCTTGAGTCTTCGAAATTCTAATTTCAAAGTGAATGGGATTGTTTGAGAAAAATAATTGGAAAAATATGTTTTATATATGCCAGCAAGTGCCTACAAAGAAACTTTTTTTTTTTTTTGGTAAACTAGTTTGAGGTATGAATTAAATCTGTAATATATTTATTTTTTTTTGAACATCGATAAATAGTAAATGAGTAAAAACTTAATTCGTTCCTGATAAATTAAAGTGTTAGCAATAAAAACTGCAGTAAAGTGATTACTCTGTGTTTTTTAAGGTTATTATTTTGCATAAAAGTGGTTTTCGCTTTTCAGACATTTTATTCATTTTTAGTTTAACCTTCCAGTTACCCCTTGTATCTAAAGACACTAAGGTTCATCATTTCGTTTTTTACCCTTACGCCACATTGTGGTACGAACGTCTCGCATGAAAATCGAATGTCACACAAACTGAATTAACTGCTCATGAGTATCTCTGAAATACACTACTAAAATCAAAAAAGCAAGAAAATATGTTTGAAATCATTATCCAAACGACAAGTTCGCTAAACTCACAAGGTTAAACTGCGAGATATTCTAAAAAGTTACAGGTATCTAATAGTTTATCTGACATCGCGCGACCTTTCAGGTTAGTATAGTGGCCACACCAGGTGAATGGCAAAACACTGTCAACAATGGGGTCGTTTCCAAAATTGTAAAAGTATTTTTTTTCTGAAAGAGCACGCTTAGAAACAGAGGATCTGTCCATTTTTTAAATAATTTGTTTAAGTAAATATTTTCAAAAAAAAAAAAAACTTGGTGCGCTGTCATTGTTTATGTTTCTGCCGATGACATCACAAATGATGAAATACTATTCAGAGTTGCCATTCACAGAGCAAAATATTTAATTCGCATGATTACTCACGTGTATTGGCAAAGATATGGTTGATAGCAAGCGTAGAGTGCAATTTTAGTTCGCTCTTGATTATCATAACGTGGAAATGCGGTAGAAAGTTGCGCCAAAGAGCATCATTTGTGACGTCATCAAGACCAAGCCTTGTTTGAAAAATCGGGCATGTTAAAAAATTAATTAAAAAATAACCGTTGGGAAAATAAAATTATTTTTTGGGTACATGTTTTTATTTTATTTTATTTTATTTTTTTTTGGCTTATTCTGTCAATTTCAATGACTTAAAGTGTTACTTTTGACTGTAGGAAACAACCCCATTGAAACAGCGAGAAGCAATGGGATTGAAGTGGATGTTTTAAAGAAAGTTAGCGGAGGCCGCCAATCTATACTATTAAAACTTGTGTACGTCCGTCAGTCTGTGGGTCTGTAATCCTATATCCTCCGGATATGAAGGTCTCCAGGTCAATACTGGTACTGTTGCATACAGGAAATCCAGGCAAAGCTATTCCATAATGTCTCATCCTTCTGAACTTTAAGGGACCGGTGATAAGAGGACCGGGCATCCACGGGCATTAAAATCATCAATCGTCATCCCGCAATTACACATTAGTTTTAAGAATTTCAATTTGAAATTGTTTGTGATATTTTGAACGCTAATGATTTATTTGAAAGAAACTGATATAAATGTAAATAATCTAATGCATTAACGGTGAAAAGGTTTCATGTTCAAAAATGTAAATTCAATAAAATTTCCCAATCGTTCTTCCTTTGAAACAATAAAAGAAAAGCAATTTCGTGAGTGTATGAACGTGTCATACAAGCTTCAACAGAGCAGCTTCAACCGAACTCACATGTAGAAACGATTATCTTTAAGTGAAATTCTGAAATGACGTCCAGTCGCTAAATAGGGCATATTAATACGAGTGATATTAATCATGTTTTTTTATGTAAGGTTTAAAAAAATTAGGAATCAAATCCCACATTTTCATGACGCAAAGAGCTTTGGGAAATATTGGCGTTGTTTCAAACATATTTTTTTTTCGAGACTTTCAAAGAGTAAATGTATTTAAAATATTATTACTTTTCTCTTAAAAATTGTTCTACTATGCCAATGATTTTTTCTGCATACTTTGGGTACAGAAGGAAGCAGAAAAAGCAAAATCAAATAGATCTTTAGTTTGAGTAAATGAACCTAAAAAGAAAATTTTACTTCATAGCTTTAAAAAATCGCTCCTGAAGATAGAAACGAATTAACAATCGCATAAAAATGCCAGAAAAAATATAGGGTTTTCTCGAATAATTTATATTTTTATTGTGGATGAATTGCTTTTCCAATTAAAGCACTCGGAATGAAAACACGGGGGAAAATTCTTATTATTCTTAATGAAAACAACTTTCCATCTAATTTCTTCAAGCAAAGTTGAACAAAATTTCCAATTTCCTTTGGTTGAATCCATGAGATAAATGATGGAGTGCATAAATTATTTTTCAAACTAACCAAATTTAATCATTGTATTATATATTGCATTAAGTTTTATTCCGGAGTAAAATTAGAAATGAAAGTTATTTATTAGCTTCCGAAATTTAATTTCAAGTAGCATTTCCGCAATTGATTGAACCACCGAGTTGTTTCGATTGATCTTAATTTTAGTAATGATGTTTTTCTGGATAGAGCCTCATTATTTTAGAAAATGCAGTAGCAATTTTAGTGGCAACGTTTAAAACCAATATATGTAAATACATAAGAGATATGAGCAAAGAAATGTTTACATAAGTGAGTAGCAAAGGATGATTATTACGTCATCAATTAATGCTCACTTCAGGGGGATTCAGAATTGAGGCAGTGAAAAACGAAGGAATACAAGTGGCAAAATTAATAATTTGGAGATAACCAGTACAAATGGCAGGTGAACCTCTCCTCCGTCTGGAGGAAAGAGATAGTACTAGTAGCTATGGTAGGTACTGCTATACAGTTTGATTTAGAAAAACTTGTCAATGAAAGGCTACCTGGGACCGGAACTTTAAACGTGTTTCACTCAAAGCTTGAAAATGTCCACTAATAGCCCTTTGCTTCTCACTTTCTCAATTCATCATCAATATTTGGTTGTCAATGAATTAATCACGGTTTACTGGTAGGTTGACTACCACGTTTACCAGATTTATCTCTATTTGATTTCTTTGAATGCGGTGATTTGAAAAATATGGTGTGCGGGACCTCTGTTGGTAGTTCTTAGAGTTCTTAGAATCGTGTAACAGGCATATTGGTTGCTGCCGCAAATGGAATAGAAATGTGAGCCCTATTCCAGCCCCATTCCATTCGAGGCATGCACTCTAGCTCATGGTTGGCAGTTCGAGCACCTTTTGTAAGTCTGTTCAAACGATGCAAAGAAATGTTACCTGTAAAATAATGAGTTGCTTTTTTCCTTACCACTTCTTGATTAGTGTGTGGTCCCTCTTATATGTGTTCGTTCCTTTAATGGACTAGGGCTCTTTTCCGATTCCCTGCCTATTGTTGATGAATTCAGAACAACCCTGCATAGTTGCACGAGGCTAACATGCAATGATTCTGTGCTTAAATTCCAGACGGAGCATGGGTGTTTTATTTTCCAGATATTTTTTCAAAGTGATGTAGTCCTTTTTTCCAACCGTGTGCTAATAGTCTGGAATATGTTGGTGTTCGCGTGTTCTTAGTTAATGACATCTGTTTAAACAATCGGTTGCTCTGATTAAACAAACCATTGCTTGGATGCGATGGACTTCTTTATCTATTTACATCCAGCGCAAGAAAGATTTACAGTATTAAGCGAGGATTCTCAAAGCGGATGCTTAGGCACTTGGGGAGAAGAGACGAGTGGTATCGCGAAGTGTCCATGTTTCAATATCTTAATATGTAATGTAGATAGACAAGGGTTCCGAGAAAGTTCCAACTTCAAATGGTGCCGCTAAGCGAAAAGGTCTGAAAACCCCTGGTAAAATGGGAGGTAATAACGCCTTGGGCAACAGTGGGAATAAAACCCGCGACCTTCGGCATACTAAACAAAGATTTTACCACACAGTAACTAAAAATCCATTTCTTTATACTGTTGATTATCTCTATTTTGAACACTCATGAGACCTAACAAAAGGGTTCATATTGTGCGATGTTCATTCTAGAGGGGGACTGGAAAATGCATATGTATTCACTGGGAAACTCAAAATGTGTTTAGAATACTGGTGTGTTCACATTAGGGAATGTTCATATAGAGAGACTCCACTGTGTAACCCTTTTGAAGACAGGTATGATGTAAGAACAGCTAATTTCTCATCTTTTTTTTTTTCGCATTTTTGTCATATATTGTATCAATGTTATCATATAAGCTTGCTTATTTGGTTTCCACTGAAAAAAATGAGCAAAAAATAAAACGACCAACCTAAATTTCAACCTATTCTATTGTTTGTATTGAATATAAAACGAGTTTTTTCAAATACCTCGAAAAGTCTTTTCTGCAGACACTGCCGTTTACCTGCCCACGGTAGTACATATACATATACATATATACATATATATATATATATTGCTTCGAAATACTACAGTCAAATACACTACGTCTTTTCACTTTTCTCGCTACCCATGAGAGAAAAATCACTGCAAATGAAATTATTATCGAACTTCGTAAGGTCTTACATTCCTCTCCCCGTCTTCCGACAGATAAATTGCCTCAAGCTTGCACGGACATGATGGATGAAATTCAGGGCCCTTCCACTTTTAGCAAAGCGGAAGCCCTTGACTTATGAGAGAAGGTGGTTCTTTCCCAGTTTCCAAAGAGATTGCAGAGATGAAAATGATGTGGGGCCGTAAAAAATGTGCTGAGATTTAAGTTTTGTAGTCTTTGGCCCTTTTCCTGCTCCTTATCTTATTTGGGAAAGTTTTATCTCTTAAAGTATTCGACCACTGGTGATTGATGTTGTGTTGGAATGTTGACAAGAAACTGGAAGGGTTCTAAGACAAAAAAACAATTTCCGTCTCATTGGTTTTTGAATTTATGCTGTTATTTTGACCTGGTTTTGTAACAGATTTAAAAAGAAAAGATCAGAATTGGAGGACTTTTTTTTTCCTCAAGAAGATACGTAACTGCAATCTCATAAACTAATTTCTCTACAAAAAATTTTAAAACCCAAAGCTACTGTGACGTTGTATGCGTGTATTATTTTTACTTAATTGATTATACTTTTATGAATTTGGGGTGAAAACAATTGAAATTTATCTAATTCCAGAGCATAAATTTATGAATATTTATCAGCATCTAGTCAAACGATCAAGAACTTTATTTTTTTACCACGGTTTATCGTGTTTTCTTTCTTAATTACCCGAGTAGAGCAAAATCAATTATTGTCAGAAATGGCACAGTAAATCTCTTGGTAGTAATTGAGGTAAATGATGAACTGAAATGAAAAAATAAATACAGTTGGTTTCACTTTGTTGACCAAAAATATTAGCTTTTGAAGGGTTTTTTTTTTCAAGTGAAATTAGGAACACTAAGAACTTTATGCTAGAACGAAAAACACGTAATACATCCTTAACAACGTTCAAAAATCAACCTTATTAAAGCATAAAATGCTCAAGAAGTTACTGAAGGTACGTACCGTAAGCATGAACCTATTAACGTTCTCAGAAAATCAGGATCATTGCAGATATCTTCAATGCACAGCAAGAAAATTCCTCATGATAGGGGGGAAAAAACATTGAAGTGCTGTTTACCTATTTCTGACCAGGCGGAAAGTGAGCTAATTCAATACTGTCTCTTAGGTGGCATTATTGAATTGCCACCTAATTGTAGTAATGCAAAAGGTTTTATCAGAATTCTCTACTCCCTTCTTAAAGCCAGTTCATTGTATTTCCTTTGTTTTTTGTGAATCTGCCATTTGAGTCCGTTAACTGACCAGTCACTTTCTTTAGAGGTCATACCAAATGGCAACGCGTTAATTTCCTTACTCAATGAAAAAAACGGATCATTTCAGGTAGAATTTTCAATCTACTCCTTACCAGTTGTAAAAAGAGGATTAGTACAAAAGTGTATGAGTGAACAACAGGTTGTTGTGCAAACAGGTTTTAACGGAATTCCATACTCCTCCTCATTCCTGTGTATTAAGCTAGCTCATTAAATTTCCTTACTAACATAGCCCTGTACACCGTTAAAGAAGCTTCTTTATCATTAAATAGGTCCTACAGATGTAACAACTTCGTTGTTAACATATAAATCAACTCCTTCTATATCTCAATATAGACCAACTTCGTTGTTATATCTCTGGTGTACTGTATACTGTGGGGTTTTAAAGTTTTAGGAAGATTTGTACTTGATGGCTTACGTTGCTCCGAGATTTATATATTTTTTCTTTTCTTTTTTTGCTTTTTATTCCTCTTTAACCATCTTTCTGTCACTGCATTGAGGTTTTTAATGTAAGATTCATTATTCAGTTGCTCATAGGTTTTTTTAGTTATTTTCATCAAAGATGTAAGACTTTTACAGGTATCTGAAACTAAGTGCGAATCGTTTCAACTGTACGTGCATTTTATATTGTTTTCAAAATTAATATTGGTATAAAGCTTAAATTGTGTTTTAGAATAACTATATAAGCTTTTGTCGGAATTAATTTAACTTAAAACGTAATTGTGATTAATCTTTTTTTCAATTTACTCCAACTTAGTATATTAAGAACCACACCAACCACAATTATAGAACTTAAAGAGTTGCTTTTAGGGAAGAAAGGAAAAGAAAAGTAGTATTAACATAATGAGACTTACAATTCAAAGACAAATTCTAAAATGAACACAAACTTACAACAACTTCAGGAATTTCATATAAATGAGATGGAATATGATTTTTTCAATGTTTGAAAAGCTTCAAAACAGTCTAAATGAGATGTAAAACACCTAACTAAACAGAAATGAATACATTTTATTTGTATAGGAACTTCATTTTCCTTTTTTGGGAAATAAATTAACAATATTTTTTATTACTTCTGACCGTATTACATAAAAACAAGTTTTGATCCCCCCCCCCAAAAAAAAATCATTTGCTTAGTTAAATTGTTAAGTTTGCCAAAAATATACGTTTCGAAGAAAAAATTAATCACATATTTTTTTTTGCCGTTCAGCTTAAATGATTTAGTAGAAGAGTTTACATAATATGAGTAATTTATATTTGATAGTTCAAATCGGTTTTATGACAGTTACAATGTTTTTATTGAACTGTTTATCAAAATAATCCTTTCGAAGATACTGGAACTCAGCGAAACACTTTAATTTCATTGAAAAGTATGAAAATACTCATAATAGTTAGGTCTTTTTCGACAGGTATTATCTATTTTAATCTGTTTTAAATTATGCTTCATATATATATATATTTAAAAAAAAAATGAGCGTAACTCTTATTTACGATGCGACTGCATTTGGGTCAAAACTTTCATGAGTGTGCGAATGATTATTGAAAACTGCGTTGGTGTTTTATTTTTGAAACCGTCTGATCTGGGCAGCAGTGACGTCATATACATAACTAAAACCATTAATAAGCTACAACTGTAATGAAACCATTGTTAAAGGTCCAATCCCGTTATCACGCGTATTAGGTTGCATGACCTCTTCTGAAAAACGATGTTATATATTAATAAGTCGCAGTAATGTGCTTTATTCATAAGGGTAATGAGAAAAAAACATAAAATTACGTGAAACTATTTCAATAACGTCATCTCAAATGTGTTACGATTCATTTTGACTTTACACACTTGAATTTTCTTTCGTTTCTTTGCAGACATAGTGCCTGAAGACGACAGTCCTTTTCTTCCTTAGTCTTCCAAAAAAACAAGCCCCAACTCATTTTCACACACAATGATCCACAGGCGGAAGTCATTGGTCGTCAAGGTTATGATACTAGTTCCGATTACTTGGCTACTAGTGACTATGCTACTCACCTATTCAGAGAAAGTGAGACTAGAGAAAGAGGAGGACAACGAAAATGTCAACCCCGTGGAAGCGAACAATAACGGTGGAAATTACGAAGGCAGGAAGCCAAGGCAATCCTTGGAAGATAATAGGTCACAAGACAGTGATATACAACAGGGCGTTCTACTGCCTCCAAGAGAACCCGAAGGCCCAGGTGAACTTGGGCGTCCTGTTAAATTGAATAATTTAACTGAAGAGCAACAGAAACTTATTAAAGAGGGATGGGATAAAAATGCTTTCAATCAGTATGTCAGTGACATTATTTCACTTCACAGAAGTTTGCCTGATGTCAGAGGAGCTGGGTAAGTACCTTTTTTTCTCTTAAAAATACCTAACTTATTTATCACTTAAATTTTTGTCTCATGCACGCAAAAACTTCTCAAATGTGTTAGAGACAGTTTTAAGAGAATTTTTTGAAAAAAAAAGACCAAGTTAATTAGTCTCTCTTAATAACACTGATTACTTAAATTTTTTTTAACCACTTTGTAAATTAATTTCAACATAAAAAATTACTAAATTTAATTTAGTTGCAAGTATATTGTCCTATATGGGAAAGTGTTGAAATTTTTTAAAAAATATTTTTAAAAGAAAAACAGCATATATTTGTTTTCAATGTATACGTAACAACGTATAACAACGTTGAATTAGAGGGATACAGCAAGCATATATAGAAAACTATCTCAGATAATTCCACATCAATACTTGAATTGAAATATCATTGTTAGACTAGAAACAAGGCATTTAAATGCAATTTCCTGTCTGGAGTTTGGTTTACGACTCTGTAACAATACAGCTAAAACTCAGTTGTAATTAATGTAAAGTAAACACTAAGACAGTTTTGGAAAGCTAATAAAGCAGAGTAAAAAACGAAGTTAGAAGAAAATATAAAAAAAAAAATCATGAAAAACACCGATTTTAACGCAGTCGGATATGCCTTAGATTTATAACAACAAACTAAATACTTTCAGAAACTGTGTTACACCGTGACCCCCTCCTCCCAAATACAACACTGTAATTAACACAAATATAGTTTCTACTCTCTATTTTACTATTCTTCCTGAATTGAACCTTAAAAGATAATGGCAGCTATCAAAAAGCTATTAAAGAGTTTGAAGTTCCAAAGAAAACATTTTTGATTTTGACTGAGAATGTCTCAGACGAAGCAAAATTAATACCAGAAGCGAAGACTAAAACTACAGTCAGAAAGTCTAGTTTCTAGCATAACATAAGCCCAATGGATTTTTGTTTCCTGAAGTATACAAATGAATATGCAAATAAGTTTTAAAACCATTCGTTGCTTCATGGAGATCAATTTCCTCTAGATTTTGGAGGGGGAAAAAACTAAATGTTCGGAAAAGGGATAACTAACTTATCAGAATCGAATTAGTCAAGACGAAGTCGAAAAATTAATATACACGAGTTCCAGTAATTGTTCCCTTGATGGTTTTGAGGAAACAGAAGATATAATAAATTCTTATTAGAAAAGTCATTACTAAACAATTTCTCTTTGGGATGAAATTCGCATTATTTCATGTTGTATTTCGGAATTGAATTTAAATAGGAAATATATTATGCAATTCAGCTTTCTTTTGAAATGAAAACCGTTTTTTTTAATAACATAATGAACGTATTTACAATACTTCTGCCATGGGGAGATAAATGGCAGTAACCTTCAAACTCTTCTTCCTTCAGCTTTTTGCATTTTTGTCATCTGTTGTACGTTAGCTTTCTTGTTTACTAGTGGTACCTGCACGGCTCTGCCCGTAATAGAAAAATTAAAAGTTCTTTTGGTTCGCCTGTATATTAACAAATAATGTAGATTGAATTTTTACCGCAATTGGCTTGTACCCATGTTGAAGTTCCACGTTATGATAATTTCGTAATTTACTCGTCCATCGTATGATAATTTTGTTCTTAAAATTGGAAAAGAAAAAGAACAACATCGAATTTTCGAAAAATCGCTTCGAGGTGCACACCCCTATGCTACAAACTAACTTTGTGCAAATTTCATCAAAATCGGCCGAATGGTCTAGACGCTATGCGCGTCACAGAGATCCAGACATGCAGACATCATCCGGACATCTAGACAGAGAGACTTTCAGCTTTATTACTAGTAAAGAAGCTTGTTTATTTGGTTCCCGCTGAAAAAAAGGCGCGAAAATAACGTCTAATTCCAACATTTCCCTATGGTTAGTATTGAACCTATTACACATTTCTTCAAATATCTCGAAAATTCTTTTCGGCAGATACTGCCGTTTACCTTCCCACGGAACATTTCCATTCAAATACCTGTGCAGCATAACAAGTAAAATAATATGTGAAGAAAAGGAATGGAAAACTTTACACAACCCTTTTTCTTATTTAATATTGACTTTCTTTAAAAACTATTTTTAAAAGTTTTCTCTTAATATATCATGTTGTCTTTTACCTCTTATTTAACTTAAAAAGCAATAAAACCTAAATTGCTTTTTATTATAAACTTCTTTAGTTAGTAATTTGGTCTTGTGTTCCATGTTTTTTATATAAAAAAACTGCAAAGCTGTTGCAAATGACTGAAATTGATAAAAAAAATTTAATCAATGCACCTTAAATGAATATATACCCGAGTGTGTGTAAATGTTTTTTAAAAATATAAACAACATTAACTATTAATTGAAACTTCTACTTATTCAAAAGTGTATTAATTTATGTAATTTGCTTTATATGATTATGATTATATCAGTTTTAAATGCGAAAGATTATTCTGATGAAAATTCTCGGGGCAAAAAATATGGCACAGCCCCCAGCAGAAGTGATCAAGAGAGGCATCTTTACTTCGATACACTTTTTACCTAAGCAATTACAATAACAATTTCATGTAAAAAAGTACTTCTCTGTTGTGGTTCTTAAATCATTAAGACAAAGCAAACAAATATCGTTATGTCTTATGAATAAAAATAAATCATTTACGATGCAAACGTATGCTTAACGCGCTAATAATATTCAACAAAATGAGAGAGTAACTCAGATAGATTTATTTTTTTCTTCTCAAATGTATTTTCAAAGACCACCTAACCTTTACCATTTACAGTATTCATCTCACACCTCTAGTATAAACTCATTCAAACCACCTTGTTGTTCCTAACGCGAAACACTTTCACCCGAACAAATCATTTTTCTGATATGACCACAGCTTAAAAATAAATGCTTAATGTTTGATAATTAACGAGTATGGTATGGGGAAAAATCATTTTCCCATGAAATAAACAGAATTTTCGCTACCTTGCGAATGTATCGGGAAGGTTTGATTAATTTGTTGATGATTATAAAGCAATCTCCTGCGTAATTAGGTACGCTGAAAAGGGAGACTGTTTATATATCGTATTGCAAAGTCGGTCAGCCATTGCTTTGAATATTGTAGTCGATATTAATCTTCCTGTGTTTAATTATGTAATCTTAATCATGCATTGCATACTGAAGAAATATCTAATTGTTGCTGTATTGTTTCAATTTTTTTCAAGCCTGTTTCATTTGAAATGTTATTGGAATTCTATGTTCAATTTTAAACATTAGCTGTGTGTGCTGAGTATTTTTTTTTTTTTTTTTTTAAATCTTTAATGCATATGGCGGTGTCTTGTTGAACAACATTCAATTATTCATGCTTTATTTCAGCTTTAATATCTGCAACATGCAGTAGGATGGTAGTGATTGTGTGTTTACTAAGTAAAAAATGTGAAATTAAAAAACATATATTATTTATTTATTTAATTATTTTGCACTTTTACATTAAAACTTAAAGCCATTAAACCATCCTTGAAAATAATAAATATTTTTACATAATTCTCATTTTGGAGTTTCACTGATTTGAATTTCTCTTCTGCCAACGTATTTCAAATAAAGCGCTTTTTTTTGGTACACACATAATCGCCCAAGAGGAGGGACAGGCTTGGGGGGACAGGAGCTGTTTCTAGAAACAGTAACTCCAATGAATAGGGTCCTGTCGTAGCTCGTGTTTGCCAAAAAACATAATTTGAATTCAAAATTTCAGAATTCAAATTAATTTATTCATTTTTTTAAAAAAAATGTATAATGCCATTTATATTAATCAACAGTATCGTTGTTTCTTGATCAAGGCTTGAATAAAACAATTTAAAAAGACTTCGATTACAGAAAGTTATAACAAAAGCCGACTGTGTTAACAGCAACTACTTCAAAATTAATATTTTAAATATGTTTAACTTTTTTATTCTGAAAATGATTAAAAAAAACATACTTTAAAAACCATTATCTGGGCGTCGTAATCTTCAAAATATGAAAGTATTTTTTTTTAACTTCTATAGAGAGAATCGATGAACTCTAATTCATTACTTTTCGCAAAGAAATGACATTTTTCTTTCTTTCTCACGTTGAGTCCATTTATCTTTGTCACAAACTAATTTCCTCACAACCTATTATCCCGAGAAAAGTGGTACGAGTAGTAAGACTATAATGACTCTTAAGAAAATTTGAATTTCTTTCATATTGTACACAGTTTTATTTTTTTGAGTGTTCATAATATGCGTAACACATTATTGTTATTGGGAATTTAGAGGTAATTCTCTATTTAATAAACTGAAATTAAAAAATGACAAGATATTAGTACTTGATGAAGTTTTACAGCTGCATTTTTACAAGCAAAATTTTCTCACGGGATGTAACTTTCAATCTTTCAGGAAAAACGTAAATTTGATGCTTATAAAATGCTGATATATTTTAGAAGGCTGCAATCATTTTAATCTATAAGATTTACGCTTTTTAAGTAAAGATATCAAAACAAAGAAATATTCACTGATTTTTGAAAAAAAAAAAAAGACAAAGTGTCTGACTAATATGGAAGCATAAAAAAAGTGTTTTTTTTAAAACAAAAATAACATTCAAACTTTCAAAAACTTTTGTGCATTGCTTGAATTTTAGAAATCAAGTTAAAATGCAGTGTCGTTTGCTCTAACGTTAATGCAATAAGTTATTGGCAATAAAGTAGTATTTTATTTGGAGTTAGATAAATATTTGTAAGAATAATAATTGCTGTTTTAAAATATGCTTTTATACCTTAAGTACAAGATACAAGTTAATTTGTTTTATGTCCGGATGGTATACCCTTAGTTTTTTTCATCATGCACCTGTCAACTTAACCAAAGCAAAAACACTGCATAAAGAAGTAAAATACGACCTAACTAAATTTCGCGACAGTCCTATCTTTCAAAAAGAGAAACATATGTTAGTAGTGTAGATTTCAGTATTTGAAAAATGTAATCAAAGTTCTTAACGGCTGTAGTAATCTGAGATATGTGTAATTTATGCACGTAAATTTAAACAAGAAAATATTTAGCCCCTTGAATGTTGTGTCTTGATCGGAAACTCGTAAATAGAGACAATAGTTCCTTGAAATACATTACAACGCACGTCGTAAGTAAAACGGTATTAAAAATGTACCGTTAATTCATTGTAAGACACCAAACATCTCATTTAAATAACATCAAAAATGAGATCTAATATAAAAACTCATTTTAATAAGCGTTTCTTACAGTGCCATAACTAGCTTTGCTTTCTTTTCATTAAAACAATAAAAAGCCATTTAAATAAATGCATTTAATTACTATTTTTTATCTTTCTCCTGCAGCAACTTATAGCCAATTTCCATTTGCTTTAATTTCCTTGTTTATGGCTTCTTTCGCAGTTTCCTAACCATATGCAGCGAAAGAAGTATGATTTCCTTCAGATACTGCTAAAAAATTGCTTTCCATTATTTTATGCATTAGCTTGGAAAAACTCCTTTTTCTTTTTTTTTTTTTTTGTAAAACCCTCATCATTAAGTGATAAAAAGTGATAAAATAATGATTAACGATTAGGGTTAGAAAACAAATGTCAGAAACAAAGTAAATTAAGCTGAAAAAACCTCAGAAATAAAAACACAAGGACGAATAATAAGCTTAAGTGCCTACAATAAATTTTGTCTTATTAGTTTTGCTTTTTTTCCCCAGGAATAAAATATGTATTGTTATCCAATTAGTCTAGTACGAAAACATTCAGTCGTTAAAATTTGCATTTGTTTATACTTTTTGTCATCTATTTGCATGAATAAACGGAGCGAATTTTCTCGTGTGGGTTTGTTAAGCTCCCTGAGGAAGTTATTAATGTGCGTCTATGAAAAAGGATGTTCTAATATTTGATTTACCAAAATAATCCCTTTTTTTCTTATTTGCCTCTGTTTTTATGCAATTTATATTCCGATTATGCTTTAGATGTCTTCAGTTGTTTAAATACTATTTTAGTTTGAATAATGCACTGTTTCTGTTATTATTACCTTGACTATGTTTTGTTTCTTACTTGAGTAAGTAACGATAAAAAAAGAGTAGTAAGGTTATTAACAACAACATTTCAAAGCAACAGGGAGAAAGACTTATAATCGGTCTAAAAATTAGGAATAATAAATCTGAATATATATAACATTGGAAGCATGTGAAATAAAAGGACAGTTAAAATTATTTGAAATAATACTATATAGTCTGGATTTTTAATTAATTGAGTAAAAGCTTATCTTTTTAAAAAAAGTAAATTAACGATATTGAATTGTAAGTTTTTTTGCAGGTACGAATTCATTTTTTTTTAAATTAGCAGATCGTATTGTTGACGTTTACATGCCGTTTAATGGGTCGCAATCTCATTTGTTTTCCTTATAATATAAAGGGTGGTTTGCACTTAATAGGGAAGGATTTCAAATTCAGAATAAATCCTCCGCTAATGTGTTCTTTAACTGAAATGTAAAATAAAAGATTTTGAAAATGGTTTCTGAAATTGATAGATGCGTTGGGGATTTTGTTACTGTGATTTTTGACTAGAAATATTCGTATAAGCACATTATAAAGCGGTGTAAAAATATTGGTTATTGTATTTTTAAAAAAAAAAGCTATTTCGAAAGGAAAAAAAATCTACTTGAAAGTAAAAATAAAAACAGAACCACAAAACCTCATTCTAAGACTATACGAACGCAGGCAACAATCAAGAAAGTAAAGTTTCTGATCCTCGCGGGAAAATTCTCCGACTCGAAGATTTATTGCATCGAAACTGGAATATCTTTCAGCTCTGTAAGCAAAACCATTTTAAAAGATTTTAAGTTAAAAAATATCTTTAAACAAAAAATTCATCTGCTTTTACTAAAAAAAAAAAAACTGCTGAAAGAAAAACAAATTATAAAAAAAAAAACCTAGCTGCTGAAAAATAGAAAAAGAATGTGTAAATGTATGTTTAGGAGACTGATAAAAAAACCAAGTTTTAATTGTTCAATTTATAAGAATGACCGTGCAAAAGGCATTCGTCAATGTACAGAAATGGTTCCAAAGGAATTCATGATAATTGTCGGAATTTGTTACAACGGCAAATTTAAAATTAAAAAAAAGAAGTCTTGAATAAAGGCAAAATTTATTCTTTGTAATATCACCAGAACATTTTAGAAACAATTTTTCAAGAACAAATTCCAGCTGAATCTGAAAAGGACATTGATAAAATTAAACTTCATATGAACAAAACCTCTAGTCACACGCGTAAGTCGGCTGCCGCTTGTTTAGCAAAGAGAAAATCAGAAACAGGAACACATTTTATCACATTGGTTGAATAACTGAAATCACCTGACGTTTTTCTAATAGACAAGGGTGGCAGTGAGAAGCAAATGAATGTAAGTGAATATTTTCAAATTTTGAGTGAAACGCGTTTAAAGTTTCGGTCCTAAGTAGGCTTCCGGTAAAAAGTTTTTTTTTAAATCATGTTGTACAGCAACGCCTACCAGGGCTACTCGTACTAGCTATTGCATCAGAACAGAGGAGAGGTTCTCCCACCACTTGTACTGATTGTCTCTACATTTTCAATGTTGGCACTACATCCCTCTGCTTCTCAGGATTTAAAGAAAGTCTGCGATTGTGTCGAGGTTTACTTTTCCTTTAAAAAAAATATTGTCTGCTTCCTAAATAAAACATCTGTTTTCACTTATTTCAAACAGTGTCTGTATCATAAACAGTTTAAGATGTATTATCTCAAAAAAAAAGTGACCATTAATAACCCTAAAAGCTATCAAGATATAACTCAATCAAGAAGTAATTCCTAATCACGGAAAATTTGAAACATTTTAAGTTTTATTTTAATTTTCAAGGGAAGAAGTTGCATTGCATTTGTTCAAAAAGTGATCAAAGTTTCACCAAAAATTAAAACAAACAGTTGCCTGCCTGTAGCAGTACATCCATACATTGTATGCTTCCATTACTTGTTTTTTTCCACTGCAAAAAATACTTTGTATGGTTCAACTTTGTGATAATTGTTGTTTATATAAAAGTTTTCGAGCGCAATCAGTTTCTTCAACAACGAAACGTTACATTTGTCAGTTTTCCACTGATAATTCTTTTATACAAATGACAACATAACCACTTTGCTCTTCTTTATTGTTGCAAAAATAAGATTTAAATGAATGATAAAAGTTGTTTCTGAGATTTTTTCCCCATCTCTTTAAAAAAAATGGTAAGGTTTTCAAGCAGTTAATTTGACTAATTCGCTATACGTACACATTTACAAAAATATTTGCAATTTTCGTTTATTCTTTAAACCATTAATTAAACTTTTATTCATTATTTTACCAATTATGTTATTATTTAGTTGCAGACGCATGTTATTTCATTTGCTGCCAAAGATACTTTTTAATTAATTATACCCTAATTACTACATAAAGCAGTCTCGAAAATGCATCATAAATTAATATAAATGAAACGCTGTAATTAATATTATACTCAATAAACTTTTGCTACCAATGGTTTATCCTTTTGTGATTACCCGATACTCACACAAAATACTTTGTATGATTGCCTACGGATATCTTTAGGTGAAACTAATTAAAGATTTTCGCAAGTCTTAGTGAAAAGAGAATCACGTGATTAATGAGAATGTTGCAAGGCTTTGGTGGAGTGATAGATTGCAACAATCTCGGAGTAAGCAGTTTTCCCTTAAGGAGCTTCGGGCCTGATAAATGATAAGTGATGTAAATTGATTGACGTTAAGTTCAAATGTTGTCAGGTAGGAATACAAAACGGCATAAGAATATCCCACAAGGGGAGTTTTCTTTAAGATGCAGTTCCCTGGTGCTTTTGAAGAATTCTTAGAAGATTATAGCCACGGTAAGATAGTTAAAGATGGCATAATTTTTTACTCGAATAGTGTACATTTTATATTTATCTTTTGTAGGCCTTTTTGGCGTTCTTTGTGAATCCTGCATGTCGTTATAGACCAAGGTTTTTTTTTAATACATTTCGTTGTTTAAAAAATCGAAAGGAAAATAAATTTTAAAACAGCTTTAACCCTTGAGAAGCCGCGCTTCGGTCGATTCCCCGCTCGTTGTCAGATATTTTGCTCTATCCCACCACCTCTTATTCTAATAATGGGGACCATCTGTGTAGCTGAAGGTCATACTCTTCCCAGTCCACACACTCAGTTCTGAGAATTTTCTTCGCTATTTCAATGTTGCATAGCTTTTGGAAATGTATGTTGGTCATTTAGACCAATAGTGCGCCATCCTAGTCAGGTGTCATTTTCTCCCCAGCACTTCCTTTCTTCTGCTTTCGTCTCAGGGATCGCTACGGCGGGGAAAAGACCGAAACGCCAGCACTAGCGTAACAAAATTAAACGCGACTTCTCTAGGGTCAAGGTAACAGAAAAACAACTGATGTTATGATAAATTGTAATAAAAAGTAAAATCGAACGAACTATTTATACAACAGCAACATCAATACTGTTTTTAACCTAATTTTTGAAATCAGCGCAAAAGGTTAAAGCATGATTATCATTAAAAATAGGATGTCTTTGCGAATATGATTTAAATAAAAAGAGAAATTTCTGTATATTTTCTGTTCGTTTCAAGTTTTATTAAAATAATTTCTCGTTTCACAGAATTTCTGAAAACTTTTTGCCGTTTTCAAAAATGATACCTGAAAGTAACATTGCTACTGTTCTGTAAATGGGAAAGGTAAAAATAATCTGTAATTTGCAACTTTGTAAACGTAGTTTGATTTTCTCCTTCATGTTATATAAAATTGATTGACAGAATACTTATTATTGTAGTTTAAATTTGTTATAATCACATTTATGTCAAAAAGTATCATCAACTCATAAGCCCACAATATTAAGTAATGAATATATATCTATAACTATCTTATACATTGCATTTCCTGAAAAGAATAAACCAGAATGAACAGGGGCGCAACCAGAAAATATTTTTAGGGGGGGGCACAATTTTTTTTTCACAACACTCTATCAGCGTTCTCTCTCTCTCTTTACATCAATATATATTAATATAAATTATTATAAACAGTATGGTGGTAAGATGTTCAAATTAATAAATGGAAATCAATGCTTGGTCTTACTTCGTTTACTATATTAATGAAATAAATCAAATTGCACACGAATTTTTATCACCCATAGGGGTGGTATCGATATAATTCGAGGAAGTCGTTGCTTTCTCATCAGGTCGTTTTTTTTTTTTTTTTTCCTCCGATGGTGCTGACAAATCTACATCTGTGCTGTTGGAAGTAGATATAGTTGACCTGGAGGAACCGAGGTCAAAGAGCGTAAGTTGGCGTTTCATAGATAGTACTGATATAATGAGAAATAAAGACAAAAACAATTTTTAAAAACTATCTGAATTTGTCACAATAAAAACAAAAAAATGCATTTTATATTATAGATGAAGATTAACAAAGGGTAGGTTTGAAGTGATACAGCTTGAGCATCAAGTTTCTCAAACTCGATGAAAATCGTTCTGTCGTTTTTATAATCGGGGGGGGGGGGGGGAATGAAAAAAGATTGGCCAATACAAACGCATGCGGCGGCGGCGTCGACCGCCGACATTTTCCAGTACAGCAGAAAATGTCGTCGTATTATTATTAGTTACAATGAACACGTGTGCGGCATCTTTTTACTCCTGCAGCATAACATTTTCACCGTCGTTAATCGGGAGTGTTTCCAAAAAAAACAAACGAAAGTGGTGGTGAATTTGTTTTCCGAAGTTTTTCTCCTCAGATTTACTGCTTATCCATCAACTGTCACACGGAAGAAGATACGATCTTGTAATCATTGACGTTTCAAATGAGTTCCTAACTACAGAAAAAAAAATCCCGAAAAGGAGAGAGGGGGAAGTTTTAATGACCTCTCGTCGTCCCTGCTTACTTTGGAACCACTTCGTTTCCTCAAAGCGCGTTGATCTTCGTTCGAATAAAAGAAAAAGAGTATTTTTGAAAATTGTTCAAATT
This sequence comes from Uloborus diversus, assembly GCF_026930045.1. Taxonomy (NCBI): domain Eukaryota; kingdom Metazoa; phylum Arthropoda; class Arachnida; order Araneae; family Uloboridae; genus Uloborus; species Uloborus diversus. Next base: position 149,301,051 of record NC_072735.1, on the reverse strand, counting down.
AGCGTTCTGGGGGGGGGGCACGGACCCTGTGCCTCCCCTCTGGTTGTGCCCCTGCGAATGAAAGCATAGAAATGAACTTTTAGATAAAAAAAATAGTGGTTTCATTTCTTTCATGCGACTACAAACCAAACATGATTTAAAAGTTCTACAGCATTTCATTCAAGTAATAATAATAATAATAATAAAAATGAACCATAGTAGAGTTGAAGGTCCCTCTTAGTCTGAAAGTTTCCAAGACATTATTTTCTATTAACTAAGTACATAGCGAAAATACTGAGAAAAGGGTCATCGATTGGTTAAGTTTGGAAGGTATAGTAGTGAGTTATACTTTTTAACATTGATAGATTTTGTTTTCATAATTAGCTTTGTTCATTTCTTTCTTTTTATTAACAGTGATTTACAGGTTATTTCAAATTGCATTCTCTAATGGCAGCTGTAAGGGACGAATTTACGTAAGATATGACTCGCTCAATGAAACCAAACTGCCATGTTTGCGAAAATTGAACATTTTTACCTGTTTGATTAATTTTGTAAGTCACCGCAAGGTGGTGTATCTAAACTTTATATCAGTGAATAGCTCAATTTAATTCTTTTCAGTTTTTTTTCTGTACAACATACAAATGCAAAAAATAAAGTCTATTTCATGTCAAATTTAAATTTTCTATCTAATTAAACAAAGAACGTCTACTATTAAATTAGTAATGTTAAAGCATTACACCCACTTTACATAATCTTTAACCTTCTGCTGCATGATGAAATGATACTTTTTGACAGTATATTGTTGTAATACTTTTTGATTGCTGTCCATCAATGTAATAAAAAAAAGTTCCTAATTTTTCTGACACCGCATAAATCAGGGCTTTACATTTAAATAGTTTTGTAGTTAAAAGATGGCCCACAATATCAACAATAAAAACAATAAATTTTAAACATGCAGAAACCCTATGATCAGAAAAAAAAATTTATCATTAAAAACATATTGTACATAACGAATATACCTTATCTGAGGAAAACTAATTCAAACAAACGCGTTAAGAAATCACCTCTTTTGTGCCACAACCAATGGTGCGCCAAAACTTCTTTCACGTTTAATGAAATGTGCGAAGATCCACCGGATGTTACAACGTTAAGAGGAAATAAAATTTGGTGCCAACGAAGCATTGTTCTCTTGCAATAATTTCCGGCACATAGGAAAACGACTGAAGAAACGTCGTTGCCAACTCTTCTTCTGTAATAGTATCAGAGAACTGCTTCCGTAATTGCTGGTGGAGTGGTTTGGGAATTTCCTAACACAAGCTATTTCCTATTCTGCGCGAGAGGATTTACTCGTTAATGAGTTTTGTTTTTCGGTCTTAGCGTTGTGATTAATTGTAGCAAGGACAATAAGGTACTTTGACGGTGAAGTAGGGTATGGTTACATAAACGATTTGCATTATTGGACGTTTTGGTTTGGGTGGAATTGTGATAAAATTTGTTATTTCCTTATCTCAAAAAGAGGTTGCGCATTTCAATTACGAGAAAAAAAATGTATGTGTGCAATTTCTTTAGCATACATTTTTGCTGTTACACCTACCAGAGTATATTTGACACGAGAAGACTGTGAAAGTATAGTTAAAATTATTTATTTAATAAACCAACTGTTTGACGCATACAATATTAATTGCGAGGTTGGACAACTAGACACGTTGAGCTGCTACATTGTGTTCATAATGCAACCGTAATTGATATTTTCACATGCTTTCGATGTGAAACAATTTATTTTAAGGGTAAAGAAATCTGTTGCCCTGGAAAGGCAGCATTAATTTCGGTAAATTGGGTAAAAAGCCCTGTGAGATAAATCGTAATTGCTCCTTTTTTATTTAATACTATATTTCTCAATTAGCATCAAACGAGCTGATGTGTGCATCACATGACTTCCTTTTACTCCAATTTAACGTCATTTCCCTTCTACTGGCAATTTTTATGTGATTCAATAGTTTACTCTCTAAATATCACCAACAGTGGCCAAATTGAAACAGATTAAAAAAAAGAAAAGAAAATCACCAAATTTGTCACCAAGTTGGCGACAAAACTTGGCGACCAAAATGGTGATATATCGCCAAGTGTTGGCCAAATTATAACACCACTCGAGTTTGCATTGATATTAACAATGATTTCCCCCGAAAAAGGTAAAACAGACCCCCTTTGGAACATCCGAATGCAACCAAAAGGGAAGGTGCACACCTAGACCCCACTAGGAGTCTACGTACCAAATTTCAACTTTCTAGGATTTATCGTTCTTGAGTTATGCGACATACATACGCACATACATACGTACATACAGACGTCACGAGAAAATTCGTTGTAATTAAGTTGGGAATTGTCATTACGAATATTTCGCGTGTCTATACATTCTTAGGCACTTATCCACGTGTGGTCGAGTAGAAAAAAAAAAAAACTCAATATTCATTCGGGGGTGAGTAAAATGGATATTAAGGTCGATTTTTGTGTCAAAATTTTTTCGCGAATACAATACTTCCTGTTTTGTAAAAGGAAGTAAAAACTATTGTACGGTATTCCGTTTTAAATATCTTGGTTTTATTATTGGTTGAATATCTTCCGCATATTAGATATTTATTCCATTTAAGTAATATAGCAGAAGGACAGCAGTGGCGTTAAATAATTTACCCGTTTTATTTGCACTTGTAAATATTTTTTTTTTAAATTAAAGTTCAGATTGCAAGTGTATGATTACAGTACGTATCATTAATAAAGAGAAAACAATTAACTGAATACAACAGGACTCTTGAACTATAAAGGTTTTTTTTTTCAAACACTCATAAGCTCATCAATATTAAAATAAATAGTAAGTTTTTTTTCTTACTTTCAGAAGCATGGGAGTGGAGTTAAAAGATCCATCTGATAAACAAGTTTTTACATGCTCACAACATTGACTTTCGTTCTTAACTTAGTTACTTGAGTTTTTAATGTATCCTCTTGTTTTAGATATTTGATTGTAAGTTTGAGGTGCAACGTTTTTTTGACAATAGCGCTTGTTTAATGAAACTATTTTCAGATGAATACCAAAAGCATTACAGAAAAAAGTTAATAACATGGTTAGCTAACAATGCTCCTTTTCTATTTCATAGTAGCTAAAGCTTTTAATTTACTACCGAGTAGTGACACGAATGTTATATATGAAACTAAACATGTGTCAAATGAGTGGCCAACACTGTTATGTGGGACTATGACTATGAGGAATCTTTTCATTACATGCTGACAGATTTTCTGTCAGATTTAGGAATGATGTACCCACTTTTTTCGTTTCGGTTTTAACTTTTCGATAGTTTAAAATTGTATTTAATGCTTCAGGTAATCTTTAAGACAAAATGTCAACAGTGCCAAGTCACATGGGATTGGCAGCTAAATTGTATCCCTACATCTTATTTGTAAAGTTTCCGTACTACCTATTACTTTGCAGTTTTAAACTTCAATGTTTTGTAGTGACAGTACACACAAAAATCTACTCTGGTATTTATTACGGAAAAAATATATATATTAATTCAAAATGTAAGCTCGTCAAAACTTTAGGGTGCATTTTATTTTTACCAAGTACCTTTACATATTTTAAACGCTTTTTTTGAAAAAAGACCACCCGCGACTTTGTCAGAAAGAATAATGTTTTATAGTGCCTTAAATTTCATACTATTTTGTATACTAAGTTCGTCTTCCCATGACAGCAAGCGAGAATATACTTGACCTCATCTACAAAGTCTTTCATTGAGTGTACGCGTGGTTCTGCTGCCAATATTATTAACTATTTCAATTACCTTATTATGAAATATCACGCACCAAAGAATAGACATATTAATATACTGATATTCCCTTGCCTCATCAGTTTCTTCTTGGCCAGCTTTAACTTCCAGTTAAATATGTTTTATGAGGCAATTTTTTTTTTCTTTGTTTTGACGCTAATCAGCAGTTTAATGTTCGTGTGTTACACAAAATAGCAGTTTTTTTTTTAAATAGAAACGAGCTGATGTCTGCATCACATGACTTGCTTTTACTCCAATTTAATGTCATTTCCCCATTACTGGCAATATTAATGTGATTCAGTAGTTTACTCTCTAAATATCACCAACAGTGGCCAAATTGAAACACATTTTTTAAAAAATCGCCAAGTTTGTCGCAAAGTTGGTGACAAAAGTTGGCGAGCAAAAAACTGGCGATATATCACATACCTAAGTTCCTAGCCTAGTAAGCACTAGTAAGCCTAATGTTCGCCAAATTATGACACCACTTGAGTTTAAATCGAAATTAAGAATGATTTCCAACCCAAAAAAGGACAAAAGACCCCCTTAGGAACACCCGAATGCAACCAAAAGGAGAGGTGCACAACTAGACTCCACTAGGTGTCTACGTACCTAATTTCAACTTTCTAGGACTTATCGTTCTTGAGTTATGCGACATACATACGTACATACGCACATACATATGAACATGCAGACGTACATACAGACGTCACGAGAAAATTCGTTGTAATTAAATTGGGAATCTAATGGATATTTCACGTGTCTATACGTTCTTAGGCACTTATCTACGTGTGGTCAAGTCGAAATAAAAACTCAATATTCATTCGGGGGTGAGTAAAATGGAAATTAAAGTCGATTTTTGAGTGAAAATTTTTTCGCGAATACAATACTTTCTTTTTGTAAAAGGAAGTAAAAATAGCTGTGAACTGGGCTTATCATACATTAACAATAAAATAGGAGCAAGTTTCCCTAGCACGTGTTTCAAATTACCATTTCTATAAAAAACAGTATTTTTCAATTCTTTGAAAAATAAACTTTTCTTTCTAGTTTTCCTCATGATACTATAACCGAGTTTACTATAATTTGCTAAAGCGGAGAGCTCAGACTTACCTAATTCAAGAGAATCCTCAAAAGAACCGCACTCAAACAGGATCAATTGCCTAACGAGTTTCTGCCTTTTTCTTCTCTGTTGGCGGAATAAGAGTTGTCCCAAAATGTGTAATGACATTGAATAAAGAGTATCGTGTAATAGAAAGGTGGTGTAATAGGGACTTTGCTCCATGGATCAAGTTCTTAAGAATGTCTCCAGGCAGCTGCTATGTCTTATTTCGCAGATCTATGCAGTATTTTGCGACTTAGCAGTGGTTTTGTGTGAACGATATCTTAGTAAAACCATTTCCTGTGTGTAGTTAGCTCAACAGTAATATCCAAGAAATAATTATTTTTCAATTTATTTATTTTTACCAAAGTTTTACTTGAAAACCATTTCTAATTAACAGCACCCCACTCCCGCAGTATTTCTAAAAGTATCCCCCCCCAAAAAAAATAATTATTATTATTTAGGAAAAAAAGTGTTTGAAACAGAAAAATCGTTAAACTTTTATGTGAGAGCAAATCGTCTTTCCATTTAATAAAACGGCAGCTATGGTAGCATTTTTTATGATGCAATGACCATTGAAAAGAAATACATTTCTGACACATTATTTAAAGCAATTACTTACATTTTACACTAGTGGCACCCGCACGGCTTTGCCCGTAGTAGAAAATCAAAAAGTCTTTTGGTTCACCTGTTTGTTTACAAATAATGTATGATAAATTTCTCGCCAATTGACTTGCCCATGTTACGGTTCCACGTTACGATAACTTGGTAATTTACTCGTCCATCTTATGATAATTTTGCTCGGGAAAATGTTCTTAAAATTGGAATAGAAAAATAACTAAATCGAGTTTTCGAAAAATCGCTTTGAGCTGCACACCTTCATGCTACAAACTAATTCTGTGCCAAATTTCATGACAATCTGCCGAACGGTCTAGGCGCTATTCGCGTCACAGATATCATGACAGACATAGATCCAGACTGAGAGAGATCTAGACAGAGAGACTTTCAGCTTGATTATTAGTAACTAGTGATACCCGCACGGCTTTGCCCGTAATAGTAAAATCAAAAGGTCTTTTGGTTCGCCTGTATATTTACAAATAATGTATGGTGAATTTTCTCGCCAGTTGGCTTGTACCCATCTTACGGTTCCACGTTGTGATAATTTCGTATCTCGCCAATTGGCTTGTGCCCATGTTACGGTTCCACGTTATGATAATTTCGTAATTTACTCGTCCATCTTATGATATTTTTTTGTCTTAAAATTGGAATAGAAAAAGAACCATATCGAATTTTCGAAAAATCGCTTCGAGGTGCACACCCCCATGCTACATACTAACTTTGTGCCAAATTTCATGAAAATCGGCCGAGCGGTTTAGGCGATATGCGCGTCACAGACATCCTACAGATATCCTACAGACATCCTACAGACATCCAGACATCCTCCGGACAGAGAGACTTTCAGCTTTATTATTAGTAATAAAGAAGATAAGCTAAACTAAAAGCAGAGTAAAATATTTTTGTTACTTCTTCGAGTATCATCATAGTTTTCAATCCACTATATGCGCAAATAAAAACTCCACGACTAAAATGTAAATATTGTCATTAATGTTTAAAAAATAGGGGACACACCACATTTAAATAAATTAAAGCATGTAACAACTAAAGTCGTGCTTGTTCGTGTTAAGTAGAAAAATTGTTCAGTCATTATAAATATGAAATAACTATATCAATAATTGTTTAACATTTATTTAGTTAATATTTGTATTTACCGCACTAGCGCCTTCAAAACATGAGTTGTTTGGTTTTACTTTTTTATTAAATACGAAAAGAGAAATAAAAAGTTCCATCAAAAGTATTGAAATACTTTGAGTATGGCATATCGTTTTTCTCGCATGATTTTCATTCCCCGAAGATAAAACGGAAAGTACAAATGTTACATTTCTACAGACCTCATCACAGAACTAGGAAGCAAACCACTTTTCTCTCTTTTCATCTGACAGCAAGACTCGTCGGTCTTTTGTCATGAGTCCTAGGAAATTAAGTCTCGCCTTTTTTTGTGCCACTGCGGCATGAAAAGCGCTAATAGTCTCCTTTTCTCTTGATTTCCAGAACTGTGCAGCATTGAAAGGATTTTATTTGTAAGCCCAAGCAAAAATAGTCGCCCATTTCTTTTCAGTCTATTTGCTAGAAATCGGTTACATAAGAGTCACAAATACAACAAATTGGTTATTTCCATTTTTTTGTAATGTAATACGGAAAACATATGCATGTACCATTACATCATTGTAATAATTATCAAAGCGAGTTTCTTTCTGGCTTTTAAACATTCAGATGCTCTACCTTCATCTCGTAGCGTGCCCTTTAATATCTTTCACGCATTAATTAACTACGAGTAAATGAATAAAAGTAAATGCAAATATCTACTGCTTTTTTTACCATTGCAGATGATACCAGTCAAAAGAGGCTAATTTTGAGAATGGTTTGTCTGCATATGAGTGTAATGGTTCATTATTTCCTGCCGACACACTCATAATTTCATTAGTGGTTTTGTGGTGGCTTGTTTGTCACAAAACAGTACTATATGTCAAAAAAAAAACTATCAAATAAAAGTTTAGTGGCTTCATAGGTCGTAGGGTTTGGAACAGGATTAAATTATTTTCCTTGATAAACATAACTTCAATGACAACATCACTGACTGACTGAAGGTGCCATTGAGATTGTCATACTGATATTTTAAATACCAATGAATTCGTAGAGGCATGAATGTTCTGTTTATAGAGAGTTTCTTCTTTTCTGTTGCCTATTGGGAAATCGATAGAAAATGCGATTGTGACAAGCAAAAAATTCGATACGAAATTCTGAAATCCTGAAGAAGTTTTACAAATTTATTTTGTAGGGAAACAATTCTTTTTAACAGTATCATTATCGCTAACAAATGGATTGGCAACAGAGGGAGAAATTTTAATAACGTATCTGTAATAGCGTAATATTGTACCCAATTAGCAGGAGTTCCCAAAATACAACAAAATATAGATTCAGTTCAATTGTCAATTAAAATATTCAATTCCATTAAGTTAACTTGAATATTGCTAAATTTTTTACATTTTATTATTTTCCAAACTTAATTGTTCAATCGTATTTGCGAGATAATATACATTTGAAAGCAATTAGAGATATGTAAAATTTAGAAAGAATTTGAACTGATAGAAATACATTTTACAAACTATCAGGGTTAAACCTTATAAATTTCAATAAATATACAGTAATCAAATTGATGCTCTCAGAAAAAACATCTGAAATTTTAAATTTAAAAATAGTTGAGTTTAATTCAATATTATGGATTATAATAATAATAAATGCCAGATTCTTGATCTAGAAACAGGATATCTTGATTTGTTTACATTGTTTGACGGCTGCTGCTGAATGTTTCAGAATTTTAGTACTTTTCATGTCTTATAAAGGACAATAAAAATAAAATATTAATTGCAAATAAATTCTTGTGTAGACTATCGTTTTTTGTATCAATTACAACATTTTTCAAATTCAGGCTTTAGCAACACCAACTATTAAACTACTGATTTTAAGATAATTGTCTCTTTGTACCTGAAAACCAAGTTGACTTTGTATGGTAGATAGCTGGACAACAAATTGTTAAATCACGTAACCATTCTTCCATAGTTTTAGGAATATCAGCAAACTAAGACAAACAAAAATAATTTTCTGATTTTTGTAAATATGTAGTAATGTAGTAAGCGTTGTTTGACATTAAATTTATGATGTAATTTATGCATTGTAATGCATTCGAATATTTTCCAATTGCAATAATTGTTTTCTACGCAGTTTATCGTATTTGTTAGAAGGAATATATCTTTCTTGCATTTCTCAAAATTTCGAGTTACTAATTCCAAAGATATTCCCATGATATTTAATTCTAATAAGGCGGATTTGCGAAATTCCACAGAGTCAAAAGCCCCGAACGACAACGACGTTCGCCCAAACGGGAATAGTTAATCCAAAGCCTTTTGAAACTTAAACGAAACATTTTCCTTATTAAATTGTACTTCTCCTCGTTCGTTATAGAATTCATGAATTCTTGACGCTATTTGCTGCACTTATGTAGTTAAGGCAACTCATCCAATTATTTCAAAATGATATATCTTCTGGTGCCCAGGAGTCGTAGTCATTAGCAGTTTCGCTCATTTGTACTTTACAAGTAGAATTTTGCAAATTGGCATATCAAAGCTACATTTAACCTAAGCTCTTTAAATATTGACAATTACTGGGTTTTGTGAAGCAGAAAAATTAGGTAGCAATATTATTTATTTATTTTAATCTTCATTTTTAGCTACTTTTTCTTCTCAGGTACTACAACGTTAGACTAATACAAATAATGTTTTATATTGTCCATTAGTTTACTGAAATTCTGTATAAGAACATTTAATGAAGTAGAGCCTTCCAATTTATCAAAGTTACTGTTGTGAAGAATTAGGTACTACTACCTTTTATTATTATTATTATTATTATTATTTAAATTTTTGTTCATTTTATTGTTTCGCGAGAAAAAAAAGGAAAAATCAAAAGAACAGACAACATTTCAGTGTATTTTCGTAAAAGATTGAAGCACCGTATTATATATATTTCAGATAATTTAGACCTCCATCAGGTAAAATTACAGTAATTTGCATTCATTACTGATCAAAAATATTGAAAGATGAAAAACTTAAACTTTTCAAAATAAATAAATAAACAAATAGAAAAGTTTGTGTGTTTTTATTAAACGAGACAAACTTACAAAAGGAGATTTTCAAAAAATAAATTAAATTTTTGCATCATTAAATATCGAAAGACGTTTTTCAGAGCTTTAAGGACTGTTTCTGAAAGAGCTGATGCCGTAATAAGAGCCATAAGCGACCCAACAACATATTAAAAAATGCCTTTTGGTTCACTTAGACTTCATGAAATTTAAAGTTTAAAAAAGGGTTTGTTGTCTTGAGGAAAATTTTAGTATACTTCTCGAATTTGAAATACTTTTGACTAGCGGTGTAGTATTAACAACTATAAAAATATCGTAAAGTTATCATATTCACCGAGAAAACTTTACGTCATTATATTCCATTGTTTTATTGACAATTTTAATTCCTGTATGATTCATCATGATCCCTCATCATAGTGAGAACTTGAAAGAGTGAATTTTGTTACGAATTGCATTGGGTATTATACAATTAAACAAACAAGATGGTAAAATTAAATACAACACCGATTTTTTGCATATTTCTTTTCTTAGCTGTCTTTTTATCCATAAGCTCCCCCTTCGTTTAAAAAAGATATTTTTGTTCATGCAGTAACCTGCATGTTTTGTGCTATAACGCGTTTTTTTTTTTTTAATTTGCTTTTATAAACCTAGAAATATTTTTTTTTATTTCTAACAAAAAAATAGTGTCGTGTGAGTATTTTAAACAAATCCACTGTTCAACAAATCACTGTTAAACCCTGACTTGTCCTTTCACTCTATTGTCATTACTAATGAAGAGGGAACACATGAAAACATAATAGTGGTCACATTTTGGTGTTTGTGTGTGTGTATCATAACGGTGTCTAGATGTTGTATGGTATGTGAAAAAAAATAGTATTATTTTTTTAAGTTTGTATTAAAAAGCAATATATTAGTATTTTTCTCAATATGAGTGTCAATATTCCTAGATGACAAAACAAATTACTAATGCTCTTAATGTACAATTTCCTAGAAACGTTAATTACATAACATTGACTATTTAAAGTAAGAATTAAAGCAAAATCTAACTATCAAGTGTGTATTTATTCAATTTTACTACAAATATTTTTAGTGATAACCATGCAACAAAAGCATTTCACCGAAAGTGCTACATTAAAATTTTATTAAAAATTTATTTTTCACAAGAGCCTATCTCCTCTTACTTATTAAAATATTTATTGAAGGATGAGGTAGTTTTAAAAAAATCATTTTTGATAATTACTTTTTCAATTTCACTCAGAAACAATCTTTCTTCTTTTCTCTTCCCTTAATACTTTAACTCTGTTTACTGTAATTGCTGATGTTGAGTTCTTACGCTCTCCTAATTCAAGAGATTCGTTCCAACAACCCAACTCCAGACAGGATCAATCGCCTAACGAGTTTTTGTCCTTTTTCTATGGCGACAGAATAAGAAATGCCCCTGCACCTGTGATGACATGGCGAAAGAATCCTCCGGAATAGAAAGGTGGTTTAATAAGGATTTTGTTCGGAGGATGAAGTGTTTTGAAGAGATTCTGTGTCCTATGTTGAAAAATCTGCGAAATGTTTTCTCCTTTAGTATTACCTTTTTTTGTAATTACATGTAATGGAAATTGGTAAACGTTTGTTTTTCCTTGATTTTGTATTTGGGGTTCTTCTTGTAAAACAACAGGAAAATACTTTAAAGACGCATTACATTATTACATTGCCTGTTTGATGAGATAGTATAATTCACGTGTATTTTCCATCACCTAATCTTAATAAAATATTGTATCGATGATGTTGAAAAGAGAGCATCTTCTTAAATAAAATGGAATCTAATTAATGATTTCTCTCAAATGGATAATTTTTGTAGGAAAATGTTTAGTTTTATTAACTTAGAAAGTATCTGAAATTGTTAAATTATTTCAAAGTACGCCTTAAAATTGAGTAAGTAAATTTTTCAAAATGGTTTGATGAAAAGCAGCTTTGTACTTCAAAACCAGAAAAAAAGTTATTATTTAAAGTAAGCTACACACGTTTTTTTTCCTTAATAATGTAGTTTTAATCACGTATTTATCAATATTGTACCAGAATTTACTGTGCCCTATTGCATGATTTACGTTTTATTACACAAAACTTATTTAACGTTATTTTGTATTTTTTTTAAATCAAGCTTATGCTAATTATCCACAATTAATGATGCTATGTAAACAAAATGCCAAAGATTTATGAGGTTTGGCATACACCCTTGTCTTCAAGTTGGACCAAACCAAATGATGCATTGGGTTCAAATCTGGGGAATACGGCAGCCATTCTTGACTTCCAATGAAGTATGGAAAATGTGTCTAGCACCAATCTTTAGTGCCTTTAGCTTCTATGTGTAGGTGCGAAATGGTCATCTTTTGTTTCCACTCATCCCTCTAAAGAGCTTTTGTGACCAAAGTAAAACAATAACGTTCAAAACGAGTTTGCGATATGTTTCTTGATTAATCTCTATCCTTTTATCAACAAAAACAAGTGATTTCGTCCCACTAGCACGTATGACATCCCAAACCATTACAGACTGGGGTTGTTTGACACCGTTCAACAACGCAAGAAAGTCTTGGAGACAAGTATGTAAACCTCATAAAACTTTTCTTCCCTGAAGAAATCCTTATTAAAGTATTGCGATAAAGTATCAGCAAGTGATTTCGGCACATAGTAGAAAATTTTGTGTCCTTTTTAAAGGTTATTAAGGCTAAAGATAGATACTTTGAAAAATTTTAAATACATCAGACGAATTAATGTATTTCTATTCATTTTTATGTTTGGTCGTAAAATTTCCATTAGAATTAAAATTACAACGTATCATGTGTGCCCAAGCTATTGTCACCTTGTATTATGCAAATATTTACAATCAGCAAATTTACAAGACTATGTAATTTTACCTTTTATTCAGTAGGAGCTGTGACATGAAATATCAATTGCTGAAATTAAGGCTTTGCATCTTGAAATGTCATCAATGTTTAACCCAATTTAATGTTCTAAAACATGTTATTGCAAAAACAATGTAAACTATCGACATTGTTTAATTATCTCCTATTGACGGAAAATTGTTATATTACACTAAACTTTTATGCTCTAGTTACCACAACTGAAACCTAGTTAACTATTCCTAAAGTTCAGATAAGTTTTACACTACATTTTAACTAAATGGAAGCTTAGTTAAAATTTAGAACTAGCTGAGCTGATGCAAAAGTTCCGCTAAGTCAGAGAAGCTTCACTCAAGAAAATTGTTCCCAACTCCTTTTAATGTTTCTCTTTCTAATTCGTCGCTTCATATTAAGAAGTAATTGACTGCAGAATAAAAGGATCCGTTGTTTTCGTTAAATTAAACAACGTGATATTTTGTGACTGCTAGTTAATAGCATCATATTTGGGGCATTCAAAGTGTAAATACACATTTTTTGTGGAATGTTTTTCTGTTTTACTTCCTTTTACGAAGTAAAGGAAGTATTCTATTCGCGAAAAAAAAATTACCCAAAAAAAATAGGTCTTAATTTTCATTTTACTCGCCCCCGAATTAATATTGATTTTTTTTTCTACCTGACCACACGTGGATATATGCCAAAGAACGTATAAACACCTGAAATATCCATTTTGGCGATCCCCGAATTAATTACAACAAGTTTTCTCGTGACGTCTGTATGTACACATGTATGTGCGCATGTGTGTATGTGCGTATGTGTATCGCTCTTAACTCAAAAACGGTTTGTCCAGGAAATCGAAATTCGGTACGTAGACTCCTGGTGGGGTCTAGTTGTGCATCTTTCCTTTTGGTTGCATTCAGATATTCCAAAGAGGGTCTTTTTACACCTTTTTGGGGGAAATCATTGTTAATTTCAATGCAAACTTTAGTGGTGTAATAATTTGGCAAACTCTTGGCGATATAACGCCAAGCTTTTGGTTGCCAAGTTTTTTCGCCAACTTGACGACACATTCGGCGTTTTTTTTTTTTTTTTTGAGTAATCACGATTGCTTATTGCTTTCATTTGACCGTCCTTGATGTCCGGTTCCTTTTTAGAATGAACCAGTGGCCTCTGCAGCAACGCCGTCCACCGGAGGACGGAGCTGCTTCTCTGGTCCAAGCACTGTCCATCGGAATCCCCTCCTCCTAGGCGGTGGCGTCCATGTCCTGCATAACCACATTCTTTCACACACACGTCTACACACAAACAAGTCTTTGCACACATACACACACGTAACCGCCCAGGAGGAGGGGCAGGCTTGGGAGGACATGAGCCGTTTCGAAACAATAGCCTCCAATGAGTAGGGTCCTGTAACAACTGGTGATTGTGAAAAACATAATTCGAATTCAAAGTGTCAGAATTCAAATTAGATATATAGATACACACATATATATTAATATTTTTTTTTAAATATGGTTTCATGATAGCCACTAGAGTTTTTACGTGCAGGACCAATTGTCTGATTCTCAGTGGAATAACACACTATTTCTTTCTTTTTAAAACTATCACTGACGAATTTTAGTAGACGAAGTAGGGAAATTCGGGGCAAAGTGAAATGGACAAAAAATTTATTCTGCTTTTAGCGCCACATATCTAGTAATACTTTAACTATGTAATAACACATGTAGTCTATTCCAGTCAAGATAAAATAGCCTCTGAAAATCAAAAACTATGGTACTGCAAGCGATTTTTAAAAATTGATACACGTACGGTAATATTTTGTTGAAAATCAAAAAATGTTTTTGCCATTATTAAATGATAAATTTCTTGTTATTAACATTTGAAATATTAATTGAGTCCTACTATATTCAGTGCCGTATTTGTTTGCTTAATATTATGCTTTAACTGTGAGGTACAAGCATTGTACAGTTAGTCATGTGCACGCGGGCCAAATACAATGCTTTTAGGTCTACATTTTAAAATTAAAAGTTTTTTGACATGTTTTTTCAGCTCAAGATGGTCTTTTTTCAGAGAAGGAATGCTTTACAAGTAAAAAAAGTGCTTCATGGAAGTACTTTCAAATTACTCCCAAATTATTAAAAATAAAACTAATAAATATTTTTTTCAAAACTTAATACGGAATAATACAAAATAAAAAGGTTCCATAAATTTATAAAATCAGTACAAATTAGGATTTTAATTCAAACAACATTAAAAATTAGAAACTGGAATGAGATCAAAATACCAATAGGGCGATTTTTGAAAACATTTCCCATGCATAACGCTAAGCTTTTTATTTTTAATACATGCTATAATATACAATCAAAGCATAACAGTTAATCCCATATTTAATTAATAGTTACTTCAATAAAATTAAAAACTTAGCGTCATGCACGGGACATTTCTTCGAGAATCGCCCAACAGAACTTGAATTAATAGGAAATAATTTTAGAAAGTATGAACTTTTATGAAAAAAATATGATCACTCAGCGGATTTTTGAGAAGAAAAATAGTTTTTTCTTCTTTTTAATAGGAAAAATAATAATGATAGGTAAACCTTGAAATTAAATGAAAAAAAAAAGTTGAAACGAAGAGGAAAATTCTAAAAACATTTCTAAGAAATGTTCTCACCATTTTTTATGACTGATTTATTCCCTACTGAATGATAAAAACACAGAAACAACTGTCACTTTTTTGACGACCTCATCACAGAACTTGTTACAGCGGAAAAAAAATGTCTCTTTTTATCTTGCAATGAGACTTGCGGGTCTTTTGTCATGAGTCTTAGGGAATTAAGTCTCGTTTTTTTCCCCACAACTGCCGTAAATGAATCTCTGATTGGCTCCGTTCTTCTTGATTACTAGCAAAGCGAAAATACCTAGAGGGTATTTTTTATTTGTGAGTTGCAGTAGAAGTAGTAAGTTTTTTTTTTTTTTGATGTCATCATTTTTCATCGAAAAGCATGCTAAAAGAATAAAAAGGCGTTAGTTTACTGTTACATATTTTTTTGTCATTTACTGGCACTGTTTATTGATTTTTCACTCACGTATAAAACCAAAAACAGAAGAATGTAAAATACTCTCAGCAAAAAAAAAAATATTTCACTAACGGTTCTATTTTAACAAAACATTTAATTTTCAACCGACAAATTAAAAAAAAAATCCACTTCAAAAACATTTTTTAATCCGAAATTCTTAATGTAATATAAGAATTTTCATCATACGTCTGGAACGGTAAAACAGATTTGTACTGACTTACCGTCTTCTTTATTTTTAAGTTTGAAGTGTTTTTTTTCTTTTTTGAGAAAACCTTTTGATTTTCAACACTATGTCATAAAATTTCAGTTGTGTTTCTGCCACAAAATGCTTACCTCTGCTCCTGCAGAGAAAAAAAGGTTCTGCGTCCAGTTTAGAATAAAACATATCGTCGGCATTTGATGTAGAGCAGTTAAACCGCGGTTCCATGCACTTTGTTATTTGAGCTTTTTTTTTGTGGGGGGGGGGGGGGGGGGAGAGTAACAGACTAAAACGCACACTTGAATTTATAACATACCATTCAGAAGTAGTTTGTTATTTGGAGGTAAAAAGCCCCTAAATAATTAACTATTGATGCTGCAGGATCATTGTAACTGCGCCCATACACATACTTAAAAACACATAATGACTCAACGTCTCGCTGAACAGTATGTTCTTTAACATTGATAAACTACGTAAAAAAGATAGTGATCTTGAAACTTCTTGAAATAAAATAAATCATTAATCTGAGAAACTATTAATGTGACTCCTCAAGATAAACAAATGCAGTTACCCTTTTAAGAGTGTTACTGCAATTATACATGTGACTTAATGTTAAAATTTCTGTGACTAATTTATTTCCTCCGAGTAAACAAAGACCTAAAGATTATTGACCGAATTGACACATTCCTTAATTGCATTCAACTGTTCTGATACTTTCCTTCAGTTCATCAGCCATGTTTCTGATGCGAGTCGTCAGAAAATACTTTCCCTTTTCCTTCCTATCTCATCCATAAAAGTGAAAATAAGTATAAACATGGGATATATATCTCTTCTACAAAAAAGGATAGAATACATAAAGCATTCCATATGCATCGCATACCATTTTCTGTGGCTGACTTCCTTTTCTGAATGATAACATGGCGAATACAAATGTTTCTAGCTTGGCGACCTCATCATAAGAACTTGGGCAAGCGAAAAAGTTTCTTCTCTTTCCATCTAAAAAGAAAACTCGTCGGTCTCTTCCATGAATACTAGGAAATTAAGTCTCATCTTTTTTCCGTCAGTGACATACGAAGAGTTTGATGTTTCTGTTCTTCTTTATTTTCTGAAATTGCTGCAGCATTGAGAAGATATGAAGATATTTTAAGCTTAAGAAAAAACAAGTTTTTACACATTTGTACTTTATTGAAATATTCTATGAATAAATATTCGGCATTGATAGTTAGAGGAAATTTCTTCTCAAATCTTAATTCAATGGTTACAAACATTTTTAAACCTTCCGAAACACACACACACACACACACACATATATATATATATATATATATATATATATATATATATATATATATATATATATATATATATATATATATATATATATATATATATATATATATATATTTGCATACATGGTGCTTTTCTATATGATAAAAGGTTTTTCCAAGTCAATCTTCTTCATAAGTTGCCTTTTATGGAGATGAAAGATTTCGTAAATCTTTTATCATTCTATATCATTCGAAAGAGCTTTTTTTCTGAGCAAAACAAAGTTTGTAAAAATATTATTTTCAACTAATTAGAACAGAAGCTATAAAGGTGAGAGTTAGCAAAGAGGGGGCGGAGAAAAAGAAAATGTTTCTAAATATTATAATTTGTATTTATTTATTTATTTATTATATTAATATTACTTAAGATACATTTATTTTGTGAATAAGTTTTAAAAGGCATTAGATATTCATTCTTAGATTAAATTAAATTATTTAACCATTTTATGTACTGAAAGATCTTTTTCCTTGTTTCCTAGCTGTAACTCGAAATAATGAATGTAAATACAATTTGAAGTATTAAAAATATCTGCACAAATATTATACTATAGTCGGAAAAAAGGAAGAAAAAGAAAGAAAAATACAATTTTCGCAAATTAAAGTAATTTTAAAGAGCAAACTAACGTATTTATTTGTGAAATTCCAAATACTGCAAAAATATTTCTTCTGACAAGCACAGATCCTTATGCTAAGATTTACATTACTTCTTTCGCTGCACCTAAGTGTAAAATTTTTATTAAGATAATTGTATGTTTATTTAAATATTTATTCTAAATTTATGTCTAGAAGATTTTAATGTTCTGAATAATTCATTTAAAACAGTATGGCAGTTCATAAAACATAATGCATATATATGTTGAAATATTTGTCTGAAGAAACATCTAACGTTTTTGATAAAGAAACTGAGATTTAAGAGTGTAATATCATAAACTAGCATACATTATGTAAATATATAAATTTTAAGGTTATGATTATGCAGCTGGGGTTGTCATTATTTTAATTCATTTCTATTTATTATTAATAATACTTTTATTACTTATTTTAATTCTTGCCCTTTACATTTTTTTCGAATACCTTATTTTTCCTTATATTTTATTATTGTTCAATTTCAGTAGTGTGCATATTAATGTCAAGCATATAGATATTTTGACAAATCAGTGTTCAGTAAGTTTGGATCAGACCTCTAGACATGAATCATCAAAATAGTGCGATAGGAAATATCGATTTTTTTCTTCAAGCTTAAAATGATGTAAATATAATCCTCATATATATAATAGCGAATAATGGAGTAACGCTTCTAACGTTACCAACATTGAAACTCGCGCCACGCCATGATATTTTCAAAACATTTTTGTTTATGTTTGACATGCAGGCAAATGCTTTACTTTGACTAGGCTGAACTGGATCCGGTGACTTAACTGTTTTACTGGTAAGACTCATTTTAGGAGAATGAAGAAACGGAAAAAGGGTTAGTAATGAACGCCACCTACTGGAGTTTAGGGTTAATCCACTGGAGTTATGGTTACAATTTCAACTATCAAAATATCACCAAACAGGCAATTGCTTCGTTCAAATGTAGAAGCAATTTCCACCCGTCATACTTTGACGGGCGATTTTCTAAGTTAAATAATCGTTAATTTGAGCACTGAAATAGAAGGTGACCATGCTTTAGACACTATATTTCTTTTAATTACATCGCATAGTGTACAACTAAATCCCTAGTTTTGCTTATCTTACGAGCTGAAGTTTTAGCTTAGGCGACATTCCCATTTTATGGGCTTTCTTAAACTGATAAGCAAAAACGTTTATGCTCGTGGTTTGTCCTATAGTGTATGACTTTCTTTTTAAATAGCATGGAGTAAGAAAACACTTAAGAAATTAAGTTTTTTTTTAGGTATTTTTTATAGCAGCAATTTAAAAGAGGACGTTCAACATAGAGAAAAGTAACAATAAGAAACAATATAATTTAAACTCAAAGATTTCAAGAACTTAAATACACGTGTTTCGGGGTGAAGAAAGCCCTTTTTCAATGCAGATCAGTTTTTAGCTTTGAATGTGAAGTCATCTGTTCAAAGTCTTTTAACAAATGACTTTATATCCAAAAGCTTACTATTCTGCAATGAAAAAGAGCTTTCTTCACGCCCAGAAACATGTGTCCTAAACGTTTTAGAATATGTGTATGGCATACATTGTTACTCATGGTTACTTTATTGTATTTATTCATTTATTATAGAGGAAAATTTGGGCACAGTATGCTCTATTTAAGGTCCAACAAACATTCTTGATTTACGTGCCTTCTGTAACTTCTCCATTCACAACGATAATTTTATCGTCTAATTTTATCCTAACACATCCCCGAAGGAGCGAGCATACAAAATATTGTCGAATCAAAACTCCTTCCTTTATAACCTTTTAATAAACCCGCGGGACAAGCTTGCCCAAATCTACTGAAAAGTTAAACTAAACGCTTTCCTCACTAAACGCCGTCCCCCTCGTAGTTAGTTATGAAATTCATGAACCTTTGGACGCTATCTTGTACAATTATGTAGCCATGGAGATGAATCCAATTATTTTGAATATTACATTTACTGAAGTTAAGGATGCTGAGTCATTAGCAGCTTCGCTCATTTGTCGTTTCCAAAATAAAACGAAATTTTGCTAATTGGGGCCTCTGCGTAACATTTATCATGAATTCGCGATCTCGCTGTACACTACGAACAATTATTGGGACTTCATGATGCAGAATATTTCTGTCAAGAATTATTGAAGTCTCGTTTCGGTCTTGCGTATTGTTGCTTTAAATTAATAATTTTCGTGGCACTTTCTGGAAAAATTTACATTGAAAAATTATTTGATGTTTGTTGCAAATTGATCAGCTAAGCTTATTGTTGAATTTTTTGTGCTTCCATGGCTGGATTTCGTTTGGGAAAAATAATGCTGTAGTGGCGTAAAATGTTGCACAGCCAAGCTCGAGAGTGTAATTATATACAACTCAAATTCAAAATAATAGAATATCAGAACTGTTTGAACAAAACTTGTCCCTGAAATGAGAAAAATAAACGCATGCAAATTAAAAAGACTAGAACTCGTTATGGGTAAATCAATTTAAAGAACTTTTCAGATATTTTTTAACAACTTATGGATTATTAACACATTGGAAAAATTGATAGGATTTTTATATGGGTCAAAAATTAGAATAATCTATTCATTCAATGTGAACTTTAAAAAGTAACGAAACTATTTGCATACCAGTTATCCATTAGTTTGTCACAAGTAAGGAGCTTGGCGCCCGGACAATTTTACGCTCTTTTAAAAGCCTTTTATTGCTCAAAACGGGTCGTCAATGTGATAAATAAGAAAAAAAACGAAGTGATATATTGTATCATTTCTTAAAAAAAGGAAAACAAAACACTATCCAACTCAATTCAAATGAACGTTTTACAATCTATGGTATCTAAGGAATATAGAAGGACTGACTAACTAAAAAGTAACCGAAGTAAACGAGGTAGAAAAATTGTAACACCTTGCAGAGATGAACCCAAATTAAAGTAAATTGTCCAAAATAATCGTTGAAAAATGCTGTTTACGTCCATAAGTGTTGGAGAGCATGTATAGTTATCTTATACACGCCAACTACACTTGGATGATTGCATAAACTGCAGTTTTAATATTGCGGATCTACGAAGTAAGACCAAAGATAAACATGTAGCAGAAACGTGCGCGACTCTCCTGGAGCAAAGAGAAGCTCAAACAGGGGCAGCTAGTGTTTAAAAGCATTATATTCAGTGATGAATCTTTTTTTTTGGAAACTGTGAACAAAAGAAGGGGTTCGTGTTTGTCGTTTAAAAAGAAAAGCTTGTAAGAAATCTAGTGTAAGACGTTCTCTCCACTTTGACACATCCTTCTTGGTTTGCGGGTGCATGAGGGCTGCTGGAATTGAAAAGTTATATATATATATATTTTTTAAAATGAAACATTGCGTAACTTCCCTAGTTTATCAATAATTCTGCATGATACTTCATCTGAGGCACAGCCGTTACACATTTAGCGACACATTTTATCTTTCAGCAAGATTCTACTCCGTGTCGCATCTCTAAATCGACTCATTCATTTGAAACAGAAAGATGAATTTCGGTATTAAACTAGTCCAGCAACTCTACCAATCTCAATACGATCAAGAATTTGTGGTACCATCAAATCTAAAGAAAAAGGTTCAAGACCTGGTGCCCGCCAATATAATTGAGCTCGTTGGCGCATTGAAGAGGGTACGGAAACAGTGACAGAAACGATTAATGTAAACAGATGGTAGAATACGTGAGAGAAAGGATTAAAGCATTAAATACAGCAAAAAATGACGCATTCTAGTATTGATATTGTTCCTTTTGAAAGTGTTTTCCCCCCTTTAATATAAATATTCTATTTTTTTGACTCGATGTAAATCTTCATCATTATAAATTTTTATAGCGATGAAGATTATTATTCTGTCTAAGATTATTTTTAATTGAGTATATTTGAAATGAAATGCAAACTTTAAAGTTTAAGAAAAGGGGTATGTTCAATTAACTTCCTAATTTGCACTTATATTTGGTTAGCATAAGCTTTTTTCCAAAAAGTGGGAAGTATTCTATAATTTTGAATTTGGGTTGTATATGGGAGTTAAAGAGTATCCTGTCAGAAAAGCAAAGATTTTGTTTAAAGTTTTTCTTTGTGATTATTCGTTTTTTCTGGATTATAACTTATCGGCTTATCAACTAAAAAGTTGTTTATCAAAATCTTAGTGTTTTACGCTTGAAAAGTGACGAGTTAATGCAAATAGATTGATTTTTTTGTCGCTATGACTGGATTACTTTTGGTCAAATTAATTCTGGTAAGTTGCGTAAAATTTTGCACAGCAACGGCAGAGCGTGTAATTCCGTACCTGGGAGGTAAAGGGCACCAAGTCACAAAACAAAACATAGCTTGGAGATAAGTTCAACGTCTTTCTTCTCTGGTGATTTAAATTGCTGAATTATTATTTATAAGAAGAAAAAGGGAAATGTTTTACACCATTGACTAAGAGCATACACATCTGATAAAGATGATGCTTAAAACACCATTTTGGAAAACCAGACTTTGTTTGACCCTTTATATCCTTTGTATATCATAAAATATTCATGAATGTAAGAGCAACGTAAAGAAAAAATCCTTAAAATGAAATTACATCCTGTTTCAGAAAATTCGGGTACTAAATCTTGACCCATCAATAAGACCTTATATGATGCATGAAATTGCATATTTTGATAGATAGGTATGTGGAAAAAGTCGTAAAACGTGTGGGGATGAAACGCAAAGGCGGGAAAAATACAGACTCTAAAAATAAACAAAAATGCAGAAAGTTCATAAAAGAAATCTAACAAATACTAAGTTGTGCCGCTCAGAAGATTCCGCCAATGAAGTTTCATGCATTTCCCAATAGACAAACTTAATAATGTGCTCTCATGAAAAGCACTGTACGCTCACAGATTAGATAACATTTATTATGTGTTTAGTCGCATACAGCTGATGATATTTGTAATTATATTTCTTAATTTAGACTATTTGTAACAGAACAGAAGTGCTCCAATTAATTTCAATGGTGTTTAAGCGAATATTAAACCCGTGAAAGGAAAGGGGGGGGGGGGTAGGACATAACAGGGGATGTGAGATCTCGGAGATCGCACTTTTTTCTATGTTTTTAATCTTGTAATTTAGATACATTCCTGTTATTTCCCCCCATTCCTGTTATGGTAAGGCAAGGCGAAATTTTAAGTATTTGGTACGGATTCAGAAAAGGGAATTGGAGCAAAGGCTGGCAGATGACATTGATGGGCACCCTAAGAGGTTTTTTGCTTACGCTAATTCTGGGAAAGCTCGAAACAGTCAAATTGGGCCTTTGGTTGATGAGTATGGAAATTTAATCCAAAACGATAGGGATATTGCAAATGTTCTAAATAACTTTTTTTCCAGTGTGTTTAACGATAACTGTATCTCAACAGTTGACACTAACAAGACACAAGCTATTATACAGCTTGAGGATTTTGTATTTTCCAGGGAGGAGGTTTTATTTCATTTGAAAAAGATTAAAGCAACTAAAGCTCCGGGACCAGATAATATCTATCCAAAAATTTTAGTTGAATGTGCAGAGGAATTAGTGGATGTTATTTTGAATATTTTCAATGCTTCTTATAACTCGGGGACGGTGCCAGAGGACTGGAAGCTGGCTAACATAACGCCACTCTTTAAGAAGGGGTCTAAAGGTATTGCTGGGAATTATAGACCTGTAAGTTTGACTTCGGTGATTTGTAAGATTTTTGAAACTTTGATCAAAATTAAGATCATGATGTTCTTAGAGACTAATAGTCTGTTGACTAGTTTGCAGTATGGTTTCAGGAAAGGTAAATCCTGTACTACTAATTTATTGCATTTCTACGACAAGGTTACCTCAGCTTTAGATAACAAAAAATGTGTGGATGTTGTTTATATTGATTTTCAAAAAGCTTTTGACAAGGTACCGCATGTTGCTCTTCTCAGCAAGTTAGTTGACATTGGAATAGGAGGAAAAACTTTACTTTGGGTTAGAAATTGGCTTACTGGTAGGAAGCAAAGAGTAGTTGTGAGAGGAAATCATTCTAATTGGAGTGATGTTTTAAGTGGGGTTCCTCAGGGATCAGTTTTAGGGCCTCTTTTGTTTATTATATTTATGAATGACATCAATGAAAATATTTCTGGAAGCATGAATTGTTTTGCTGACGATGTAAAAGTTATGGGGATTGTCGAAAATGAAGAACAAGTAAAACAGCTGCAAGAGGATTTAGATCATATTACTAAGTGGGCAGACAAATGGGGTATGGCAGTTAATGTAGGGAAATGTCAAGTGTTACACTTAGGTCATGGAAATAAGCGTATGAGATATCGTTTACAGTGTTCAGTCATAAATCAGGCAGAAAATGTTATGGATCTGGGTGTCTTTATAAATCAGGACTTCAAGTTTAGTCAACAGTGCAGTATTGCTAGTAACAAAGCCAACAAAATGCTTGGGT
Organism: Uloborus diversus; assembly: GCF_026930045.1. NCBI lineage: Eukaryota > Metazoa > Arthropoda > Arachnida > Araneae > Uloboridae > Uloborus > Uloborus diversus. Next base: position 149,276,862 of record NC_072735.1, on the reverse strand, counting down.
TCATCAATAGATCTATTTCTAACAAATCTAAGAAAGTTCTTCTGCCTTTATATAGGAGTTTAGTAAGACCTCATTTGGAGTATGCTGTTCAGTTTTGGTCGCCTTATCTGAAGAAAGATATTTTTGTATTGGAAAGGGTTCAATGAAGGGTAACTAAATTAGTAAGGGGACTCTCAGATTTAGATTATGATACCAGACTTAATAGGCTTAACATGTATAGCCTGGAGCAAAGGAGAGTCAGAGGGGACATGATTCAGTTATTTAAATTTATCAAAATGAAAGATGTAAATGGATTAAATTTTTGCGGGGAAAGCAGGACAAGGGGTCATTGTTTTAAGCTATTTAAATCTCAGGCTAACTTGGAAATCAGGAAAAACTACTACTTTAGCAGGGTCGTGGGCACTTGGAATAGCTTACCGGAAGAGGCGGTAATGAGCAAGGGAGTGGATAGCTTTAAGAGGGCCATTGATCTTCATTGGGGACTAATTAATTGACTAGGACCAGCCTAGCTGGGCCCAGAGCCTGTTGCTGGTCGTCACGTTTGTATTTGTATTTGTATTTGTATTGAATGATTTTTGAACTTTTATTTGTACGGAAAACAATATTTTTGAATTTTGAATTGAAATATTCCTTTTTCTAAGGCACTTTAATGGAACCTTAAGATTTTTCGAGAAAATTCATCTGCTGCAGTAAATAATTGACGAATCGTAATAAAAACAAACTTTGTATTTATAAATGATTTTGTTGTTGTTAGCATGTCCGTAATAAAGTACAACGGAAAGATTCGTACCATTGCTTCCAAAGGTTGGACTTCTTTATTAACAGATAAAGACAACTCAAGAAAGATTTGCAGCACACAGAGAGGAAATAACACCCAAGGCACCGGCGGGAATCGAACCCGCAACCTCCGGCATGTGAAGCGAAGCTTCTAACAGAGCCACGGAGACCCCTATAAATGATTTTATTTTAGATGTTTTATATGTACAGAAGTTTTTATTGTAAGAAAATTTATTACATCAGATTACAAGAAAAAATTGGCGGTTCCTTAACTATTAGAATATTGCGTCGTATTTCGAGGAATAATTCAGCTCTTATTCCCCCTAGGATATTCATAACTTTCGCGAACACTTCAAACAACTCTCAACCTAATCTGGAATATTTTACATATATTTCACGTAACGCGGTTCAAATAAATGAATCCATCTCCGCGGTCCTTACCTAAGAGCCATGTATACTAGGGTGTCCCAAGATATAATGGCGAAAAAAAAAGTTGTGAAATCGAATACGCATACCCTCCAAATTTTTTCCTTTTCACCTCAGAAACACGAGAAAAAATTTTTATTGCAATAAAATAACGAGAACACGTGCCGACTTGAGGTCAAAGTTGGACCTGAAATCCTGTACAGCGACTACAGTGGGAAGATTGCTAACTGTATAATTCCTTACTACACGTGACATCAGTTTATTTAAAGCAGATATTTACAACAATATCAGACTACAAGAAACATTACTGTACATATTTTAATTTCTATGTTTGCTCTTTGCAGTCAGGATAGAGCTTCCGGTGCTCTTAAACGCAACGAAACACAAATTGTTTTTGTTCCTCATCAGCTGTAAGCAAACCATGAAAATCTTGCATCATTTTTACCGCTCTTTCAGCTGCATCGTTTACTGCTCTAAGCATTGAAACAGTCTTTTTCACATCAAAGAATGAAATATTATTGATCATACCATAAAAGCTGGATGAATTTTTGTAGAGCAGCTTTTGAGATGATTGGGTCCACATTTTCGTACACTTTTTCAAAAAGCACAAACCTTTATTGGGTGCTTTGACTGCTAAAATGCATTGAAGCCATGGTTTCAAGTATATTGTTACTACAAGCAAGCAGACATCAAACAATGTTTCATTTTCCTTCGTATCTAATTTTAGTTGTGAACTAAATAGTAATAGTTTTAGGGAGTAAATCGCTCGAGCCGTCCATCGAGCTTGGTGCATGGCTCCCGATGGTCTTATTTTAAATTCATTTTCTGTATCTCCACCTACAAATATGATAGGCAGTTCTAGCAATTCTTGATAGTCATCCCTGACCATAATATTAGTGAGTTCAGCACGGTAAAAGTCAAGTAAATATTCCAAGTTAGGCTACAGTTCGTAACAACTCCGCAGCTCCTGCATAGTATTGTATTTTAGTGGGATAGATCAGTTCATATATAAGATGGTGGCAAGCAAAGGAAAGCATTTCTCTATCAAATATTTGCTCAAGAATAGCGCAAGAACCACTTAAAGGACCTGTTTTGGAAGCTGTAGTATCACAACAAAGAGTTTTGTACTTTGTCTTCGAGATTCCAATCTACAGGGTTCATACAGGTCATGGAAATCCTGGAAAGTCATGGAAAAAAAATAAGCGAGTTTCAGACCTGGAAAAGTCATGGAAAATTGAAATTTCCTTTGAAAGTCATGGAAATTTATTTCAAGTCATGGAAAAATGTCCTGGACAGAGATAAAGTAACAGTAACTAAAAGAGCATTAGAAATCTTTAGTGATTTAACAGAATAGCACATAAAAGCTATTAAAAGTGGCAAATTGAAAGATCTCAAAATCAAATCTGAATTTTGAAAAATCATTGTATCCACTTCTGTCACAGCCGTTTGCCTTTTTTGCGATGTGATTTTTACTATTTGGACATCTCTTATTTTGAATTACTGTTATTTTCAACACTTCTTATGTTTTACATTCTGTAGTAGCAAACTTGCACGTTCTTGGTTTTGCCACACCCCTCATAAAAAGCAATTCAATTGCATCCGAATTCGATTCCATCACTCGTAAGAACTTTGTTATTAAATTTATCAGAGTTTATTTTAATTTGCTGAAGGTTTTAGATCAGGCGATAGAATACAGAAAAGGGGACTTCTAATACTCTAAAACAGTAGTGTACAACATACGGCCCGCAAAACTAATCCATGCGACCCACTGCTGCGTTCAATGTCAGAAATCATTCATGTTCTGGAATTTCTAAATCTATTAATTTATATACATTTGAAAATGTGCAAATAAGTAAACAAAACAAGTACTTTTGCATCAGAAGATTGATTCATTACTGAATGGTTTTTTCAAAAAAATATCTGGTTTAGAAACATAAATAACTAAACTATGTGGCTTTACTTTAACAGGGTGGCGACAGATCAGGGAGATCAGGGAAAAGCCAGGGAACTTTATTAATCAGGGAAAAGTCAGGGAAATATCAGGGAATTTCGAAAAAATAGCAAAAAATCAGGAAAAATTGATTTTATGAAGAAAAAAAAAATCTTTTTTTGCTTTACGAAATTAAGTACTCTAATTCCCTATGCATTTTCTGCCAATTATCTGTTCAAAAAAAAAAAAGTAAAATTACTGAGGTGCGATTATACACTGCTGCTTATTTGTACGTCTTTTTTCCTTAATGTCAAAGTATTGAGTCTTACTTATTAATCACAGGATGAACTTTCTAAGATTTCTTCTGTGTCTGTTAGGTTGTTTATTTTACCTAGCTTGAAATTTCCTTTCACGCTTTCAATGCTACTTAAAATAAACAACTATACAGGCAAAGAGGAAGCCTTCATTAATGCCTTAGCTCCTTTGCCTTTATTCCATTGTCACTTAAGTAAATATTTTTATTTTTTTTATTGTCAAGATGCTGTATTCCTACATTAAAACTTATGTTCTTAGAGAAACACTCCCTATGAATGAATGTCAAATGGTTTCATCTGTTTTACATAAATATGTCAATTAGTTATATAAGAATAACTACATCACTTCTATTCTTTCATTATTCTTACAATAATTATTATACTTAGTAAGTTACCGCCTTATAGCAGGGCTAAGGCAGAAATACATGAAATACACCGCCAGCTCAGGCCTCGGCTGGAATTGACTGAGCTGGCAGTGTAATTCAATTATTACACTGTTTGAAAATTTAGTTCAAAATGATTTCAATTACTTTTTAGTTCTATCATAAAACACATATGTTTTTAAGAATGATTTTAATAGTTTCTTAAAATTCTTATGCTAAGTGGTTTCTGGAAGTAAAGTTTTTTTTTTTTAATTTTCTATAATCTTTCCATGTAGAAAAATTTTATATACGGTTTTGTAGGCGTTCTTTTTCCAAAAAAATTGACTTGATATGTTTTTTTTAACCATTTTATTAAAAAAGTAGCATTTTTTAAAAATATATCTTTAGTTTAACAACTTTATGCAACTTAAAATGTTTAAAATACTGCATTTTGTACAAACATACACTGGATTTCAAGTAGAGCAAAGAAAGGAGACCATTGTTATTAGTAACGTAAATCAGGGAAATTTGGTAAACTTAATCAGGGAATTCAGGGAAAAGAACTTTTTTTCACAGTTCCTGTCGCCACCCTGTTTAAAGAACCAAAATACTGTCAAGTTAGATGGATGATTAAATGCACTGTTGACACTGAAGGCAACTTTTGAAGCAACTTTATTGAAACTTAGTGATGACTCATTCACCCTTTGTCCCATTCATTATCATTCTGCTTATTTATAAAAAAAATTAGACATTTACGCATCATAATTTTTGTTTCACTGCATTTTTACTTTACTTAAATTTAAATGATGAAGACAAATAAGAATAGTTTAGTTTTTTAAGTGCACACTTATATTTTTTACATTACGAGTAAGTGCTTCAATAAGGCTGTGGCATTCATGTAGACGTTTTGTGCTCATTTCTAAAAATTAGCAAGTTTGAGATTAAATAGTGCTATTCTCTTCGTAAACAAGGTCATGAAAATTTTTATTGAAGTCATGAAAAAGTCCTGGAAAAGTCATGGAATTTTTTCATCCAAATAGAGTATGAACCCTGAATCTAAAACTGCCTTTCAAACAGCCTGTGTTTGTTCTTTTCCTGTAGAATTATCCAGTTTAGACTCAGCAATGAGTTGATTGTCACATCCTTATGAAATAACTATAAATAAGTGATATTCTTTTGATTTTTGAGCACTCAAAGCAGGCAACAGTTTATTCACTACATGTGGTACCTTGCACTGAAAATCAATTTTTATTCTTTCCTCGTGCTCCTTCCGCTTTTCGGTTCAAATTCTTTGAATTGAAGATATCTATGGGAAATTCATCACTGTTACACCCAAGTGCGTCAATAGTAGCTTCAAAAATAAACACATAATCTCGTATACTTGGACACCAGTCCAATGCAGCAACTGACTTTGGAGTAATAAAATCGCTCCCCATTACATATTTACTTGTTCCAGGTTCTGATAATTCTTGTTCCAGGTTCTGGAATACTTGTTCCAGGTTCTGGAATACTTGTTCCAGGTTCTAATATACTTGTTCCAGGTTCTAATATACTTGTTCCAGGTTCTAATATACTTGTTCCAGGTTCTAATATACTTGTTCCAGGTTCTAATATACTTGTTCCAGGTTCTGATAAACTTGTTCCAGGTATTGCTTTATATGTTTCAGGGAAATCTTCTGAATTAATATTTTCTCTAGAGCTCGAAGAGGAATTTTCTTGTACAGGTTCATGCAATTCCGAGGATGTTGAAGCGGAATCGTATTTCATGCGCCTGTTTTCTTCTTTGACAGCTCAAAGTCGAGCCTTTTCCTCTTTGTTGGCCAGTTTTTTATCCATTCCACCTAAAGTGACCACATCGGCAGGACTCTCTTTGGAATCGCAAGAAAATCCCATCTTCCTCTATTTTGACTAACCGAAGTGCATCAGCATGTGCAATATTGAATAAATTGTTTAAATTACTCTCAAATTCTTGTTGGTGCTGCATGAATACTTCTTGCAGTTTTTTTGCTTTTTTTTTTTTTTTTTTTTTGTAAGTCTCTCCAAATTTGATATAGGTTTCTAAGTTTATTCACAGAATTTGGTTACGATTTGGTGGGTATGAGTGCCTTTTCCCAAAAGATGATGTATTCCCGAATAGTAAGATTGGCACTTTCACTGATGGTTAAATTTACTTCTCGAATGTTATAAAACAAAACAGACAGAACTTGTCCGTTAGAGGGAAGTTTCAAACTCGTAATTTGGTGTTTTACGACTCCTATTAAAAATATCTCTTTTTTCGAACTTTGCAATTCCAGTGCCATGTTTCGTTCCCTATGGAACGACTATACTGCGCTCGCTGACCGGAATGTATTCGTACTGACACGTTTGACGGTTTGCGAATTGCCACGGATAAGCCCCCCCCCCCACACACATATATATTTTTTTCTGTTTTCATTTGTTTTCTGTCATTATTTACAGCTGTTTTGAGCTTCGCAAAGTATCGCGTCGCCAGCGTTCGCTTGCTTATGAATACACGTACTATTTACACGTTTAGGCCTTTAGGCTCAAGTCGGCACGGGTTACCGTGCTTCAAATTGCATGAAACTTTTTTTACAACAGTTTTGATGTAAAAGGAAAAAAAAGAGGGTATGCGTTTAAAAAAAAACGACTTTCACTTTTTTGGGACACCCTAATGTATACTACTGTACTGCCGAAAATTGTAGCACATAAGGGGAAATGAGGTCTCACACACCGTGCCTCAAGAATCACTTTTAAAGAACACAATTTGACTGAATTAAACGAGTTGATACACCCCACAAAAACTAGAAACAGCGTCGACAGTCAACGAATCAAGAAAATTTAAAGTGCAAAAAATGTGCGATGGGGGTGTTTCCTTCAGCCAAAAGTTCCACTTTTAGTAACTGAAGCTAGAATAAGCAAAATAATAATAATAAATTGAGAAGCAGAAAAAGAAAAAATTCTCAACAGTTTTTTTTTTAATTATTATTTTTCAATATTCGATTTTGGAAATAAGGCGTGGTCTCTATGACGTCATACGTGAGGTATTTTGGCGCGCTACTCCATTGGTGAATTGAATGTTTACGTATTGTTAAAAGAGAGGTTGCCATTAAACAAAGTATTAATAGCAATCATAATGATCATTTTGAATTAAGGTTTTTCTAAAGCAAACATGGAATTCATTACTACCATTACGCTATAATATTTTTTATTTTTATCTAATGCTAATGATTATTCTTGTCTAATGACAATATTGAGGTCTGCACTAATGGCATCAGTGAATGACATTTCTTCACTTGTGATGTCATACGTAGAAGCGTAAAAAATAATATTGAATCTGCGCACCAATTAAAATATATTTTTTTAATATTAACTTTGTCAAATTATTTAAAAAAAATGTTTCAAGCCTATAGTTTTTAAGCCTATATTTTAAAAGTACTTTAGTCTTTTCAGAATGAAATACGTTTAAAATTTCTGAAACAACCGAATTCTTAAGTATCCGAAACGTTTGTTCGCAAAAATCTATCGCTCTATATCAGTTTTATTAATATCGTAAACATTTAAAGAATTAGTTTTGATATGACAGCAAGTTTCAGCAAAAAGACTCTTCTACCAAAGAATGGAATGTGAAAATCGCTTTAATGTACATGATGTGGCTATTCAAGTATCGATTTTTTCGTTTGGCATGGTGTGTCAATATTCTATGTCACGTTTTGCATTCCTACAATATTTGCTTTTGAAGACTCGTTGTTTGTACAGACAGTTTTTTTTTTAATTCTTTCATTCGTCGCGTTCAGTGCCATTTACGATTTTCCTCACATTAATCGAGGATTTAAATTTTACATGGACATTTTGAAATACTGGTTTTTCTTTAACTTGTTTCAATTTATTATAAGTCATGATGTAAAAAATAAGTCTTTAAAGTTTTAAAATATAAAGATGTTTCTATCTATTTATTTTATGACTTTGGTAAATAGCAAAAACAAAAAAAAGCATTAATCACGATTTAAATCAAACCATGTTTCTTAAGTCTTTGAAAGTAATCTTTGGTTTAAAAAGAAAATATAGAGAGGCAAATCACATGTCATAAATGATATTTCATTTATTTATTTATCAAGGCAAATATTATCTATTTCAAAAAGTAAAAATATCCTTAAATAGTGTTTTCTTTGCCCTATGGAATATAACTTACTTTCTTACTTTATGGCATTCAAAAAACATTTAATTAATCAAATGTACACTTATAGCGGGTTAACGTTAACAAGCCAGAAGCACATATAAGGCAGTGAGAAATAAAGGGATGTAAGTGGACCGTTTCAAGTTTTGAGTAAAACGCTTTTATATCCTAGGTAAGCTTGTATTGATTTTTTTTTCTAAATCATGCTATATCGCAGCACCTACCTGGGCTACAAGTAGTATTTCTTGCCCCAAAACAAATGAGTGGTTCACCTACCATATTGGACCTGGTTCTCACGATTTTTTTAAATTTGACACCTACAACCCTTTGTTTCTCACAGCCTCATATGAACAAGATTAAAGAAAACAGGATAATCATCATGGTTCAAATTAAATAGCAATTATTTTGATTTGGTTAATAACCAATACTCTGTCCATTCAAATTGAACAGTAACGTAAAAACAAGAAACTCATTTCAGAAATATATAACCCTGCTCACAGTCAAATTTCAAGGTTTCGTAGCACATTTTAATCATTGGATGAACGAAAATAAAGCGCGTAAGACTGCACAGAAAAAAAGTGCGTTTTACTGTATGAAAGATAGTCTTAATATGCAGCGAGTTCTCACTTAACCTGCAAGACCTCTAATTTTTGCAAACGTCAGTCCTAGATGCATGCTTGCCTTTGAATTGAGAAAGGGGTTCCTTGAAACCCCGAAACACGTATATTCCGAAATCTGTTTATTTGTGCTAAACAACGATGGATATTTCCTGTCATTGGAAATTTGTCTACTCTGACGTACTAAATTTTGAGGAGTGCACAAGAAATATAATGTTGGGGTAACGAACATCTACTAACCGTAAACGCGGGCTACTTTGGCCTAGATTTTTAACTTTTCTCTTTCTATTCTCAATAATTTTGTAACTATTAATATTTGAAAACTGTGGAAACTTGTTTTACGCATCTAGAGGTCTTTTAATTTAATTTTTGAATAGTGATCAGAGTATTTCAAAGTATTTTTACCCTTTATTAGTGTTTTTTTATTTGGGTCAATGTTACCCTTGCTTTTGGGTTACTTTGGCCCAAAGTGGTTTTCTCAATTTGAAATCGCTGTAGAACTAACTAGAGTCAAAGAAATACGTGTGCTCATACGAAAAAATATTTAGTTTAATAAAAGATACATTTAAAATAAGTTTGAGTCACACATATTTGTTTTAAGGAAAATTATTATTATTATTGAAATATGTGTGTGCATAACTAGTTATTATATCAGAAATTACCGAAGGAGAACAGTCAACTTTTCATCAGTTTTGGAGGTTGAATAATTTTATTAAAACAACACCCATTTGTAAAACTAAGGATCCTAAATTTTCGGTCACTTTCAAAAAATTTTGTGCAGTCCATGCTCTCAACACTCACTCCTTCTTCTCTCGCATTAGCAGCTATCTCTGGAAACCTGAGCTCAATCCAGTCTACAAAAATAAAATTCCATACACTTTCCAACACATTTAACTACACTTGTAATGTGTAGATGCAACTGGGTAAACCTTTTTCTAAACCTCCTGCAACTTTTAATTCATTTTCCTCTTCCGTAATGAAAGCCATGTAACTGAGCCCTGATGAATTGAGTCTGCAATCTCTCTTTTTATCAGTTGCTGAGAATTCCGGGATTTTCCTTTTGTTTTTCCTGTTTAGAGTCTTAATTTTAGCTATTCTTTACTTTTCCAAATCTCTCTGGCGGATTTTTTCAAGTTTTTATGCCGGGCCGAAAGTAGGTCGTAATTTTTAGATAAGGAGATATGTTGTCATTGTCAATTCAAAAAAAAAAAAAAAAAAAAAAACTAAACAGGAATGAGAAGTACAACTATACCACGGCATAGAGTATTAAATAGGGCTCGTAAATAGGTACTTAGAAAACTCTTAGCTGATGTAGAACTGCTTCTACATGGAGAAGTTTGAGAGGTTATAAAGACACATATTGTCAAAATATGTTTAAAAAACTGCACCCCTGAAGGTCCCCCCTGATTGACAGAGGACGTTGTATCTTTTTATCCATTTGGGCTAAAGAAGGACCCTAAGGCCAAAGTAACCAGCGTTTACGGTACGTTACAAAAAAAAAAAACATCTCACCAATTAAGGGTTAATATGGAATATATGTAAGATTTTTCTGTCTCGCGTAGGGAGCGGTTAGCGTAAGGAATTTTATCCCATTTTCCAAACGAGTTCAACTTTGGCTTTTGTGGTTTGGAGCAATTGTAGTTTGCAAGTTCATTACATAAAATTGGAGGTATTTTTCTTTCAAAAGCTGTGTAGCCTTCAAAAAAACTTCAAACGCCACATCTTACTACGAACACACTAAGTTACGAGGAATTAATGCTGCACTTTAACTGCAGTGTTTCATAAATCATAAATTCTGAACCTGTGGCAATTTTATAAAAAGCTATACGCGTTGGGGAAAAAATTCAAAACGTGTTTAACGAAAATCGATCTATATTCTAGTTATCATCGTAATCTTTAAGCTAGGAATAAAGTTATGTTCTTATCGCATAACAAATGCTTCATTTTTTCTTCTTCGAACATCTGGAGAAAAGTTTTTCAGCGATAGTGATGTGCAGAAAACGTGTCTTCGAGAGATTAGGCGAAGATAATCAAGAAAAGCGATGATTACTTTCATTGTTTTAGTTATTTCTGGGAACACTACTAATGCAGTTACCAATTATTTTGTTACTGCTTGGTATGATAGAATTTTTTATGCCTGAATAAAAATGTAGTAATTTCAAGAAACCATCAAAAGTCTGAAACTCAGAAATGTTTCTCATTGTCTCAATAAGTAACTTTGGGGTTTTAGATGTATTTGAACATTTCTATTTATCATTAACTTTAAGATAATGAATTGAAGTAATTATTTTCACTAAAATTTTATCTGGCATGTAGTTGACAAAGACATCGGTTAAATGGAAAATACAGTTTGGGAAAAGTTAAAAGAAAAAAAGATCCATGGATCGCAAAACCTCCACGTTTTCTCGTAATAAATCATCAGTACGTCACATCAATGAATAGTCATTTGCAATTGCTTAAATTTGAACAACATTCTGTACATTAGTCTAACAATTAACCACACCAGGCCTGCAAAATTCGAGCCTTCAAAAAAAGTATTGTTCAGTAATGAATGACTATTTGACGGTAATGATGATACGGTAATGAGTGACCATTTGACGATAATGATGGTACGGTAATGATGGTAAGGTAATGAGTGACCATTTGACGGTAATGATGGCAAGGTAATGAGTGACCATTTGACGGTAATGATGATTCGGTAATGAGTGACCATGGTGCATGCATTTTTTTCTATCTCATAAGGGCTTTTCACACTATTGGCTTAAATATATAGAAAAAAAAGTCTATTTGTTATATTCTGGAAAAAAAACGTTATTTTTAAAATATCTGTAAGTTTATATTTCAAAGTAGTTTACACATCAAACAAATGAAAATGGCATGCTAAATATCTATATTAATTTTATAGTCAATTAGAACAGTTACCATTTTTAGTACAGCCTGGAAGGCATAATTTTCACTGTCTGAAACGGAAGATTATTCCATGCCTTTTTACCACTTTTTAAAATACTCTACACAACGGGAACACACTTTATGTTGAGCCTATGGGTTACCCTGATCACCAACTTTTACACCGCCTACAAAGTACAAATTGTCTTCCGCTGAAAATTATCCTTTCACCTTAATACAATATAGTTTGCATAATCGTAAATTCGAAGAGATTTATGCGATACAGTACAATAAGAATTTCGGCTTTTGAACAGTATTTTTGAAAAAAGCTTATTTTTAATGTTTTAAGCATATTTCCTTAAAGTTCTGTTTTTTCTCCTGTGGTGGCAAGATTCTAATATTGTTCTAATACTGATGAGTTAGTTACTTAAATTCTAACTTTTACGAGCGGGGGAATGATGTTTTCTTTTGTTATAATTCTAACACATATTCAATCTGACGCTTCCGAGAAGCTGACATAAAACTACGCGAACCTAGTAATTGCTATTAAGCAGCAATATTCGGGGGCTGGTGAGCTTCAACGAGCAGGGAGCGGAGCCCCCTAGCATTATACAAAATACAGACAAAAAAGGAACAATACGAGCTAAAGATTGGCTTTTCGATGGCTGTGTTTAAATTCACAAGCACACTCCACTGCATTGGAAAAAAGGTTGCTTGTAGCCTCAAAACACGTGTATGTCATAATTTGCACGTTTATACTTTCTTTACGTCGTTTATATCAGTAAAGTTTTAAACGGTTCATACATATTTGCAAAGAATACCGGAAGCATTATATTATAAAAGTACTACCAGCATTTGTTTTCCGAAAAAATCCTACTACTAGAAAAATTTTTTAACAGAAGTTTCAAATAGTGATAAAAATACAGTGAAGCCTGCTTATTAGAATATCGGTTAAAAGATTATCCCCCTTAATGTAATACATTTTCAATGTACCAAACAGTTGGTGTCTATTATTTTAATCCTGTTTAATGGAATTTTTCGCAAATTAGAATAATTTTTCATGGAAAATTGGGTATTCCATTAAGCGGCATCGACTGTATTAACCCTATAAGAAACTCAAACTTTATGACTTGTTCTCCTTTAAGCAATGTATTTCACTTTTATGTATAGCTAACCAAGTAAGTCAAGGAAAGGAGTTAATAAAAAGTGACCTAAGTATATTTCTCTTGTAACAGAAATCATGATTGCAGCGCCTAACTTTAAACAACAGTTTAGGTAACTGCTTTAAAACTCATTTTAATAATGAAAAAGAAAAAAAAAAGGAAAGGAATGAAAAGACGTTTTCAAACTTTTTCGCTTGATTTCTCTTTCTATAAATGATGGAACGGTAATGTCATTGTCCCTTTCTCGGCAACCTGAACAAGAAATGTGGGCAAAAAAAAAAAAAAAAAAACTCTCTCTTTTTTTCCTCTTCCTTTCTTGACGCAAGGCTGGTAAGTCTTTTGTCATGATTCCAGAAAGTTCTTTTTATTTTCCCTCTTCTTATCCTAGTGCCTTGTAAAAAGATTCATTCTTGCTCGTTTCTAATATCTGAAGGACCAGAAGGAGTTTTGTTTATCAGCGTACGAGTGGAAACAATCTTTTCCCTATTGTTTATTAGTTTTCTTCGACGGCATTGTGATTGTTCGGATCCCCGCTTAAATTGTTGTTTGATGGAAAGAAATACGGATGCGGATTCGGGGATAGTTGTGTGTGCAATATCTTGGGAGAGATTTAGATTAAATGCGGCAGAAGTTGTATTTCGGTATGGTTGAATTATTATTTACCTTCGCACTGCAAATATTCGTGATATGGATACCTCTCAGAAGTGGCCTCAAACATTGTATACACATTATAAATTTATTGTATATGAAAACCTTTGTTTCAAAAAGTAAAATAAATAATTTTTTGTCTTGCACTTTTTGGTAATTTGCTCTGTTTTAAGTTGCAGTCTAAAAGGGGACAATAAGAGCTAAAAATTGTTTTTTTTGGAGGCTTTTGAAACCTTCTTCCAAAAAGTACAATAAACTAATTTTTTGTCGTGTACTTTTTTACTAATTTGCTCTGTTTTAAGTATTGCTAATTTCAGATTTGTTGTCTATGGGTAATTCACAGTCAAATTATTTCTGATAAGGTGAACTATTTTTAACAGAAAAATAAATAAGTTAGTTGAGTGAAATAAAAAAAGGCACAAAAAAAAAAAAAAAAAATTTCCTTCCCTTTCTGGACGCAAGGCTGGTGAGTCTTTTGTCATGATTCCAGAAAGTTCTTTTTATTTTCCCTCTTCTTATCTTAGTGCCTTGTAAAAAGATTCATTCTTGCTCGTTTCTAATATCTGAAGGACCAGAAGGAGTTTTGTTTATCAGCGTACGAGTGTAAACAATCTTTTCCCTATTGTTTATTAGTTTTCTCCGACGGCATTGTGATTGTTCGGATCCCCGCTTAAATTGTTGTTTGATAGAAAGAAATATGGATGCAGATTCGGGGATAGTTGTGTGTGCAATATCTTGGGAGAGATTTAGATTAAATGCGGCAGAAGTTGTATTTCGGTGTGGTTGAATTATTATTTATCTTCGCACTGCACATATTCGTGATATAGATACTTCAGAAGAGTTCTCAAACATTGTATAGATATTATACATTCATTGTACGTAAAACCCTTGTAACAAAAAGTAAAATAATCTAATATTGTGTATTGTACTTTTTTGCTAATTCGGCTTTATTTTATGTCTTGCTAATTTCAGCTTTGTTGTCTATGTGTAACTCACAGTCGAAGAATTTCTGATAAGGTTAATTATTTTCCACAGCAAAAGAAATAAGTTAACAAAAAAAAAAAAAAAAAAACCCTAGATAAAATAAATTGAAATAAAATTTTTAGAATGATTAAAATAAATTTTTTCCTATAATGTAAATCGCAGCAAACAGCTATCGATAAAAGTCTTTAAAAAAATCTTGTTCCAAAGGCATTAAAGCATGCAAAAAGATTTCACGACCTCTTTCAATGGAATGTGGTCATGGTGAGTTTTAGAAATCTAAGCATCACAGCCTACTGTTTCACGTGCTCCATTTAAATGTGAAAATTCTTCAAATAAATAAGGTAGGCCGCGAAAGACTAATAAAATTCCCATAAAACTTGAAATCGTCCAGCAAGAAAATAAATGAACTAATTAAATTACATTAACAATAACATAAAAATGCAAAATGATTTGCTAAAACTCTATTTTTACTACACGTTTATCATCCCCATGTTACCGTAGTCCTAACATTATGCACGTAAAGCGAGTTCCGCTCGAGATCTAGGGTGTTGGTAAGTGACAGTAAGCAGGGAGTCCCTTGTTAAGCCTTGGTTTCTTAGGAGCCAACTCGCCGATCGTCGGCGACGCCGAGGAGAAAACTTGATTCTTCTGCGCATGCGCGCCCAAGCTAAACTGACGTTGTGAATGGCCACGCCGGAATCCACTTGACTTTGATTTCAGCGTCACGACGAAGAGCGACGTCGAAGATCGACGATTCGCTTCTAGTAAACCAAAGCTTTACACTATTAAGTTTTTGAAGAGCAAACACTTTTTCTAAACTTGTGAAAAATTTTATTAAAATGAGTCAAACGATCTTGATTTTACCAGAGTACAAATATTTATCTATACTTTCTCCAGTATTATTTTTAATCATATTAAAATTTCAAATTTTCTGATGAAATTCTTACAGAAAAAATATTTTAACAGTAACAGAAATATTTTTACTTCTCAATGTCACATTTCCGGTCTGACAATGAAATAATTTAAGTCTTTACAATGCTACCAGGGGTTTTCGAAACCAGCTCGGTTCGCTAGCCAAAACCAGCTCGTTTTATGCGGTGGTTGCATTCCCATATGTGGCGACTCGCTCACCAGCCTCCTTTCAGCTGTTTACTTTGACTGCCAAATTGGCGGGAAGAATTTTAAAATCGAAAGAACGCAAATTGAAGATTAAATTACATATGATAATTAATGTAGTGTTGATAGAAGACCCAGTAAAATGAGATCCTCGCGACATTTAAAAGTTTTCGATACCTTAGTAAACTCCAAACTCCAAGTAATTTTCAAGAAGATGCTTCAGACAGACAGGCAGACGCACGCACGTTTTAATTGTATAGATGAGAGTGAAATGGAAACTATGTTGTTGCCAATATCCACATAAGGACAACGCAAAGAAGTTATAAATTAATTTGTAACTTGTAAGTAGCAGAAACAGAGTTGACAAACTACATAAATGCTTGAAAGTACCTATTTGTAATTATTATTTGAAAAATTGTTTAAACTATAAATATTTGACAGAGAAGCATTTTGATTCCTTAGTTGCTTGCGATTTATTTCCAAGTTTTACATTTTATTTTTATTTATTTTATTTTTTTTATTTATTTATTTATATTTATTTGCACATAAACATTGCTTATATTAAAATTCCATTTTAAATACATTTTCCCCATAACGCAAACGAGGAATAAATCCAAACAAACATTAAAAAAAATATTTCTTAAAAATCAGACATATAAGGGGGGATTTAGATAGTAATATTCCAGATTTATGAACCGGAATCATTGTCACTCCTTCTTTTTATACTTTCAGTTCTGTCAATTTAAGGAGTTTTTCGGTTTAAAGTACAGAAATATGCTTAAGGTTTCTTATATATTAAATGAATTTGCTTCATCACTTTTTTCTCTCCTTGACTTAGTTAAGATAAGTGCAGATTAACTACGTAAACAACATATAGCCTAGAGTGGTTCAAAAATACACGTAAAAAAATAAAAAATAAATAAAAAAAAATTCCTAGATAACGGTACACCTCTCAATATTTGTGGATAGCAATATACTGGAGGAATTTTAGCTTCCTATTTTAACTGAAAGAACAGCTTCCCCAAACATAGCATGGGGAGGGGGGTTACAAAAAATACATCGAACTGAAAAAACAATGCTACATATTGTAATATACACTAGAAATACGCATATACATTGCAAAAAAAAAAATAATAATAATTAATTATTATAAAACAGCTGGGGAAATAGAACATTTCTCAATTTGTGGCGTTTTCTATGATACGGCTAATGATAAATTAAGGGGTCATTGAGCACCGTCTTAAAATTTCAGTAAGAAGTTAAAACTTTTAGAGCATAATACTATTAGTAAGTAAAAAAAAAAATAGGGAGTGTCCTGGACTATAGCTGAAAAAAAGTTTTTTCGAACCACCCTAATATAGCAAAAATTGACCCAAGTCAGCATTCCGGAATCTGTTTGCTACATTATTAGTCTGTAGTATTTTAATAAATTTTTCTTTTTAGCGTACTAATAATATTTTAAACACTCAAAAATATCTTTAAATTGTTTTGATATTTTTTTATCACCAGTGAATTGAATAAGAAAGAAATGTGAACATAAAGAAGCAAGAAATGTTTAACTGGTTGTTGATTTTTCATTCTAAAAGATGAAACTCAAATGTCAATGTCTCGTACTTGGCAAATGGAACAAGAAATGTGTGCAAAAAGCGGGAAAAGTCCTTTCTTTTCTTGACAGATGTCTAGTAAGTCTTTTGTCAAGAGGCCAGGAAATTATTTTTATTTGTGTTCTTTCTTTTCCAATACTTTGTAAAAGGATTCATTCTTACTTCTGTCTAATATCTTAAGGATAAAGAAAAGACTTCAGTGTTTCAACATTGTCCTGAGCTTTCTGAAAGAAATGCGAATTTTTATCGTAGTGTCTTTCACTTACTCCTCTCGGTGCTTAGCGTAGACATATTTTCGTGGGGAAGGGGGGGGGGCGTAAAATATATATAATGCAAATTCCGGCTTAAAATCTACGAAATCTTTTGTATAATTGATTTTGTACCTTTATGTAACACTAGTGGTAGCCACACGGCTTTGCCCGTAGTAGAAAAATTAAAAGGTCATTTGGTTCGCCTGTATATGTACAATTAATATATGATGAATTTCTCGCCAATTTTCTATGTTAAATGGCTCACTCATATCACACTTCCATGTTATGATAATTCCGTAATTTACTATTCCACGTTGTGATAATTTGCTCGGTAAAATGTTCTTAAAATTCGAATGGAAAAAGAACAAAATCGAATTTTCGAAAAATCGCTTTGAGGTGCACACCCCCTTGCTACAAACTAACTTTGCCAAATTTCATGAAAATCGGCCGAAGGGTCTAAGTGCTATGCGCGTCACAGAGATCCAGACAGACTTACAAAGATCCAGGTAGACTTTCAACTTTATTATTAGTAAAGAAAAGAGCTTTAACTTTTTCAGGTTAGTCTATCTTTAGGTTTCGAAAGTAGTTGAGATGTACCATTTGTTAGAAAGTAATCCTTCAATTTTTATGTCTTTGTTATTTATTTTCTTCCGATACGTCCAGAACATAACTTTTATGGAAAATTTAGCGGCATGCGCGAACTAAAGAATAGTGAAGTCAAGTAGTGAATTTGAGTAAGTTTTCGCTAGAGGTGAATAATGCACGCAAGTCAGAAGCTCACGTGTTGCTATGGATGTGAGAAAGATTTTAATCAGTTTTAAATCAAGCTTTTACCTCTTATCTTTTGAAGAGTTACCGTTTTGTTGTCCTTTAAAATAAATGTTTAAATGTGTATAGTTCCATGCGATGAATTGCCGAATTTGCACCAACTCTATCATTTCCACGCGTCAGTGGAATTCCGCTAGAAATCAATGTTTATTTCTCAAATTAATAAAAAAATGAAATGTAATTATATATAATTTACTGTTAAATACCTCTAACACGCAAGCTCTCAGTATGGAAAATGTTTAACACAACATAAGTCGAATCTCAATAACTCGAAGCTTATAACTCGAATATTCCTTTATCTCGAAGTTTTCAGCGTGTCCCAAATTCTATACACTGTTGTGAAAATTTTGCATAACTCGAACTACCAATAAATCGATTGGTTTTTTACCGGTACTTTGGGACTTCGAGTTATCGAGGGTTGACTGTATATGTTTTTTACTCAAAATTATTTTAACATGGAAAAATATTTCGGTCCTCTCAGTTTCGTGTTAAACGTTTTTTGCGGTATTATCTTAACGTTAATCCCCAAAAGCGACACTTTCCTATAACTACTTCTCCGATGTTTTTGCTAGTTATGACTTTTTTAAACTGACTTTTCTTTATAAAGTTGATGTTTTAACGAATCTGTACTATTAAAACCTTTTCGCATCTGTCTGCGTGTCTGCAACACTATATGCTCCGAAATATAAATTAGAGAGGTTCAAAAAAAATCTTTTTTTTTTTTTGTTTCGGAATTGCGTTACCTCTTAAAAGCTGTAGTTTGGTGTCCTCATTTGAGGAAAAATAATTCAAAAAATCTAAGTTCACACCATCAGTTCGCGCATAAGGCTGAACGTTTGAAAAAATGTGTTAAAAATTAAAATTTTCCAAAATAATAAAATTAGTTTTTTTTTTCTTTTGTATTTTTTCCTAAAGCAACAGCCATAAATTGTCAGTATTTGCGTAGTTTGAACCTAAAAAAATATTTTATAGCTTTTACAAAAGATATATAGTTTGCGCATACACCTCAGATTAGGCAGGTTTTTTAGCCCCATTTCAGGCGCAAGCGCAAACGAAAGATCTTATGTAAAAGCTGTAAAATATTTTTTTAGGTGCAAACTACGTTATATATGACAAATTATATCTGTTGCATTATGAAAAAATACAAAAAAACTAATTTTATTATATTTTGAAAAATTCATTTTTTAGCATATTATTTCAAACTTTCAGCGCCAGCGCGAACTGAAGATGGCAACTTAGATTTTTTCTTATACTTTTTCCTCAATTGAGGGTATCAAACTACAACTTTTGAGAGGTAACGCGATTCCGAAATAATGAAATCTATGTTTTCGAAACACCCTAATGTGAAAGTCTACCATGTCAATACCCGCACCTCTAGTTACCAAGTTACCAGGCCTAAAGATGTTAACATAACACACAAGCAAAAACTTAAATCGTATAAAAAATGAGAAATAATGTATAAAATGCATGGAGCGAGCCAAATACTTGAAGATCACGTGGACAAAAGTTCTGCCAAACAAACATTTCCATCCACAAAGACCGAATCGCTTTCATCTCCGCCATTTGAATGAAAATTCACGCGACGCTAACAAGAGTTTCGATCTTGTTCTCCGCAGGTGTCAAGACGAAAAGTACCGCCCCGATCTGCCACCCACGAGCGTCATCATCTGCTTCCACAATGAGGCCTGGAGTGTTCTACTTCGCACCGTTCACAGCGTCCTGGATCGATCACCCCCCAACCTCATCCAGGAGATCATCCTTGTCGATGACTTCTCAGACATGCGTAAGTACATTCCTTCTCTCCCTTCGCCTCGCATTCGCTTAGAATACGGAGTGCCGTTTCGAGTGAATGATAATGATAGTGGGCGTTAGTTTAAAGTTTCGAAGTAGAGGAATTGCAGTGAGGGGTGCTAAATTCAGGCTTCTGTTGGAGGGACAATGTATGCTTAGTGAAAAACATCAGTACATAGATTTTTTTTAATAATCTGACTAATTAAAACTTCCACAGTAAAGGTTGTTTGCCAGGTAACTCCAAGCTTTAAAAGTTTTTACTTTTTTTTTTCCCTCCAAAGATTTTTTATTCATTTAATATAATATAGAAGATATTGTACAGAAACACACATACAGTAAATCATAATATTTTATTGGTGCTTCCTCTGCAGCATCGCAGTCGACCGACTCCTCGATGCTGCTCCTCCAGCGAGCTGTTGAACGGTGGCGTCCATATCCTACACACATCCCTACACATGTGTGTGTAGGATATGGGAAGAAGTGTGTGCGCGCACCTGCACGCACACACTTCCGCCCACACACATGCCTGCCCATACACACTCGTGATTGAGAAAAGCATAATTTTAAAAAAATAATAATAATTGCTTTTATTTATTTATTTATTTACAGTAGTAGCACTTGAACATACATACATTAACTGGAGTGTAAATAGCACTCATAATAAAAACACCTGAATAGACGCAAAAATACAAAACATTAATAGTTAAAAAGTTAAAGATTGCGGCATGTTTGTTATGGTAAAATAATTTTTAAAAGTTATACGATATTACATGGAAGAATCATTAAACCACAAATTATCTACGTAAGACTACATTGTGCGCTAGTGTAATATTAAATAAAATACATTATTTAAAGATATGAATATTAAAAAAGTTCAAGATAGCGACATGTATTATGGTAAAATAACTTTAAAATCATGCAATTATTAACCCATAAATTATTTATGCAGTATAAAATGTGTTAGTGTGTTATCAAATAATATAAACTACTCAAAAATTTTGATATATTAATTTATAAAAACAGCCTTGTCTTGCGTAGACAAAATAAGAGTGAGAATCATATTCTCAAAGAGTTCATTAAACCATGAATGGTATAAGAAAAACTTTTTATTAAAAAATTATTTGCAGATTAATCATTCATAGTTACCGGAGCTGAGCGTTTAAAGTTAAAAAATAAAATAATTGCCAGTGCAAAGTATATCCAACACAGTAGAAATTGCCAAAATAATAATAATTATTAAAACATAAATGAAACAGAAACATTTGAAAAGTAGTTTTAACAAAAAAAGAGCAGTAAAAATTGAGAAATGCTGATTATTTTTGAAACACTACTTGGAAAAAAAATACGATAGTTTTTATCTAAACTATTTTGACTATAATCAGAAACTTTTATTTTTGCGAGACATAACCAACTTAATAGAGCTTCAAAATAACCAACTTCTTATCGACCTGGATCCTTAGTAACACAAAACTACACCCACTGTGTTTTAATTGGATAATTGCTTTTATTTTTTGATCTCGAATGAGAGCAAAAATACGGAAAACAAGCCCATTAATTTGAAATAGAGCACATTCGAACAATTAAAGGTTTTTTTTTTTTTTTAATGTTTACGGTGAAGAGAAAATCTGTGTTATTTTTTTGTAATTTTTTTTTTCAATTTAATACTTAAATGGTAATTGTCGAAACAAGATTGTTAAGTTTTTTTGCCGAACGATGTGCAATTAATGCAGGAAAACAAACGTTTTTATACTGATAAGTCTTTCGATCAAGATTTTTTTTGAATTACAATTAAATTAAAAAATCTGGTCTAAAAAAATAGCACTAAAATAAATTAATTAAATTAAGACTATTATATACCAGTTCATTTGCCTCATACACATTACAGAATTGTAGTATGCAAATAAGAAAGCTTGTCAAAGGTTCTTAATTAATACTGTTATTGAGTTATTGATATCATAAAACTTTAATAGTTAATTAACATTTACATCGTTGTATTTTTTTTCGAGGAGGGGGAAAGGGGGGATGACTTTGATTTAGTAGGTGTAAATAACACAAGTCAATTTTACGAAATAAACACGTTATAAAGAATAATATCAAAACTAAATGTAGTTGACCAATTTTTTAACCGTTGAAGTACATGAACACACATGCATTCGCAGCAGAAGAAAGGTTTATCGTAACCTCAAAACTTGTGTTAGTAATAACTTCAACGTTTGTGCTTTTAGTAGCGTTGTTGAACCGATATATTTTTTTAAAGATTCATTGATAAGAAACGTATAGAATACTGCTCATTTTATTTCCTTGAAGTACTAATTTAAGAATTAGTATAAGTTAAGTTATCTCTCTTACCGAGGGTAAAGAAAATTCATCAAGTGACTTGAAATGACGCATGCAAATAAGTAAGATGTTAACTAGAGTAACATATTGTCACATTGCATGCGGGAATTCACTTTTCCCGCCGTATGTTTTACGCCGCACATAGGGGTGTTAGAGCTAAAAAGCTGGTCAAAAGTCGAAATGTCAACTTAACCGATTGGTGTCGGCCTTAAGTTTCAAAACAGGTGGATAAACATGCCACTATGTGGAAATAATCTTTTTTCATTGAAACTATCCATAAAAATTTGCCAGCAGTCGGAACTTAACACTTTGATGGTTCGTTCGTTTTTGTTTATGACATTCGAGATTTTCAATAAACCTTCACCGTCTTATTTTTCGCGTTAAAATTAAGTTAGAAGAAAAAAATATTGTGGTTTGGCTTGGGGAAGGTTTGTAGTCTAGTATTTATCAATTTTTACTTTTTAAGACTGCTCTTATAAGAAAATATCGAAATTGAAAAATATCACCCCATTTTATTTCTGAGTCTGACTTTAAAAGTCCGAGCGTCAAAATGGAGTCGTATACTCTAATTTATAATATCCTGTAGTTTTCAATTTATGCACCTGAAAAAACTTGTGAACCCAAAAATAACCCAAAAAATGAAAATTTATGAAATTAATAGTCTGCTCTTTTTTTATCGCTTTATTATTTTTCTGTACAATGGCCAGCTTTTTGTGTAAAATACCCATCTGTGCGCCGTTTACGTTTTTCGCAGACTGTTACTGGAGCGCGGGTCACATAAAAGTACGTTTTTAGTACTAAAAACGTGCCGCGAACATTAGTTCGGGGCAAAAGAGACCTGCATGCAATGTGTTACAAGAACTTGTACGAAAAATATTTTTTAAGACGTACTACCTATTGCATTCTTTCTTTTTCGTTTAATTGCATCCAAAAAATCTTAAACCCCTTCTAAGCTAAATATAAAAAACTCGTTACGCACATTTGAAAAAATATATAATGATAAAAATACTACGAGTAAAGAAAAAAAAAATAAGAAGAAGCGCATTTTCGAGGCGGCAAAAAAATCTTGAATTATTTTTTTAGTTAATAGAAAGTAAAAGTTTAGTAGTTAGTGTAGTTTAGTTAGTAAAAAAACAAAAACTAAACCAAAAAAGTTAAAAATAATAATAATTTAAAATAAATAAATAAAATAAACAAATAAAACCAAATAAATTTTGAATTAAAAATATGCTTTACTTTTAATATCTTAATAGAAAATTTGAAATTCAGAAAAATATTTCTCGAGTTTTCATTGAAAAAAACGATTTTAAAAACAGTCATATGTTTTATTTATTCAAACTAGCGCATGTAGTAAGTTACATAATGTTTACAACTGTTAAAAAAGGAATAAATTAAAATACAAAGAATAAGTTTTTGCATTTCTTTATTCTTTCAAAAACTAAAGAAAATAAGGGAAATCATGGCACACAAAATTTTAAAAAATGTTCTAATATGTATTTGCTTTAACGTCACTTCTAAACCTCGCTGATCATAAAATATAAATGCATTACAATTTCGGAAACGTGCATCACTCAAGTATCGAATAAAAGACATTAAATGAAATATTTTTTTTCAACTCTACATTGATGAAAAATAAATGTTTTCCTAAATTACGGTATTCAGTTACCTGTAATGGGAGTTTAAATGTTTCGTTCTGAAAACTTAAATGAGATGTTGAGGTTTTTTTCCCTCCTGAGTACTTAAACGGTAAATCGATTAATCGTTTTCTTCTCGAAAATGTCCTGTCAGAGACGGAGAAACTCTTTAACCGTTTATTTTTACCGCTGTGTAATTTGATAAATTGCGTCGAAAAAAAATGAAATACGTATTTTAAGTAATTCAATTAGCTTTATATGACAACAATATTTTGCGATACATTTAATTTGAAGCATGATGACTCGACATAAGTAATTTGAAGATAGTTTCTATACGTATTAAAATATGAAGTGAAATATCAATTAGCTTTTCAGCACAAATTCCGAGTAAAGAGACATGGAAAATTTGTGTTTTGCAAATTATCGTTGGTTTGTCTTTCATTTGAGATAACCTTATTTGCTTACGCGTTATATAATCCTTTATGCAAGGTTTAATATTTTATTTGTTCCATTTCTTATTCAGTTTCACTACTTTATTACTTCTGTAGTTCGAAAATTGATACAGTCGTTCTCACTCAAAGGGGTAACGGATTTTTGAATACCTATATTATGAGAATAAAAATATGCGAAGAAAAATTTTGCTTCATAGAAAGAACGGACACTTTAAGAGATTTTTTCTGCAGAGCATACACTCACAATTTGGAGTGAAATTCATCTTTTTTCAGCAATGTGTTACTTTTTTTAAGATTATCTATCACAACTAGTTGAACCTCTTTATGGTGAACGTCTGAGGATTCAGCAATATGTACACTGTAACTGATGGTATTGAACACTGGTATCCAAATCTTTGAAGGAATATTTTTCAGCACCTGTGAAAACAGTGATATTGATTGCACATAATTTTTGTTTTCATTATAAGCTCATTAAATAGAAAATAACGTAAATATTTTAAGAAAGAAAAAAAAAGACAATTACATGAGAAAACATAATTTTAGTTTATTCAAAAAGTTAGTGATTTTCGGATGATACACAATTTAGTTTACGTTCGTCAAATTTCTTATAAATAATTAGTGGGCAAGCTGTTATTACAAAAATTTGCTGTTGATCCTGTACTTGTCTTTTTGTAACCAGGGAAAGGGAAGAAGAAAAAGGTGGCGCTTTAGATAGCTTATCTTAGTTGGACCATGAGCATGAACGAGAGAAACTGAACATAATTTGTCATGGAATGCTATCGTTTGCGCTGATTTCGTTTTGCCTTTCTAAAATGTAAACTAGTAATTCCGCACTGTATACCAATCTATATTTAAAATTCAAGTAATCTAACTTAATATTTTATTAAGGTGATTGATAAAAGAGAAAAATGCCTCAATAAACTCTTTTCTTAAAATATGCAAATGATTCGGTAAAAATGTTTGCCTAAATTTTCTTAACTAACTACCAAACGGCACGACCTTGAGGGTCACAGATTTGGCTAAATTCTGGATTTAGGTTAGTATGCACTAGATATGAACCCAGGTAAAGCGGTTTGACTGCATAGGCCCTTGTTCAGCTGCAACGGCGGTCCAAAGTTGCTGTTTGAGTCCAGAAAAGCAATGGTTTTTCCTTTGAAATTAAACTTTCTTTCCCTTTTCTTGATTTGCATTGCCATATGTGTCAATTAAATGCATTCACAATATGGAGGGAGGGCTGTTGTTGTACTGACAAGAGACGTCAGATGTCTTTGGAGGGTAGATATTGTCCCAAAGTTTCGAATTCTAATAAAGACACCATTGCAATTCTGGAGTCCTGCAAATTAGTGTAGTTCAGACAGCAAAAATGTGAGGGTCATGAATTTGGATAAACTTCTGGATTTAGGTCAACTCGTACTAGATATGAGCCCATGTAAAAAAGTTTGAGTACATATGCTTCAGTTTGTCTGCAAGGAGGGTCTAACTTTGCTGGTTTGGTCCCCGAACTGCAATAGAGTTTTCTTTGGAGAATTTGAAATTGCGGCACGATTTTTGCTTTCCTAACATCAGTCGCGTCTCTTGTTAGTGCAACGTAGGGGCGGTGGAATTTATTCTACCGTTTCACCTGGGTTCATATCTAGTGAGAATTAACCTAAATCCAGATTTTCATCCAAATCCGTGACCCTCAAGGTCGTGCCATTTGGTAGTAAGCTTTTACAACAAAGCTGTTTCACAAATATTAGTAGTGATCATATCATTAAGTTTCTCTGAACGAAAAAGTGTTTGACGAGCATTTTTCAACAATCATTCAAACTAAATACTGTTTTTGTTTCAAGAAAGAGAAAATAAAAAGAAGGAAAAAAGAAATATGTAAGTTTTTAATGTGACTTAAATTTTTCAAAGCATGCATACGGAATTTAACTACTTAAATGTACTTTTAGTATTATCTAAATTCAACACAGGAATAAAAATCATAGAAGCATGCTATAAATCTTTTTTAAGCATCAAATGGCTATTTTCCTTTGAATACATTCTTCACTCAGAAAAGTAATTTTTACTTAATCAGTTCGAAAGAATCATTACCATTAATTTCCTTTTTCTCTGAAACATCATAAAGACCATAAATCCGTGACAGGCTATCCGAGATAATTAGGATAGCAACCATCAGAAAAGTCGTCAAAGGGTTAGGATTAGACTCGAAAGACAACGATGTGCTGTCGCATAAATGAAAGGTCGAACATTACAAGACACTTCGGCTTTGCACTTGACTTGCTTCTTGGCTATTGGCCAATGTTTAACGATTTTATTTGAATGTAGGAGTACTTAGGACAGCATAAAAGTAGTCCTATTTCTGATAGCAAAAGTTTTCGTAATAAAAAAATCTTTAGGTTTCTTGAATATTAATAATTTTACGCGAAATTAGTTTATTTTTCAGATATTAATTTTTAGTTTTTTTCAATAAGTAGATTCCATAGATAAAATTAAGCTATTTACATATTTAATATTTTTTCTCTTTCTTGTGTGAAGTAAAAATAGTTATGTGTTTAAAAAGTCTTTGTGATAGCAGAGCCTTAACCAGCTGAGAACTTTCTTGCATATAAATACTGTTCAGCTGAACGAATTCATAATTTTTAGACGCAAAGTCCATTTTTCTAAGTGTTATGTCCTAAACTAAAAGTATGCAGATCCATGATTTTTGTTCTTTTCCCCCCTTTTTAGCCTACTTTCCCAGTAAAAGTCAGAAAAAGAAGAAAAAAAGCATGAAAGAAGGCTTAATGCATCTTAAAAATGCCGCGAAAAACAAAAAAAAAATTAAAAATAAATAAAATAATTAAATAAATATCGAAAAATTAAAAATTGGAAAGTAGGGTATTGAGATGGGGGAAAATGTCTGTCGGTTTGTCTGTCTGCCCCCCCCCCCCCTAATAACTTTTGAATGAATAGTCCGATTCGAACAAACTTTTTTTTGTTCGAAAGATCTCGGCGAGGACACTTTAGTCCCATATTTCACTTTTTGTTTTGAACTATTTTTGGTTCAATTTTGAACAGATCAAAAAAACTTAACATTAGCGCCTACGGGGAAACTGAAAGTCAATGTAGATTCTGTACTTGAAAGCGGATTTATTTCAAACAAATTTTGTTGGAAATAGCTCTTGACGCCAAACTCCATACTCCGACTCTGATAATTTAGAGGCACCTGACTCCGAGTCCGACTCCTGAGCCCGACAATTAATCGGACCCCGACTTCGACTCTGACTTCGTAGCTTTGGCAAAAATGTATACACGGAGGACAAATGACCGACTCCGATTCTTGGATATTCGTCTCAGACTCCTTTATTCCAAAATGAGATTGACTCCGACTCCGCAGCTATGGTTTTCACTGTGAAATAATTATTGTTGATATGATTTGTTTTTATTTTCACGCTAAAGTTTTAATTTAGGTATTCAGTTTTCGGCGAATAAACTCAAAGTTATTTATGTTTCTACATAACAATATGCGCAGACGATTTTTTTTTTTTTTTGACAATGAAAAGTATTTCTTTAAGTTGACATTTTATTGTTTTTATTTATTTTGGTAAGTGCATTAATTCATTTAAAAAATTATTTTTGGCAACAGGGGAAAAAGAAATTATTTTTTTTTGATATGATGTATTTATTTTAATAAGCTTATTAATTTTAATTATTATTTTTTCGTTTTGAAAGCTGTTAAAGAATTTTTTTTAAGGGAAAAAAGTGTATTAGCTGCTTTGTTTAAAAGGTACTGCTTTTTTTTAAATTTTTTTTAGATGTGTGAGGAATACTTTATTCCTTGAAATTAGCAAAAATATGTTTGAAACAATTTGCGCTTTTATCTATTTTTGAGAATATTGATCAGGTACTAGAAAGTAGTATGGGTATACGGGAAAGTAGGCTGGTATAGTTCTAGACGGAACTTCTTGTTTTACCACACTTGCTTTTTTTCTCTTTACATAGGGTAACATGGGGCAAAGTAAAAAAGCGGGGCAAAGTGAAATGTTGAAATATCTAGTCTGCTTTCAACTCTGTCAGGAATTATTTTAACTAAGTAGTACCATATTTCTATTCCAGTCAGAAAAAAAAATACCGCCGAAGATTAAAGAATTTGGTAATATAAGCAATTTTAAAAAATTGGTACTCATATTGTAATATTTTGTTGTAAATCAAAAATTATTTTTGTTACTATAAAATGATAAAGTTCTTGTAATTAAGATTTTAAATATTAATTGAGACCTCCTAATATTCAATGGAATGTTGATTTAGTTAATATTAAGCTTATTTATACTTTAAAAAATTGCACAATGAGTCAAGTACATGCGGGCCAAAGTGAATAATGCAAAGTAAAATATAGTTTGTTTCATTTACTCACTCAATCATTTAATATAAATTGCTTACGTTTTCATTTATTAAATAATTAATTTACTTTCTTTTTTTAGTAATTCATTTATGCATTCATTCTTTTACTCGCTCATTTATTTTTTTTCATATATTCATTGATTTATTCATTTAAATATTCGTTTATTGTTTCATTATCTTTTTAATTATTCATTTAACCTTTTATTTACTGATTCTTTTGATTAAAAATATGTTTTATAATCGAATAGAAAATGTTTCATTTAAAAATTTCTTAGTTTCACTTTGCCCCATGGAAAGAAAAGTGAAAATTTTCATTTTTTTTTTCTTTTTTGAATGCTCAAATTGGCTGCCAAAAATTTTAAAAAAATGTCATCATAAAATACATATCATAAAATACAATGCTCTTTCTTTGTGTACTGTAATTTTCAAAATAAATTTCCAGTTTGTTAATTTTGAAAAAACTCATTTATCTTAACCATTTTATTTTGCCCCACATTCCCCTACTACAAACGAATAAAGAAAGGACTGTATTCACGAAAAATTTTGTTCCCAAAACTTTCCATCTAAGATTACATTTCAATCAAGCATAGACCACTTTTGGCTAAATATTTTGTCCGTGACACGAAAAAATGCATGGTCCACCAAAAACATCTTTTTTCCAGCCCCGAGTTTTTTTTTTTTTAATATTTTCGTGACATCTATTTGTATGCATGCATGTATAAATATACGTATACATCTCAGCTTTTTTTAAAAATCGTTTAAGATTAAATACACTCGTTCGTACGGCTTGTAGAGGGACGTTTTGTGTACCATGTTTTGTGGTTTCAATTGGACAATCCAAAACATTGTTTACCTGTGTTTTGCGTTAAATACATGTTATTTAAAAATGCATTTGGGGGAAGGGGGTGCTTTTTTGTATCAAGAATTTTTTTACAAAATATCACGTAATTCAGTCTCAGTAACTTAGTCTGTTTAGAAGGTTATACGCCGTTCCTGTGATCGTATATCAGATGTTTGTGTTATTCTCGGTAATTGATTATGCAAATATGTTCTCCGACGTTTGTTCCACACTGCATCGGAGTGGGGTAGATTAAGTCTGGCTGCCAGGAGTTGGCACTTGACCACATCTCATTTTTGAAAAGGCCATATTTATGAAGGTGAGGAAACATGAGGAATGAATAGGAAAAAATAGTTTCGAAAAATAACTAAAATCTTATATATTTTTATTTTTTATCACGCAAACCTAGTTATTGTCGAAGCTCAGCTTTTGTAAAATATATTAAACGACGAAAACATTGCATATTTTTTTTTTAATTCAACTCTTTTCAAAAGTGCTTAATCTTTTTATTGCACTCTTTTAATAATAATAATAATGACAAACAAACTTCAATCAGCTAATCAAAAATCATTTTTTTACTTAAGATCTTAACTGCAATCGCAACTAAAATAATAACGCATATAATAAACTTTGCAGAGGGTAAATTTTGATTGTTTCAATACAATGTTGCCCCATTTTGGGCCTCAAATAGTCAAAAAAATGCGTTCATCACCGAAACGTCGCTTCATTTGTAAATATGGCAAACGTATACTTTCTTCTTACTCTGTCAATTAAGGTAATGGACTCGCTTCTATTACGTCACAGATGATTGACAGGTCAACATTTTAACGGTAATTAAAATTCCCTTTAAACGATTAATTACTTTACCACTATAATGATACTTATGTGATTTAAGTAACCAGTTTAAAAATAGTAATGATATTTAATGAGATACTAATTTTATGTGTTTAGTGTAATTTAATGATTGTAATTAAAATATTAATTTTAATATTATTTACTACATTAAATAAAACAAAAGCATTAAGAAATACTTTTAAATTGACTTCTTAAATCGAAAATAAGCATTGGAAACTCTGGTTTGTAAAGTTTCATAAGTCTGCAATTTGCAAACCTACACTTGCTTAAGTTCTGCCTTCAAACTAATCTGTTAACTCCGCTCGCAATTCTCTTTATAACTGATCTAATTCCTTTTTTTCATATTAGGTCTATATTACAGTATTTTTCTGAAATGTAGGGTTCGTAACATGACATGTTTTTTAATCATAACTATTTAATTTGCTTTTGATTTACCCACTATTTTCTGTGCTGCTTTGAGAAGCTCAAAATAAAAAACGTAATAATCTAACAATAAACAAATTAGTTATGGTAAAAAAGTGTCTTCTTACAGATTCTACATTCGAACAAACAATGAGAAATGGCCTATTAGCCCATTAGCATCAATTAAAAAGCTTATCCCACAATCAACCGCACCTAAAACCAAACATGCTCAATAAAACATTTTAATAGAAACAACACTGTTTTAGTCACAAACCTTATGAGTTTTCCAGCTCTTATACAAATCGTCCCAAATATTAATTAGGAACATAATCTGAGTATTTAATGATTGAAGTACAAGTCAATAGAAGAATAACAAAGAAATATACATTAAGTGAATGCAAACATTAGGTATTGAGAAGTATCATCCATCTTAAGCATGTCGTGGTATCAAACAAAAGGTTGGATAAGCTCGTGACGGCGAAGCTTTCTCTTATTTTACTTCCCATCCCATAATCAGCAGCAGCGGAGATTAAATGACACAGACAAGATTACTTTTATGTATGTTCTTCATTGTGTCAAGCAGTGTCAAGATAATGAAAGTTTGTTATTTTTAGTTCTGTGATCTCGGAAGGAAGAAGAAGTTAATTCCAAATTGATAGCGCATGCAACTTAAATGTTGAGCATTCTTTCTTAGTTTACGTAGTGCTATAATCTGAAAACAACTTATAAAATTTCTCCGTGTTGATTTTTTTTGTTTGTTTTTTATATAATTTTTTTGTTCATGCAGTATATATTAGTCAATTGTAGCTACTATTAATTTTGACTGAAATTACTGTCTGCTGTGGTTTAAGTTTACCGTTTTATTATCGTCTGCCGTGTTTTATATGTATTTGCGTTATTTAATTGATTGATCTTCTGTGCATTTTCATTTTTTTTTGGCACTGATAAAAGAAACTAGATGAACAGTAAATGTTGTTTTTCTCCCATATTGTTGGCAGAGAGTGTTAGTTTATATTTTACGTTAAAATAAAATTAAAAGTATTTTTAAATAAAATATGAAGAGAGTTATATTGCATTTACTTGACAGAAATCCAAACGAAGTTTAATGAAAAAAACAAGCAATCTGATTTTCATTGAAACATTTTAGATTTATGTGGTTGTTATTTCTCTCTACCCCTCAATACATTATTAACTACATCTAAAAAGTAAAGCTATTGAGCTTTTACTTGTAGCTTTAGATGAACAACTTAAAGACAGAAAATGTATCTTTAGATATTTCACATTTGAATTATTCCAATTTTATGTTATTGAGTTCTAATTGGCTTCAAACAGCATGCATACACTTATAGTTTCCTTTTTCCAGTAATAAGGAGTCATGAACCCAATCGGGTTACAAATACTCGTATTTGAATGTTATAACAATTGTTAATTATACATTTTAAAGTTTGAATATTAAGTTGACAGTTTCAAGCATATATAATAATTAACGCTATGTTTGGAATACTAAAAGCTGATGAGATTTTAAAAAACGTATTTACACATACGGTTTTAAACCTTAATGCTCTCTGTTCATTTTTGGTGTCCGTATTGAACGTTTTAGTTTATATTTTTTATATATTAGCTTTGTTAAAATAAAAATGTTTTCAGTTTCAGGGGTTGGGGGGGGGGGGGTTATATAGATAATTAAAATTAATGTTTGCGACATAGCAGCAAAGTAAATGAATCAATTTGCTTTATTTGTGCTGAATACAAGATAAACATATGCTGACATTACGTAGCTGAATGAAATATATATATATATATATATATATATATATATATATATATATATACTTTAATAATAATTACTCAACCCTGCAAAATGAAAGTTTTGGAAAAAAAAAGTTTTGGCTGATGTTTATATTATTTGGTCTCCTGATTTCAGAAATGACCTCCTTTTTTTTCCATCACGTCAGGATTTTGCTAAAATTGTGCTTCAAATGCAATTATTTCGACCAATTTTGCATATAATATCTGGAAAACAGTATTTTCTTTTATTTAAATACATGTAAAATAATATATTCTTATGGATTCCCATTGATTATTCAGCAATTAATCATTTTTCATTAGTTTGAATGGCTGAAAATCCTGCTTTTAAATTGCACGTGCCGCCTTTGTTTGGGAGAAAAAATAAACTTTCCCTTGAGTATAAACTTTATGCATCGAATTATTGTTCAGCTTCTAGAAGAAAATTATCAACATACTACTTGAATCTGTTTATGTTTGGATGTAACATGAACAAAATGGTAGACTAACCAAGAAGATCAAGTTATGTGCATCAAAGCTAGGATCAAATATTAAACAGCAAAAAAAAAAAAAAATACAGTGACCGCCGCTTATATGAATCACGTTTGTTTTAAAGTGCTTTGATTCCATAAAGTGGCTGATTAATTAAAGTCTTTAGTTTGATAAAGCTGAATTTTGTTCTGTTTTTGATGATTTGATTCATTAAAGTGGTTAATTCAATTAACCACAGATTCAATAAACCGGCATCTACTGTATAACAAAAAATAAAAATGTTTCTATTTAAGTACGTACATTTTTTTCTTTGAAATTCCTCTTTGACGTTCTTTTTTAAGTTAAATCCCATTTTCATCTCTTGTTAATAGACGGCGAGCATGTTTTGCCATAGCTTCTTTGAAATTAAGGCTCTACATCTTTAATGTCTTGGTGTAATCTTCTACCCTGTCCTTCACTCACAGATCCTAAACTTGCTGGGAGAAAGTATATATGTGAGTTAAGGAAATAAATGTACCTAACGATTGTAATTTGTCTAGCATGTACATTACAATTCCTTTAAAGTCAGGCTCTTACCAAGAAATTTACGAGGAATTATGAAGAATTTTGCTAAAAAAACCTTTGAAGTCAACTCAAACGTGTTTCTTCTTTGCTGTCATGGTAATTTTCAAATACTTTGTCCTTCATAAGCTTACACATATCTGGAGCAACAAAGATTCCCTCTTTTAAGTTGGCTTCAGTTAAACTAGGTAATTTCTTGCACAGGTATTTGAATAATCACCAGCTTTTGACAAACTGCTTCATTATGCCTTGTCATTATTCCATGCAGTGGTGGAAGCAAACCTTTTTTTGCCTCAACTACGATTTTTCAGATCAAATTCTTGTTGCCTGGCTCCTGTTTCTGTCTTTTCAGCCATTTTTTGACCTAATGCAGAGCCTTATTGCGGCTGTACCATTCACAAATGAACCACGGGTACTTTCTATATCCGTCTTTCTGACTAAGAAGCCTGGAGATAATTTTCAAAATACTGCAAATGGTCCAACTGCGATCAGTATACTTGATTTTGTTGAGAACGAGAGCAAAGTTTTCATAGCGTTCTGTGTGTCTAATTTGTGGAGAGAGGGGAGAAGGGATTCAGGAGTATCTCAGAGGGGTATACTGTAGATTTCGGACTTCACTACGGTAGAAAATGGTCAGGAAGGAAAACAAATCGAGGCAAATGAAAATCGTGGTTAATTTAGATAAAAATCAACATAAAATTGAATTTTTCAAAAATCTGTGACCTGATAAAAATCTTTCATTGCTTTTTCCCAAATCAGCACCCAAAAATTCATCAACTTCAGCTATTACTCATTTCGTATACTTTTTATCGCGGATCTGTGTTATTGGTATGTAAGTGATAATTATGATAAAATTACAACGCAAAACGTCGATGGACGTTTTGTCGGTTCAAGAAGCAAAATTTCACAACTATAAATAAAAATAACGAAAAAAGAAACAAATTACGCAAAAATGCCATTTCAATATGAGCCTCTTTATCAGTGAAAAACAACTTTAATTTAGTCTGATGAAGCGGATGACTCATGTTTTTTTTCATCAATTTTTTAATCAAGGTTTTGCTTGTGTTGCAATGGATATGAGCCCATGATAACGAGAGCTGCTCTGCAATTTAGTTTTACATGAAAAATAAGCAAAATGTTACCAGCATGCAACTTGGTGAGGATTGGAATGCTCTGCGCAACAGTACCTACTTGTTCATTAAAGAAACGTCGGGATTCCGTCGCAGAATATTTAATGGCCGTCCTTTTTGGTCTTGATTTTTTTTTATAAGAACGTTCTGTGTTTTAGAAAGATTTACACGTGTTCTTTTATTATTCAATGATTTTTGTTTTATAATCGACGTGCTTCTTCTCATTCCTGTCAAACATTTTAACGCCAAAAAACATATTTTCTTACCCCACTTATTTTTATGACTGTTTACAAAAAGCTATGAGTTTTTTTAAGAATCTGTGGACTTCGATGCGCATTTCGTAATTCGTATTACATCCGTTTAAAAAGGTCTAATCGGTTCGTATCTACATTTTTTTATGTATTCGTAGATTATATTTTCAACCCTCATTGTTTTACAGGCATTAAGAAAAGTAATTGCATAGCTCAAACAGTCATTATTCCGAATATTTATGATTTTTGGAAGAAAAAAAAGATACAATATTTTATTTTACGAATATTATAAACACTAGTGAACTGAAAATTTCATAACTATATTCTAAATAACAACTTCACCACCTATTGTTTTTACGAATTTTTTATTTTCTCTCTTTTAAAACATATATTTTTAACCGTATTCAAGTCTGACTTTGAAATATAATTGATGCATTTACTTATTTTAAGGCTTACTTTCAACATTCTTACGCAATTTAAAGTGCCAAGAACATAAATATTTAAGTTATCCTCTCTTGTATTTTGATTCTTTATAATGGGAAAATACTACATGTTATTAAATTATTGAATAAGAACGAACATTACTACTTTCGCCAAATAAAATGTTTGCATTCTATTTCAAAGAAAAGCAATTTAGGCTTAAGTGATATTCTCGGAAGGGAAGTTTTTCAAGTTTATCGAAAACCACCTAGAGGAAAATGTAATGAAATTCAAAGGAAATGCTTTTCTAAAAAAATTTTAAGCCGATATAGAAATTACTAGAAATGGAATAAGATGAAATAACCTGTATGCTTGTCAACGAAAAGTGTGCTGAAAATATTGTAGCAATATGTTTTTTTTTTCGAGGGGGAGGGGGAAGGATTAAAGGGAAAATTAAATTTCCAAAATTTATGTTTTATGACAGCAGCTAATACTTGGATTTTTAGATACCTTTTAGTATTTCAGTTAATAATTGAGAAAAAAAACATTAATATATGAAATAAAGTTTTTAAAAATGCTTTTAAAAGGTTCTCGACTTAGTTTTATTTGTAAATGAATCATTTACGATCATTTTCTTTTTGCATTACTGTTTTCAGTTTTCATTTACTGATTTTTTCCCCCTCCATTTTAGAGAAACGTGAAATTCAAAGGAATTTTACGAACATATTTCACGCTTCAACTTAATAAGATTTTTGTGGAATTCAATGCATAATTTTCTTGCATTTGAGTTGGGAAATATAAATTAAAAACACGGTCACAGTTAGTGTTTAAACAAGATATATCTTAAACTTCCCATTTTAACTTTCCTATGTCATTTATAATTGAATTACAACTAGGACATCTTCAATGAAAATCTATAGGTTTGATTTAATTGCAATTAAGAGCTGTAGGCCCGTTATTTATAGATTAAGAGGGGGAAATTGCCTCCTTCATTTTGAAAAATTAGCTCATTCACATTTGAGGCCGTGAGAAGCAAAGGGATGGAAGTGGACACTTTCAAGTTTCGAGTAAAACGAATATAAGAATAACGTTCTAGGTACGCTTTCATTGATTTTTCCTGAATCAAGCAGTATAGCAGCAACTGCCAAGGGCTACTAGTACCATTTCTTGCCCCAAGACAGAGGGTGGGTTCACCTACCATTTTTGCTGGTTATCTCCAAAGTTTTAATTTTGCCACTTACATCCCTTTGCTTCTCACTGCCTGATTTATTTACCTGTTTTTGCATCAGCCTATTTGGGAGTTGTTTTAAAGTTTTTAGATAGACTATACATTCAGTATTCAAAATCAAGTGGAAAAATCAAAGTGAATGTTTTGTAGTGCTACAAGACCGATATTGTAGCCTTTTGAAACGGTATTCGTTGTGCCACTATGTATATTTTTTTTTCGCGGGGGTGGGGAGCTTGCAACACTTTAGCGCATAAGAAATTTGTAGCCAAAGCCAATTTGTAGCGCACAAGCGGAAGTGCATTTTTTTTTTTTTTTTTGAACAATCACACTGCTTATTGTTCTCATTTGACTGTTTTGATTTCCTATGATTTTATCCCCCCCCCTCGCCTCCCTCTGCAGCACCACTTTCGACCGGTCTCACAATTCTGCTCCTCTAGCGAAAACCGTCTCCAGGTTGCGTCCATATCCTACACAAAAACGCATACGTACACAACTACACACACACACACATACCCACGCACACATACCCACACACTCATGCCTGCACACAGACATACACACACACACTCGGGATTGCGAAAAACATAATTTGCATTCCAAATGTCAAAATTCAAATTAATTACTATTTTTTTTCTTCTTTTTTGAATACGCTAATTATTTTTTACTTCTCAGGCATACATTTTCAAGTTTGGGCTGCAATACTTCGTTACTTCTCAATTTACTTAATTTATTAATGTTGATAAAGTAGAAACAAAAGAGGGACTAAAGCTGTGGTATATTAGGTACACAGAGAAGAAATTTATTCCAAACAATTGGCGTTCGAATAACTTTTGTGAAAACCTGAGTGCTGGTGAAAAAAAACACAACAACTTGTCTTGAGGAAAATGTGGACAAACTTAATAAAAAGACAAATAATTTTAAAGAAACCAGAACTTAAACCCAAGCGTTTGCACGCCTTAAAAATGCGTATGCAACAGGGTAAACATGCATAATGAATTATGATATGGTAATCAAAGAAGACTTAGTTTTAAAAAAAGAAGTTTTCGTTCGGACCAATTAATATTTACATGACGTGCAAATATAAATTTCCCGCCTGGAATAACTTCTGTAAGCCAATTATTCGATTTATCGGTGATCGAATAATCGATTATGTGTTTATTATTTACAAAAAAAAAAATTAATAAATAAATAAACACTAGTAAATAAATACTTTTGTGCAACCAAGGAGTAAATAAATGTTATGAGGGGAACAAGAAATTTCATAAGTTGTTTTATAAAAACGTTTAAATGGATCAAGCAAAAAAAAAAAAGAAACAAAAACTTTATTTTATCGCAGATTTAATAAGTAGCTTCACAACATAATGTGGCACAGTAAAAAGCATTGTTAAACTTAATTTTAAGTTTTAAAAAAAATGCCGAGTTTGCTTAATGGACATCTAGATTTTCTAAATCGCAAAGCATAATATTAAAGTAAACACATTGGTGACGTTATGACGAAAGGAACCAAAGATACATAAAAGAAGATAACGACTTAGGGGCGTCGAAGAAGAATGTTATACGTTCTATCAATTCGAAAGGGTAGAATAGAATCGATCTTCGCAGCTTGGTGCTATCAAACAATACCTCTGATAAGCTGGCGTTATTATTTTCTTTTTACGACTAAGAAATAAGCTGAGAGAGTTGTTCGGAACAAGATTGTTTTGTTGCTTATACTGCGCTAGTTATTGTATTGTTATGACTTTGCTGATTTGTGTTGATGTTAGAAATATTCAATATAGAGTATGTGCGTAAGATAACACAATATTTTTTTTATTTCTGAATTGGTTTGGAATTTTTAATGTTTCGTAAAAGTGAATCAATAATTATAGATTAAAAAAAAATGGGTACCATTCAGCAAAATCAACAAACGTTAAAAAATTGAAGCTACCGTGGCTGATAAGAGTCAAGAAATACAATGATAGATTAATTGAGGCAATGAGGAACAAATAGGTGTAAGTAGCAAAATTAAAAACTTGGAGATACTGTATGACCACGGATTGTATGTACTTTGGCAATCGGCCAAATAAAGACGATTGCATCTGAATGAATCTAGCAGGGGAGAAGGAAAAGCAGCAATGCGATATTGATTCACGCGTTTTATAATGTCACTATTGCCGTGATAATTTATTGCATTCTCTAAAATAAAATGAGGGGAAACAAAAAATGATTATGGAAACGACAAAAAGAAAAGAAAATGTTTTTATTTCGTTTAGGAATGTAAAGGTAAAATGGTAAGCTCAAAACTATGTTGTGAAAAAATGAATCAATACATTTTTATAGTCAGAATATAGATCAAATATACTTTGGATTAAAAAAAAATATATTGCCGTGAGCAAATTTTTATTTTTACAAAACTGGGGCTAAATAGTAGAGAGGCAAAAGCGCACAAGAGTAACAAACCAATTAACACCCCTATGAACGAACAGATACGTCCATTTCCGCCTATAAACCGGATTTTAGCCTTTTCCATATAATCGATGGTCAGACAGTAACCAGTACAAATGGTAGGTGAACCTCCCCTCTGTCTTGGAGCCAGATATAGTAGTATTAACCCTGGTAAATTCTGTTATACAGCATGATTAAAAAAACCATTTCAATAGAAGTCTACTTAGGAACTTATTTTTGAGCACGTTTTATTCAAAACTTGAAAATGTCCACTTACGTCCTTTTGCTTCTCAGTATCTCAATTATAACGTCGATTTTTCAAATTACAAACCTTTAAGGGTCTGTTCATGAATGATGTCACACTTCGTTAACATATCTTATCCTTCATTATTTTGACACAAAGTGTTACATTTTTCTGTAATCCCAATCTCTTGTCTCAGGTCACGCTATTATTGTTTACTAATAATAAAGTTGAAAGTCTGTATGTCCAGATCTCTGGATATCTGGATCCCTGGATGTCTGTTACGCGCATAGCGCATAGACCATTTGGCCGATTTTCATGAAATTCGGCACAAAATTAGTTCGTAATAGGGGTGCGACATCGATGTCGATGTTTTGGAAACATCGATGTTTTTGTTGACACATCGATGTTTTTAACATCGATATTTTCCTTTCGATGTTTTTGGACCATCGATATTTTGGTTTCGATGTTTTTTCGATGTTGATGTTTTTGCATTTTAATTAAAAATTATCATAAAATTTGCTCCAATTTTCTCGCTATGTAATTAAGTTTACTTATGGAGTTGCCAAAAAAAATCATTTTTTTGCACTTATTTTATAAGATCAATTTTTCTGTGTAGAGGATACTTTTTGCAAAAATCACTACAAAATAGTAGAAGATTAACTAGAGAGAGGAAGAGGTCAGAACTATTGGAAGAACCTGGCACTGGTAGTCTGGTGCCAGAACTTGCAGTCTATTTCAAGGCTCCAGTTCTTAAACTAAAGGGAAATCCTACACGTTAATACGGTGAAAATTATAACTTTAAAAATTTAGAGCTGATAAAAGTTGCTTTAAAGTATTTAATAGTGATGGCAACTTCTGTTCCATGGGAAAGAGATGTTTCTCTGACTGGTGGGGCAGTCTGCAAAAAGAGAAATGCGCTTCTGGGGGATTTCTAAACAAACTTCTTTTTCTCCAAACTGTCAACACCAATGTTCGGGGTTACTTATCGATTTCCCCCAACAAGTCGCCCCTTTATTACTTACAATTTGCGTTTCATTATTAACTAAGAGTACAACACATAAAAATAATTGTTAGAATTTTGCATTTTTAAAATAATTAGCACAACTTTTTCGCATCATTCAACTGACGGTAAGTTCTATGATACATTTTTTTCTTAGATTCTTTTTTGATGTAAATTTACTTTTAGTTTCATTCAGTTTGAAAATATTTCCTTACTACTATAACTAGTTTGTATTAATCAGTGCTTGTCTTATCAATTTTTGTCCTACTATAATACCAAGATGTTACGAAATGATTCTTGTTAAATTATTTTCATGATTTGAGGTTTAGTATTTTCAATATATTCGTCCGGTACGTATTCTTTTGTATTGCTTAGAATAGTGTAGTATATTCAAAATTGTATGTCATACATTGATAAAAAGATCGATGTTTTAAAACATCGATGCTTGGAAACATCGATGTTTTTTGGTAGATGTATCAATACCATCGATGTCTTAATTTCTAACATCGATGTTTTGAAACATCGATGTTTTGCCATCGATGTTGCACCTCTAGTTCGTAGCATAGGGGTGAGCACCTCGAAGCGATTTTTCGAAAATTCGATTTTGTTCTTTTTCTATTCCAATTTTAAGAACATTTTATCAAGCAAATTATCATTACATGGCCGACTAAATTACCGTAACGTAGAACAAAAAATTACCGTAGACGAGCAAACTACCATAACATGGGCGAGCAAATTAACATAGTAAATTTGCAAGAAATTCATCATCCATTATTTGTAAATATGCAGGTGAACCAAATGACCTTTTAATTTTCTACTACGATCGAAGCCGTGCAAGTATCACTGGTGTTATATAAACTTAGTGGTATAAAAAATTTATTTGATTTAAAATATGTGATGTCACACGATTTATTACCATCTTTTCCCGATGTCAAAAATCGTCATAATTTCACGAAATCTCACCCAAAGCATGACTTCTGCAAATGACTCCTTAAATTAAAGAAGCTTTAGATGTATGCAATGAAAACTATAGTGAGTAAACTTGAAACAAATAAATATGTATCGAATACGTTATTTTGCCAAATCGGTACTCCTTTCAAAAACGTCATACCTCAAAAATTAGCGATTTTGAGCTATGCCATTTTTTGAACTGCCATGAATGAGTAGCATATCTCTGCAAGACCTGCATTTCTATAACTTAATATTTCGACGCTAGAGAGCAAAAGTGTCGTATTAGCATTTCCAAGTATTTTTGGCACGTTCTTTTCAATAATGTCACATCTTGGGTTGTGCTCGATCCATTAGGCAGGAAATATCTGTGCCATTTAGTGAAAAATGAAAATATTTATTCCAAAAACAGTATTTCACACAAAAAAGAGCATTTTTTCATTCTTATTTTTTAATCATTAACGCTCTATTTTCATTTACGTCGGTATTGCAAGGAGAGCAATAAATTATTAACAATAATACCATATATTGAGATGTTCCAAATAGTTTCTTTAAAATTTAGTCAGAACTCAAGTCAGAACTTAATCAAATTTAGTCAAGAACGTCAGAAATAAAGCGCAAAAATTTTAAACTTACGCTTTTTATGCTCCTTCTTATTGAGGCAGAGAAGAAAAACCTGATTATCTCGCAAAAATACCTTATGATTAAGAAAAAGTTTCATCAGTGCGCCTTGAAATATAGCTTTATTTGATGATATCGTACTTTTGAACTTTAGAATCGCTCTCCTTGAAAATCACGTTTTTTTTTTTGAGACATGACGTTCTTGAAAGGAGTAAGCAAAATATTACTTAACACTTTCCATATTATGATTATTGCTATCATTATTATTAGACGTATTGTTTTTGATTTATATTATTTTATTTATATTTTTTTGATATTCTATAGAAGTCTTTATAAGCTGTTTTGGAAACCTTAAGTCATGTAAAGACCATGATTCAGTTAACTCTTTACAATTGAAACTAATCCATGCGATTGCGTCAAAAAAATTACGAGCATGCATAAAATAACTCCGCATAACAAGTCAAATACTTTGTAAAAATTACAGCTTATTCATCTTAAAACGTTTTATTGGAAGTAATTACCAATTAAATAAACTGTTTTAAAATAAAACGAGCTGATGTGTGCCTCACATGACTTCCTTTTACTCCAATTTAATTTTATTTTTCCATTATTGGCGATTTTAATGTGATTCAATAGTTTATTCTATAAATATCACCAACAGTGGCCAAATTGAAACAAGAAATTTTTTTTTTAAAGTTTTTCGCCAAGTTGGCGACAAAACGTGGCGACCAAAAGACTGGCGATATATCGCCAAGGGTCCGCCAAATGTTAACACCACTTGAGTTTACAGTGACCCGCTTAGAAACACCCGAATGCATCCAAAAGGGGAGGTGCACAACTATACCCTACTAGGGAGTCTACGTACAAAATTTCAACTTTCTAGGACATACCGTTCTTGCGTAATGCGACGTACATACGCACATACAT
The DNA here is from genome assembly GCF_026930045.1 of Uloborus diversus. Lineage (NCBI taxonomy): Eukaryota > Metazoa > Arthropoda > Arachnida > Araneae > Uloboridae > Uloborus > Uloborus diversus. The sequence goes on along the minus strand of NC_072735.1, from coordinate 149,234,074 downwards.
ACGTACATACAGACGCCACGAGAAAACTCGTTGTCATTAACTCGAGAATCGTCAAAATGGATATTTCGCGTGTCTATACGTTCTTAGGCACTTATCCACGTGTGGTCTAGTAGAAAAAAAACTCAACATTCATTCGGGGGTGAGCAAAATGGAAATTAAGGTCGATTTTTTAGTGAAAATGTTTTCGCGAATACAATACTTCCTTTTTTGTAAAAGGAAGTAAAAAGAGTACATTGCTCCAAAGACTATTAATTTCAATATATAATATTAAAAAATACGGAAGCACAATAAATGTGACAAAACTTCAATAAACTATTTAAAAACATACTAAAGAATCCATTAAATCAAACTAAGAACACAAATCAACTAAAACGTATGTAAAATACTGCATTAAAATATATTTTTTCTAAAAAAAATCCTTTCAACATCCTCTCTGTACATAAAAGCTGCAAGTATTCAAAAATTGTGTTTTAAAGTTTTACAGCATAAATAATTTTCACTGGAACGTTAACGATCAAATGTCTAAAGCAGGCAAACATTGTTAACATCTTTTCACACACAGCTGCGGGGCAAGATCTCATTAATTTAATTGGAATGCCCTTTGAACAACTTCTCACTCTTACTCGAAGGAACAGAATCAGGAAGTTGCAACGAATACTTTTGTAAGTTTAATGGCTATTACATTTGACGCTGGTTCATTCTATGTTACGTATATTATTTTAGATATAATGTTACTTTCGTAAATAACACCGATTTTATTCAAATAGCATAGGCGTATCTTTAAGAAGAAAAAGAAGCAATTACTAAAATTGAATTTTACCATTTTATGCTGTTAATATATTTCACTACAAACTATACGTCATGTGTTTAACAAACTTCTATGTTCAATATTTTGGTTTTTTCTTTCACTGCTTTTTTAATTGAGTTAAAAATAAGTTAAGTGTTTAAATAATTTGCAATTCAGAATTTTAAATAATTATTTATATCTTGCTCAAACACATTTTAGAAAAAAATCACGTTAGTTTTCCTTTTTAAATAAAAATAGTGACATTACAAAAAGTTGTATTTTATTTTACAAGCATAGGAGAAAAAAGAGCATTAAATATATTTCTAAGAAACTTAAAGATTACTTTTGAAAATTAATTTCGAAATGAGGTATGGAAAATACGTAAATAACTTCGTTCAAGAGACACGGAAATTGTGTAAGTAGTTTCGTTCAAGAAGTATTTGAAATAAGTCATTTCATATAATAGATATGAGAAACATTTAAATAGTTTCGTTCAAGAGCGTTGGGAAATTTGTAAATAATTTTAGTCAAGAGAAAAAGAAAATGTGCAACTAATTTTGTTCAAAGAACAGTATATCATTTGACAGTACTTCATAACACGAAAATTTTCACGTAATTAAAAAAAAAAAAAAAAAAGAGTTTGAATTACATAGCATATGTTTCTTTTCTAGACGATTAGGAAAAATACAGAATGCAGTTTATCTTTTATCCCTATAATATTTTATGCCTATTCATACACAATATGAGTTATAGCATCTTTATAAAGCAGTACGTACATCGGAAATAGGGGTTTTATTATTTACATACTAAATCATAAGTAATATAAATTTATTCATCCTGAAAATAAATCTGTGTCAGAAGAAATATATATTTAAATGCCAACCATAGAAAAAAAATGTTTCATCAGGGTTTGCGAATATATTTCTGCAAAACGTTTCTAGAAATATTACTTGAGGTCTGAAATTCAAAAAAACAACTTTGTAAATTCAAATAAAAGTCATGTTCACAAATTACATTTTATTTTCCTAAATATCAATAATATAAAACAGTAAACAGTCACATCTGAAATAATGCTTTCATATGCATGCATAAATAACTTAAAATTTTATACAAGACAAATATGAATACAATGAATTTTAAACAATGTCCTTTTAAACAGGAAGAAATGCATAATTTTATTGCCCTGGCCATTTAAAAAGGATTCCCCAATAAATCATAGAAACTACAATTCCACACACGTGATCAATAATAATAAAACAGCTTAAGAATTCCAAGCTGTGTATCGTATTTCACAACCATTCTTTATAAATGAAATATAGACAAACATAAATTTCCGTGAGCAATTCACATTATTTTTATTACCTCTGGCCGTGGAACTGTTGATAAATCTTTAAAACAATTTTATACTCCGTGGGATAAAAACATGTCAAATAAAAATGCAGTTTTTATTTCTTGGTTCAGATTATTGGAAAAGCATGAACACAGTATTCTTCGTAAGTAAAGAAGAAATTTTCAATATCTTTTGTTTAATTCCATCTTCTTGGAGCGACGCTGGGTTCTTTTTTTTCTGTTTGTTACAAGAATCCTGTTTTTCGTCGCGTTATTTATTCTTAGCAAGAGATGGTGCTGGAATTGTTTTTGGTTTTTCAAATGGAGACGTGTAAGTGCAATAAACAGAAATAGAGAGGTATTGTAAATAATTTCAAGAAAAAAAAACGAGCTGATGTGTGCATCACATGACTTCTTTTGACACCAATTTAATGTTTATTTCCTCATTATTGCAATTTTAATAAGATTTAATAGTTAACACTCTAAATATCACCAACAGTGGCCAAATTGAAACCAGATTAAAAGATAAATAAATTTAAAAAAAATTCAAAATTTGTCGCCAAGTTGGCGACAAAACTTGGCGACGAAATTACTGGCGATATATTGCCAAATGTCCGCCAAATTATAACACCACTTAAATTTGCATCGAAATTAACAATGATTTCCCCCCAAAAAGGTGCAAAAGATCCTTTAGAAACACCCGAATGCAACCAAAAGTGGAGGTGCATAACTAGACCCCACTAGGAGTCTATGTACCAAATTTCAACTTTCTAGAACATACCACTCTTGAGTTATGCGGTGTACATACGCACATATCCACATACATACATGAGTATATACAGACGTCATGAGAAACGTTGTAATTAACTTGGGAAACGTCAAAATGGATATTTGGGCGTCTATACGTTCTTGAGTATATATGCACGTGTGGTCGGGTCGAAAAAAAAATATAACATTCATTCGGGGGTGGTCAAAATGGAAATTAAGGCCGATTTTTGAGTGAAAATTTTTTTGCGAATAATCCTTCCATTTTGTAACTTGGAACTTTTTGTACCATTTGTAACTATTTTGTAACTTTTGTTTACTTCCATTTTTGTAAAAGGAATTAAGAAGCGATAGTAAGTCTTGTATAATAATTGTTTAGAGATATT